>NC_059428.1:84008154-84608154 GCF_021028975.2 Sphaerodactylus townsendi
GGAGAGCTGCAGGTTGCAGACCCCTGCACTAGATTCTCTATTGAACGTTAATTCGCATGTTACTCTGTAGCTCATACTGCTTCCCTTCTGAAGATTTTCATTGATATTGTTCTATCATTCACATTTAATTCAATCTAGACAGAGAAGAAAGAAAAGTAACTTTGTTAAACTATATACGTAATTTATAGCTATTTTATAGTTAGCACTGATTTAATGATTAATTAGTTTCATATAATACTGATATACAATTAATAGTTCAGTTAATGGTTACTTTAGTATGTTACTGGGTTAAATTGTTCAAACCAAGGTTGCCATCTATTCACATATGCTTCTGATGATATGTTCTTAATTTATAATGAGAGTTTGTCCATGTGGCATGATACGTGACTTTTTGCTCCCATTCTTCCACTAAAGGTATTTTTTTCTAATTTCCAGTATTTTGCAACGTAATTCTTGCTGCCACTGTCATATATGGCACTAGGTGTATATATTGATTAGTTATTTGTGTCCTCTCCAGTACAGCATTGAGTAAATAAGTCAAGGCTGTTTTTTAAAATTTTATTTTCAATATTTTCATGTATTAAACTCCAATATTTTTTCACCTTTCTGCAGCACCACCACATATGGAAAAAAGTGCCAGCCTCTTTTCTGCACTTCCAGCACTTAGAAGAGTATCCTTTCTGACCTTTTGCTATTATTATTGGTGTTAAGTATGTTCTGTAGAACATTAAACTTGTTCTCCCACATGTCTGTATTTGGCGTTTGTGTATATATATTCTTCCAAAATTTATTCCATTGTTCTAAAAGGTGATTATTCTGCCGGTATTTTCTGCCCATTTGATCTTTTTTTTTTTACTACTTCCATTTCTGAGTTTTGTTGTAGTAATACACTGTATATTTTACTTAATTCTTTCGGCCCTTCACTCTTAAGTACCGTATCTAACTCATTTCCTTCCTTTCTTATGCCCCATCTTTCTTGATCTCTTGAAAAAGTCTCTCTTAACTGAAAGTATGTGAACCATTGGCAATTATACTCATTCCTTTGATATTTTAGGTTTCAGTTGCGGTTTGCCATCTGTCCAATACGTTATATTTTTATAAGTAATCCATTCTTCCTTATTTATATTATCATTTATTTGTGAAGCTTCTGCTCTGGAGAGCCATAAAGTTAAACCTATATGCTACATTTAGTTCCATGATTATTGTACCTGTTTTAAAAGCAAAATGCAGCCATGGAAGCTGCAATTTAAATGTGGACAGTGGTGGGGAAAGATGTTATTTGTTTTCCCAAGCACCACTACTTTAATTCCAGCTGGGGAAAATAAGACAAAATGTTCTTCTTTTCACTTCCCTTCCTGCTTCTGAAGGACTAAAACCGCCGTGATTTCACTGAAGTAGAACTGAAAAATATTGTCAATTATGTGGTTAATATACAACCATGATGTTCATGTGCAAAACACATAGCAGCTAGAGGCTGAACATGGCTCCCCTCAGGCTGTTTATCCAGTGTAGCTAAACATTAACCACTATAACAATGCAGGCTAGGCCGTACTGAATGTGGATCTTTGACTGAAAAAGAGAAGAGTTAAACCTTGTCTCCACTACAATAACCAAAAAACAGAAAATAATTTCAAATATTTACTCAAATATTTAATAATGTAAAAAGTATACTGTTTAAATCACGGATTAGTTATGAACTGAATTAACTTGCCTACCTGACAGGGCTATAGTATGGATAATTAAGATAATGTTGTGTGAAATGTTGCGAACACTTAAGAGAAATGCTCTAGCAATACAAATTGCATTCTTAGGTGATAGTTGACACTGTTCATTATTTATGAAAGACACTGCTAAGGCTAAAATCATCCAACCCTTTATTCAACATATTCTATTTCCTTCAACAATGAAATGCTTTGGGAGTTAATGACCTAAATGTTGCTAGCCAATATACATTTGCCACATATCATTTTTAGACCACTTTGTATCACAATAACACTCTGCCTCGAGCTGTCAAAAACAGTAGATTTCTTTTATGACTCACAGCACCTCCACAGTAAAAAATTCCTAGAAACCTACCACCATTTTGTAATTCATTGCTTTCAGTTTTAAAGGAACACTCCAGTTGTTATTTTCAAAACTAATATGGACTAGTTTATCTGCTGTGCTCTGCTACATAGAATACAGACTGAAAAAACTGCATGGCAAATGTGTCAGCCACACACTTTAAAAAAATGCAGCTTTTGTGGAATATTCCTTAGTGTGGGAAGAATGTGGTGCTGTACTTCAGGTAAGCAAAATACAGGCTATGGATCAGCTCCTCATAATGATGCAGTTTAATCTCCTATTCCCCACCAATCAGCTTTCATGGCCAGCTTGCCACGCCTAGGCAGAATGCCCTCTCATTCTGTTGGATGTTTGCTGCAAGCCAAGTTTTCAAGGTCCAGCTGTTGGTGGTTCCCTCAGGCTCTTGTTCCCAGTCCTCCTTCAGTAAAATGAGCAGCATTTCAGGTTGGGTTGTAATAAATATGAAGATGACATCTAGCTGTATTGTTGATGAATGGAAAGCTGGGTGATTCCCCAGATACTTTGGCTAGATGTCTGGAGACTGTGGTAAAGTGGTAGAAACAGAATTGTCTCAAACTGAATCCACAAAGGTGGAAGTTCTCTGGCTGGATCAGTACCTTTGCCGGGGGGCGGAGAACTATGGTGGGTGCGTGCATGCTGTTTCATCATCACGGTGGGTGGGTGCATGCCCCCCCACATGACCAAAAGCTATGCGTCTGGGAACATGGGTGCCCCCATATCCCTAGGCTGGTATGCCTCTGCTGCAGACTGGTTGAAAATTGAATACTGGATCAGTTTCAAGGTTTGGGTGCTGACCTTTAAAGCTTTAAATGGTCTGGGACCATTATAAGTGTTGAACTGTCACTCCTGCTATGCCCTCCAGAGAACACTCAGCTCAGCCAGGAACAAATGTTGAGGACAGTGGTGGTTCCACTCTAGTTGGCCTTCCTGCCCTGTCCTTCCCCCTCTCCCTTCCCTTTCCCAGTATTCTTTCCCCTTTCCATTCCTTTTTCTCTTTCCCCTTGTTCTTTTGTTGTTCTCCCATTATCAGAAGAGAAACTGCCTGGATTTTTTACCGCACCAGTGGAAATTATTTTAAATTTGATTTTACTGGTTAAAGTATTTATTTAAATTTTGTTTGTTGTTAGCTGCCTTGATTGGGAAAGTCAAGGTAGAATTCGAAGAAGAAGAAGAAGAAGAAGAAGAAGAAGAAGAAGAAGAAGAAGAAGAAGAAGAAGAAGAAGAAGAAGAAGAAGAAGAAGAAGAAGAAGAAGAAGAAGAAGAAGAAGAAGAAGAAGAAGAAGAAGAAAAGAATGCAAGTGACAGGTAGGTAAGATCAATAGTCAGTCTAGTGAAGCATCCTGTTTCACGCAGCAGCCATCCAGTTGCCACCTAGGACCAAGCAAGCAGGATGTACATACTCAGCCCCTTCCCTTCTGCTCCCTCCCAGCACTTACATTCAGAGTTCACTGCCTCTGCATATGAAGGTTCGCTTTAGTAATGTAATACTGGAAGAACAATCTCATGCCTTTGTGTCAGAAAATAAATGTGACAAGTCCAGACAAGTTCAGAATTCTAGTACTGAAATGATGATTCCACTGATCTTCCAACAAGGAGAGTAGGTTAATGTACTACAACAAGCAACCAGGAGTGTCAAGTGGATTCCCTTTATTATGTTACCTTGAGTTGACAGCCACAGTTTTGCAGACTTTGCTTACATAGGTCTTTATTTTTCAGAAATTATGTCAGAAAAGAAGAAACATCAAGTTTTAAAGGAGAGGTCGCACCAGTTGCATCCAGAGTTTTCAAGATCTCAGCTATAGCAAAGCCAGTTTGTTCTGATAGGGGGCACTAGAGAGCTAATATGACACTGTGTTCAAAATATAATACATTGAGATACCAGTGTTATTATAATTAATTAATTAAGCCTCTTCAAAATGAATATAACAGATAGAGCACAATAATTAATTAGTCTTATATACCGCCCTCCCCTGGAGGGCTCAGGGCGGTGCACAACATGAATATAACAGATAGAGCACAATATAAGCTTAATCAAAACAACCATAAATAAATATAGGATCTATTCATATTAAAATACTAAACCCCATTAAAATACAGCGTTCCAAGTTATAGCATACAGCAGATGGTGTCCAACAACTAAAACCCTCCTGAGAGGGAAATGGCAGGGTCCACCGATGTTATAAAAAGGGGGGGGGGTGCACAATCAGTGGGCAGCCTCTCCAAAAGCCAATGGAACAGCTCAGTCTTACAGGCCTGCAGAACTCACCAAGGTCCCGCAGGGCCCGGACAGCTGGAGGAAGAGCATTCCACCAGGCAGGGGCCAGGGCTGTAAAGGCCCTGGCCCAAGTGGAGGCCAGCCGCATCATTGAGGGGCTGGGGACCACTAATAAATTGGCCTCTGCCAAATGCAGAGGCTGAGTTGGGACATATGGGGCAAGACGGTCCCGTATACCATAGCTGGAAGCCATAGCTTGCGGAGGGTGAGACTGGGGGTGGGGGAACAGCAGTGTTCTCAGTAGGATAAACCATTTCTTCCCACCAGACCTCCTTCATAATTAAGCTATTCTCTAATAATGACCATTAACAAGCAGAGGAATTAAGCCAATCTGATATGCTCTGCTAGCAACATTATTCACAATTAAGACTGCCCTGGTTGGGCCTATTTGGCTTTTTAAAAAAATGGTTGACATGTTAGATTATTGTGTCAAGTCCTGTAAGCCAATTTGTGCAATTTTAAAAATCTTTGTCATGTTCGCAGACTTTTTTTTTTATGGTACCATTTTATACATTCTATGAAGGTGAGTACAAGGCATTTTCAGATCTTAATACAGAAATCAATGCTAAACTCAAAGCAAAAACAACCTATTCAAATTCAACAGCTTGTCATTCCAACTTGACAGAGGCATTAATGGAGTTCAAATGCACAGACATATGTAGCTAACCAGACATGTGGGACATGTGTATGGAAGCACAAGGTTTGAATCATCCATTATTTATTTGTTGAAATATTTACACCTTGCTTCTCTCCCCAATGGGGACTCAAAAAGACTTACATCACCCTTTATCCCTGCATTTTATTCTCACAACAACCCTGTGAAGTAGCTTACTCTGAGAGAGAAATATTTTGATTTTCTTTGCCAACACTGTTATGGAAGTCCATCTCCTAATTCAATGGAGCATTATCTAGTCTAGTCTGGGATGAGATTTTAACAGAGGTGAAGGTACAATGGGACTTTAGGAGACTCTCCTGATGATACCCCCCGGGTTTGGTGAGGTTTGGTTCAGGGGGTCCAAAGTTTTGGACTCCCAAAGGGGGTGCCCCATCTCCCATTGTTTCCAATGGGAGCTAATAGGAGATGGAGGCCACACCTTTGAGGGTCCATAACTTTGGACCACCTGAACCAAACTTTACCAAACCTATGTGGTATCATCAGGAGAGTATCATCCTAAAGATACCCAGAAATTTTGGTGCTGTTAGCCTAAAAACTGCACCCCCTTCAGGTCAAAAACTGAAAAAAAACTAAAAAATACAAAAAACACAAACGGGGGGGTGGGGGGCAATTTTTGCACCAGGCTCCATTTTCCTTAGCTACATCTCTGGATTTCAATAATGGCATTTTGTATACAGACAGCTGGGCAGATAACTGTTAGAACATGATTATTTTCCAGAGGTATTTGCAGGATTCCAGGGTACCACACAGTATTTTTGCACTGCCACAAGTGACATATGATTCTAAGCCGCTCAAGTGAAAATTATATTAAATTATATTTGAAAAGATGCAAACAAAAACACTGTAACAATTTCTTCAAATAGCTGTTTGCCATTTTAAAATTCTGTATAGTCCTGCTTTCACTTGGTGGAGTCTATTTGCATTTTCTAGAATGGTTTAATTAAGACTACATTAGGCCAAGGGTTTGTTTTCAAGAGTACCTTTTCATCAGAGAAAAAGTAATTATTTCTTAGATCAGAAGCACTCCTTTTTTCCCCCTTTGAAATCTTTAAGATCTGGATTTAGTACTTCAACAGGGGAAAAAATCTCTTTTTACCTCATGAGAAAGTTCTTGGAATAGCCCACCCTTCCTTTCTTTGAGATACAATATTAGACATTTCTGGTCTTATTTTATTTTCCTCCTCCAAGTTGCTCAGTGCAATGCACATAGTTCATTCCACCGCCCGCCCCCACGCTATAGGGCTTAGATTGGTCTGTGGGGCTTAGACTGATCAGCATAAGACTGAAGAGCAGGGTCTCCTGTCTCTTAGTATAACACTCCAACACTTTATTTTTTCAGGTTTCTCCCAGCAAAGAGAGCTACTGTAATAAAAGTGAATTTTATTGGGTGCAATGAGGGACCTCTTCAACAGTTCAATTTTTCAGGTTTCTCATAGATGCTGATTTGACTTACATATCTTTATGTACACCCATCTGAAGCTCATGAACATGTGATATTTTCCAAAATGCCTTCTCTAGGGACCATTCCATTCTGATAAGAAGTCAAATTACAAGTTAGCTTTAATCCAGTTCTGGATGCAGCTGCCTGGTTCAAACAGAAGACCACATTATGGTCATGTGCTGCAAGAATTAGCTTCAATGAAGCATCAGGACTAAATGCACAATCCTTGCTCCTCTTGTGGGCAGCAACAATTAGTTAATTCTACTTTTGCAGCAAACCACAATTTTCAATTACATTTGAACTGACTCACACTTGCCCTGCAAACTAGGAACACAAAGTGGTTTTCTCCTACTTCAGGATCCTTGTGTCTACAGCAAATGCAAAACTTATAGCTGAAAAACTGGAAACTTCATGAGTTAGTCTTAAGATCTTTCAAGGAATATGTGCAGTTACAGGCTCTGTTTAGGAGCAGGGCTGCGAGGCCTCCCACTATGCCTCTCACTGGCAGCCCCATTTGCTTGCTAGGACTCCAAAAAGTGGTGAGAAAATTTTTTTTTTTAGAAGGCAACATCAGCACTGTTGTTATGTTGCTTTCAGGAAAAAAACCCAAAGTGACATAGAGTAGCTCTAGGAATGTCTGAATAAATTCCCAGTCTCTGAAATGCTCAATTAATTCCGCGTAGTAGTGTAAATAGAAGTAATCCACTGAAAAATGGATAAAATATGACGTATTGAGAGCTATTAAAATAGTTAATAATGTAATATTTTATTAGTTATATTTATTTTTTATTTGGTATATTTATTTTGATGTGAAAAATGAGGAATTTTTCAAGAGCAGTTTATTGAGCAATGGGAAATTGGAATTCAGCAGCAATAGTCCACAAATAATGTTAAATTCCCCTTGATTGGATTTATGGGCATGGGGAATCCTAGAGATGAAACCCTACATAGAAATATCTAGACAAAGAAGGAATTGGTTTGATAGCCACTATGTTAGATTCTTAAGCAACGTGACACATTTCAGACTATTCTTAAGCCATAGAAATCAAACACTGTAAGCATATAAGAAAAGAAACTATGAGGAGATGAAGAGGAAAGTATTTTCAGTTATATGTGAACTTATCAGACAGTCTGACACTGTATGAAGTTTTTCATATCGTTGTTTGTCTCGTCCATGACAGAGATTCAGCTGATGAAATTTTTAGCTTTCAGATTCCAAATATTTCCTTGAGGTATTTGGACAGATGCAAACATTTGCCTAAGTCACCTTCCCAGGACTTCTATCATCCCTTCCTTGAACACAGACTAAAATACTAGAGCAATAAGCAGATCTGCATATTAATGGCTGAACAATTTTAAGTTACCATCTGCTGATTCTAAATCATGAACAAAATGTATTTTAAAAACTATGGCCGTTTCCGCATGGCCTCTAAGCGCCCCCACGCCGGCAAGAATTCTGCCGGCGTGGGGGTGGAGGCCCGTTCACACGCAAGCGTGCGAGCGGGCCCAGCAGAGGCCGCCGCAGGAGAGGCGGCTCCGCACGGAGCCGCCTCTTCCCCCTTCCCTCTCCCCTTACCTCGTCCCTGTCGTCGTCCTGCTGGCCTCCTAAGCCCCACCCACGCTGCCCTCCGACCTCCAGGGGTCGGAGGACAGCAAGGGAGGGACTTAGGAGGAGCCAACAGGACAACGGCAGGGAAGAGGTGAAGCAAAATGAAGAGGGAAGGGGAAACAGCGTGTTCCCGGCGGTACTGTTTGCACCGCGCCGCCGGGAAGACGCTGTCCCCTCAAAAACAACCCTTTAAAGGGTTGTTTTTTAGGGCGGCCTGACGCTGCCCTGAGGGAGGGGAAGGGCAGCCAGGTCGGCGCTGCTGCGTTTCAGCAGCGCTGCCTGTGCGAACAACGGCCCGGGGGCGGCATTTTTACCGCCCCCAAGCCGCCATTTTTGGCCCATGCGGAAACAGCCAAAGTTTTGTAATTTGTGTGACTGTCATTCCCTTTTCGCCCCAAGCATATAAAATGTGCAACATTTTTCAGATACATGACATTGTTTGACATTTCTGGAAGTACAGGAGTCTAATGTGGCAGACCTGCTGTAAGACATACTATCTGGATCCCCCTTAACTTAGTAACTAAAAGCTGATTCTAACTTTAGTATCGAAAGAAGCCTTTTGTGCTTTCTTCAGTGCTCCAAATTGTCTGCTTCAACAATATTGAACTTTGGGCAAGCATGTTTTATACAAATTCAGGTTAAAAGGGATACTTTTCATATACAGTGGAACCTTTGTTATCGTTGCCATTGGTTTTTGTCGTTTTGGTTTTTGTCGGGTTTTTTCAATGAAAAGTTGCCTTGGTTTTTGTTCATCACCTCGGTTTTCGTTGGTTTTCGACGGTGCGCTCGCACTAATTTCGCAACAAAAAACGGCAACCCCTCTGCTGTTGCATTGCTTTCCAATGAGAGTCTCGATTTTCATAGGTTTAGATTTTCACCGAGGTTTCGGACGAATTGCCAACGAAAACCGAGGTTCCACTGTACATTCAAAGAGAGGAGACACTCTGACCATTTCCAAACATGACTAAACTTTATCCCTTTAATTGGATCCATGCGGTATGTACACTTTTAGGCACCATCCAGTTTGTAGAATCTGTAGGGAATCTGTGGGGAAAACAGGATCTGTTGCTGAGGCCACTGGATTACATGATGTTGAGTTCAAAACACAATTTCAGAAGTTCCAAAGGTAGCTAATAAGGAGAAACCCAAAAAATAAATGGGCACATTTCTTTTGAGAATTTAAAAGCCAGAAGGTAATCAGATGTTATTCATTTGCCTGAAGAAGCTGAGCCTTACTAGGCAGAAGGAGAGCTCTGAGCAAGGCAACAACAAATGACCTCTGTTTATCATTTGCCTTGAAATCCCTTTGCTGGGATCGCTTTAAGTCGGTTGTGACCTGATAGCACATACATACATAATACGTCTAAATAATAAAGTGCAAAGCAATTCAAAGAGTAGTGAACATTTCTGTAAGGAGGTGAACAAGAGCTTGTCCTACCCTCCTGCTGTTCTTGAACTTAAATGCTCCTATAGGCCAAGACACAAAACGCCAGGCACAGGAACATTAAGCTTCCTACACTTGCAATAGAAGCACAAATGTCTGACCAACAACACTTATAGCATGGTGATGTACAGTTGGAAATTTGCTAATAAAAATCCAGCTTGGACCATGGGTCACCGAGAAATGCCAGGAGGGCTCCTAAACAAATCAAGTTTGTTTCCAACATTTAGAATGCACATAAACCTTTCAACTGGATGCTTACTCTGGTGCTTTGGACAAGCCTGTCTGTCTGTCTGTCTGTCTGTCTGTCTGTCTGTCTGTCTGTCTGTCTGAGTCTTACAGTACAATTTTAAGAGCCTTTTCCTGGGACTAAGCCCCATTGAACAGACCTGAGTAAGATTTTAAGTACAGCTGCTCAGTTTGGCCCTGTTAGGCCAATCTGAATTCGGGCATTACATTATCAGCCTAGCTTCTGGGCTGTTTTAGGGATTACTATGATATACGGGTGATATACTGTGATATACTGATATACTGTGATATATGAAATGCTTGGAAAATTGAAAGCACTGATAGACTACAGAAATAAGTGTTAGAACCATAAACAGTGCCTAACAAACTATCTGTTGCTTCTGTGTTCTCTCAGAAACAGGTTCAAGCCATCTTATGGCTTTAACAGCCAAAAACTTTCTTCAACATTTTAGAACTCACAGTGCCAAAGCAGACTCTCTTCTCTATGACGTAGTTTAAAAGAATGCATTCCTGGCTTGTTCTGTATATTACACTGGGGATGGGAAAATGGGTTACTTTATGGACAAAGGTTAGAAGCTGACACAGTAGTACAAAGGGAATGGGAGATGTGCAACTAACACAGATCACAGGCCAGACTTCTCAATGATTCCTCCACTGCCACAGAGTTGGATCCACATCAAGGGAAATGTGTATCATTTTGTCCCTTGCCAGATCTTTCATCGACACTGAAACAAAAGATTGCTGTTCCTTTAATATATGGATGCATCCCTGTTAAGCCACCACAAGTTCTATCAACACCCAAGTTTGCATTTATGTCAAATTTTCTCCTGATAAAGTCAAAAATCAAATTTCCCCAGGTTACTCACAATACCAGACCATGATGGTCATACAAAATTGACTGCAGAATCTAAGCGACTGAATCTCTTTGAGATTAAGTCTGCATGGTACAAAATAAATATAGTATAAAGATAGTATAAATGTTTGAATTTCTGAGTCTTCTGAAGCCTGCAAAGTCCTCACCCTGGATTTTATTTAGGGTCACAAGAGCGTGGGTTGGCAACCCTGCTCTGGCAACCCACATATTTCTGACCAGTAAGTCCCCATCCATGTAAACAAAGGGAGCTTTGCCAAATTGGAATTTATCTAATTCCTCGCCATTACCATTCTCCTAAAACATTCTGAAGTGCAAAAGGGTCTGCAATTCTTTTTTCTAATGTACTTTCTATATTTTCCTTCATCTAGTACAAGGGCATCTACTATGCTGTAAACCTCATGGTAATATAGATAAGGTCTACTCCAAGGTGCAGTGGTGAATCTTCCTTATTGATTGTATGACTCCAGTATGCCCAACTTGGCTATTTCTGTACTGATTAAACTCCATTTTGAAATCAGTAAGAATAATGCATATAGCCTGCCTTTGAAATCCACCTATCTCTTAATATTGTCAACCAGGGCCATATGTCATGTCTCATGATAAAGGAAATAATTTTTTCTTAATGGCAATTTGTTTGAGGTTAGCTACTCAACTATTGATTTTGATTAACTAACTTTATCTCACAATTTTCTCCATAAAGCCTTCCACTCTTTCCGATGGGTGAAAATAAATTCGTGGCACTGAAGCAGTTATAAACTATAATCCACACCTTAAAATGCTAGAACTGTGAAATACAGAAAGATGCTAAAGTTTGGAGAGGTCAAATTACTACAGGTATGAGCAGAACTATTCTAGGTCATTGTATTCCTTGTAATTTTCCACATTGTGCAGAATTCGGTGCATTGCCTGTGGTTGGTACGCCTGGTTGTTTACAAGGAAAAGATAATGAGCTGAAAAGAGTGCTCACCTAAAGATGTGAGTTTTTCCTGTCTTTATTCAGACCATGGTGATAATTTTAACTGGATTTCAAAATCCTGTATAGAAATATAGAGTGCCATCAGTATTTTTTTTGTTTCTTAGCACTTCTACTACTGAAGGGTTTATAGGATTTCTGTAACAGCCTGAAGTATAAGAAAAATAGAAGAACAAAATGAAACCAAATCCAGGTTCACTGGATTACCATTTAATTTATTATGATTTCTCTGACATGCATGCTCAGATACCAAACTTAAGCTGCAAGATGTACCTGGTAAAACTGAAACATGTAAAACCACATGCCAAATAGACGAACACAGATGTGTTTCAGAGTCAGTGCTAGTGACAGTATTTTTTCTCCCGATTGGCTTTTTCACTTGCTATTTCACCTTATTCATACAAGCACACACACACACACACAGAGAGCATGGGTAGTGAAAGTCTACATTTTCATTTATAAGCCATTTTGCTGATTTTAGATTTATACCACCAAAGACTTTTTTGATATGTTACAACACTGGAGCACAATTGCTGCCTTGTCACAGCTGATCAGTAATTTGACTGTCAGTCTCTGCCATTTAGGTCACTTCACAAGATGTAATGCAGAACAGAAATCCTTTAGGGAACAGGATCATTTCCCTCATGCTTCATTATAGGCTCTTCTCACTACTGTATGGGAAATAAATTGAGCGGCTTGTTTTTCTTACAAATGTCTCCAAATTGAGGTCATTTAAAGCTTATTTAGAATTGTGATCAGACATGTAATTAATCTTTGTTACCAAGAGTGCTTCATTAGATAACACTTAAATGGAAGAAAAAGAAGGAGAACACATTATTGGGAATGAGATGAAGAAAAAAGAGGAGGGTGATGGTCATTAAACTTTAACAGCAGATCTTGTGGAAACACCAGAAGATCATCAGTTTCTGTTACCTGACCAAGGATAAAAACGTTCATACATCAGTTTGACACAGAGAGCGCACACATAATGAAATAGGACTGCCACCATGTTAGGAAGTAAGTCTGCATCAGCCCTTGGATCTATGGCCTTTTCTGTACAGCACAAATAAACATCTTGGGGAGGTGAAAATAAGGATTTTTTGGGGAGGTGAAAATAAGGATTTTTTGAAACACTAAACTAACAATCTTTTTTCTGAAACCAGCTTAAAGTTGTCTCCTGCTTGCTGTGCGGAGCTCAGGAGACGATTTATTTCTCCCGCCCAATCACACAGCTCTCATTTTCGGTTTTTCTCTTTTTTGTGTCCACCATTTTCTGCTGGTTATCTCCTCCATGCTGCCAGCCATTTGCTAAGCCCCAGGACATTTGCTCTGCAGGCCTCGCTGCTGGCTGGCTTGCTTTTTAGCTTACAGAGTACATAATTCAACTCAGCACATCCTGTGTGTCTGACAGTATATAGTTTCCCAGATTTTTAAAATTTTCAGTGAGGTGTCTTGGAAGACATGAACACATGATATGAGAATTGCATCATATTCTCAAATCACATGTATGTGTTTTCAAAAACACCTTATCAAAACAAAAAATTAAACCTGGAAAACTATATATTGCCAGAATCAGAAGGAAACACTGAGTTGAATCAGGTACTTACAAGCTAAAAAGACAGCTGGCAACAATGCCTGCAGAGCAAACATTTTGGGGCAACTTTAGCAAATGATGGGCAGAATGGAAGAGTCAAGCGGCAGAAAATGGTGAGCACAAGGAAGAGAGAAACCAAAAGTAGGCAAGGGGGGAAAACCCGCTTTTTCCTCTGACTTTTTTTTTGTCTATGCTGTCTGGACAAAAAATGAGAGACTTTTAAAAAGATATCCCCAGGACATCTTATTTTGGTTATGTGGAAAGGCTGCAGTGACTGCAATGATGGCATATGGGTTAAAAGGATCATGGCAGATTTACTCTGGATACCTCTTTCTGGCTTTTCCCAAGAGGCCAGGACAGAGATGAGAAACTTTGGGTGATGGAAATGTTACTATGTAGTTTAATTGTTTTGCTATCTCTTGCATTTATGGCCCTGGGCAGCCTGAAACCCAATTCTCTCTTACCTATCAGGAAATCCACCATTCTCTGGCATAATTACCAAGACCTAAGTATTTGCTTAAGATCTGCTTCCCCCTCTCTTTTCTTATTTTCTAACATCTGGCCTAACAATAAGTTCTGGTGAATTTGAAAGCTTGCACTGTATACTTGGGTCTGTCCTAATAAAGGTATTTTGGGGGGGGGGGTTACTTTTGGATCAACACAGTTGCAAACAACTTAACTGGAGAACAACCAGCTCCACCAGGAACTCCCCCACCCACTGCAGGGACAGGCCAAAAAGCTCATACTGCCCAGAGGCCTTTCAGTAAGGTAATTGTTTGATGAGGCAACCCCCCCCATCTCAAGTTCCACAGAAATTGCCCATGTGTAACAGCAGCTGAAAGGTAAACTTACCTCTACTCTAGAAGTGCTAGTCTTCCCAAACATTTCCATTATTGGAACAGGCTAGATTTCTGCCTTCTCTCCTCTCCCATTGCAGACTTCTAGTTCTGCAGTATCCCAGAAACAGCATTTTGAGGTTAGCATTTAGAACTGCTCTGCTAATGGAAATTCCTTCAATGTGTGGAAATTTTTCAAGGGTTCCAAGACCTAGTGGTTCAGTTGCCAGTGATGAGAGAACACTTTGAAGTTGGAGTTAGGATCTGCATGCTCAGTATGGGATTGAATATAAGGATATAAATACTAAAGTAACATACGCTACTGGGTTGCCTTGTCAGCTACAACTTGATTGCAATTTATAACACGCACCCTTTTGTTACTCTGATATTTTGACCACATCACTAACAAAGAAGTAATCCAAAGGAGCGGCATGTGCAACCTCCATATCATCATTGCACACAGAAGACTTTGACTGGCTAGCCACATCCTTTGCATGGACAACGGTCAGATCTCAAAGACGGCAATGAGGTGGATGCCTCCTGATGCAAAACAACAGCGAGGACGCCCCGAAACACTTGCAGGAGAAAATTCGAGCAAGACCTGAAGGTACTGAATATTGCATGGAAAGAAGCTGAAATACTCACCCAAGACCGGAAATGCTGGAGAGCACTTGTTGCCCGATATGCTACTTAGCATGGGATGACCTAACTAACTAACTTACCAACCAACCCCTTTGTTATCAGTTTGATTTGGAAAATCTAGAAACCTTTGCCTGAGTAGTGCATTGCTATTCCAACAGCAAAAAAGTGGTTTGATCATGCAGATGAATCCAGCTGTGATTGGTGTGTGTGTGCCATAAGCTTGGGGATGTAAAAGAATGGCTATGCACTATGAAGAAGTCACCTGTGTCCCTTATCTGAGCAATGAAGTTCTTCTTTTGTTGTCTGCAGATGCTTCTGCCTTTCCCATTCTCACCGGCACAGGAACTAAGCCTGGCACAGCTTCTGAATTCTTAAGGATATGTCTGTTCTAAATAGCTGTGTCTTGGCAGATACTCTTTCTCCTTCAGAAAAAAAATTCTAGCAGTATTTTATGTGAGCAGTACACCATGTGAGGCTTTTGTGGTTAAGATATAACATTTCTAAAGAAATCTTCTATCCAAAAATTTAATAGGATTTCAGCCACATCAAAGCATTTTATTTTTAACAGTTTTAATCCCTTTCAGCCTCTGGCTGTCTCCCAACAAAAATCAAGTCAATTAGTTAAGTCATTAGGAAAGCTTTCGCATATAAAAAGTTATGCCTCTAAGTCCATTCTTGTTCAGAACTCTTCAGAAAGGCCAAAATTATCTCAGATCTAACCAGCCCACCTGCCATACCCTGCCAGAGAGCAAGAGTTTCTGTATAAGAATTAGGTACTGTGCTAGACTGAACAGAATCTGCTTGATGAAAGCAAAATGGAAAACTCTGGTTTATTTGGTTTTACATCATCAAGATGGAAAACTGAGTTTTTTAGAAATTCAGAAATACATCCTCTGGTAGGGGAGAGTCTTACTATACCTTTTCCCACCAAAAGTTCTAAGCAGAATTGTAACTTCATCTGCCACATGTTGGAATGTCTTTTTTAAAGAATGCCCTGCTTGGGCCCTAGTGGCTACCAAGTTCTGTTAGGAAGGCACTGGGACCCATGCGGAGCATTCTAAAACAAAGACAGTCCAACATGTGGCAGATGAAGTTACAATTCTATTTAGATCTTTTGGTGGAAAAGAGTATGGTTAAAGAACAGCAAATAATCTCAGAATGCTCCCCTTGGTATTGTTTGTTTATATATCTCTTTATTCTCACAGTCAGGCCAAACTCAATCAGTCCCTCTGAAATTACTACTTCTAAAAGTAATAATGTATGTTATGATCACACCAGATGTGTAACCAGGAGGGAGGGGGGCTTGAACCCTAGGTACTTCTTGGAGGGGCACAGAAAGAGCTCTCACCCTGATTGATCTAGCCTGGCCTTGCTGCTAGAAGTTGCTCTTAATTTTAAAACAACTAGAGGCTTTTGTGGTAGTGGGGGTGGGAGGTGTGGAGAGAAATATGGCCTTCATATCCCCCACTGCTGAAAAAAACACCTCTGGTTGCTTTAAAATTAAGATGAATTTACTTTCAAATGAGCAGTGTTGTGGGGTGACCTTTCTCCCCACCCACTGCCCCCACCACAGAAACTTTCTCCTTTCATTCTTCCTCTCCCCCCTTCCTCTCCCTTTCTCCTGTTTCTCTTCTTTCGCACTTTCTTGGTCTTTCCCATTTCTCTCCCTTTCTCCCTTTCTCTCCCTTTCTCCAAATTTATATCCCTCACTTTCTCTCTTCCCCCTTCTCTCCCTTCCCCTTTTCTTTCCTCTTTCTCTCCTTTCCCACTTTCTCTCTCTTTCCATCTCCCTTTCTCTTTCCTTTCTACCTTTCTCTCTCTTTCCCCCTTTCTCTCCCTCTTTTCCTCCCACCTCCTTTCTGTCTGGATGGAGGATACACTACTGAGTAGTAGTGTTTGAGAACAAGGGGTATGGGTGGACAGTAAATTAAATATGAGCAGTGAGTGTGATGCAGTGACAAAAAAGGCTAATGTATTCCTGGAGTATATCAATGGGGCCATAACATCCAGATTGCAAGAGTTTTTTGGGGGGTGCAGTTTGAGAGCTTATATTGGGTTCATTTTCTAAGGATATGCCGCTGGTCCCAACTTATTCCATATATCTACTGCTTTGCCCAGTCTAAGCAAAAGAAGAATTATAATTTAACATTGGCATATGGGGTGTTTTTTGTTACAAGCTCTTTTTCTACAAATGCCTTTCTATTTAACCTCAGTCTGAGATTCTGATCTCCATGTCTGCTAAATGCTTAGATATTGGCATGCAATTTTATTACTGATGCTACTGAAAATACATCTAGAGAACAACAAGCTGTGTCTGTCTCAAAAACATTTAACCTGTGATACTGAGTGTGTGCTGTACACCTGACCAAAGGTCAAGAGGATTTTAATAATTATGCCACTTTAAACCTCTGCAAGATTATGCTTGGGGCAGAAAATTAGAATCTACACTGAGATAAGAATCCTATGTCCCTATTCAGCCCTTCTGCAAGATTAGGCGATGCACTGAGGAAAGACAAAGTTCCTGAATGCTTGCTATGCTTATTGCACTTAACAGTGACAGAGCACATTTCTGGAGCTCTTCTCAGTGAGCATCATGCATCCCAGAATATACTAGATATGCAGTCAAAGACATTGAGATTAATGTCAGTTTTGTGACATCCAATGTGATTATCAAATGTTAGTACCCAGATCTTAGATTCAGAAGAGGCTTTGACCGCATATACTATACATGTGGTTCTCTTGGAGTTAAAGAGTAGTTAAAAAACCAACAAGGCTGCATTTTTGCCTTGTGAGCACCATCTCCATGTGCTAACAGCGCAGAAGAACAGACAGTTTTTGAAGTATCTAGCTTTAGGATACAATTTCCCCATATCTTCTGAAAACTGGTACTAGGGGATGGGCAGGGGAAACAAATGTCATTTACTTCCTGTCTATTCTATTAATCAAAATTTATTCTCCTGAACACAGCCACTGAAACCATTCTGCCAGGAATTATAACTCAGTAGGAAAACAACATGCATAGTATCAACATCTTATGTACTGTTTTCCACAGGCCAACACTTGAGCTGAATCAACTTGATGGCTGAGAAGAATGGGAGGATTCCAGTAGCCAGCTTTCAGCTTGCTGGCCTAGCTTATCGTGTGACAACCAGCTCTGGAGAAAACTGACATTAGTACCTGGGGGAAGGTAGAAGAAAGGGAGAAGCTAGGTAGAGCAATTTGGCAGGAAGAATATAGATGAATCTTTAACAATTCTTAAGTCAGAGAATTAGAGTATTCAAGAGATCCCCCTGTGCATTTATAGTAATTACAGCACTTAATTGTTGTGTTTGTATTTTTTACACTACCAAATTGTAATGCCTTACTATCAGCTTTGTTGAACAGCAGACTTTAAGCATATTCCTCAGTTTGAAACTGTATGCCTTTGTTAGAGTAATATCATACAGTCTGCTTCATACATGTTGCTATCTTGCAGTTTTTATTTTAGGCCTCTGGTGTCTTCCATTTCTAAATTTTCAAGCAGGCTATCTGAATTTTTGGTCTATTTTTTGTACAGATGAAAATATCATGTTGGTGCAGATGTGTGGATGTTTGCTCTATTGACCACTGACACAGTTCTTAGTTGGAATAGAAATTTGGCTGCAGCCCATTTATTAATGAGCACATAGGAAGCTGGGCAAGCATAAGGGGCATATTCTGGCCACCAGGCAGCAAACGCTGAACCTGGCATATGGGCAGCAGCCGCTGAACCCAGGCCCTTCGGACAGCAATCGCTGAACCTGGCACCATCCCCCCAAGGGGATTGGGACAGAAAGTTACTAGGTGCCACTTGAGCGCGTACCCATTTAGTGACACCCCTTCCTGCCGGGAGTAGCGCTTTCTCAAGTAAAGCCTCAGCAGCTTGCACCATCGAGCCCTCCACTACCCCCAAACTTCTTATTGAGGCCCCCACCGTGGGAAGGTCTGGCCTGCAAGCTCTGCCTTTCCAATATGGATGTGCTGCTATGCCCCAAAACCACCACTGAGCTGTTACCAACAGGTCCTGCCCCAGCTTCCCGAGCCTGGAGTCACCAGCCTATTGTGTATCACTTAGCCACTGCAACAGAGCATGCCTTACGGAGTGTAGCCAAATGTTCATCCTACTCGGACAGGTGAACTCCTTCTGGCCAAAAATACGCCTCTTGTGCATGGGATATCTCAGACTGCGGGATAACCTCACTGCCCGTATCCTTTACCACCCGGGCTGTGGCCTTGAATATCTTACTTCCTAAGTCCATAGCCACCAGCCGGGCCCTTACAGGTCTCTTTGGGCCTGCAGAGCCTTTACAGCTTCCTGGAAGCCTGCAAGGCTATCTCAGGGCATTGATAATGCTGAAATTCATTCACAGCCTCTTCAGTGGAAAAAGAGAACTGAAACAGGAGAGGATAACACATAACAAAGGCCTTGACGATAATCCCTCGCAAATACCTAGCATGATGTGAGAAAACAACAATTCCTCCCCCCCATTCCCACTTTTGCCTACAATAACTGAAGGGGGGCTGGAACTGGGGGGCCAAGTGGTCAGTACACTGCCCTGGCCTAGCCTGGTAGCCAGTGGGGGAGTGAGGCAAGAAAGCCTGCAGTCAATGCTGCACTAGCTAGGCCAGTGGCCCCTGCTGGGGGGGGGGGGAGTGAATGCACCATCAAATACCATATGGTCAGGGCCTTGCCCGGCTCTTACTAGTAGCTTACTAGTAGCTGCAGCAGCAGCTGTGAGGCTCAACAGGCCTCAACAGGCCTCCAAAACAACGCAGCAACCAACTGCTCCACTAACTCTCTGGCCTTGGAATGAGGCCAAGCTGGCTGGGCGCTGCCTTTTATAGGCGCACCCAGCTCCCTCATCATATGACAGTCCCCCGTCAAGTGACTTTCCAGCCAATTGGCACTAGTGAGGAGGGCAGACGCTCACTCCTCTCCTGCCAGAACGGCATCACAGGGTAAGTCTTGGGGCATGTTTTATCAGTGGCAAAATGTCTATCTACTGATGTTAGAATGCAATTAATAAGTGTTAAGTCCAATGTAAGAGAGTACTTTACTTATGTTGTAAGATCTATGCTGTTCGATCTGGTTGTTATGGTCACTGGACTGCAACTGAATTGAATGGAACTTGACTGTATTTTATAGTCTTTTGCTTTTTAATAATAAGACTTGGGGAAAGTTAATTTTAATTGTTACAGGCATCAATATAAGTAGTGACATGTCTAACAACTGCAAACATTCTGCGTCAGTCTTCTGTGAGAAGACAAGGAACCAGTACAAGGTTGAGCCCAAAAACACGAAAGCAAAATGATAAGCATCTGATGTCAGGAAAGTTATGCCTGCCCTAGGACATGTAGCATCATCATCTTCTGCAGTGAAATCACAAGACACACTTCCATTGACAATATGAAAGCTATTCCAGACACAAAGATAACACAGCAATGCTCGACCTAGACAGGTGGATTTTGCAATCCTAAACTTGAGCCTGTCCAAAGATGCCAAGCAGAATACAGTCTTCAGAATCTTGATTGGTTAATTTTATTTACACACTGCCTTTTTCAAAGCAACTAATATTTTTTTATCTTCACCAAAACCTTATGAAGTGGCTTAGGCTGAGAGTGCAAGTAGCCCAGGTTCAATGGCAGAGTAGGAATTTGAATGCCGGGTCACTCAGATCTTAGTCAAACTTCTAACTACACTTAACATGTAGCACAAAGCCTTACTCCAGTTGGTAGATTTCAAGGAACCTGAAGAAACTATAGTCTTCTACAGATGATATTATTCCTGTTAAATCAGTGTATGTAGAGTAGGAGCAGGAACAAGCACATTGTCACTGGCCAATGGGTAAGCTCTAGTCCAGTGATGAGAAATTTTGCTTTTTATGATTCCTGATCATTGCAAGTCCTAAGTGCACTCAATTCTCACAAGGTGGCAATCATGCATGGGTGTGGAATCAGATCAGGACACACACACGAACATGCACATGCACACCCACCTCTTTGATTTCAATGCACATAAAGTTATCCATGTGGGGAACTTATTTTTGTAGGACCTGGAATAAGAAGCTGTCTTTAGTCCTGATACAGAGCTGTCACATACCTTGCTGGGATCAATCTTGCTGGGGTCAGTCTTATCAAAAGTGTAAATAAACCAATATGTTTCAAAGCTGTGGGGTTTTTTTTTACATCAAATTAATTCAATCCAGACATAAGGCACAAGTACATATTTTCAGACATTTGCTTGTGGACAATTATCTGCTTTTCCGATTGATGCAAGGCAAAATAAAAGCAAGTCTTTGGAGACTGTCCAATAATTAAGATGTTGTGTACTGGGAAACATAATCATAGGGCAAATAGAATCCCATAACTTGTCAAGTCAGTAGACATATAAACAAACTTCAAACAGCTGTCTGGTTGGGAAAGAAAAACATGCCTTCTACATACATATTATGAAGATTCTGGATGGTTGACTGCCCCATCATTTTGGAGGTTTAGATCAAAGGCTTTTCTTCTAGCCTTTTCCCCAGTCCCAAATTTGTAGATTTTCAGAAAACATTTCATTAAAAGGTTCTGACCTCCCAAATCCTGCATACTCCAGCTGTTTTTAATAGCTTGAATGCTTTTTTCATTTAGCTACAACTGTTGTTACATCAGTTGTGCAGTCCAGGCTGCATTCTGACATAACAACAAATCCTGGTCTGAATTACAGGAATAGGCCTTGCATGGTCTTCCTCTCCCCTTCCTCTTTTGCTCTGAAACCTCCACATTCCCAACAGACTACCCAAAAGGAATGTAGTTATAAAGATGTGAAGGCCCAGAAAAAACAAAAAAATGAGAAAAAATTGGGTGAGGTTTTTTCCTGTTCTTTCCCTTTGAGGCCTTATTGTTCTAAGAACTAGAAAAACTGGGAAATTTGGGGGCACTCTGGAAAAAAAGTCTCTTAAATTATAGAACCGTAGAATGTAAATACTTTTGTAAATAATTAATATGCTAAAACATGTTTAATAATAATATGTAATTAAAGAGTTCATTGTTTCAATGTTACAAAGTTTATATTGCTATCCAAACATGCTGGTAGTCCTACCTGTTCTGACAGTACTTCTGGGTTTCCCTGGAAGTGCTAATACACCAGAATTTAAATCCTTACTTTGCCCAACTGTGGTACATTCTTTTATCCTTCAGTTCATATCCAGGACCAAGTGGGATTTATCTCTTTATAAGGAACAGAGAATGTGTTTTTAAACAAATTCATTTTCCCCCCTTTTCATCCCCTCACAGGAGAATGTCAACTTGTATAACACTAGAGATGCAGGCTATACCCAGCTACTGAAGCAGTGAGTTGTGAGTTTGTGTGGCCTGAAGAAGCTTTCTGCTTTACTTCCATTGGAAATCTGTAACTCTCAGCCAGTATCCCTAAGGAAATGGAAGGTCCTGTTTCTTTCATTTGCTGGCCTGTGTATGCCGTCAAGAAACCGGGGACCTGGAAAAAGGAAACTAACAGAATCAGTCAAGAAACAAAGAAAGCATAATCTAATGCTGTGACTCAAAGATCAAGTGATGAATATGAGTGATTTCTCTCTTACTAAAAATTCTATAATACTTTAAAAATAAATTAACCTTTTAGGTTTTTCTTGATCTGGAAAATCACGTATGATGTTGGAATCTTTACACAGAGGGAGCCACCTGTTTACTTCAAAGGTAAGAGCCCCTTTGTATTAGGGTTGGTAGAAGGGCAAAAAATTCGGCCCCAGTTCGGATTTGGGCCAGCTTGGATAGAGGAGCTTAGATTGGCCGAGCTCCGAGCCTACCAGGCTCGGATCCATCCGATCCTGCAGGAACATCCGAGAAATTCGGATGTGGTTTTATTTTTTGTTTTGTTTTCACATTTTGTCCTGCAGGGGGCGCATTTTTGGGTTTATCGACACCAAAATTGCAGGGTATCATCAGAAGACTGTCCTGATGATACCCCCCAATTTTGGTGCAGTTTGGTTCAGGGGGAGCAAAGTTATGGGCCCTCAAAGTGGGTGCCCATATCCCCAGTTTTGCAGCAAATACGGCAGCCCAGCCTAGCCTTGCTTCATTCTCATTCATAATTCAGTCATCAGATGATAAGGGGAAGCAGCAGCAGCTTAACGGAAGTGTGTGAGGGGGGTCATTTTGGGGGGATTGCAGGGGGTTATTTTGGGTTGGGGTGTTGGAGTTGTGTTGCCACAGGAGTGTGTGTGTGTTCCCCCCCCCCATCCCTGCCAGCTAGTGGAATCAGCTGGCGTCTCACCCTTTCGGCTTGTTTTTTTTCTGAATATGAATGGAGTTTGCTGGGGGAATTTGGGGGTTTTCGCGAGGGGGGATTATTTTTTGGGTTGGGGTGCTGAAGTTTTTTATTGGCCACAGGTGTGTGTTTGTGTGTGTGTCTGTGTGTGTGTTCCCAGCCAAACCTTGCCAGCTGGGAGTGTTTGCTTTCTTTTGTAAACTGCCAGCTGGGAGGGGTTTTTTCCTTTTTTGCAGGGGTCGGCTCAGCTGCGTGCGCCCGGAAGCGTTTTTTCTGCTTGCCGGGGCAGGGATCCCACGCTGCCCTTGCAGGGCTCGTCTGCATGCATGCAGGGGAGGGTTTTTTCTTTATTGGGGGCAGGGATCCCACGCTGCCCTTGGAGGGCTCCTCGTGTGTGCAGAAGGATTTTTTCCTCCAGAATCACGGTGAGCTGCAGTTGGGGGATCCGCCGCTCCGAACCTCATGGATTCGGAGCGGCTGATGTTTGGAGGGCCTTTGCTCGGCCCAGCAGCACCTGAGCTTGCCCGAGCCACGCCCAGCTCGGGCCGAACTGCTGGATCAGAGCTCCAGAACCGCCATCTCTACTTTGTATACCCAAATGCCTGTTTACTTCAAAGGTAGGAGGACTTCTGTAAGTACAACTGCCATTCTTTCAGTTAGGGAAAGCATAAGTATGAAAGCTTGGATACTTGGCTGTGCTATATTACTACTAAGTATTCATTCTAATGCTACTTTTATCAGAAGGGAAAGGTATGCTGCCAAGATTTCCATGCTGGCCAGCTCTAATGCCACAAGAACCTTTTATCCTTTGTTGCTGAGGTTAATTTGGAATTTGTGCCATAAAAACAGAAAGATCCCCTGAATCTGCACCCACTGTCACTGCCATCTTCCATCCTTCTTGACCCATGCAAGGCCTGTTCTTAGCCTTTGGTCATCTGTTGCTGGCAGGTGATGTAATCAGCCGTCTCAACTGAGGCAATCAGGTCTTGGTGACCATGGCCACCATCTTCTGCTCCTCCTAGTGCCTGCAGCTGGATCAGAGGCCACCACACAGGTTCTATCTACTTTCTTTCCCTGGATGATGAGGCCATCAGAGGGAAACCAGAATTACTTCTGCCTTCTCTTCTCTGATCTTTCTTAGAAATCTGGATAGAACAAGAAACAGAGGAAAAGCATAGAGAATCCCAAGAGGCCACTTGTTAGATATAGCATCCTTTGCTTTTGTCATCCAGTGGAAATGTGGGAAAAGAATCTGAGAGTTTGAGAGGAGATACAAACAAGCCCAAAATTAGACTGCCAAATTTATCCTCTATCCAGCTAAAGACCTCCTGATTGAGGCTCCACTCACCCAAGTTTAGATGCTGGAGGCTGGTGGTGCCCTGATGTGCTCTGCTCTCAAGGAAAGGATGTATAACTCTGCTCAGAACAACACCTTGCATGCTTCTTGGTGCAGGGCTGCCCTGTTTGTTCAGATAAATTTTTGATGCTATATTGTCAGTTCTGATCAGGATGTGGTAACTAATCAGGCACTGCTTGAAGTGCAGGAAAGCTAAGTACATTGCTTGGGGCTCTAGACAGTTAATGTGGAGGTGAGATTCACTCAGAGAATTACTTGAATGGGCACCTCCAAGTAACATGAATAGGCACCTCCTCTAGAGTGGTCCCTCCTCACCCCAAGAGACATGCATCTGTTAACAGCTGCTTGGTGGATGAAATCCAAAAGGTATTCCCTTGAGCCACCTGGTCTACCAAAGTAGACTGATTTTCACTTTTCTAGAGATGGTTTCCGAGGTGGCACTCTTGAGGGTGATCTGAAGTTGGTAGTGTCAGAGAAGTTGCTGAAGTTCCTTTGAGTGAAGGAGACCCCATTGAACCACTTCTGTTTCTGAAATTAGAAGGCCCACGCCAAGAACATGAGAGGTGAGGAGCGGCTGGCCACAACTTTTCTGACCTTGTTTTGTATCTTCATTGCCACCATATATATCAGTACCTCCAGGTGCTCCAGCCTCTGACAGGAGACCAAAGAGCTCTTGGAGTGGTTGACCAGGACTGGTGAAAGGATCTGAACCAGATTAGAATATCATCCAATCAGGGTTGTAGGCTTATCCCTTCCTCTCTGAGGCAAACTACAGGATTGTTGAGAATCTTGGAGAAGACCCTGGGAGCAATGCAGAGGCCAAAAAGGAAAGCCTGAAGCTGAAAATTTCCTCTTCCTATGCAGAATCAGAGGAATTGCCAGTGCAGGGCAAAGAGGGGCATGTGGTGAGATCAATCAATGCGAGAAACTCCCATGGCTGAAGACTACAGGGTCTCCATCTAAAACTGATGAAGCCTGATGAACCAATTAAAAAATGTTAGGATAACCCCCCTCGGTGATCGCTGGTGACTAATGAGGACTGGAGTTTGTCCTCCAAGAGGAACCCATCATCCCTCACCTCCATTCTCACCTGTAGAATCACTATGAGGGATGATTGCCAAAAGTGCAAAACAAAAGTGCCAAGAGTCACATCATGCCGTGGCTCAGAGGGCTGCAAACACTCTCTCTCAGTCTGAGAAGTCAGGAACAGGAGAGAAAGGCAGAAATTCAAGTAAGAGGATGATAGGATTAAAGAGGAAAGTATGATAGAAGGAACAAGGAAAAGTTAGGACACAAAGAGCAACAGGGTAAAGAAATAAAACAAGAGTACAAGCAACAAAGCAATTGCTCTCCCCAAAGGTAGGAAGGGGCATGCCCTAGCTACATCATAGAAGCAAGAATTTGATCCTGCCTCCCCGATTGGTCAGTGGGAAACACCCCAAATGTCCTTGAGTTCAAAAGGAGAGACAGAGAAAGTGCCAACATGAGCCAATCTGGGGAAGGAAGAGGACCAGGGTGCTGGAACCCCTCTTCTTCCCATTCTGAGGCCTGATCTTCCCCCATCAAGATAACAAGGGACAGAAAAACCATACTGGAAACACGAGAGCCTCACAGCAAGCTAGTTAATGGTGCAGCACAATTGTGACCTCATGGCCATACCGTCATAGAAACTGATCTATTAGTGAGGTTGCAAAGGCATAGTAGTCTTGCTGTGTGAAGGTGAAATATGCTGAAACCATTTAACCAATATAATTTTACTATTTGAGTTGCCTGCGCAAGGAGTGTTATAGTTAAGTTATGACCTGTGTCATAACTGCCACACAGTTGTATCTGATTCTCTACAAATACTTTTGCTAAACACATAAACCTCCATCTGTTCCATATTATAAGGCAGTTTCTTTATGTTGTGCATGAATAACAAAACACAGAAGTCCTTAACAAAGGAATTCCCCATGTATTCACATTACTGCATTCCTGGATAAGAAGGAAGAGATCAAATCATATTATGGATCTCACCTGCTGCAACTCAGAAAAGAAATAATCTCAACATTTTGTGTATATTTATTTTTGTTTACAAGAGTTGTGTTGTGCTTTAAAAAACACTCAGCATGGAAGCTAAAATTAAACAATAATATAATAAAAATAGAAATAACGAATTAAACTAAAACACTGAAATCAAATGACTAAAATGGCATAACCGAAGTCTTATCTCACTACCACTATCCCTCCACAATGATGTAACTCGAACATCTGAAAGAAGCTATGAAGATAATGCTTCATATGGACTTCTAAATCTTACCCAATAGTTTTGTTCAAGCAAACTGTTCTGCAGCTAAAGCTCCAGCCTAAACAGGACTCAGGCCATAAAAAACACAGACTTCCTTTCCCAAATCTTTTCACTGGAAAACATATCTCACATATTGCTATGGCTCATATATTACAAAGTTCATATGTTGCCAGAAATTTATTGGGTTACAAAACAAATAGAGGTCAGCTTGGTCTGTGTTTGTTGATAGAACATTGCTTGCACACAGAACATATATCCTTGGTTTGATTTGTTTTTGCAGGGACAAGAAATATGTTTGGATCTTATTCAAAACCTCTTCACCATAAGGAACAGTTTATATGCCACACCCATGATTTTGAAAGGCTCTTCTGAGTACATTGGAAATAGCAATGCTTGTAATATCTCTCTTTGCCTTGTCTTGGTATTTATCAAACCCTAAGGGAGTTATACCAAATAGCCAAGTACTGAGATCTGCATGATCAATGAATAACTGCAATGTTGTCTGCTCCCCTTTTTCCTGGCCTCCCTGTATATTCAGTGCACGGAAGATTTTACAGAGTAATGACACCCAGGAAAAAACATCCTCCTTTTGGAACTAATTCAACTTTTGATATGAATGTAGTGCAAAAATTGTTGCCCAAGGTGGATAAAATGTCTACAACAATGCTGGACACAAATGCTAAAGTGGGGGAAATAGATGGAGAATTGAATGAAATTAAGCAGAAAATGAATACAATTGCCTCATTGGAGGAGGGAATGAACACAATTTTGTAGGATTTTAAAACTAAACAAAAGAATGGATACTTTGGAGGAGAAGATTACTGTTATGGAGAAGGAAGAGAAGAAAGGACAAGACTCATTGTTTTTAGGAGATTAAACAGAAGGAAAGACTTTTGCAGTTTAGAGGCATAGATGAAATGGCTAATGAAAAAAGAATGGTTGAGATACTTGCAATATTTTTGGGAAAATCCACTGAGGATATAGATGCTGAAGTAAAGATTATTTTCAAGAGCAAAAACAAACTGGCTATAGAATACAAAAATAGTGCAACCATTAATAGTTTCCATTAGAGTATTTTGCCATTGAAGTATGTCAAGCAACTGAAGAATAAACACTTAATGTGGAATCTCATCACGACAGCTGCCCTGTGTGAAAATAGGTGGCAACGATGGCTAAATAGTGAGAACCTAAAAAAAGAGGTCTGCATTTCAGTGTGTAATGGAAGGCATTAGGGATGGGGGCTTTACACATTTTATCATCGATGATCAGTTGTCTGAATGTTAACATGAAGGAAGGAAAGGAATCCAATGGATCAGAGTTCTTCAGAAGTAAGAAAAAAAGGCTTGTGGTACTTTAAAGGTTAACAGGTTTGTTATAGCACAAGATGTTGTAAACCTGGTAAGAGGTTTGAAGCATGCACTCAGCTGGCAGTCGACAGCAACAGGGAGAGGCATGTCATAAACCTACTCTAAGTCTGTCTGTATTTACATGCAGGCAAGGATGTAGGTAAGGGGGGGTTCCTGGGTTCAAATCCCCCCATTACATGTCCATGGGGGCAGAGCTTGAGGGGGCAAAGCCTCTGTCTCCAGGTGGGGGCTGGCAGGGGTTGGGCCTTGGGGAGGTGTGGCCATGTCCTCAGGGGTGGGTGGGGTGTGGTCCCACCCCCTGAGTCCTGCCCCCCCCAAACCCACACCATAAAACATTTATACCTACGTCACTGCATGCAGGTTGCACATACTCATGTGCCTGTCAAACATGTTACTTTTCATTGTGCCACCACCAGAAGTTAAAATACAGCCTCCCCAATTACTAGTGGGAAAACCTGGCAAAGTCTGCCTGAGCAAGTACAAAGAGGAGAGTTGCCCAGTTAGTTTTGTCTTCTCTCGTCAGGGTATATTAAGCGCATTCAAGCATAAGCAAGTGATCTAAGGTCACGTGAGAAGGTACTGTTTAACAATGATAGGACAACTACCCCTGACATCCCCACCTGGATGTCTGCAGAACAAATGCACCTGCAGACCCTCACCTGCCACATGCAGAGGAATCCACCAGCCAGCATGTGGACCAAGACTAATGGATGTTTCAATCTTGTAATCCTTCCTCCCTTTTGTTGGCCAGAAACCTGATAATACTTGATGATATGTAATGCCCCATAAAATGAAAAAAAAACCTGCAATATTCTTCACTTTCATTTCAAATAATTTCCTCAGTTAGCTGAGTCCATACCAGAGAAGAAACAACTGCAACTTTAAAAGAAAAATATAAAAGTTATTAAAGATGCAGTCCTACACACATCTACTTGGGAGCAAGCTCTATTGAATGCATGTGATTTTCTTCTGATTAGATTTGTTTAGAATGGCTTCCTAAATCTTGTTTATATACAGTAAATTTGATGCACTTATGTTTGCTTTCTTAATCAGATATCTGAAACCATTTCAGATGATGTATTTTTAAGGAGTATGTAATAAATGTGTTACAAAAAAACCTTGGAAGAGCTGTTTTTATTTTATATCTCACTCTGCAAGGAAGAAAACATGATGATCAAGCAGCAACTCAGTGAAAAAGCTGGCAATCAAACTCAGAATTAGTGTTATATAATGCTATTTACATATACAGACAAGGGTAAAAAATGACAACATAATATTAAGAGCATTCAGTTCAAAGCTGAAAGACAAAGCCAGTTCCAGCAAAAAAAACTTTTCTACATCTAAACAATTTCTAGCAAATCCAACAATCCTTGAAGCAAAATGACTCGTTACTTCTAGGCACCCAGGTCAATATAGGAAGTCTGTGTGGCACAGTTCCCATTATATCACAGTTTGTAATCCTGGTTCAGAGAAAAGAATACAAACCATAGTTTGCTGCTCAAATGTAATAACAAACTTGGCACAAATATGAGAGTCTTATATTAACTGGCCGAGCTTGAGTGAAAGACACAAGCTTGAGGATCCTCTTGGCTCATTTCCATAACAGTCAACCCATGGCTTGGCTGTAACATTTGAGCTCTGCCAACAGTACAAGCAACAAATAGGAAGAGAGTGTCAGACAAACAAGAGGGGCTCAGACGCCTAACCTGACAGCCCTACCAGATGAGAGGCTTGGGCTTCTGATGCAGAAAGCCTGCCTCAATTTCCTGGGAGGCTGACTAAATTAGACAGCAGATGGGACTGAGGCACTAAAATAGGGTCAGAAAGATCTAGCCAAGGGGATCAGTCCTTAAATTATAAATTACAGATGACAGACGTTTGCCTGTGCATGGATAACAGGAACAAAAAAGAATAAACTATAGAGGACAAACAAGCAAGCCGCATATAATTAATGAACTCCAAAACACAGATTCAGATCAGGGCTGCACATCAAGAAACTCACTAGGCCCTGCTCTGCAACCCACCAGCTGTTTCATAACGGCTCCCCACACAGTATTACTAGTGACTCATTGACAGCCTATATCAAACAGAGGTGGGAAAAGATTAGATACAAACAAACAAAGAACTCATGTACATCTCTGTTAAATCTCTGAAAGGAAAAAAAAGAACAGTTTATCTCCACAAGAAGTTATATTAGAAGGACTCAGCAGAGAAGGAATTATTTTATGACAGGAATAAGGAGACAGAATGGCATCCACATGACATACTTAAACAGGGAATATTGCCTTCACAGAGCTTTGGGATATCCACCCCAAGTGGGGCTGAAATGATCCTAACATTATAGCTTATACCTAAATTCTAACACCTCAGAATTCTGTTTTTTGATGGTTAGGATTTATTTTTTTTGCTGTGCACTCACAAAAGATTAATGACATCCCTGTAGCATTTTGAAACAAGACATGAACAGAGGTAGTGCACTGTTGCCTGGATCTACACAGTGACGCTGGTGATTACCTGGTGATTTCCCATCCAGATACTAACAGTGTAAGGCTGAACACACTCAAACGAAGTCGACTTGGAAACAAAGAACGGACTTTATTGAAATGTATCGCCCTGGGTACAGGGTGCTGGAACTGAGGGTTCTTGCCCTCAGTTCCAATATATATACAGGTAGGAATGGGCGGTCCTTCCCAGTGGTGGGAACGGGGAGAACTGGGGAAACAGAAACTTAACATGCAACAGAAGCTTAAGTGAGGGTCGCGATGTTGTCCCTTCTTTGGCGTCTAAGATTGGATGTCCTGAGCTATCCACGTCAGAGAAGTTAGGAGACACAAGTTTTTAGTTACTCAGTTTCTGAACCTTTTGAAAAAGTAGAACTAATTTCCAAAGAGATCAAAAAGAGGAGCAGGAGTATTACCACTGATTATTAGAGTTATTCTATACTTGCCCAGCTTTAGCATCTAGACTATTTCCTTTAGTATGTTCCATTACAATGACAGTGAAGAGGAAGCAACTGAGTATCCATGGTTATCTATTCTATAGGCACATTCAATAGCAGCACAAAAAACTATGAATGAAAATTTCATGTGAAAGGAGAAGATATATGCACATTTTAAAAATTATTTATAAGACAAGAATTTCCAGAGATGGGACAGGAGTTCTGGCTCAGTGACAGACCACATCTTTTGTGTGCTGAAGGTCCCATGTTCAATCCGTCACATTTCTAGTGAAAAGTTCTCATAAAACAAATGTTGGGAAAGAATTTCTCTGTGAGAAGCTGATATTCCAATCCTAGGAAAGCATCATTTTACAATTCCAGGGAATAACTCCACTTAGGATGGCACTGTGAGACCCGCTGCAGGTTAGAACAGAACAGAATAGAATAATGCTCTACCTCAGTATAAAGCAACTTAATGTGGTGGCCCCTTTTTCCCCCCACCATTTTCCTGATAGCATTTAGTGCCCTTACACTGTTATTGGTCCAGACTGTGAGAAAAGCATTCCCTCCTCCTCTGACCAATGGTACATTCTCCTCCAGTGTCTATAATTAAAAGTAATTATTTTTACAGCAACCAGGGTGAGCAAAGACAAGGAAGTGCTTAACTACAGTCCAGTATTTCCTTTGAAGGATGACATTTAAGTCTGTAAATTCAGCAGGTTAGATCAGTTAATTTGTCATACCTCACTAAGCAGCATACATTCTCCCACTACCACCCCTGCCCCCACCCCAAAATCAGGATAAAACATGAAACTGAATCCTTATCACTGTGTAATCAACAATCCATGACCTTGTCAACTTGGTCTGGGATTTATATTGGGTTTTGGTAACTACTTTTATACAGCAAATGGTTATCCTACCAGACTAAGTCATAGCCACCCCTATGACAAATAAATCATGCCCACTTACTTATCCAATCGATTACCCTGTATTGTCCCTGGTATGAGAGTTTCCTGCAGATGAGATTTCCTTTTATTGTCCTTTGAGAACAGTGACTTTATCAGCTCTTGATCAGCTTTATTAGATCTTACAAAATGAAGAGAATGCCCTGTTTTTATTGTTTCCATTGGCCACATAGATCAGTATGGTAAATTGATACAAATATTCCAGTGACCAAAAACCCAAGGGAAAAACTGAACTAGAGCGCAGAAAAACTGAGAGATAGGTGTCTGAATGGGTCTGCAGCAGTCAGTGGATTTGAGTTTCAGCTTTCCAGAGTCTCCCACTCATTTGTGTTTGGTCAATGGCATTACCCAATCATCTTCATCTATTTTTATTGTTATGCACAGAAATCCTCCCTATTTAAACTTCATTACATAATCCAGCCACACTTAAACAAAAACCTAGGTTTCCTACACATGTAACCCTATTGAATTTACTATTCTTACTTTTCTTAGGAGCAGCAGTGGTGTAGTGGTTAAGAGCAGGTGTACTCTAATCTGGAGGAACTGGGTTTGATTCCCTGTTTTGCCACCTGAACTGTGGAAGCTTATCTGGGGAATTCAGATTAGCCTGTACACTCCCACGCATGCCAGCTGGGTGACCTTGGGCTAGTCACAGTTCTTCTGAGCATTCTCAGCCCCACCTACCTCACAGGGTGTTTATTGTGAGCGGGGAAGGGAAAGGAGATTGTAAGCCCCTTTGAGTCTCTTACAGGAGAGAAAGGGGGAATATAAATCCAACTCTCCTCCTCCTCCTCCTCCTTCTTTCAAAATTCAGCATAGATGGTAATTGGTTTTTTGAAAAGATGTCAGTTTATCACATAATTCTTGATGCTTTTAAAATATGATAGACTTTCACATATTATATCCAAGATAGCACCCAGAGGTTTATGTGATAACTCTGGTTCTTATTAATTATATAGAAAGGAGTATTTCATAACTTGCTTTTCCACTTTTCGAGTCTTGGGTTTACTTCATAGAACTAGGGATGAGAAATCTTCTCCTATATGCAGTGTGACTTCCCTTTCTAACAAGAGAATGGTCCATCTCTGACACAATCCCTTTCTAAGTCAGTTCCCTCAGTTCTACCCACTCTGTACAGAAGATGAACTAGCTCTGCTCTAAGAATCTGGGCTAGGAATTCTTTTTCTAAAAGTAAATTTCCCTCCTGGCTAGAGCACTGTCTCTCTTCCCCAATACTTTCTTCCAGCCAGAACCACAGATATTTTATACTAAACACCAGTGGTGGGATTCAGCAGGTTCGCACCACTTCGGCAAAACTGGTTGTTAAAATGGTGCTTGTAAACAACCCGTTGTTAAACAGCCCAGAAACCACACAACACCCCAGTCGTTAAATTATTTGAATCCCATTCCCACCACTGCTAAACACTAAACACATCTGGTTTTTCTGGGGTTCAGAGCTTATAATTCCCTCAAATTTTGCTTTAACTTCTAAAATTCTACCCACTCCCAGCCTGTCACACTCTTAGACTCTGTGCCAAACAACTCTACAGTGATGTCTGTTGATTCCATGCACACTTACCCACCTTCCATAGTTCCATTCCTTCTTAGGACTGCTAGCTATAAGAGACCTTCTGGAATACAGCCATGTAACAAAAGGACACTTGCTGGCACTTCCCCCCTCTTGTAAATTTTTCATTCTCTCTGGGTCAGCCTACACTCATTACACACACCAGAGGAAATAGCTGCAAAAATAAATGCAGACAACAGACTAGCCCATGGCATTGATTCTTAACTATTCTAAATGCCAAGGGCAACCACAACAAAGAGAAATTCTTTGAGCATTTATTCAAGTAGGGCAGCTAGCCTAAGAAACAGTGTACAGTTTGGCTTTAACCAATTGTTAAACACATTTGTCTGTATGAATGATGATGACTCATATGGACTGATAGATCAATGGATTCCAATGAAGAAAACCCATCAAAAGGAACTTGATTATATCTTTTTCAATATTTCAATGAGAAATAAACATTTGAAAATCATCTTTCTAAGGTCTGGCACTCCCAACGTGCATTCAAATTTCAGAGACCATTAGGGACTGTGGTAGTTCTGTATCAGAATGGTAGTTCTGTACCGTTAGGGACTGTGTTCCAAATAAAGTATTCTTTCTATTAAAATATTTAATTTTTCATTTTGTAACCAAATCACATGCATTTCACTTGATAAAGCACAATCCATAAGGAAAATAGTATATTTCTTTGTTACTGCTGCAGTTGTGGATGCAGCAGCACCAGGGCTTCCACTGGCAAGTTTCCCTGTAGCTTCCTTGTAGCCACCTGCCCACCCCCTCCCCCCATCAATACCAGGGCTCTATCAATGTTCCTTAAATCAGCAATTAAATATTGTTATATCATTATAATGATAAAAAATATCTGTATTTCAGTTTCTCTGGGTTCTCAGCTTTCAGTTTCTAAAAAAAGTAAGTTTCTTGTCTTTTGCATTCAGATATGCTTATTTATTTATTCGTGTGTTTATAAATATTTGTACCTTGCCTCAACACAATAAAACATCATAACTAGAATATAGCCATTAAAATAACAATAAAATAGTATTAAAATAACCCAACCCCCTCTACCCTATCCCCACTTCACAGAACAGCAGCTGTAGAAGGGGTTTCCATGAAGGCTAGCCAAGTGCCTGGGCAAAGGGGAAGTTTTTCCTCTTGGCATGTGTTATTAACTATGTCAGATTGGCCTGGTTTTTTTTTCAGAGGAGATAGCAATTCCTCCTATTGGTGAATTCTAAGAAGCCCTCACAGTGAATCCTCAGGAACAGTATAAGGAGCAAAGTCAGAGTCTGGACCCTCTTTATAAAAGTGTCCTCCAGTCTGGTTGGAAACAGACCACTAAAATATATCAACACAGTTCACAGCTTAAGGGAATACATGGGCTTGAGACAGTTCTTTAGTAAAAAAAATCTTGAACTTTGTTCATTTTTGAAAATATTGATATTTGCATGCTTCCAAGAAAGTTGAAACTAGAATATAAAACAGCAAGAATATGAAAGATTCACTATGCTTAGTACTTTGTGCCAACTCTCCACCTCAAGTAAGCTTCACTCTAACTCTACCATTAACACTCAATGTATTACAACAAGCATCTTGTCTGTCTATTTCTGATGTGACATGGCATGTTCCTTTGGACAATAGGAAGTTTCATCTGCCATATTACCACATAAAGTGTTTCCATTTCAGGCTTTATCAAGTAGGAAACAGTTTGAATCTCCTTATTAAAATGAAATACAGTTAACGGACAAAATTCTAATCAATGAACTGTCTACATCAACCATCTCATTCCTTCATAACTCTCTCTTTCCGGAGTCTCCTGGGGTAAGCACTTGCTCTGGTTTATTGCTTGTGTCTATTTCCTATCTCCAAATTTTGAAGACACCTGTTTTAAGACCTTGGAATTACAAGTGGTTTAGGAAATGAACGAGTATTGCCCATTTAGGGTCTGAGGGATTGAAAACAAGGGGCAAAGCAGATTACACTAAAAGAGGCTTTCCAGGACAGTCCCAAGGGTTACTACTTGATGAAAGGGAATGCCAGTCAAGCTTTTAGCAGCCCCAAGTGATGAAGCTTGAAAGCTAGCTATAAATAGGTGGCCAGTGACAACTATCAAACCAGGCCAAAAAAATAAGTTCCACCCAACATTTCAACTGGTGCTAAACTGTAAAGCTTCTCTAGTACATTTTTAATATTAAATCTAAGATACACTCTAAAACTATTTTAAATGAATAAATAATGTTTCAAGCTATTATAAAAGCTAATGGATTGGCAGTCCTGAAAGTAACCTGGATATGACGTCGCAACTTTCCCAAATCTTCTTCCCCAGGCACCATTCTAAAAATCTCACAGCATGCAACAAAGCAGTTTGGAGACCCCTATTCCTCTACCTATTTGTATTAGCAGAAAAGCTGATTGGATCCAGTCCAGTGTTTCTTTTCTGTGCCCATTCAGTCATACCAGGAGCAAAAAGGATGAAGATACAGATCTTACTAATGCTGGAAGCATCAGACATGAAAACATGAAGCTACCTTCCTCTGAGTCACTACTGCTATACAACCATGCAACACCATTATGAAAAGAAAAAAAAGGGCCATAAGCCAATCCAGATATTACTGGGGGGAGGGGATACTCTTCAGTCCTACACATCAAATGAATTTATCTCTTCCCTCATTGACTCCTGTATTGCATAGAGATGGGTAAATACTCCATAGTTCAATCTGAAATTGGTTTGAATAAATGGAATAATTTTGAGAACACTCACTGATCCGATTTTAATATTTAATAATATTTTTAGGTAGTGAGTCATTTCATTGTCTGAGCTTTTTAGGGTTAGTGTTAGGTATAGATTGTCATGTGAGGCTTATTTTAGTGATTTTATGTTGTATTTTTAGGTCAGTCACTAGGCTAGGTTTTATAATGATGATGCTTTAAATTGCTTAGGGGTTTTTTTTCTTGAATCATTATGATGGGAGGATGTTGCCATCTGTTACTTATTGTGATTCTATGACTGTTATTGTTTATGCTGCTTTACACTTATTATTATATTGTTGTTATATTGTTTGATATTGTTATTGTTACATTGTGATTTTATTACTGTTGCTGTTTATGCTGTCTTACATTGCTATTGTTCTATTATTGTTGTTCGCTACCGTGTGCCCTTCGGGGAGGAAGGGATACAAATGGAAAATAAAATAAAAGTGACCAATCCTGAGTGGTTGAGTGGTTCTGGAGCCCTTCCTGACAAGGTCCACTCCTACAATGCACCATGCCAGGCAAAATACCTTTTTTTCTTTTCCACACTCACTGTAGCAGTAGGAAAGCGGTGTCATTTTCCTAAATGCAAGACATCAAGCCCTGGAACAATGCCCTGACCTTGGGTAGCCAGCCATGACAAATGCTATTTTCATAACCTGCAACATAATGATTGCAGGTGAAACACAGGTGAAACATCTAAGATTAGTAGGCACATGAGAAATGTGGTGGCTGGTAATTCTGAAAGCTGGGTGCAAAAGAAACGATAGCCTTCCTGGTTCTTGGGAGTACTGGACACTGATGAGTAGGGCCTTGAGTCCAAGTCTGGGAGATTTTCACGCTGAAGAAGTGAAGAATTAAAAAGGCTCCATTTGGGATTTGCCTGGATGGAATCTAAACCCAGTGATGAAAGGGAATCCAGCCTCTGAAATTCCTTTAAACTCTACCCCATTACAAACTGAGATCTGCAGTGGCAAACTTTCAGCCAACATTCTATATTTTTGATCCCAGGTATACAATGGAGGCATTATATTTCAGAATACCCATGTGTGGTATACCACAATGTATATATGCACATACCTATTCTCCCAGAGTGTTTTTATTACTGAGGAGTGTTTTTATTACTGAGGAATCTACTGAGCCAGTGGCAAATGAGCCATTTAGCTTATAGGGGAAGTTCCTGATGTATATAAGAACATAAGAAGAATCCTTCTGGGTCTGACCAGCGGTCCAACACCGTATCTCATGTGGTTGTCAAACGGTTACTTCAGAAGGCCAACAACAATGCATAGAAACCAAGGCCTTCCTATGAAGATGCTTCCTGGTAGTTCAGAAAAATCTTCTAAACATGGAAGATTCCTTTAGTTGCTATGACTAGTAGCCACCAATAGACCTATAATCCATGAACCAGTGCTCTGGGGGGCTGCTGGCAGTCAAGAACAAGCATATTCAAGCCCCAGTAGTTGTGATTGTATTAAAGAGATTAACCTGACCAGCAGTGTTCTCTCACCAGTTGCCTGCTATTGCACACTGACTCTAGTCAGCCAGGTGCCACTGGCCAGACCCCTCAGCCATTTTAACTTTCCAATCCACTCCTGAAGAACAGAAAGTGGAAGGCAGGAATGTAGAACTATTTAACTAGTCAAGCCCAAAGGCCTTCTTCAAAAACTGCTCCTGCTTTGGCTCTCATGACACCCAAGATACAGATCAGGTATGCATTCAAATTGCACTAAAGAAAAGAAAAACAAGTCATTTGCAGTTAAGTATACGGTGCCTAACAGTGTTATGCTAGCAGAGTTAAACCCTTCTAATCCACTGAGGTCAATGATCTTAGAAAGATGTAACTTTACTTATGTTTCCACTGTAAATCTTTGTTTAACTCCCACTGTTTCTATCATCTCAACAAACTGAGTGTGACCTCTCTTGCATACAAACACACTGTCACTCCCTCGCTTGTCTTTCAAGAGCTGGTTCCAGGAAGTCCACCCTTTTGCCTTGGTTTGGCGATCGTTCCATTTGCCCTTCTCACAATAATGTGCTTGTGGCAGCTCTACTTTTGTTTCCCTGGCTGATCCCTCCATCTGCTCAGTGAGGGCATCAATTCATCAGCCATGTTCCTGTCTCCTGCTCCTCTACATCCCAGCGCCCAGTCAATCATTGTCTGCAATAAATCAGTCAATCTCCTAAACAAAACCACCCAAAGCTGAGTAAATCCTTCTGACATCAGACAGTGAAAGGAGCTGAACTTGGGATTTTGTTTCACCCTTTTGCTCTCCTTTTTCATTCAATGGCACAGCTTTGCTGACCTTCAGTGTTTTTTTTTTAAAGAGAAAAAACAGATCAGACATTTCCCTCCCTCTCACTTTCTCATCCATGCAGGTTTGGTGAGGCTTTATATTCACAAGAATATAGACTAGAGGTTTTGGCAGAAAAGAGTGCCCCTCCCTTCCTTAAATTCTCAAGCAGAAATTAGCTTTCCAAGACACTGACTCTTCTGTCTACCTACTTTCAGGGATATTACCATAGCGACAATAATCTTTACTACAGATACCAGTGCATCTTCAACAGAAGTGTGATACACTCTGGCAGCCAAAAGGCTTAGATTCATAGTGTTACATAGCACTGTGGAATGGTCTGTACAGATTTAAACATCTTTATAATACAGAGCTAACTAAACAAATCAAGTTGGGTTGTGGCTCCTAAGTAGCTTCATTCAATATACTCATTTTTAAGTGCCAAAAACAAATCTCAAGTTGATTTTTGCTGACAATGCAGACAATATACTAACCCTTGCCCTTTTTATCTTATAAAACATTTGTGAGTCATGGTCTGAAGATTTCCCAGCTCCACAGGAGATGGTTGCTAGATTATCTTTGAAATTATTTAGGTAACTATAGGCAAAGTTTTCCTTTTAGGGATAAGGCTCTCAAGATGGCAAATCAAATGCTGAAATTCTTGGATGAATCTGAATGCATCTCAGTCTGTCAGGGCCACGTTGAAAATAGAAATAGCTTTGGTAAGGACACATACTGGAGGAGACTAATATTTAGAAATTGACAGAAGGAATATATCCTCTGGATTGTCTGAGAACTCTTAGCAACTTTTGATGCCACACTCCATGTTATCCTCAAGGCCCTTCTTCTGGGACTGTTTGGGTACCAAACTGTACTGGTTCCATTATTTTCTTGAGGGTTTGTTCCAGAAAACAGTGCTAGGAGATTACTGTTCCTATAGGATTCTTCTAGGTGCAATTTTGTCTCCTGTGCCTGTTAACATCTATATGAACCCATTGAATTTATCTGGTGGTATGGGCTTGTGGGAGGGAAGGTAGCATGATATAGCTCGTTCTTATCAGATCTTGGAAGCTGAACAGGATCAGTACTTGGAAGGGAGACCACCAGTGAAGACTCTACAGAGGAAGGCAATGGCAAACCACTACTGCTTCTCACTTGCCTTGAAAGCCTCCTGATGGGGGTTACACAAGTCAGCTGTGACTTGATGGCAGCTATGCACACCCACCCACAAAGAAATAGGATTTGATAAAGGAGGACTTGAAAAATACTTGGAGATAAGGAGGAATCAAAGATCACCAGATACTGTATTTTGTAAAATTATATATACTTTTCCCCAGAAATTCTCAAGTAGTGTACAAACATTTCAAAATTTAACAATCTGAAATGCCCGCGTTTCAGAACAAGATTTAATCATTTTCATCTTGAATGGTTTCCCCAATCAAAACCAGGTGTTAATCAGGTAACCACTCTGTTACAGCCTTTTAAAAAATGGTCCAAATTCTGTTTCAGAAATTCCTGGTGTTTGGGGGGAAGCACAGGGGGAGCAAGGTCTTTGTAAAGGGAGCTCAGCCACAATTTACACCACAGAGTCTGTTCTCCAAAGCTGCAATTTCTTCCAGTGGAAATAATGTCTGTAGTGAACCTGTAGTGATCCACTCTGTAATAAATCAACTGTAATTCTGGAAGAATGCTGGATCTTACCTTGAGGTTGGTAACCCTAGCTGCTTGCGGCTGTGATTGAGTTTTAAAAGACTAATGTATATCTGTGACTGTCATCAGATCTACTTTGACTGATATTTTGTTATTTTTTATTCTCAAAGAAGTAGTGACTAGCTTACTGTTCTGACACATATGATGCCCTGCCATTACTTAGGTATAAGTCGTGTGGATAGATAGTGTCACTTATACACACACTGTAAAATATAGTATGTTGTTGCCACTGAATAATATGAAATACATTAACACCTGAGAAGTGAGTCTGAGTGTTTGACTGCAGACACAAGATGTTTCCCTGGAGGATATTGCCTGTGCAAATCGTCTGTACTTAGAAACATAAAGCTATCTCTTTGAAATACTGAGAAATAAATAAAAACCAAATAAGAAAATCCTACACAAGATTAACAGTATATTTTACTCCTCTTCTAAGTAGCTTAATAAAGAACAGATGCAGACCATAATTTTAACACATGGTTGCTTTTACCAGTTCAGTTAATTGTAATTCACTAATTACACAGGAAGCTATTTTGTTCTGGCCAAGAACTTGTCTTGGGCAATTACTGTTAATTATGCTACATTGCACTGGTGTTTCTAGTGTTAAGATGCTAAACTATGATGCTAAAGATACTAAACTATATCCACATTAAAAGAAAATATGTTAGAAGAACAAAGGATCTTAAATCTTAGGCTACAATTCTGAAGACAAGAAGGGTTTTGCTGTTTTTTGATGAGTGATTTGTTCTGCAAAGTATACAGTAAAAATGTCACAGCACATATGCAACCAACAAGAGATAGAAAGGATACACTAAGTATCAAACAGATACATCTTCCAGTGCTACAACTAGTTGAAATTATCTCTTAAGCATCTATTTCGTAGCAACCAGTTTGTTGCTGAGTGAAACATTTGCAACTTCCACTGAAATAAGTGGCAGTAAATCTCTGAATATCATTTTCAGGAGGCAATATGAAGAGAAGATTTTGGCCTCTATATTCTGTTGGCTGTCCTGGGCAATTGGCTCACCACTGTGATGCTGGACTATATGAACCACTGGTATTATTAATAAAGAATCTTCTTATGTTATTTCCTTAGTGGTATTTCTAAATAAATGTTACAATACAGAAGTGGTCAAGGCTGATATATGTTAGATAACAGGCAAATCCTCATCATAAGATAGGGCATCATACACCTATGGTTATCCCAAAATATGTCTCTCCAGCTTTTTCTTGGGTACCTACAACAACAATTTAACACATGTCAAATCACAATGAACATATGGGGACTCCATCCAGGGGCCTTCAAGGCAGGTGAGAAGCAGAAGTGGTTTTCCACTGTTTTCTGCTGCAAAGTGTTCTGTGGTTTCCCTTCTGCCACTGCTTAGCTTCTGAGATCTGACAAAACAAGGCTACACCATGCCACTTTCCCTGCCACAAAAGATATTCTAGTCTACAGAAGAAACTAAATTTAAACAAATCACTTTCATATGTGTGTCTTGATAAACTGTTAATGATTGGGTGGCTTTCTGTACATACTACTGAGCAAGTCAGTCTAGCTCATTTTACACAGTCAAGAACATTGTGACCAGTAACAACCAATCAATACTTACTGTTCTGTTCAATCACAGAACATAATCCCTTGCAACAAAAACCTTAGACATAACAAAACTTCTATGGTATTCTAACTGGTAGATGAAAAAAGAGGTTGCACTGCTGTAGTTCAAATCTGCTGATAGTATGACTCAACCAGCTTCATGCTCTCTTCTCTACCTGATCATTAAGCTATCAAGATTGCTTTGGCTGCTACACTAAAAGTGCAATGTCCTCTGCCAAGTTACCTATATACCTATTTTCAAAGTTTGGCCCCCAATTGTGAACATCTAAAGCCATGGAGAAGAAGCAGGAATAGGGAAAAGGCTAGGGGGTGGCTTTCAGGAAAGGTAAAGAGGAAAGAACCGGAGAGAGGGAAATGAGGTGCCTCTCGCAAGTCATTGCAGGTTCCTGCTTGTACTCTTCTAAGCCCAGAGACGTATCTAGGCAAACTGGAGCCCGGGGACAAAACCTGAGTTTGGCGCCCCCCCCCCCCCGGCATAGGTGGCCACCCTCCTTCACGACGACCAAATGATTTTTTGCACCAGCTCAGAAAACACCCCCCACCCCCAACAAAACATACATGGCTCTCTCCCCACTACTTTCCTAATTGTGTCCTCACACCAACTCTGTGAGGTAGGCTGCTAGCCTGAGAAACAGCTCCAAACCAGTGCAAGGGGAATTAACTTTTAAGCATGTAAATCTCTCACAAGTCACCCCCCATCTGAAGGTTTACCAAGCAAATGTCAGCATCATCTTCAGTTCTGCTGCTGCTGGGCTCCCTGCTCAGCTTGCCTTTTCCTGTGCCTGCCGGCGCCCAGCTGCCGGGGAGAAGGCTTCTAAGTAATGCCACACTTAATTTAAGGTGAATAAGGCACGCTGGGTCAGAGGGAGGGGAGGCGGAGCTCCCCAGTCCTGCTCCTGGGAGCCCAGTGGGACTTCTCCCCCGCCCCCTGGACACTCCAGGCCACCGTACAGAGTGGGCGGGGCTGCGGCTGCTTCAGTGCCTGCTTGCTAGGGCTTGCTCAATCACTTGCTGTGTAGGAGGATGTTTTGGCGCCCCCCACATGACCTCTATCGAGGTACCCTATGTCCCTAGGGGTACAAGGGGTACCCTATGTCCCTAGGCAAGTACGCCAGTGTCTAAGCCTACTGACTTCAATGGATGTAGAAGGATGTAACTCAGTTTAGGATTGTACTGCATCAATGGCATCCCCAAGGGTGGAACTTTACTAAGTGGTGTAAGGAGTCAAATAGTTGTGATTCATGCAGTCTTTCTTATTTTAAGTTACAGAAAAGTAATTATAAATTATAAAGCCCTTTTCAATATTCATGTATGGTCCTTGAATAGAAAACTTACTAAAAAAAGGTCTTCCACTTTGCTACCAGTAACGATTCCCAGAATTCTGAATAACTCAAGCTGCTTTAATAAGAGGAAGTTGAATTGTCTGTGGAAGAAGATTAATTTGGAACATTTCCTCAATTAAAAATGCTTTCATAAACTTTTCTTAGCTCTTCCTGACTTTGCCAGCCAACTATTTTCTCATACAATTTTATACATTTTATACCGGAGTTCCTGTACTACCATGTTTGGTTGGAGAAACTTTTTGCTGGAAATATACTTGCTATTTGGAGGAACATGTGTTCCTAAGGGCTATAAGACTTCTTTTTAAAGTTGGTTTATTCATTAGATTCAGGAAGATACTATCTGAAATACAGTGATATTATTGATATAATATTTGATTGAATTATAACATAATTCTTCTATTAAATCCAGAACTGTGTGCATACTTTCTTGACACTAGAGGTGAAGCTAGGCTCGTCTGATTCAATAGCTCTTAACCCTAGTTTTCAAACCATTTTCAGTTCACAGGAAAGTGGGGGCCCTATTCAAATAAGAAAAGGAAGTTTAAGCCTTCTTTCTATGTGTCTTTCCCAACCTTTTTGAGAAAACCTCTGGCCCTTGGGAGTCATTGTTTGTCCTACTGGGGAAACTTGGGATACATGTATTTATATTTAACAGGGCATACAGTAGGTTGAATCCTACAATACGTTGGTGGAAGGTGCTGATGGTCATTGAATTTTCCCGTGTTCCCTGGCTTTTAGCACACTTTCCACTGAAAAGCTACAGTTTGTTTGTTTGTTTGTTATTTAGATTTCTATACTGCCCTATCCCCAAGAGGCTCCGTGAGGATGGGGGAAAGAAATGAAAATCACCCTTACTGTCTCTTGTGTCAGTGTCGATATTCTTTCATGTCGATATTCTTTCACATGAGTCACACTGAAGTGTATAGAACTGCGGAGGAGGGTGGAGGATGAGGAAAGATCCACATTCCCTTTGTATATAGCAGCTCCCCATAGTCATTTTTTGGTCAGGATAATGGCACTGGGGGAAAATTAAGTCCTATCTTGCCACAATCCAATCCAAATCAGGGCCCCGGGTGCCTGAAGATTAAATTTGAAAAATGGCTAGGGGGCGCAAAAATGGTTGTATCTGGTTTGGTCCCAAGTCTCATTCTTTACTGAATCTTACTTCCAAATTAACTCACTTAGGTCTGGGATTTTAATCTGTTTTTAAGGTGGAGTTTGCAGATATAGCATGTTCTTGGTTTGTTATCAGCTGAATTTATTACAACAAAATGTTCATGGCTAATGTCCTGAGCTGTTATCTGTAGTCAGTATAAGGAAGGCAATATAATTTATAGCAAAGAGATTGCTGCTGAGGCAAGTTTTCCCTTGTAAACCACACACTCTGAAATTCTCCCTGCAAAATTCCAGATGTCTATGGTTTTGCTGCCATGATTGCATGCCTTCAAGGATTATTCTGGTTTACAGTAGAACACCGGTACTGAAAACAAAATCTAGGAATGAAGGTGGGTCTCTTTTGGCAAATGGGTTTGCAAATAGGGATTAATACAAAAGAACAATAAAATGGAACAGGCCAAAGTGTTTTCACAAAGTTCCTGAAGGAAATGAGAGATCTCCTAAGTTCAGAAAACAAAGTTTGTGAAACTGTCTCTCCTATGACCTTTTCCAAGCTGTTGGTAATGTTCATTCTGCTTACATTTCTCAAATAATCCCAGTGTTACCATTAAATCCCAGGCAGAAGAATTTCCATCATTAAACTGCCTATGCCTGTTTGTACACAACTGTTCTTAACACATCCAACGCATCAGTGATCACTTGTACTAATGAATAAGCAAGGCAGGATAAACGGAGAGCCAATCAGTTTTAATTAAGAGACTAACATCAAGTTCTCAGGACAGTGGACAGTCTCCATCAATAGGGTTTACACAAATATCTTGCTGTTTGGCCTCTGCTGTGTTTCCCTACTGAGCTGCTCTTTCTATTCTGCCTTCCACTTGGAACACTCCTTCAGGCTCCAATGGTTCCCTGTTTCTTTCCCTCATTAGCTAGTCTTCAGTTTATTCTTCCCACTGGATTCACAGCTGTTACCTATTGTTACCTTTCTGCAAGAAGACTGTTTGCTTTGTACACATTTGGGTTGCATATGCTTCAGCAAGCCTCTGAGTGCCCAAGCTCTTGCCATATGCAAGGCCCAGAAGGGCTGCTTCTCAGGGGGAAAAGATGTGTTGTAAGAAACACAGGGTTGCCAACCAAAAGGACAGTTTCACACTGAGATTACCCTTTCTTTGCCATAACGGAAAGTAGTTTATGACATAATACTATTAATTTCCTTTCATTCACATCCTATCTGCCATTGGTGGAGACAGAGATATGCACAGTGGAATGACATCAGGGTGCAAGGCAAGTTGTGCTGCACATTATTGGGGGGGGGGAGTGTTATACATGAACACAAGAAGCTGCCTTATATCTAACCAGACTCTTCATTTATCAAGGTTAGTAATGACTACCTATCAAGGTCAGTAAAGTCTACTCTGGATGACAGCAGCTGTCCAAGGTTTGGGGTACACGATTTTCACATCACGTGATCCTTGTAACTGGAAATGTCAAGGATTGGACCTGAGGTTTTCTCCATACAAAACAAGGATGCCATGTCTCCTCCCTGGCTCAGCATAGTGCTGCTATTTTTTCTGACTGTGAAGATAATGTGGTTTCTCCAGTTGAGGTATGCATTTGTAAAACTCATTAGATACATTCTTATATTTTTAAAAAGCAAAGCTTGGCATAACTATACCAACTCCCTAGCTAGAGAGACTTTATATGTGGGCGATTATGGAAGTCAACATGCTGAAGCATCTTGGAGAGTTTATGTATTCATTCTCAGTGTGGGGTAGTGGTTATGAGTGGTGGACTCTAATCTGAAGATCTGGGTTTCATTCCCTACTCCTCCACATGAGCAACAAGCTCTTATCAGATTGATTAGATTTGTTTCCTGGCTCCTACACAGAAAGCCTGCTGGGTGACCTTGGACTAGTCACAGTTCTTCAGAACTCTCTCAGCCCCACCTATCTCATAAGGTCCTGTTGTGACTTTGAAACTCCTTATGGAAAGAAAAGAAGGTTATGAAAACCAACTCTTCCTATTCATCTTCCCTATGGTTGGTTACCTCAGCTATACAATAACAAAACTGTAGTCCAGAAATATAAAGTGTTAAAAAAGTTTGCTTATTATATAACAACAGTTTAGAACAAGATTAAAAGTTCTACTGCTAATCTCTTCCTATCTCACAGTTCTAATTTTGAAGGCAGGTAGCATCTTCCTTCTGGAAGAGAAAACTAATTGCAGTGAAAATACAAGGAAAGAGAACTTTCTTCTTTAATAAAGGCCTACCTCAACAAGAAAAAGAAAACACACATAGAGAAATTAAATGCAAGAGATCCATCTTTTCTCACTAGCAGAAATGTTAACATCCATAGTTTTCAAAATACTTGAAACTTAGCAGTGCTTTTCCCTTGAAAAACAACTGGTCATCTGCCCTTTTATGGCTGTAGTTGCAAGGAAGAGAGGCTACACTGTACCCAAATATGGACTGAGCCTTACCAATTGGAGGCCCTCCCACTGGATCCAAGCCACCAATTCCAATCTCTCTACAGTTTGTCCTTTTTCTGCTAGAAAACACTCTGTAATAAAGGCAAGCCATTCACATCGCGCACTGCAGCCTGCTGAAAGTGCCGCCTGGCTCTAATTAAAGAACCACATGTGCAAAATGAGAACGATCATGCAAAAATGTAGAACTATGTTTCAATTTACACAGCATTCTATTTGACAAGCAGTCCAAAGGAGCTGACAGTATGCAGAGCACCAAGCTGTGCTCAAGTAATTCTGATATGCTCAGAAAAATAAGGCTGCCCTAAGATTCGCTTTCAAAGAAAAGTCAGTTTTGCTTTTCATTCTTTTAAAGGTTCTCTACAGGCAGCACATTCAATAACCTGTGGTTCTGACCGACTGCCAACTTTATCTTCTGCATGACATTTCTCAAGGAGGCATTAAGTAAATCTATGGACATGAATATGAACAAACGTGCTGTCAAAGCACTAATTGGAGAACAATTTTAAAAGCCACACCCTGTGGTAAAGATTTATTTAAACTTGCTTGCAAGCCAAGAGCCTTCATGTCATAAGATCACCAGACAACTAAATGATACAACTATATGTTATTCTAAATTTCCCACACAGGAACAGAGTGTGTTTATGGGAAGGGGGGATCAGCCAAGGAGAAAGATAATCCTTTTAGTCATACAATTCACCCTGCAAATAACCCCCAACCATTTTAAAACATTTTTTCCCTAGCTGGCCTGAAAGAAAGAAAAAAAGCCTTGCTGCATAGATAAACTTCGGGTGACAGAAAGCATCCTCTCTCCCAGGACATCAGTTCTACTCTGCAAATACCATAAATTTATGCTTTAAAAAAACCCTCCAATGCTGGTCTGATCTGCAGTTTTGCCAGATGGACAAGTAGGAAATAGCAGGGGGAGCTTATTGGAGCTCCATTAGATGATACAAGACGAGGTCTGATTCTTACCCATAGCTAGCAAGTTTTTCATGGCTGCCATCCACTTGAACCATTTTATATGATTTTTAATATTAGAAGGTGTCTCAAGAATGTAGTTTTAAAGAAGAGATAGGGAAAAATATTCCAGTCATTAAATTTGGGACAAAGGAATTATTTATTTGAAATTTGAAACCAGCAAACGTGTAAAAGGTAAGGCAGACATTAAGGAAGAATGAAAGAACGGGCAGCAGAATCTTCTGGGGTGGGGCATGGCAGAAATAGAGTTGTAAAGAAAAGACCAGCTGCAGAGACACTCGGAGAAGAGGTAGAGGATCAGTGGGATCTCTTAATTGTGTTCTTCAGGCTTAGTTTGTGCTGGAAGGTGGTCAAAGGCTGAAGAGAAGACGTAGCAGCAAAAATCAAGGAAAGAGTCTGCTGGGAGAACCAATGAAAAAGAAGGAAAGAGAAAAAGCCCACGTACACAAGTGCACCTGCTTGGGAGGGTATTTTATAGTAATTGAAGACACATAAGGGATCAATTCCACTGTTACTAGAACAAATGTAAACCCCTATTATCCAAACTGTGTTCAGCGGCATTACTCTGATCTGTATCATGGCAAATGAGACCCAATCCTGGCCCCTCCAGGCTAATGCTTCAAAGCCAAACAAAAATACAAGAAGCCCTGCTATTAACTGCTGATAGCTGACACCAAAGCACAGAGGACAGAAGAATAATTAAGATAACTGCTCTGAAAGGGATCTGAAAGGAGGAAGCACTCTTGAGGAAGCAATTGTGGGTACAGGGACAAAGCCTGTTTGCTTTTACAATCCAGGTGCGGGAGTGGGAAAAGAGTGATTAAAGGTATGCTAGGTAGACTAAAGGAAACCAGCACAAACATCCTTAGAAAGCTTTGAATGAGGTCCCTTTCTAATCAGTCTAGTGAATTTGCTTTCAGGGCAGTTAGACAGCAAAGTAACAGAAGGTGTGGATGTTCCTCCACACACCGCATTTTATTAATCTAAAACAAGGTACTTAGAAGGGAAACCTAGGAGATGGCATCAGTGGGCAAGTACTGCCAATCAGGTGTAACGAAGCCTGAAAAGGAAAAATAATGCACACAGTAGAAGAAAAACATGCTGGTAATGCTGGTCCTGCATATGACGATCCTTTCCATTTTTACAGTGCAAAACTATTTAGAGGACTTCATTTTTCCAGTAGCTCTGTGAAACAGGTCACTGCTTGTGAATCATCCAAGTCCTTTGGTTAATGCTTCAGAAACTTGCTCAAATATGAAATGCCTGATCCAGACCCAGTCCAGCACTCACCATTTCTACTCATCATTTCCACAACACTTCCAGTATATACTGAGCTTTGTACTCTTTATCTCATTCTTAGGTCTTTGCAGAGAAAGACTATGACTACAATGCTGTGACTTGCCCATGACTCTCCAGAGATACGGTGGTCAACAGCAAAATAAACAAAAGATCAGCAGATCTCTCACACATGTTGTAATGATCTGAAGTGGACCACACACAGGGTCAGAGAGGGAGCTAATGACAGAAACAGAGGATAGTGAAAATCTTTAAGCAATTCACATGTGGAAAATTAATCTATTGGTACATCACATGTCAGTATCTAACCATGTACCTATAATGCGTGCACATTAAAGTCAGTTATGGGCCAACCTTGCATGATCATTTCTTCCAGACTAGATGTTACATTTACCATGTGATCGCCAGAGCGACATGCAGCCATAGGGTAGTCACATGTTTCCATGGGACCTCAATTCTAAAGCGATGCATGGCCCTGATTCAGGTGAGGATTGAGGCATGGGGGAAGGAAGGGCACCTGCCTCTTTTTGTGACATTTTCTTGACTCAAAACATCCTCTGGGGGTTTATTTGCCCTGGGGGAAGTCTGCACGTGCATAAACATTAGGAAGAACACATTCACTAACAGAACCAGCACAGAAAGAAATATCAGTTCCACAAAGTCCATATTAGCCACCCTCCCTTCCAAACTCATGGTGGTAGAAAGGGCTCTCAGCTCACAGCCAGCTCATGAAAAGTCTGTAATGTTTTCAAGGCAAGAGAAGGTGGTTTCCCATTGCTTACCTCTGCATAGAAACCAAGGACTTCATTGGGGGTCTCTCATCCAAGTACTAACCAATACTGACTCTGCTTAGCTTCTGAAATCTCATAAGATTGACTAGTCTATGCCATACACACACACTTAAGAAAGTTATGGTGTTAATCTTAAAATGTTAAAAGAAACTAGTAGGGAGGCAGACAAAAGAGAAAATGGTGCAATATTGGATGGCTTCAGTTATGCCCACATTAACTGGAAATGTATACTCATATAAAACATAACTTCTAGATGTGATAAATAATTGTACTTTAAAACACTTCTGGAGTCAATAAGCAATCCTTGGTTTCAGATTTAGCCATGCCAAGGATCTAATTATTGCTGAACTGCCCAGGACAGTAACCAAAACATTATCAAATATATGTCATTTAAAAAATTGTCTAGACAGTCCAACCCATTTTTCATTCCAGAAGAAGTTTCTTAAACATTATAGGATTAGTTAAAATAAATTGAATGTAGTTTATTTTGTTACTGGTTGCATCCAGTGCCTTTTTCATAGCCATGTGCACAAAGCAACAAGTCACACGTTTGGAGTGTATCAGGTGATGGCGTAAGTTACACTGAGCCCTGAACCCTTTTATACAGAAGAAGGAAGAATGGCATTTTTCAAGCAAAGGCTGTTTCTGCACAGCCAAGGGAGAGAGCCTGAATCGGCATTAATCATGCCGGGATAAAGCTCTGGCCGCCGCTCGCGACAAACGGCTCCCCATGCTGATGCGCGAGCTGCGTTGGAGCAAAGCTCCGCGACAAAGCCAGTATTCCCCTCCCCGGCCCCAAACGCCTCCTTACCTTCTGCTGGCAGCTGCGTCACTCTATCGTCACTCTGAGGAGGGAAGGGGACATGCCCCCATGGCCACAGCGACAGCCGAAGCACCGGAGACCAGGGGGAGTGTCCCTTTCCCTCCTCAGAGCGACGATAGAGCGATATGGCTGACAGCAGAAGGTAAGGAGGCATTTGGGGCCGGGGAGGGGAGGGGAAAACGCCAGCTTCCACCAGCTGCCATTCACATGGCAGTGGATGGAACCCGGCGTTTGCAGGAAAACTCGCTCCCCAAGCGAGTTTTGAATACACCATTTTGGCGGGCACAGAGCACTGCTGCATCGATTTGGCAGCGGCACCTGTGTGAAGGGTTCCCGCCGTTGCTTTCAGCCCATGCAGAAACCACCAAAGGTAATATTCTTAGCTCTACTATCATGGGCTTTTCCTTTATAAATACAGAGATTTTTTGGGAGGGGGGGAATAAACACACACTCGGTATATGTGAGAGAATTTAGACAACCCTCTTCCCTCATTCGATAACGTGATTATCCAAGTTATGAAAAAAGAGACTGAAACTTCAAATATATCAAAAGTAAATCACAGTATTTTCATGCTAACAGCATGAACAGCATGAAACTTACCCGGAACTCTAACTGTCCTGCAAAGCAGAGAGAAAGCAATGTGTTGCTGATTTATTAAATATATCACTTTATATTAAGTATATCACTTTCAAGACTTGTATTCCATTAGTGGTTTTACCATTAGAGAAAACCACATGTACATCGAACAGTTCAGCAGCAGCAGATTTTATTGCAATTTTTATTTGGCATTTAATTAAGAATGTATGTGACATACAAACTGCAAACCACAAGCAGTTTCCTTTCCTTCCCCCTCCTCCAATTCCAAAACACCAGATTTCCTCATTAACAAAAACAAACATATTGTCAAAGTAATAGCAAGCAACTGTGATTTATGAAACCGAACTCCTATGTAAAACAAAAAAGAACGTGTCTGACAACTCACTTCACACTGTGACAGTTTTACCTAAAATTGCCAGATCAAAATTTAAAATTAAGTTGAAAAATTAAGTTAAAATTAAGTTGAAAACAAAACACGTTTTGTTTTCAGGTATCCGTGTTGCTGGTAACATAGTGAGATCAAGGTAGCATTTTCTCCCAGGTGAAATGAAGCTATGGCCATGCTGGCCCCCTATAAGCATGAAAACAGATTTTGTAGAAGAATTAATGTGCATCTATACTTGATCTGTACATGGAAATTGAGAGAATAGACATTCACAGCTTTGGCATTCAGACTCAGATTGTAATCACTTGAATCCAGTACCTGAATTTTTTTTCCATTGGGAACTGGAAAAGAGACAAAATTTTACAAGATATCAAGACAATGAAGTAAAGATGGGACATCCTGACTGAGGCTACAGATGAGAGCAGTCAGAATGCTGATGGGTACACTGGGTGAGGCTAGAGTTTGAAATGCAGCCTCAAATCCCTATTCAAGAATAAAACTTACTGGGAGGTCTTAGGCAGTGACTCATCATCTGTCATGTTAATCTACCTCTCCAGGATTTTAGGAGGATGCAGTGTGAATGATATCCACCCAGAGCTCTTGTGGTAAAGTCTAAATAAATAAAAGCAGTAGCATTGTTATTTCTAGTCTCTGACCTTTATGTTTTTTTAAGGTACATTTTGGGAGGCTACCAGTTTCTTTTGTCATAGTTTCTTCAATTACACAATGGCCACAACACATCATGAATACATTTATTTGCTGTCAAGTGTGGTTCTTTGCATTAAAAATGTTCAGAGTGACTCAATGTATTACACAATACAGGCAAGAAGAATGAAGAAAAATTTTGGAAAAACAAAGAGATTGTTTCACACTTGTCAATATGCTATAGTCTCCAAATAAAATAGGAGAATTAATAGAATGGTGTTTCATAACTTGAGGTCTTCTTCATTGTGATTGGGGTAATGTGCATGTCGTATTAATGAGCACGAAAGGCACTGTCAGCTTAACCATCCCAAAAAATCTGCAGTAGCAGAACATGCTCTAAACAAAACTGGACATAACATTTTATTTGAAAGCACTTGACATTCTGGACAACTCGGATGGTTACTCTACACAGGGAGGCTGTTGAAATCCACAAACACCAAGACAACTTCAACAAGAAGGAAGAGACTCTGAGAATTAACAAAACTTGGCTACCAGTACTTAAAAACACCAGAATCAAAAACCAAAGACATGCTGTGTTCATGGACTCCACCCAGACACAGGATTTGCATACACTAATACTGTTGCTACTACAGGGAATGCAAATGCGAATATGAATGTAAATGGACTGAAAACCCCACCTGCAATACAATGCAGTCAAGTTCATAGCAAGTTCCACACAAAACACTTACTGATTGGTTCCCCACCCTGAGACATGGACAATATATATCACACCTAACATTCTCTTCTCCCTGCACAGTGTGTGACACACTTCTCTCTGTGATACACCTCTGAAGATGCCGGCCACAGATGCAAGCAAAATGTTAGGAACAAGATCTACCAGACCTCAGCCACACAGCCCAGAAAACCCACAACAACCAGTTGAATCTGGTCGTGAAAGTCTTTGACAACACATCCTTTCTATGAATTCAACTGGGTTACACCTTACTGTAGAATTCCCTTTATGGAAGCATACTAATGGTGAAAAAATGTAGTTGATGCTTTTTTGCTATCCCCACAAATTGGCATACTGTATTTAACCAAACATTGTGAGGGGAATCTTTCTGTCTCTGTCTCTCTCTCACACACAAACACACATATACAAACAAAAACACAGAGAGAACTGTGCAATGGGGGGGGGGGGGCAGAAAGGGCTTTGGAACCAGCATAACCCCTGTGCCAGTGTCAAAATCACCAGACACTGGTGTAAGTGGCATTTATGCTGCCTCAGGGCCAGTTATGCTAATTTTGGACTGCTGTGTAGCAGCCTGATGCCTGGGTGCCATCCAGTGCTCCTCCAGCTCAGCAGTTCATGTGGGCTTTGATGGGGATATTCCAGGGGTGTTCCCAGGAGTGGAGCCGACTTTAGCTACTTTCAGTGGGCTTTCAGCCCAGGAATGCTGCCTTTTGATGGTGTAGATTTATGTCATCAAAAAGGCAGGTGTAGTCCACTGATCTGCACAGGGGTTTGTGGGCAGCCAGGGATTTGTTTGCAGTTTTTGTGCTCTCTGTGCCACCTGAACTTCTTTGGACGCCATGCAGTGTTGTCCCTGGCTGCCACAGAACTGTCCCCCCTTGGATTGGGCTGCCTTTCTATTACAGCAAAGTACAACTTACTGGGCTCCAGGTATACTTTTTAAATTTGCTCTTGATAAATTTCCCAAAGAGAAGCACAAAATAGAAAAAGAATACAATCTAATTTTTAGCACCAATTCTCACTTCATGTATTTCTGAAATCACTCCAATGGGAATGTCTGCAGAGTAACATACCCCATTTTGTGACTACAAATTGTGTTCACAGCATGCCACTTCTATAAGAATGCTTGTTAATGACGCACTTTTCCAGGAGGTTTATACCCCTGCACAGCGTCTACTGAAGATGACTTTGTACCCTGGCTGAACAATAGATAATCAAAGCACAATCATGCAATCAGCAAATCTGCATTACATTTGGGCATGTATGCCTGAACTAATTCTCTAATCGTTCTAGCATTTAGCACTGAACAAAATTCACATTTTGAACACAGAATCTCAAAGACTTCCATGTGAACATGCATACAGTGTGACCTTCAAATCCATGTTTACTGAATTAATTATTCATTTTCCACAGAAAAAATCCAGAGGTATCTGGCCTAGCAAGTCCTTGATGGTGTTTCTTTAGGGGGTGGGAGTGGGATAGCAACTCTTGGAGATGCTTCTAATTTACAATGCCATCCTAAAATTAGTTGCACCCCATGACACTCACTGACACCAATGCACTGTTTTTGCTGTCAAGCCATGGCTGACTACGGCAACTCCGCAGGATATTCAAGGCAAGAGACATTCAGAAGTGATTTGCCACTGTCTGCCTCTGCATCACCCTGGTATTCCTTGATGTTCTCCTGTTCAAATACTGGACAGGGTTAAGAGTGAGAGTGTGTGTGCGGCCCAAAATCATCCAGCAAGTTTCCATGCAGAGTGGGGATTTGAACCTAGGTTCCCCAGATCTTAGTCCAACACCTTAACCACTATGCCACACTGGCTGTCTCAATACATTTAGAAGAGTGTAAGTCTGCTAGGAAGGCATTGTTTGTGCGCTAACATACTGTAATCAACTGTGGAAATCCTCAATCCTGTAGTATTCACTGAACACAAAGTTTAAAAAAGCACAAACCAGCATGCAATTTATTGCCTTATACCTTGTATGCCCTCTAATGATGTGCACCTTCTGCTGGGAACTCTCAAGGAGTAATAGTTGAGAAAATTAAAGGCAGTTAAACAATCTGACATTGTATTATACATTAAGATATGAGATAGAAGCATAACCTCCATCAGCTGAGTTCTTCTTTTGTGCAGGTTGGAAACCTTGTGCTGCTTGATGCACTGGGAGTCCAACTCCAGTTTGGGAGTCTTCTGCCTTGAGGTCTAACATTAAGCCTTGTTGTGGAACCTATATCAATTGTACAGAGCCTTATAAAATGCCCTTAGATTATCTGTCAGCTTAATTGAGAAGATGGGATCTTGGGAGCATTTGAAGTCTCACTCCACTCAACTTTACTCCCTGTTCTCCCCTTGAAGCCTAAAAGGGGAAATTACTGGGGTGCAGATCAAACTGATATAAAAGGAACCATTTTAAAGTTGGCAGCCCTACCAGGAACCTAAAGATGGCAAGCTTCAGAAATTATTTTAGAGAAACTTAACAGATCGTTTTATACTTAGGTCCACTTGCTATGAGCACAATCCACCATATCATATTTTGTCAGGCAACCTGATAAAAATGAATACTCCTGAATTCTGGCTCATAGAAAATGTGGGCCTTAGCAAATCCCTCTTAGCCAATTTCCACTTGGCCTCAACACACCCATTTTCTCAGCTCTGTCAAATAGCAGCAACAAGTTGGTCCCACAACATTTCCTATATCAATATACATTCGCTGTGTAGAAACTAAAGACCTATCCAAAACAATTAGGTCAACTCTGGCAGATGAAGACTTCAGATTTGTTATCAGCATTATCACCAATATCTGAGTTCAGACATCATCAAATTAATGTAATTGGGCTTAGCGTGATCATCTAAAGGTGGACCACTCCAATAACTGTAATTATTTGGGGTACATAAAACCAGGCTGGTTTGAAGTTGTTTGATTAACCACAGTTAGTCAACTACAGGATGTATGTACATGTGCATCCTAGTTTAATGTTGGTATGTTCCCACTCTTGCCATAAAGCAAGGCTGGGTCTCCAGAGGAAAAGGCTAAAATCAGCAAAAGTGATAAATCAGTAGCTTCATTTCAGGAATGCAATCTTCCTGCCTTTCCCTACCACAGTTGGAATTACCTCTCCCCACCCCCCATCCTGTTCCTGAGAACAGGATTTCAAAGGGTATTTCAAACTGCTGTGGGAAAGGATGGCAGGAAAACTACACTCTTCAGTTGGAAGTACTTGTGCCCACAGCAACACTCATTCAGATGCAATATATTTGCCCAGTGAAACCAGGATTTGAAGGACCAAACTGCAAACCAAAGTCTGGTTTCACTAACTGACCACTATTTAAATAAACCATGGTATTATATTATGACCGATCTGAGCTGTTATGTCATTCACATATGTCAACGTTAACCTGCCCGGATTCATTAAACAATGTTATATAGGAGTTTTGAGAGCATCCATATCTAACTCAAGAGATTGCTACCAATAAGGCCCAAGGAAAGAAAAGGGTATTGCTCACTAGACAGCCAGTTTAAAAGAACATTATTGGTTTCAGCATGGTTTCCCATGCAGGCATATTCACACACAAGCTTTCCCACATCCCTCTCTCAGCACCCAAAAATCTACTTGGTTTTGATTTTCACCAGTAATCAAATGATTACTGATTTTCACCAGTTATCAAATGAGTCACATTTAGCCATAAATTAACATGATTAATACTGAAAAGCAAGCCACTGTTTTAAATTTTCCCACTGGCAGTCAGTCACACATGCACGCGCACAGTTATTTCAGTATATAATTTTGCAAAAATGAAACAACCTTACTCCCCTTGACATCAAAGATGCTAACAAGAGGTGGCCTGTGCCAAAAGCGTGAGTTATTCCCAACCAAACTTCCCCTATTCTCTTTGTGAGCAAAAGTGAAAAATTAAAGGATAATTGTCAAACTCAGACAATGATATTATTCTCATATAATTTATGACTCATCAAAGGAACAGTGCTTTCCCCACCTTCCAAGGTACAAGCACATTCTCTCACAGAATCAGAACAACAACAATAGCGTCTGTAACTCAGACTTCTGTATCAACTACAAGACAATGTCCCTATTAATTCAGACTCTGCATTCCACATGCAAACAACAATCCTTGTCAACAATCCTTTCATCACTCCATCTCACAAACAAATAACCTCATGATTTACAAGAATGAGCCACTTGCTTTTCCTGTGGTGAGAGGAGAGTAGCAAAGGAGCCTTGGAAAGAGATCATACAAGCCCAAAACCCACTACATCCAGAGGTGGGATCCAGCAAGTTCTCACAGGTTCCCAAGAGTAGGTTACTAAGTATTTGTGTGTGCCGAGAGGGGGTTACTCATTGGTGATTTTGCCACGTGATTTTTTTCTTAGTTATGCCCCTCCTCCGCTCCTCAGCAGTAGCGCGCAGAACTTGAAGCAGTCTAGCAGGAGGTACACCGGCGTGCGTGGCAGCCTGCGCCTGTGTGCATTTGTTTCCCGCCCGAGGGCCGGTGCAGTGGCTGTGTTCTTGCAACAGCCCTGCCCAGCCATGACCCACCCCTGGAATGCCCGGCCACGTCCCCATTGTGCCCCGCCCAGCCCCATTGGTGCTACGCCACTGTTTGAATCCCACCATCATGGGAACCTGTTACTAAAATTTTTGGATCCCACCACTGACTACATCTACTCCTCGAGACAGCCTAGCTGGGTAGAACAAAGTATGTCCTAAGAGGCCATCATAGCTTCAACAAGCTCAATCAGTTAATTTGCATTTCTGCTGTGGTATATAAGGCTTCATCTTACTGCAATCACAGTATCTTCAAGTTTGCCTTCTCCTACTAAGATAACATATTACAGGGATGTCAAACTCGCAACCTTCCAGATGTTCATGAACTACAATTTCCATCAGTCCTTCCCAACATGAGCATTGGCTATACTGGCAAGGGCTGATGGGAATTGTACTTCATGAACATCTGGAGGGCCGCAAGTTTGACACCTGTGACATATTATGTTTCCTGAGATCATCACCTGAGGCCTTGTTTCAGCTATCTCTGCTTTCAGAATTGAGATGGGTGATTATCGGAGCAAGGGTAGCATCCAGTGGCAGCACCCTGATTGTGGAATTCACCTTCAGATTCATTGACTTGTTACTGCTGTTGTTTAGGTGCCAGCTGGGTTAAAAATGAATTATTATCTAGGGGGTTTGCAAGTGAATATTATTATTTTTCTTTGTTACATGGTTAAGCTTTTAGGATGGATGACTTTTAGTTTGTTCGGCTGTTGTGGGTTTTCTGGGCTGTGTGGCCGTGGTCTGGCAGATCTTGTTCCTAATATTTCGCTGTTTGTTTTAGTTTGTTAGTTTACTGTGGTGTTTTACATGGTTCTAAAATTGAGCTCTTTGCTGGCTTGAAGGCCCAATATGGTAGAAAGACCTTAAAGCATTTTGCATAAGTAAATAAACAAACTACAGGGAGGCAAGCATTGGAGTACAATCTAGGTCAGCCATTGAATCTGGACTTCTTTTCCATTTAGAACCTAACTGCACTCTGTTCCACGTAAAGTAGTTAGTTTGGTCAGCTGAGGTGCAATGGTTGAAAAAATTGTATGCTTTCACATTAAAATATCGTTCTGAACAAATATGAGAATAATCATTCATTTTTACACACTGCCTTTGTCAAAACCATTATTTAGTGCATTATTTAACATAGCACTTTGATACAAGAGCATTTATGCCAAAATGCATTTTTACTTTCAAATGGGGGGCGCAGGGTGGGGGGTGGGGGGAAGGGGGGAGGAGGGAGGAGTGCTGGGGAGGGAGGAGGACCCAGGCAAATAAAGAAGGTCCAGCATGCTTTGTTCTGTGGTAGAGCAATATACAATCTATCTTAGTCATTCATTACCACATTTGTTACGCAGGGAATCTGGTAAGTGCTAAGATCTATATTATCCCACACTAAGTAAATAATTACTCAGTAAATAATTATGAAGGCTAAGTAAACTCTTCATTGGTTTTGTTCCAAAGACTCACTTTTTACTACTTAAGGTAACACTACAGTCATTGTTTCCTTTCACTATATTAACACAAATTACTAGAAATAGTTCCATTAAGATTGGCAACTGTGGCTGTTATCAGTGGCACAGAAGTGGTGTAAAAATGGCACAGTGTAAACTGGGTGTTAGAAATGCCATAAAAATACCAAGAAAACCAGAACATTTGCCAAAGGAAACAGGTGAAACTAAAAACAGCCTTCCTGACTATGCCCATAAACAAAAACACAAATTAAAAATACACACTTGAATTTCCATCAATATGATGTACAAATAAGACAGAACTGATTGATATGACCTGGCAACCTATGTCTTTACAACCCCAAGTAGGACATGCCTCGGGATCTTTAGGCAAAACAGTTCTGGTAACCAAGAACCTGGCCCTTTGCCCCTCAAAAGCATCCATCAAGCCAATAAAAAGAAATAAGATTTGTGTATCCCTAATTACATTCTCTGACAAAAGACCACTTTTGACAGCATTCACCAAGACTGACCCAAACAATTTAATCCCTGACCCAAAAAAATGAACACAGAAAATTGACAGTCTCTTCTGCATACATTTCATGCTGTCCCAGTCCTGATAAATTCAACACAATTTGTTCTATATTCTACTCCACATGCTGCTCAAGGTGTCAGTATTCTGAACTGGCACTTCTGATTACTTGGCCATGCTTCTTCTATGTCACAGTATCACAATGTCCTCATGATGCATGATGGACAGACTCTCTGTACGGAGAGGGGAGAACCCTTACATGTGAGCACAGCTGGTACTCTTTTTGTAATTAGTGTAGCACAACAGTTAATTTTAGTCTGATTTGCATAATGCTGTTTCCTAAAATCGCCTCCTATTACCTGCCAAAGAGAAGGCTAAAAGGGAGATATCCACTAGCACAGAAGAATTTGGGAGGAAAAGGGGGGGGGGCGGGGAGGAGAGAATTATAAAGCGGACGATTTAAAATGAAGGCAATGACCAGTCAGGTAATCTAGATTCACTTACATAATGAATGTAAAGGTGTGAAGCAAACAAGCTAAAGGAGAGGAGTGAAACTAAATGGACCGTAATCTACAAATCCACCCTCTGGCCAATACATTATCATTGACAGATGCAGAGAATTTAATTACAAACAGAGATTGTAAGAGAGAGAAAGAGAGAGATCAGAAGCTGAGTAAAGTTTCTCTTTGAACTGTCTTGAGAAAACCAAGTTGAAACCATCTAGGCAAAGATAGACACAGTAAACCTTGGCCCTTGGTAGAGAGATGAACAGAGCTGTAAATCTCAAAACAGACTAGTCTGAAAGTTGCACCAATAAAACATTCAAACTGTCATCCTGGGTCTAAAATGACCTTGGTTTATAATTTGTAGTTCAGACATTCAGACTCTGTGTAATGTTTGGTTTGTAAAAAGATACAAGATCATTCCTATTCACTATCAACTAGTGCTCTCTAAATATTGTTGTAGTCCTTGTAATCTTAAAGAAACACTACAAACTGCCTTGCAACCTCACCCCAGGGGAACTTTGTGTAGCACCTTGTCTCTCCTCAGTGACATTTGCAGGCTGGTGTTCATTCAGGTTATGAAGGGTTACTCCTGAAAGTTTTGTCCTCAGTGCCTTCCTAACAGGGGCCTGTCAGGCAAGCACTGACCCAATAGTCTCTTACTCATAACCTTATGTATCAATGGCATCCGTATCCAATGCAAGCCACATGCCAGATGGAGGTGTTTACTCAAACATCCATGTTGAACCAACTCAATAGAAAAGACAGAGGGAGAATGAAATTTAATAGTTCTATACTGTCAGCTCCAGTTAAATAAAACAAACCTTCAAATAAGATTGTGACAGTATGTGTGGCCCAAGGATCATCCGAACAATGAAAACTCTGGAGATCATCAGCAAACACTGTGAGCAAAACAAAAGCCAACATGCTGCAGATTTCTTTTGAAAATCTTCATCATATTTCATGTGTGCTGTCAGATATTTCCCTACTCCTCAAAGAAATAAAACAGCATAGAAGGTGACATTATTGCCTCTACTGCCCCTCAGACAACCCAACAAGTAGTAAATGTAGTTAGACAAATGAAGGTTTGCCAACTTTCATAAAGAAAAAAGTAAGCAAATAATCAAGTTGCCATTGTGAATTTGCATTTGCTCACAGCCCTATCCTTCTTATCTGGCAAGGCATCTCTTCTCTGACTACATCCCACCCCCCCCCCACCCCCACACACAGACCTTATGCCATCTTCTCCCTTCCTGCCCAGCTTTTTCAGTTTACCTGGGCTCAGGAGCAGGTAATGAAACTGAAATGTATCCGTTTGGTTTTCATCTTTCTTTTTTAGCATTCAGAAAGAGTGTGTCCTTGAACACTGGAAAATGAGAACATATACTCTTCAAACATCAATGTCAAAAAGGATGGAAACTTTGACAAAATGGCAGCACAGTTACAGGAGAGAAAAAGTAGCGTTTGTGTGTGTTTGCCACATTGTTTCTTTATTTGAAAAAATGAATGCTTTTTCTGATACTTGAGTAGTTTAGAAAAAGACTCATTCACAGTGCCAAAATGAAGCAGAATCATACCTTTCAAAGCTGAACTTGGAACAGTGTACACTGAACTTGGCTCAGTGTAAAACTGCTTAGGAATGAACTGTAAGTCTTTAAAATCATAGAATTTAGTTTTAAAAGCCCAATGTTTATATGGTAAAGCAAATGGTACAGTCATAAAGGAGAATAAGGGAACCGGAATGAAACCAACATAATGCAAGATAAAGTCAGGGGAAATGCAATTTTGTGATAATAGGCGTGCCCTTTTGAAGTCTGGAAAAGTCATTAAATGAATCAAACTTAATTGTTTTAGTTACATTATTTTTATTTTCAGAGCTGTTTTCAGAGCTAAACTTCTGGTTGGGCTGATATAAAAATAGCCAAATAGAAATTAAGTTCAGGTTAAGTTTCTGTGCTGTTTTTCAAGACCCAACAGTGAATTTCTTTTCAGAAGCTAAATTCCTCCTTGTAATCTGGAAAATTAGCATTACGTTTAAGCTTGCAACATTCACTTAGTTCCAGTAAATGAATTCCATCCATCATGGAACTCGAGGTAGCTTCCACAGGTAGGAAGTTCTTGAGAGGACTTTACCCCACCATCCACCTGAACCTGGATCAATGTACTCACTGAATCAGTTCTCACCATCACTGTCTAATTACATGATAAGCAGCACATAAGCAGCATCTTATCTAAAAAACCCACTGACTGCTACACATGCTTCAAACTACCAACATGAGCAGGACACAACATCCACTGTCCACAACCATGTATTACATTACATTTGGACTCACACTTTTAAGGATTTAGAACAGGCATCCTTGTGATTACCGCACCCACTCAATAAAGGGAAGAAACATAATAAAACCAAAATGACACACATCAGTGTGACAGACAGAAAATACCAATACTGAAAGTAACAGGAATGTACTGCTGAAAGGACCGCAGGGTACCTGCTAAAGTCACTATGCATGGATTTATCTTATTAGGATGGGTTTGTTGCAAATAGGTCACCACACCACAAAACTGCCATGCAATGACAACAACCCGAAACAAACAATTGCAGTGATGTGTAAGTTTAATAATTCTGAAGTGCCATTAATATACAGTACGCAGGATGAAAGAGTCACTGTATATAACACACAAATAATCAATTTTACAATCCCAGATCAAGAAAAGACATCAGCCATGTGACAAGCAGGGCATCATGGGTGTATGAAACACAAGTCCATATGTATTCAGAGATGGGTCCCCAGGTCAATTCTTGTTTTGTAGTCATATGTCCACTTCTTCAGCATAAATGCCCGCGTTTGCCAGATACGGGTGTACAAACCTCCAGAATTTTTACTTCCTTGAAAGTTAGGTATTCTTTGGTTTGATGTGTTCCATTCTCACGCCCACCTTTTCTCTACTTGATTGGTTCTTTGCTGCAAATGTGGACATTGCTATAATTGGTACCACGTATAGAATATATGTAGACTCACAGGCCATTCCCCTGCTCAGTGCAGAATCAGCCCAAAGCATCCCTGTCACATGTTTGTCCAAGCACTGCTTGAAAACTATAGAATGCATATCATTATGTTGCTTGTTCATGCTTCTGCATACCTCAAATGAAAGAGAGCTGCGCATCCTTTCTGCATCTTAGGGAATCCCTTTTTGAGGTTTTAGCTATTTTATGACTGAGACCTAAATGTACATTTTATTAGGAAACTAAAGTATGAATGGAACTAATTTGAACATGCTGGAATGTTAAATTTAAATTGCTACAGATTTAGGTTGCTGAGTGGGTCTCAGAGTACAGGTGAGAAGGTGAGAACTGTGAGGTCCCTCCAGTGTATTTCACTCTTGCAAGAAAAGGAGGAATTTATTCCATGTTATCAACAACCATAAGAATATCAGCACCATATACATTGTTTTCTAATTGAGTATTAAGTGATAACACCTAGAAGAAAAGGAGGCCAAAAACTGTCAGGTTGATGGGGCGGGGCGGCGGCAGAGGAACCCAAGAGAAATGTACTAAGTGAAGCTACTGGCATTAAAAGAATGCATATTGGCTTCCAAGAGTTAAGTACAAAGTATTTGGAGATGGTCCCATCCTATCTAACACAGATTTACACTTGGAAATGGGTAGGTCGGAGGCTTCTTTCTCAGACTTCTTGATATGTTTTAGTCACTGAAGGACATGCCTCCCAGCTTTTTTAAAAAATAAATTGTTTAGGCTGGACTGAAGACTGTCTGACATGGCAAGGTAAAAAGCTATTGTGCCACATATACCACTGTACATCTTGTTAGTCTGAGAAGAATTACTCTCTGTTCACAATGCCCAAGTACTACTTCCCTTGAGGAAAGTAGACTGCATTTTGTGAAAATAATTTCAGTTTTGTCGAAGGCTTTCACGGCTGGATTCAACTGGTTCTGGTGGGTTTTTCGGGCTGTGTGGCCGTGGTCTGGTGGATCTTGTTCCTAACATAACAGACTTCCCTCTGTGATACACCTCTGAAGATGCCAGTCACAGATGCAGGCAAAACGTTAGGAACAAGATCCACCAAACCATGGCCACACAGCCCGGAAAATCCACCAGAACCAATACCAGTTTTGCCTCTTTGGCTAGAGGCACATGGGATAATTTTACAGCACAAAAGATGTATTTTATTATTGTTGCTGGTAAATAACACCACTGATATATATGAGTGAGTGAAGTCACTTTTGAAACAACAAGTCATACCCTGTTCTAATAACCCCAGTGTGCACATTTTCACGCATAGGTCCAACTTTTTTTGTTCACCCTCAGAAATGCAAAATTTACTGTACACTGTCAAAGTTAATCACATTCTCAAGCCAGATAACATTAAGATATAATCAAAGTACACTAGGCACCCGTGCAGAAGAGAGCACAGGTAAGCCATGGTTTCTATTAAATAGGTACTATTGCAGGTTATCCATGATTGCCATGCATATACTAAAAGTGGAGGACAAAATGGGGAGGAAGTGCTGCTACCACTTAATGCTCTCCCAGGCCCAAATCTGGGAGTCAACATACCATGAAATTTTAAAAATGACCTTGGTTCAACAGTTGTGCTTGACCTAATTTGACCTATCTTTATGAGGGCATTCATAATGGCCAGGAACCTTTTACAGTCTTCTGCCCATAATCTCACAAAGCAGACTCGTGAACAGGGATAGAGTCAACATCCATGGAAACATGAAGGCACCACCTGCTTCCGGTGACCAGGAACACTGCTTCTGGTCAAATCAGGTTCCATTAGAAAGGCAACATCAAAGGCGACTTTTTCAGGAGCCGTTGTGCAGTTTCACGCTATTTATCTCCTATGCTAACATAGCTTTCCCTGTACTTGACTTCAGAGGATACTGGGCTGATGGAAGGCAGATGGGTAATGAGTAAGAAGTAGGCCAGACTGCATGCCAGCAGCAAATGGGATCTGTCTGTGCTAAACATGGATGCCTGCTATCAGGCAGAAAGCTGGCAAATCAATATTTTAAACAAACAGCTGGAACAATCACAGCATCCTCTCTTTTAAAGGTCTGCTTTAAATGTGATTCTGGAAAGCAAAAACTGCCCTGAGTAGGGTTGCCAGGCCTGCACCTGGGAATCCCAGAAACTTTGGGGAGTAGGCATGGGGAGGTAGAGAAGCATACAAGGTGATGGCATCCCTACTGGCAGATCATCTGGAAATAATAGGACCCTGTCTCATGAAGCCCCCCCCCCCCCCCCCCGGCCGCCCATTCCATTTTTCACCTGCTATCCACTGAGCAAGCACCGGGGAATGGAAGGGAGGAACAGGACAGGAGACTGAGACTGGGCAAATGGTAAGACTAGCCCAGACTCCTTTTCTCATTTAAATTGTAGGGCTACCTTGCAAATCAGTGGTGTCTGTTTAGGAGTATGGCAGAGATCCAGACCATGGACAGCTGCTTTGCATGAGCAGCAGCCCAGTTTAGAGGAAATGCTGAACACATGGGATATTCTTGTACTCTGCCAGGATCACATTTAAACTGGACTAAGAGACCAATGTCAAAGGAGGAGGCCAGTGCCTGGGCTTTACTAGTTGCAGATGGAGGAATCCTATGACAGATTGCCCATCCAAATGAATTACTGCTCACAGAACAAAGTTAGGCTACAGTTCACCTCCCTGTATGACGTCTTCCAAAGGCAGGGAATGTTTGTATGGAAGAACATATAATCCTATGACGCTTCACTCTGTGCTTGAAATGTACAGGCCAGTTTCAGGTTTAGCAGCTTGGTGAAAAGCAAGCAAAGCTTCACAAGAACTTGTACTGTCCTGTCACCTGAGGATGGCTCTCGGCTGAAATGTTTGTAATTACTTAAGGTGAGAAGGATTCAGGAAGGAAGTAACTGGCAATGACAGATTCTCATTAAAGGTTGAGTCAGCTTCCAAAACAATGAAAAGGCATTTTTAGTTTATAGTACAATGAAAAATGTAAGAGGGGCACAGTTAATTCAGCGCACCATCTGGCACAGTTCTGCATTTCAGGCCAATGTAGCTATACTATCCTATATCCAAACAGACCAATCACAGTGGCAGAAGCCAATTCTTTCAATAGCAGGCTCTCAGCACCATCTGTCTGAAGGATCAAATCCTTATGATTTGTAACTCAAACACACTGGTTGGGTTCAAATGCGATGCCAAATCATGGTTTACTGCGAAATTAATGAGTCTAGAGGGGATCCTCAGGGTCAGCAGTTCCTCCTTCCCTTGTCTGCATTCAAGGAAACAATGAGAGATTTGCAAGTTTCTGAATAAGAAATCTGCTGTTTGTGCTTGGTCTGTAAACCAGGGTTCCAAATAAAGAACCAGTCACAAAATATCATTTGGATATAGTGAAAAATCATGATTTGCTGTTAGGATTTGCTGTTGGGATGTGCTGTTAGGAGTCCCCGGTCAGCACAAAGGATCCCTACCGGGATTGCCAGCCCCCCACCAGCTCCTGCTTTTCCACTGCTGCTGCAAGTGGTAGGGTAGAAAAATGAAAAGCAAAGTTGTTGGTCCAACAGCATGATGTTACTTCTGGGAAAAAATCAGAAGTGACACAATATCTCTAGGAATCACCAGAAACTAAGGGTTTAGCATAAAGTTTCTATGGTTTTTATTCAGAGAGGTTTGACATCACTTGTTAGGAATGTGATGTCACTTCTAGATTTTCCCAGAAAAGACAGCACAGTGTTGTCAACAGTCCCCCTGTCTCTTCTGTTTGCCAAGCCATGACTGGCAACCCAATTTGCTGTTATACTGTAAATAAGGCCACTTCCGCCCACGCAAAATAATGCGTTTTCAAACCACTTTCACAACTGTTTGCAAGTGGATCTTGCCATTCCGCACAGCTTCAAAGAGCATTGAAAGCAGTTTGAAAGTGCATTATTCTGTATGTGCGGAATGAGCCTAAGCAAGGCTCTGAAAAACTGAATCCATTTCTTTCCCAATTTCTTATTTGTGTGGTAAAATAAGCGTGTTTGCCAATATATATTGCCCTCCCCCAGCCACTCATGCCCTTTTCAAATATTTAACACAATGAAATGATGAAGACAATTTTGAAATGAAATGAAATGATGAAGACAATCCTTTTTGAGTCTTCACATGCATCATTTCAATTACATTTACAACTGTCTTATAGGACAGGCACGTATAATCTCTATATTTCTAGAAAAAAGAGAAGCAGACTTTACAATTTTGAACATTTGGGCTTTGAAATACTGAAGACAAAGATTATAAAACTTGAGGGAATAATATATTTTTGAAAGGTATAATTTAAACATTGTGTTAGTCAGAAACAAACTTTCTCAAACAAGTTGCCAGAGAAGAAGAGATTGTGATGTTCCCCTTTAACTACTGAGAACAGGGTTTGGCTGCCTTTCTATTTATGTCCCTTTTGTTCATTAAAGGAAGAACACTAACTGGTCAAACTGGTTTTAATTTTTCTTTTAAAAAACATAACTACAGACAATTGAGAGGACCATATATTTTCCTGAAAAAAGAAACTAGCAACAAGCAAAGACAGACTGACTGGCCAGAGCTGCTGGCCAAACCAATTATTTGTCTATACCAAACATTATCTTCACATTTAAGTTCTGAATAAAATAAATGCCTTATTGTCCTGGGAACCTGGCAATTGGACAGAACAGAAATCTGCAGTCCTCCTCAAATCTGGGTCATGGCCAAACTCAATTGGGTGGCAGCAAACCCTTCAACTCTTTAAGATGAAGGTGCACCACTATACTGAACCAAGCAAGGCTCAATTCTAAATGCAAGCCAAGGTTCCTGAATCCCCAAAATGTTATCCAGTGATCTTTCCTATGAGATTTCCTATCCCCTTCTCTACAGGATTCACATATTGTGGGACTTTATGGGGCTCACATTTTCTCCTTTAAAATAGTAACTTCGTAGCAGGAAAAGAAGTTTTAAATAGTAACACCAGGTGGATGCTGAAGAATTAAACTTCTGCTTTTTTCTCCACTTGCCTGAGGCAGATTGAGGCTCTACAAGTATGTAATTTGCATTTTAGGGATGGGACTTTTTTGAGCCATTAGAAGGTTTTAGTGCCATTCATATATGCCTTTTTTTTTGGTTTTACAATTATAGCCCCCACTCCATGCTTTCTCTTTAGTCTGATCAGATCTTCATGTATGGAGATCGCTCTGCTCTCATCATATCCACTTAACAGTGGATTCCACACAGGCCAAATATAATGGGTGTAGGACATTATATAGACCTGGGGTCTGCATCCTGCGGCTCTCCAGATGTTCATGGACCACAATGCCCATCAGCCCCTGCCAGCATGGCCAATTGGCCGCAGGTTGCAGACCCCTGATATAGACCACTGGGGAGAGGGGAATTTGCACGAGATGGCCCGTTTCATTCCTCTCAACCCTGAATTTTCAAAACTCACTAAACCAGCGATCCTTTTGCTCAATCCCAGGTTGGAGGCACTCCTGCGCAAACACAACAGGCAGGATATGCTTTATTTTCCTCCCCTCCACCTGTTCACTTTAGGTTTCGTGCTGCCTGCTGCTAAGGAGAATCCATCTGCCCATCATTCTGTGCAGGTCACCCAGTAAGTTATGGGCAGTCTCTCTGAGCACCCAACAGTGTAGGAAGTCCCCCAAACACATTTTCTGCCCCTGGCAGTGAGTATGAAGAGTGTACAGCAACATGTTCATTATTGCCCTGCAGTTGCAGGGAGGTCCCTTTTTCTTTTATGTGTTGCACACAGTGGCGAAGCCACCTAAAGGAGCAGAGGTATGTATTACAGCCTTTACCCGATTCTTGATCCGCGATGGGGGCAGAAAAATCCCCCCGGTCCCCCCGCAGTGCCCCCCCACCCCCCTTCTGTGGTGCCCCCCACGGCGCCCCCTTACTTTTAGGAATGGAATATCCCAGAGAAGAAGCCTGCCTGCGTTGCCACCAGGCCCAGGCAACTAAGGCAGGCTTCTTCGGAGCCCGCTCCTTTCCTAAAGAAGTAAAGTGGGAACAAACTGCCACGCGAGGCGGGAAGCCAGGAAGTGCGCACCGAGCACTCATGGCCTAGCATACTCCTGGTTGCACATGCACAGCTGTGCAGGTACAGCTGATAGGATTGTAGGACAATCAGCAAGGCTGTGGGGGTTCATTTCTGTATGTGTTGCAGAATTTTGTTTTTTTAAGAAGAGAAGCATCTCTGTGCAAAGGCAACCTGGATTGTTTCCATGTTCACAGTGTGGGGAAAAGAAACTATACCTCCTGACTCAGTTCCCAACTGTTGGAAATGAAGCAGAAAATAGTTCCATCTCTAATGCTAAAAATAATAAAAACGATAAAGGTGCAGCATTTTGCTTCCTATGCATAAATATGTACACAGCCATGAAGTGACTGATTATGTCTGCACCAAATGTTCGCAGTATGCTGTTTTGTCACATTTGATCTTCTCTCAGAAAGCCACATATTTGGGAGGAGTTCAAACTTCTCTTCAGAAATATTCTGAAATTGACACTGTGTTTATACTACCTTCCCTGCTGTCCCAAGTACAGCACCACTGTATATTCCTCGCCTGATTATTGTCCTGACTTTTTTACATGGCTATGGGAACCCAAAGTTTTCCACATGGAAAAGGAAGGAGTTGGGCCTGCCCAGACTTTGCCTGCAGCTGTTTCCTAGCACCCAGGAGCCATGGGGAATAAGCAGCTTAAAAACTATCCATAAAACAAAAGCAGACTATTTTAAAAGCTGGTAAGATAAAACCTCTAATTAAAAGCCTGAATTGAAAGATGTGTTTTGGCCTGGCACCAAAAACAAGGTAAAGTTGGTGCCAGGCAAGACTAAACAGGGAAGAGATTCCAAGGGTGAGGTACTACCATAGAAAATGCCTTGTCCCTAGCTGCCACCTGCCTCACCTCTTCAGATGGGGGCACAGAGGCAGGATTTGGAAAGCAGATTCCACCTGCTGAGCTGAATAGGATTGGAAGTATCCTGCTCCTAAACAATTTAGAGCTTGATAGGTAAGAACCAGTGCTCATGTCCAGAAACAGATGGGTAGCCAGTGTAGATCTTTCAGTACAGGAGTGATGTGTTCCTTATAACCAACTCCTGACAATAGTCTGGCTGCTGCATTTGGACAAAAACAGTCAAAAATCTCTGAGGTGTCCTCCCAAAAGAAGTAAAAGCAGTTCAATTTTTGCATTTGATGAAAACAATTTTTTTTAAAAAAATAGGTGAGCTGTTTTGGCTCTGCCCAACTAAAAACCAACAACTAATATTTCTGCTATGTGAAATATTCTCAGATGAACTAGTTATCAGAAAAAAAACTGAGAGGAAGAAATGTGTGAAAGCATTAGCCTGCCTTTAAAATCAAGTTATACAACAAGGAGAGCTGCTTTGTACACTATGATTTTAATACATACGCTGTGGCCACTTATGTTGCAAATCCACTTAAACTGAAGCATCTGAAGCATACCCCACACAAAAAGCATTCACATATCCCTTTTTTAAAAACGCACACACCACTGCTAACTTCAGCCAGTCTTTTCTCCCTGGTGTAAATGTTCACACTGTGTATGCGGTTCAAAAAATTTGTATGCACTTCAAACACTTCTGCATAATATCAGCAGGCTTATGAAGCATTCTTCCTATAAATATAACCTATTACCTTGCATATTTGAAATACGGAACAGGGATTTCCAGAAATCCCTGAGAAACCAATTAATTCCAGTTAGTGGAGATGCTTTTTCGTGACAAGACTAATTGTGCGAGTGTTATCAAAACTGATCGGGGGAATATTTATATATATATTAAAAGAACTAGTTCACACTTCCAATTTCTCCTCTCTCCATGTTTGCTGCCTTTTATTTTACTTCCTGACTAGGCGATTGGTCAGAAGCCACATCTGCCTTGTTAATGTAATGAAGAACGTCCAGTGAGCAGATCGCTGGAGTTGCAACCTAGTGACTTTGGGCAAATCACAACTCCAGTTGCCTACAAAACAGTAATGACAGAAGGTTTGTGAGGACAACAGAGAAGACAGTCGCATACCAAAAGTGCTGACAAATCTGTTTTCAAAAGCCAGATTCCTGATGCTTCATTTACATACAGTGCCCTTCTAAACAGATTTACTTATGATTCTAATCAGGTCTGTTCACCAGTGGGGGTTACTTCTAGGAAAGTGTTCTCAGATTTGCACTGATTCTGTATAAGTTCGCTCAGGTCAATATAAATTCCAGATCAACACTGAGGCTGAAGTTTTTGCGCACACACACACACCCCGAACCCAGTAAATCCCTTCATCCTCAAAGCCCAACCTTTATAAGGCTTCTTTATAACAGGTCATGTGGCACTCCAGATGGAGCTCATCTCAGGTGGAGATTAATTGACAGTAAGGAAGTGAAAACAGAAAGCAAGGATTTCTGAAGAAATGAGGGAAGGATTTCTAAAGAAATGGTCTGATCAGTCTTAGCAACAGCAACTAGTGTGTCAATTCTGAGTAACAGTCCTCATCAAAACAAGTGCTCACACACCTCTTTTCTATCTACTGCTTCTATGATATTCTATTTATTGCCATTATTATTAGTTTCTTCTATGCCTATAAATGGAGAACAGAAGTAACTGGTGCTAATTCAAAAATATTTTAGCCTACATGTTTCAGCCTACACAGGCACAAAGTCTAGTGGGAACAGAGAGAGACATCATATTACTGCTATAATCTCATACATAAAGAAAATGTGTTGCAGTGAATAAGATGTGACGTGAGACAGTGGCAGACTTTGGTGGCACTTCTACACAGCTTACTTGTGAGTAAGGCCTGATTTCAGGGAGATTTACTTCCAAAGGCCAAATCAGGCAGAACATGGGAAATACGTGAATGGAACTCAGAGGTTTGGTCTGGGTTCTAAACAGCAGGTATGTAGAGTCCCCAGTTTGAATTAGGACTACAGTATATATGTGTTGGGGAGAGTTAACTCTTCCCATCCTTCTCCTAACCTGGAGGCCACATGAAACTACTATTTGCCCTGTTGGAAAAGCGTATGTGTACATACTTGCTCCCATGGGACAAATACCAGCTGTAAGGGATGGCTGCATATTGGGACAACAGACTAATTTTATTCTCCTTGAACCGAAGACCTCCAAATGTACTCCCTGTTTGAAGAAAACATGCTGAAAGTTTCATTGTCAACATTCCCAACAGCATGTTTCATTTGGCACTAAATCAACTTGCATAGGATTGAGTGACTTGATTGAAATTCATAGGTAGATATATACTCAGAATTAAGAACTAATGCTAGCTTTATTATTATGTTTTTGTATGGTTTAAAAACATTGTATAACTAATTTTAATCCTATTGTAAGGCTCAAGATCTCAGATCAAAGGAATTCTATTAATAAAATACAATAAGTTCAAGAATCTTTCAGAATGGAGAGGCATTTTTCTTTTCAAAAGGAAGGATCTTTCAGAATTTACTTTCTGTGTATTAGAGAATTCAAACCTGTATGGAGGTATGTTGCTAAACCAGGAGTAGAACAACCTTAGGACAGATTTGATCATGTGGAATTTAGAAAGTGCCAATAAAGAATCATTTGTTGTCAACTTCTTGACAGCATTTAGGGTGTGAACAAATAATGCTGACATGTGTAAGAACCAGCAGACTTCAGTGAACTAGTGTAATGTGCCACAAGATGTATTTTTAAAATAAATAGGGATTCAGCGTGCTGGGTGGAGTGTATAATTTGAAGTAAACTTCCAAAGAAATGTAGATATTATTACAATTTAAAAATGTTACTAGGTCACAAATTCTCCTTTCTCTTTTACTGCCTAAAAAGAACACTTGCAGCGGGATTTAAGCCATCTGCACTCTAACCATTGACCTTCTTGTTTCACAGCCTAGAACTCCATAGAATACCACAGAGTGTTATGAGTTCTACAGGTAAGGTGAGGGTAGTTGGAAGCAATAGTGTTGATGGCCCTATTCATCTCACCATTTCAGAGAGAGACCAAGGCCTTGACAGGCATGCTGTCCATGTCAGCTGGAAAATTCCTTAGAGCATTCATGAACTGTTCAGTGTCCATCAGTCTCTGAGGGTGGACCATCTCATGGATGTTCCTTTTCTAAGGGGAGAGATTGCCACTGCAAGTCCAATTCATACCAGGAAATTAGACTTGGTAGTGAATTGGCAGTCAGTGCAGTTCCATAACGGGCTTGTCATCAGCTGTTCTATTAATGAGCCTCCACTGCCACATTCTGTGACAAAGACTAAATCAAGGGTATGTCCTGCTGCATGAGTTGTGCCAGTCAAAAATTGAGACAGACCCATAGAGGTCATAATCCATGCTCTGGTAACCTCCAGACTGGACTATTATATTATGCTTTATGTGGGGCTGCCCTTAAAAATAGTTTGGAAGCTGCAGCTAGTGCAGAACTCTGCAGTCAGACTGATAACAGGTACTGCAAACTGGATGCACATCACGCCAATCTTAGAAGAACTGCACTGACTGCCAATTCACTACCAAGTCTAATTCAAGGTCTTATTTTTTACTTATAAAGCTTTAAACGGTTGTATCTCATGCATCTAAAAGAATGCCTTCTCCCATATTGACCTGCCTATGCCCTAAGATCAGCAGATGAAGCTCTTCTGGTGATACCATGACCTTCAGAGGTAAAAAAGGTGGAGACCCGAGATAGGGTGTTTTCCCTGGACCCCACTCTGCACAAGTCAAAAACACCGGGGCAGGGCCAGTAAAAACACTGGTTGTGGAGAGAACTTTGCACAGCCGCCGCCTCTGAAACAAGGCAGCACTGTGCTTTCTCCCCACAACCGGTGGGGAAATGGTGTTTCCATGACTCACTAAACTAGTAAGTCTTTTCAGAAACAGCGCTTTGCACCTGGAGCCAAGCGAACGGCACCAGTCGGAGGAGCTGCTTTTAGAAGCCTCTGTTTTATTTGTAAATGTCCCTCCCTTTCCCCTGCAGAGCTCTGCAGCGACAGGAGACACGCTTCCTGCCCTCCAAGGTATTGTCATGGCCATGGGGGGGGGGGGGGGGGGGATCTTCGTCACTGCAGAAATCCGTAGGGGAAGGGAAGATAAGTTTACAAACAAACGGAGGCACCTCTGTGCAAAGGAGCCTCAGCGGGCCATGGCAGTTTCGGGGCTCCACTGGCATTATTTATCCCAATGGGCTGCCACTTCACAGGCCTGTGCAGAACAGGCCTGAGACTGTGGAATGATACCCCCGCCCCCCAGGAGCAAAAACATCTTCATTATTTGCATTTAAAAAACTAGTGAAAACTCACCTATTTCCCCTGTCATTTGGCTGAAAAGATGGTTTTCCCCATCTGGCAATATAAAAATTTTAATAGGTTTTATGAATTTTAAAAAGGGGCTTTATGGAGTTTAAATAAGTTTTATTGTTATATATTGCAATTGATTTAGGTTTATTGATATTTCATGATTTCATGAACTTATGTTGTAACCCTCCCTGACACCTTTGGGTATAGGGTGGGCAAAAAATATACATAAATAAATAAATATTACATTTTTTTAAAAAAAGAAAATCTTCCCATTCTCCATTGCCAGTACAATTCCATTAAATTTTGCAATACAGATAAAATGAGTAAACATATTACATAGATGATCCATAGATTGTGAATCCATAGATTGGATTCAGAAAATTTTTAAACCAGATGCAAATAAGCTCCACTAGAGGGCTCAAAACCTTCTTAATGAATCTCCAGCCAACTAGGATGGCACAATTTCTCCCAAAGCCTTGCAGACACAAGACACCATTGTTACCAGTAGAGGGTCCAGTTAGCCAGGACTCTAGTGCCCCTCCCACCCATTAAAACTGCTTTCTGTCAGGTCATCCTTTTTGGAGTGTAAACTCCAGGTTCTATTCCAGTTCCACATTTAACTCAATAGTTCTTCCTGGGTTCTGCCCTGCCAGAAACAAAATGTGTTTTAGAACTCAAGAAGTTGGTAATTGTACCTGTTACCTTCTCAAGTTTTTACATACAAGTCAAGGTGCCATAAAATCACATCATGTAAGTTGTGAACAATAAAGATCTTCTATCTTTTCTGCACACTCTAACCAACACTAAACCTTTCTGGATTAGGGAACAAGAAATGTGCTCTCTACCACAGGAATGATCCTAGGATTGGAAACATCTAAAAATGGAACTACAGGCTCTGAGTAAACAAAAACTTTGACCAGTGCTTTTCATTTGGTATAGATGTTCAAAGGAGCAAATATACACTGTGACAAGGTTAGGGATGTGTAGAGAGCCATTTGCCTGTTCCGCACGGGCCAAAAACAGCACCCCAGGAATGGTAAAAACATTGTTCCTGGGGAGCAGTTTGCACAGCTGCTGCCTCTGCAACAAGGCAGCACCATGCTCCCCCCCCAACTGGCAGGAAAACAGTGTTTGTGAAACTCGTGAACAGCACCGGGTGGGAGGGTCCACTTTTTAGAGCCTCGGTTTTGTTTTTCAACTTACCTTCCCTCCCCATGCAGCTCCATGGGGATGAGGGATACGCCTCCTGGCCTCCAACCCGCAAGACATTGCCATGACCAAGGGCGTGTGTCTCCTCCTCGTCCCTGTGGAGCTGTGGAGGGAAGGTAAGGTAAGTTGAAAAACAAAACGGAGGCGCCACCATGCAAAGGCGCCTCCGTGGACCGAGCCACTCTGGGGCCACTTGCACAGAAGTGTGCAAACAGTCCCAGGGCTCCGCCAGCATCAAGTATGCCGGTGTGCAGCTGTTTTCCTGGCCTGTGCGGAACGGGCCATTGTGGTATACCATCAAATTAATATTTGGGAGACCCAGGTCTGAATCCCCTTTCTGCCACGACAGCTTGCTGGGTAAATTTTTGAGATGTGGTGACCAGAACTGAACACTGCTTTATATAAGAGCATTACAATCTTTGCAGTTTTATTATCAATTCCTTTCCTAATTATCCCCAGCATAGAGTTTGCCTTTTTCACAGCTGCTATCAGAAGGTAGCATACAATAAGATTACAAAGATTCCTGGACAATTATTATAAATGTATCTTTGCTTGAAATGAGGCCACCTCTGATGCTGGACTAAATGTTCTGGCTCACCACTATGCTTTCCTGGCTAGTAGCTCTTTTTCTGGGATAACCCCATGTCCATCACTGGAAGCCAGCCAGATAGACTGTTTAGCTAACACACTTTGCCAACCTCTGGAGTGGTAGAGGGTCAATATAACCAGAAGCAACCTATACATCTGGACAGCAGGCAGGAGTGTTGGAACAGAGCGGCCTATTCCCAAAAGAACAGCTATCTGAGCATGCACATCAGTTCAGGCATACCTGCTAAAAATAGCATCAACTACTTTTGCACCTTCCTCCAAAATAGCCTCAGAATGACAGTTCCACGAGTAATGCATAACTCAATTCTCAATGTTTAGGCAAAAATGCTATCAGAATAGGTTTATTATTGAGGACATACTATAGCAAAGGAATGGAAATTAATGGGTTTAAATTACAGGCAGAAAGGTATCAGGGACTTTTTTTTCAGGGGAGGTGATGAACTTCTCCTCACTGGCAATTTTTGAAGCAGAACCTGGATGAATACTTGTCAGGGATGCTCTAGGCTGATCCTGCGTTGAGCAGCGGATTGGACTAGATGTCCTGTATGGCCCCTTAAAACTCTATGATTCTATAAAACCAAGAGAGGGAAGAAGAATAGTTAAATTTTAAGCTAATGTGTGAGGCCAGAGAGCTAATGCACAGCTATCAAAGAGTTAATTTCTTTCCACTGCATCTTGAAAAGCCAATAGCATCTCTGTGGATCTAATCTTTTATTTTTCATAGCAATGTCCAATAGAGCAGCTGCACTCTAGAGAGCTTCTTGCCTGTGTGTTCCCAAGCTGTCAGTTTGCAGCACATCATCCCAACCAACCAAAAAGGCCAGTAAAACAGTGAAGGCTCACTACAGTCCAAGAACATACTCTTCTCACTGGAAATCCCAGTCCAATGTAGTTCTGTCCCACTTGAACTTACAACAAAAAGTGACAAGAAAAGCAAACTGAAGGATGCTGTTCTATCCCCTCCAGATCTGCCAGAAGGTACATCCATTGATCAAACATTTCAAAGAACTTTTGTCAACACCTGACTGGTCTGGAATAGTTTTGCAAATTCAAATGACTGTGCATCCCTTAATTTTATTTTATTTTGTTTCAGCTAAAAACTGAGTGACAGCCAAGCAACATTTGGAAAAATATTTCAGGAAAAGGTGCAAAGGAATGTATTGGACCACATTCTAAAATGTGTCTTAGAGATAACCAAGCAAAATGTGTAGAAGATGACTACAAATGAGCTTCCCTGCTAACCAGTAATTCTCAGTTGAGACATTGGAGAGATGACTGAAAAACCCTCAACTAACCTTTTTTCCTCTACTTAAAATCAAACAGACAGAAGAAGGAAAAAGGTCTAACTACAAAATTCTGGTCATGCTTGTGAGTAACTACTAGTCTTAGGAAGGTTCTACCTATAATGCCAACTAATCATTTTCTGCCAAAAGAGGCTATTGTTAATGCAGTTTTCCTGTTTCCCATCAAATTTTGTTCCTGAAATATATCATGTCACTTTCCAGGTCTACATTATTGGCTGGTGCTGGGGTAGGGAAAGAGAAACACATGACATAATGATACTTTACAATACATTTTGGGAGCTAAAAGTTCAATGGAGAAGAGAAGAGGCAGAGCCCCACCTCGTCCCTTTATGCTGGTTCTTGCCCTCTCCAGGGCCTGAGAAGTGCAAAAGTCGGCTGGGAGGGGGCAGGGGGCAGGTGCTGCACCTTTGGGGTCTCTCAGCCCTGCCCATGTCGTCACTCCCACTATGTGGGCAGGGCCAAGGGAGCCCAAAGACTACATCCTGTTTGGGCTTCCTCAATGATGACATGGGTGGGGCTGAGGGAACTTGAAGATAATGAGTCTTCAAGAAGGCATCTGGCCACATGGGGGGTGCAATTTTGCACCCCCACATGGCCATATTAGTTGCACCTGGGGATAGAGGTTACCCCCTGTCCCCGAGCAGATGTGCCACTGGTGCTTTGTGTTTTGTTGCTCTCCTGATATGAAAGTATGCCAGTTACACTGCTCTGATCCCCTCCTTTTCACCATGTCATTGCAGAGAATGGTTTGCTCCTACTTTGCCTGTTCTAGGGCATTCCTAGTCATTTCACTAATATTTATGTAACAGCAACTCACAGGGGGTTTTCAGAAGGCACCTCAGATCCTTTTGGAAGGAAGGATTGCAAATCTGTCCTATTCCTGAGGCTGATGGCAATATGGCTCCACAAAACTAGGTAGGAAGGCTGAATAGGGTATTTTATGTAGGTTTTTTCAAACTGGTTTGCTGTATTTATGGTTGTTGTTTCATGTATTTTATTGTTTCTTGGCATTTTATTGCTTTGAATATCTAGACAAAAAAGAGCTAAAAATATTTTAAGAAGTAAAGAAACAATTTTGAAAGTACATGTCCAAAGTTGGAATTAATGGAATGACCAGCCATGCTGAGAACATCATTTCCCCTCCAAATCAAAGCATAAAATGCTAGTCAGGAAGCCAGAATAGACTGAACGTGGATCTTCAGGGGACCTAAATCATAATCAAAATAGCTACATGTACAGTTTTAAGTACAATCACTATTCACCTTCTTTGTATTATGACTTTCAAAAATAAATTCTCATGACAATTGGCAAGGTACCTGAATGAAAATGCATAGCATGGTGTTCATGTATTCTAACAGAATGTTCCCTGTGTGAAAACACATGCCAAAATTATTTTTAAAAGGCTAAACACAGGTATGTACTGCACATGCTGACCTGCGCTGAAGAATTACAACAGCTGGAAGCTGTGAAAAGTAGAGGAACTCAAGGTATATAAGTTACTTCTTGGACTGTTCCAAGGCCCCTTCTGCACATGCAGAATAATGTACTATCAATCCACTTTTGCAATTGTTTGCAAGTGGATTTTGCTATTCCACACAGCTGCAAAGTGAATTGAAAGTTGATTGAAAGTGCATTATTCTGCATGTGTGGAAGGGGCCCACATTGGCATGGAATATGCACTTGGCAAGACTGTAAAATTATGACTTTGAATCTGTTTTGAAAGGGCCACAGCAGTGTGAAAACAAGAATCAGAGGCCGTTTCTGCACGGCCCCCCAGGCGCCTCCACGCCGGCGAGAATTCTGCCGGCGTGGAGGCGGAGGCCATTCGCATGCAAGCATGCGGACGGCCTCTGGAGAGAGTCGAGCATGACGCGGCAGGCAAGTAGCTCCCGCGATGGAGACGCTACTCTTCCCCCCCTCCCGATCAGACTCAATCGCTGTCCCCGTTGTCGGCCTGCTGGCCGTCGAAGCCCCGCCCACGCTGCCCTCTGACCTCCAGGGGTTGGAGGACAGCGTGGGCGGGGCTTCCACGGCCAGCAGGCCGACGACGGGAACAAGGTGAGTCGGATGGGGAAGGGAAACAGCGTGTTCCCAGCGGTGCTGTTCGCACCGCGCCGCCGGGAACATGCTATTGAGGGAAAAACAACCCTTTAAACGGTTGTTTTTCAGGGCAGCTTGACACCGCCCTCGGGGAGGGGGAGCGACGCCAGGTCGGCGCTGCTGCTTAGCAGCAGCGACGCCTGTGCGAATGGCTCCCTGGGAACAGCGTTTTTACCGTTCCCAGGGCGCCATAAACAGGCCGTGCGGAAACGGCCAAAGAAAGCACCTAGCAAAACAAGACTGACTAATCCTAGTAACCTCACAATTAGATCACATAAGAGGGGTCAATTTGAATCCCAGTCAAGGAAATGAGAGACACAAAAAACTGTATGTTGCTTTGGCACTGCCACGTACAGACAACCAATGATCCAGTATTCATTTCTATCTCAGTAACAGGACATATGGTTAAATCAAACTGATCAATTCTTTAACAATACTGCTTTCCTCCAGACTAAGGATCCTTTCTTATATCAGCAGACATATCCTTGTTTTAGAAGAAAGCTTTCTTAGAGTAATCAGTCTGCAGGATCCCACCTGTTTTCTCTCAGGATTGCCATGTTGTGATTACTTAAAAATATGGCAATTCTGGCTATTCAGTTAGAAACAAACTTGTCATTTTCTCAACACAATTTGTTCTCTTGGATTTCATTCTCACACCGCTAGTAACTATCAATCAATCTATGAATTATAATGATTGCAATAATAATAAACACCAATAAACACCTTGAAGTTTCACAATGCCATGCAAACATCAACTTGTTTCCACAACAGTGCAATGAACGCTACAAGTAAAGTAGTATTAATATAATCGTGTTAGTTAGAAGTTAACCTAGTTTTCAAATCCACATCAGCCACATTGTAATCTACATGGACCAGCTGTAGCCTGAAGGATCAAAAACCAAATACATAAGTGGAAATCAACATTTTAAAAAATCTCATAATTTGGGGAAAGGAAAGATGTGGATCTTCACTTTTAACAGGCTTTCAAACTGTATTTTAGTCCATGTATAAACCACCAAATAACTGCTAGATCAGTTATGGGAGTGATAATCAAATCAAACATTAGGTCTAAAGTAAAGGGAAGAACATATTCTCTGAAATTGCCTGTCTGCATGTGCAGCTTGGCTTTATCATGGAATTACAAGTGATCTTCAGCATTCTGAGATTTTTACCAAAGTAAGTGGCAGGTTTGGAAGGTTGAATTTCCACTGAGCTCCTTCCCTTCCTCAAACACCACCACCCCACCAAAAAAAACCAAACCTCCAGGAATTTTCTAAGCTGTATGTGGCTATTCTAATATTCTCTGAAGGTATCATTTTAACCAGAAGAGCTTTAGCCAGAGAAACAGTACAGGGCAATATTTCAAGTGTTGGACTAGGCCAGGACTTGGGAGAACTGGATTCAGATCCCAATATCATCAGGCTCCCATGGGCCATACACCCTCAAAGTGTTGGTGGTGAGATAAAAAGGAGGAAAGAAGAACCATGTACACTGCCCTGAGTTCCTCAAAGTAAAGGCATCTAAAAATATGAGCTAACACTGAATTTTTAGTCCATGTGTATGGGTAATTCGGTGGGGACATCATGAAAGCTAGTATGTGTTGTCTCATACAATAATGGAAAGAGCTCATCCTGGATAAAAAAAAACATTCAAAATGGTAAGAATGAACAATTTTCACAGTTCTTCCCAGATAGTAAATTATCCAAGTTACTTGATCAATGTATATTAGAGTTGAAAAAGCCAGGACTTTGTTTTGTGAAATGTGCAAAATTCAGACAAATATTCAGGATGATAATAACTGTATCACATCCATCAGTCAAGGATTAGAATTACTTCATTCTTATAAACCCCACTGAAAACAGCAGAACCTGTAGACTCAATTTCTGCAAGATTACATTCCCATGGTTTTAGCATGGCAATTGGCCATTACCCTCTCAGTTCACAAAACCACTTCTAAATGGTGAAGAGAACACAAACTGACAGTGTATGCTGACTTAGGTGTGATACACCAATCTTATTCCTCTGGGTCAGATTGGCAGAGTGCTTTCTGAGACTGCATAGAACACTTTCCAAAGCTTCTTATCAGTATCAGAATAGCACTTTTAGGATGATTCCAAACCGCGCCACGTCCCCTGGAATCCACCACGTTTACATCTACCAGGGTTGCCAACTGGCAGGTAGCTGACAATTCTCCACAATCACTCCCAACTGCAGAAGGAGAAAGGAGATGAAAGGTGGTGTCGCAATGTTATTACATCATTTTTTGCTGAAAATGCAGAAGTGATGTCACACGGGCTCTGCAAAACTAGAAATTCCACAAATCTCTATTGTCTTTAACACAGAGATCTGAGGGATTCCTAGAGCATCTCAACGTGTGTACAATATCACTTCCAGGTTTTCACCCAGAGCTGTCATAACAATGTTATCAATGTCATCACATGTGGCTTACAAACTCTTTCCCTTTCCTAGTCCACAACAGACACCTTGTGACATAGGTGTGGCTGAGGGAGTTCTGAGAGAACTGTGTCCAGGCCAAGATCACACAGCAGGCTTCATGTGCAGGAGTTGTAAAACAAACCTGACTCACCAAATTAGAGTCTGCCACTCATGCGGAGGACTGGGGAATCAAACTCAGTTCTCCATATTAGAGTCCACTGTTCTTAACCACTACACCACGCTGGACTATCATACAGACAGTCAACACAACTAATGGATTACTATGCAACAATGTACATAAAGGCATTATACTATATGGAGGAAATACAAAAACAATAAACGATTTAAAAGCATCTCATAAACAAAAAAACATTTTTCACTTACAAGAAATGTACTTGTTCATTCGCTTTTCACCTGCATCTTGTTATTGTATTATTCGATTTGTATACCGCCATATCCTCAAGGGCTCAGGGTTATGTGTAAAACTAATGCAGAAAAGCCAGTGAAATTGCCTCATGTGAAACTACATGCTAACTAAAAGAAAGAAGTATTGTTTGCCTGCAAGTTATCCCCTTTTATTTAATGTTCTATACAAAGTCTATAGAATTTATTGCCATTTCTATCCTTCCTAATTTAAATCTCTAGTCATTTTGGTCAACATAGATCAGGCACCCAGCTCATGATGCCAATATAAGAGATCGGTATAACGCAGCATAAGCAAAAGGAGAATTAGGTCAAATATGCTCAACCCTAGGGTGGTTTGCATATACTGACGGGGATAGAGGAGTGCACATTGTAGAGATTAGGACAAATCTGCCGAGTGCCTGTGACATCTGGAAGAACTCTCTACTACAGTCCATTATTCATAAAGCACTTTGCATGTTTCTCCCTCTAACAAATATCACATCCTTCTGATGATAAAAAGTAATCCATTCAGCCAACATGAGGCTTCCAGAAGTCTTTTTGTATATTAGGAAACCAGCTATAGATACAAATTTGAGAATGATTAACTTATAAATTAGAATTTGCAGGGCAGAGTAATAACACAATCAGGTAATAGATTGGCATATAAACAATGCTGCTTTATCACATATTTATTGAAAACACAGTTCTGAAAGCAAGCCCTACCAATCTTGTGCCATGGGCAGCAAGCACTACAGTCTGAACCTCCTCCAAGATCAGAACTTCCTGTGCAACCTCTAACAAGTCAATGATGGCCAAACTACATATTTGCCATCTTGTAGGGAGACAATTTTCAACAGAGAAAACAGAATACTTAGCTCCCCCTACACACAAGCATCTGCTTTCTACTACTACTTTAACTCTCACAGAAACATTTCTCCAGATACATATTTACTGTCATGACATGACCACACAGGATGGAGAAAGCTGTTTTTCTGTTGAAAAATGATTCCCCACAAACCTCTTTTCATGACAGAAAATACATGTGTCCTCCAACATGATAGCCCTGATTCAAATGATATACACCCATCCCATAGCTGCTTTTTAACTAAACCCTTGGGAGATCCTATCATGATCCCTAAGCCTCTTGGATTTTATATGGGGAGTGAAAAAAATATCACATAAATACAATTCCAACACTGTCATTCAAACTAGGCCAAAATCTACCAGATCTAGATCATATTATAATATATTTCTTGTTTATTTTACTCATTGTAGCCTAGCTGCTGATATAGTCTTTTGAAGCCTCTAGGAGTGGCATTTCATTGTCAGATAAGATTCTGAACTAGACGGTCTAATAAGCCGGATGCCGTTTTCAAAATGGATCCAATTGTATTTTGTTGTTAAATAATTGGCTGTGAGGAAAGCTGTGCAGAGGAGGTCGTAGTAATGTGTTTTGGCTGTTGTAGCTGAGAAGGTGGCAGATAGTCAAGCTTTTCCCAAATGGGTAATTTCTTCATTATCTGTATGGATTTTCTGTCTATATTTGTTACTGCCATTCCTACAGCTCATTAGTAGTCATTTAGCTGCAGACAGGCTTCCAATTATGGTGTAGTTTGGACATCTGAGAAAATTACTTTCATTAGATTATGGCTTATGTGGTAACAGTTTGCATTCATGTTGAGTGTGCACTGTTGCTACTGCTTTCATATTATTTGCCTATTTTTTAAACCATCTTATTGCTTCTGGATTTTATCTGATTTTATTGATGTCTGTTGACACTGTATATTGTTTTATTGATGTCTGCTGACACTGTATATTGTTTTATACTTATATATTAATTGTCAATTAGAAATTATCTTAAGAATTTTCATTGAGAGTGGGGCATATAAATCTATAAAATAAACACATAAACAGCAAATATCTTATTCCATGTACTGCTCAGTTGATGGATGTAGACAAATATTTGATTCATACACATTATTTTGGGGACTTGTCCCTTGACCTATGCAGACAATGGGTTGGATACTGCAAACTGTGAGCAAAAGGTACTTATGGCCACAGATTTTTGCCTTAGCCCCCTTCCCCCCAGCACCCCTCTTTGAGCCCCATGCGGCGTTGGGAGGCTGCAACAAGGATGGAAAATCAGGCAAAATCCCCTGCCCCTTTTTACCATTGGAGTCTCTTTTCCTGAAAAAAGTGGATAACTGGTATTTTACTAAGAGGATGCTCCCAACTCCTACAATCACCTTTCACAAAATAAAAAGGGGTTTCTGGAGAAATCAAGAAGCCTCTTCATCCATTAATACTTTCTGCCCTTGCTTTGTAAAATCTAACCACTGTTGTGTAGGGTGGTTTTCCTTGACCAGTAGTTTTCCAGATCTGTTCTGGAGAACTCTGAAGTTTCTTAAAAGAGCAACTGGAATGTCTCAGTGAGAATGTCATTAAGGACAGTCAAGTTCACTTCAAAATGACAGCTTCCACACGACTATTGATCTTTCCCTGCAACTAACACCTACATAGAAGGATATTTAGGTATTCAGCTACTTCGTTTTTAGAAAACAGAGCCAAGTTCTGACATAATCTCACAAGTTCACACAAACATCCCTCAGAGGAAAACACATCGAAGATTATACTGAACAAATGACATGTGAATGTTACAGAATAAAAACCCTCCAGAATAAGGTATTCCTCACAAAAGTATGTATGACTGTTATGCCCATCGTAAAGTAGCACTAAGTCCTGAAGGTGGACCTATATGAAGTGACTTTCTGCTGGGTAGGTTCTCAATAGCAAATTGAGGAACAAAAAGTGGTTACTTTTAAATCATTAACTGTTTACAGATAGGTCCATGAAGCACACCTGCTTCATATCACTTCAGGCTCATTAAATTAAATGTTCTAGCAATCTGCCCCATCTAAAAGCAAGAACTTATTGTAGCTGGACATGGACAATGAGAGTGGACAGGACACAGTTTTTCGATAATTAAATTGGCCGCTATGGAATACAATGACTCTACAGTGAGCAAAATAATTACTAATTGAACCCAGTACAGTGAAAATAACAAGGATATGAAAAGGAGTCAGACATCTTTGTTAAGTATTTTTAAATCTGGCTAACTTCACCATGGTTCTAAGTCTCTGACCAGTCCTCTGTATTGTTCAGACTCTTGCCAAATACTAATGGATGTTTGAGGAAGCTCCCAGATCTTTTTTTTTAAATTATTCAGTTATGCAATACAGTTACAACAATCAGCATTTTAAAACAAAAATAGAAAAGTGCTCCAAGAAATGTTCCTGTTCACAGGCAAAAAAGCCATGAAACACTGGTCAGAGGAATATCCTCTTCATCTCTGAACTGTTGCCTTGGAGTGGTCACCACATTAACCACTTACCTGCACTGCAACTGCCTGTTCAAACCAAGGCCGTTTCCGCACGGCCTCCCTGTCGCCTCCACGCCGGTGAGAATTCCGCCGGCGTGGAGGCGAAGGCCGTTCGCATGCACGCATGCGAGCGGCCGCAGCAGAGGCCGGTTAGAACGGCAGTAATGTTCGGCCCAAGACGTGGCGCCGCTTCTTCGGTTTCGTCTCACTGTTTAGCCCCAGCCGTAAATGCGCGCTGGAAATGCCAGTTCACCACCACGCTGCCCCTCCTCACCTCCAGGGTCGGAGGGACAAGCGGGCGGGGCCTTCACGGCCAGCAGGGCTTACCCACGGGACAAGGTGAGTGGACGCTGGCCAGGGAGATGAAGCGTATTCCTTGGCGGCGCTGTTCGCGACCAAGGCCGGGCCGGGAAGACGCTCTTCAACAACAACCTCTTTAAAGGGTTGTTGTTTAGGGCGGCCTGACGCCACCCTGGGGGGGGGAGCGCTGTCAGGTCGGCGCTGCTGCGTTGCAGCAGCGCCGCCTGTGCGAACGGCGGCCTGGGGGCAGCGTTTTTACCGCCCCCAGGCCGTCGTTTTTGGCCCATGCAGAAAGGGCCCAAGAAACTTTATTTACACTACAAGCCCAACTGAGTCCTAGCAAATCCATTATCCAACGGAGGACTGAACTAAACAGAAGGCTGTACTAAATTCAGTGCTCTTAAGAAGACCATTCAGTTGCATGAAGTACAGAAGACCCTATTTGGGACATTGGTTTTTTCTTTGTTTGTTTTTGCTGTTTGCCTATAGGGAAACCGGGAGGGAAGTTGGATGAAGCTATAAACCACTTTCAATGTGGCAACATCCAGGGCTCTCAGCCTCCATGGGCTACTCCCATGCCCAACACTTCAGCATGAAATTGCATCCATTTCAATATTTCTTAAACAAACAAAAGAATACGGAAGTTTATAGATTCCCCTCATCTGTTTCCCAAACCCAACTGTTCCCCCATTTCTCATACTATTCTCTTGCAAATATCTTAAAGTAAATTAGGTGACTCTGATGCCAAACATGTCAGCAGAGGAAACCTTGTTTAGGTTAAATATACATTTAAAGAGACACATGGCCAGGAATATAGCTTGATTTCTTTTTGGCGTTCATTCTGCATTTAAGGGTTTTGGTATATAAGCATAACATATGCAAAGGATAGTTTCCCCCAAAACATTTAGTCTAATTTCCAAGCATGACCAAACTCCTGCAGTCCTTTCCATAAAAGCTCCCAGCTTGAATTACAGTTACTCCTGTCTTCCCCAAGGTTACTGTGGAAAAACTCAGAAGAGTTTTAGTATTTATTTAAAACTAGCCCGGCCACGCATTGCTGTGGCTTATTGTGGTGAAATGGAAAAGGAACAGTAGCAGCAAATCAATTGCAGAGGCCAGCAGTACGTGCTCATGCAAACACACAGCCTGATACTGTGCGATGTCATTGATGTGTGTGCCCGCATTCCTTGGGGGGGAATGGAAAGGCACCCCTCCCACACATCTAGGCTGGCTGGTCATGATCCTTTACCTGGGAGTAAGCTTGGTTGGTGGCAATGGGTGTCGCTTCTGAGGAAACCCTCTGAGGGGGCGCGACCAGCCCATTTCTCCAAAAGTAGTGCTCACAGTTGTTGTACCAAGCTTAATTCCCTCCTGAGTAATGCGTACCTGGTTTTCTTAACTGTACCGTGCAGTATTCAGGGAATCTAGGTGCTCGGCCCTCCTCCTCCTCGCCTCCCCTGTATGTCAGCCCCTCACTCTTCCCTCCCTCACTTTCTCTTTCCCTTTGCATGCCAACCCTCCCCCTCCCTCCCCTTCCCCTTTCCTCTCTCCTAGGGCTTTAGGTGGGGTCATAATTTCAAGATGCTGGGCCCCCTGCCTGCCTCCCTTGCATGCCACCCCTCACTGTCTCCCCTCTCTCACTTCTCTTCCCTTGCATGCCTCCCCCTCCGTCCCTTTCCTCTCCCTCCCTCTCTTCCCTTGCATGCCACCCCTCCCTCTCCTCTCCTCTCCTCTCCTCTCCTTCCCTTCCCTCTCCCTCTCCCTCCTGTGTATGTGTGTGTATGTGTTTCACTTCCACTCGAGTTACTGCCTATGTACTGTTTTCACTGCTCATATCTGGCCATCTGAATGAACATTCTAAGCAGCACGAACATTCTAAGGGTGACAGTTACACACAGGCAGCTGCATGTCCTTCACCATGGAGCACCAGGAAAAAGGCCTTTTATCTGGGCCAGGTGTGAAATTTCAGGTATGTGAACATCTAAAAACACTCTCTCCTGGCTGACTATAGTGGCTGGGAATTTTCAGAGGAATTGGCCCAGCAGTTACCGAGGTATACTGTCATCAACAAAAACACTGTTAGCTTTTTATATATATAGATTATTTTCTACTTCCTTGTAGTTGCATTTTGTTGTTATTCTAGTAAGAAGAATGCATGTACTTGTTGGCTTCCATGGACTGAAGCCATAGTCAAGAACATGGAAGGAGTTTATCAAAGTAGCTTTCAGAAGAACTTTGAAAGTGTGTCTTTCCTAATTAGCACAACATACACACATCCTTTAATTCACCCAAGGGATTTCCTAGGTGGAGTAGCCTTTACTTTCACTCTACCACATTCAACAAATGAACTGTAATTACATTTAATCAGACACAGGCCCACCATCCAACTTTTGTATAGAATGTCCAAATATGTTTAATACATTTAAAGTGCTGTGAACAAATTTAAAGGAACAGATTTATGATTATTGAGTTATTATTAGATTGTGTTGAACTTGAATACATGAAGCTGTCTTATACTGAGTTGTCAGAGTTGTCTGCTCTTGACTAGTAGTTTCTGAGTGGCCAATGTTCAGTCGCATACACATTTAATAAATTATGCATATTTAAAACTAGCCAAAAATTGTAACTTGACTATTCAGTTTAATATGGACAGGATAAATCTTACCAGTACCATTTACTTACAGTTTATTTGTTTTTAAATATTGAACCAAACTTTATGATCAGGCAGTGCCCGAGACGGCATGTATAAACAGTCAGCATCATTTAAAAATACTGACATGGAGAGCATAACTGAGTTGACCAGAAGAATAGAGAAAAATAACATCTGAACTCCAGCAAACAGCAAAACAGTCCTCAATTACAGTCAAAAGTCTATGAAACAGAAATGTTTTAACCAAGTACCTAAAAGACAGTGGAGCTAGATGGGCTTCCTTAGAAATTAAGATAGTTCAGTTCCACCACCCAAAAGGCTATGTTGAGTAAACTAGTTTTCTTATAGTGAAGGAACTGGAACAAGACCTCTGATGTATACTTATGGATTCATTTGGAAGGGGTATTCTTTCAATGTTTAAGATTGCAGATCTTCCTAGATGAAAATGAACACACATGAAGCTGTCTTAGAATCAGACCATTGATCCATTAGGGTCAGCATCGTCTACTTAGACTGGTAGCGGTTCTCTAGAGTATTGTCTATTAGACTGGCAGTGGTTCTCCAGAGCCTCAAATAGAAGTCTTTCATACAACCAACTCTCTTTATTGTTTTTTAACTGGATTGGTTAAATAGGTCATGGTTTGAACCTGGAACCTTCTGCCAGTGGCGTTCCTGCCTAGGAACAGGGGGTACCCTATGTCCCCAGGCGCCCCTCATTTGGTCACATGGGGGGGCGCCAACATTTCAGGGACGTTTGTGGTTTTTAAAAAATTTTAAGTGTTTTTTCATGTTCCAGCCTGCAGGGGGCGCGTTTTAAGGCTAGCAACACCAAAATTTCAGGTTACCATTCAGAGATCGTCTCTTGATGATACCGGAATTCCCAAATTTCCCAGGATATGCTTCTAAGTTTAGGGCAGCAAAGTTATGGGACCCCCCCAAAGGGGGTGCCCCAACCCCATTGGTGTTTTCAAATGTGTTAACCTGGAGATGGTGGGCTACTCCATTTGAGGGACCATAACTTTGGTCCCCTGATCATAACTTCTACCAAAGTGTTGGGTGGTGCATCATAAGAATAGTTAACGAGATGATACCCTTGAAATTTTGAAAGTCACACTAGCTTTAAAAAATACACCCTTCCAGGCACCCCCTAAAGAAAATTGTGCCCAAGATTCTTTGTTTTGCAGTGACTTTACTCCCATTGTAGCCAATGGGGAATTTCTGAGTGTGTGTAGGAAGGCTGCACATTTTTATAAGCACAGAGGCACCAGACTTCTTTCAGGGTGCCCTGGCTCCAGGAGGGCCTCCTGGCACAGTAGCAGCATCCAGGTTTGGAGGCCCTTGCTTCTGGGAAAGTTCACCTCTATGTGGCCCCCAAAAGGCTTATTTTGTTTCCCCGCTCCTGCACATGAAACCCGGTGGGCTGAGTTCTCTCAGACCCCTCTCACCTCCCCCCCCCCCCCACTGCAGAAGCAAAGCTCACCAAGCTTGGATGCTATTACCAGGAGGCCTCCTGGAGCCACCTTGAAAGTCCGGAGCCTCTATCTTCAAAAATGTGCAGCCTGCCTCAGAAATTCCTCATTAGCTACAATGGAGCAAAGTCACTGCAAAACAAAGAATCTTGGGCAAATTTCTTGGGGTGCCTGGACGGGATGTATTTTTAAAGCTAGTGACACCAAAATTTCAGGGTATCATCTGTTAACTATTCTTATGATGCTACCCAAGTTTGGTGAAGTTATGTTCAGGGGGACCAAAGTTATGGTCCCTCAAATGGGTTTGGAGGCCTTTGCTTCTGGGGGTTCTTCTTTTAAATCCACCTGAAAGGGAGAATCTGGGGTCCCCGGTAAAAACAAAATTGAAAGTGATGCTGTTTGGGGGTGGATTCTCCCCCACCCTGAAACAGCATCACTTTTGAGGGTTGGAGATTCAGATGAAACAAATACCAGATTCAACCGGAATCATGGTGCTGCTAGCTTTAAAAATGCGCTCCCTGCAGGCCGAAAAAACACCAACAAATACACCCCCCCAACCCAACCATCTCAGGTTAGCTCCCATTGAAAACAATGGGGATGGGGGCATTCCATTTGGGTGTCCATAACTTTGCTGCCCCTGAACCAAACATCGCCAAACTCAGGTGGTATCATCAGAGCAGTCTCTGGATGATGCCCTGAAATCATGGTGCTGCTAGCTTTAAAAATGCGCTCCCTGCAGGCCGAAAAAACACCAACAACAGGATACTTCAACTCCAAATCACCTTAGCATTGCGCATTTGTTCTGTGATTTGGGGTAGGACATAATGGCCAAAACTTTTGTCTAAATGTGTCTAGTTTCAGCTCCAGATTCCGTTGGAATTCCTGGTATTTGTTTCCCATCTGGAATCTCCAACCCCTGCAAAAGTGATGCTGTTTCAGGGTGGGGGAGAATCCACCCCCAAACAGCATCACTTCTACCTTGCTACCGGGGACCCCAGATTCTCCCCTTTCAGGTGGGATTTAAAGAAGAATCTGAGGCTCCTAGTTCAAAACAATTCACTTGAAAGTGATGCTGTTTGGGGTGGATTCCACTGGAGGTGTTTTGTGAGAGATGATGCTGACATTTGTTTGGTAAATGTTTTGCTGGGGGTGATTGGTGAGAGATTTACATGCTTAATACCCACTTGCACTGGCTTGGAGTTGTTTCTCAGGCTAACAACCTACCTCATAGGGTTGTTGTGATTAGGAAATTAGGAAAAGAGTTGGTGGGGAGAGAGCCATGTATGTTTTGATGGGAGTGGGAGGTGTTTTGTGAGCTGGTACAAAAATCATTGTTTGGTCATGGTGGTGGGGGTGGTGGTGGCAGCCCATACGCCGGGCAGGGAGGGGGGCACCAAACTCAGGTTTTGTCCCTGGGTGCCAGTTTGCCTAGGTACGCCCCTGCCTTCTGCATGCAAAATAGATATTCTACCACTGAGCGAAGGCCACTCTCCTTGCAATACTATGCTGATGCTGATCTGGATATCCTCCCATGCCTTAGAATAATGAAGAACTCTGGACTGGCAGATTAAGAAAAAGCAATAGGAAACACCAAAAATAAAACAAAAACTTCCAATTATAGTCAAAGTATTCATGGCTTACAAAAAAAATCAGAACAGACTGAGATACAGGCAGACTTAATTCACCAAATGTAACATTCCCAAACCATTGCACAATTGAATGAAATAAGCTTCCTCTGGAGAGTCTACAATTGATACAGCCAAGAATTTCCAGTAAAGAAAGGGATGCTGTGGGTATATGGTGTCCTACCACAGAGCTAAAAAACTAGACCACATGTACCATTAGCTCCCTTCTGACTCTGTCAGGGATTTAACTCATCTTAAGAGCACCCAAAGTGGTGTAGTAAGCTTTCGGACTAGGACCAAGGGAACCTAGGTTCAAACCCCCACTCATGACATGGAAGCTTGGTGGGTGACCTTGATCCAGTCACATACTCTCACCCCAAACCTTGGCTATGATTTAGATGGGAGATATTCAAGGAATACCAGGGTTGTGACACGGAGGAAGGCAATGGCAAACCATCTTCGAAGGTCTCTTGCCTTGAAAACTCTATAGAGTCATCAGACTTGAGAACCAAAAAAATAGAATAAAAGAGCAGGTCTATGAGCAACCCACCCCTATATAATTGTCAGAGCAGACAGTTGCGCTGTCTGTTTCCTAGGCTTGGGAGAGTGGCAATTTAGGAACAGTCCCATCTGCTCAGTCAACAGCAGTTCTGGAGACTGTTCAAGCACAAAAGAAAGAAAGGCAAACTTTATTTCTATCACCCCAGAATACATATCGTGATTTACTTATTTTGAAATGAGCTATATAAAAATGGAATTGCATTCGGAAACCCTAATTTGACTCTAACCAGACTGTAGCGTTTTACCTGAGATGCTGGCTTTCTGTTAGCAGAGAGTCCTTGCTCAGAGACATGTTTTCAAGCAACGAATTCTCTGTTGGCACTTTTAAGGAGCAACAAACCCTTGAGAGGGCAGCTCCACTCAGGTTTGACTTGGCTTTCAGTAGTAGGCCTTTCCTCACATTCAGTCCAGCAAAGTGCCTCTCTTAAAGCCTGCTGTAAATGCCAAAAAAGTATATGCAAGCAGCTGGGAGTCTGGCTGGCAGCACAATCCCATCTCTACAGGTCACTTTCTCTTCCTCTTTCTTTCAGCTGGTCAACTCATTTAAATTGACAATGGCATGACTTGTTGCTTAGTGTGCAGTTATGGCTCAAATCCAGCCCCAAGCTGGCAGGATCAGTGTAGGACTAGCCTAGTCCCATTCAGCTACACACAACCTACTTGTCATCCTTTTGTGATGCAGTGATTCGGATGTAACTGTTTTTCAGGCTGGCAGCTGGCAGGTCTGGCCAGGCAAACCTCACGCAGAATAAAAACATCAACATGAACCCAGTCGTGGGCCAAAGACAAAATGCTGCTAACACAACCCCCTCCACATAATAAACAGAATGATGCCAAGTTAAGAGGGCTGATTTGGCGGCTTCTTTGCACTGCCACAGTTTTCTTAGCCATTTGTTAAGTAAGAACAGCAGTGAGTTAAAACCGCATTGCACATACATCAACTGTAATTCTCTCCAATAGCTCCTGGGTGGATACTTCTCACTGAAGTTAGTGCTAGAGTGTGGAACAAAAAAAACTACATAAAAGGGCAATGTATAGAATAAGGAAGATTTTTCAACAAAATCAAGGAAATCTCCAGGGTTTTTTTTTTGGAGAGTGGAATCCCAAATAATTTTTAATTGGGTGGGGGAGGGAATTAAAAACCCAGGAGTAGAACAGTAGGTCTGTCTATATACAGATATTGCCAAGGGGGGGAAACTCTGGAGGCATTCAACCACAAGGGTTGAGGGGGACAAAAGACTAGGGGGTGTTAATTCAGTAAAGGCAAACTAAAAAAATGGAGGTTCAAGTTGCAGTCAGCAATCCCCGCCCCCAAATTGCTTTTTGGGGGATCTTTTCAGGATTGCCAGCTACAACCTGGAAGAAGGGGAAAGCCTTTTTTTTTAATGCTTCAGCACATTTGTGCCAAGCTGCAAGGCTCCATTATGGTGGTGGTTTGGAAAGTACTGTCAAGTCACTGCTGATATATGGTGACCCACCAAGTTTTCCACTCCATTGTAGCCTATGGGAAATATTTCTGAGGCTCTGGGTGCTGTTTTTTAAAGGTAGATGTACCAAATTTTCAGCACAGTTTTGGCAATCCTTCATAGATGAACCCCCAAGTATGGTACAGATTGAGTCACAGGGTACAAATTTATGGGCCCCCAAAGAGGGTGCCCCCATACATTCTCCACTTAAAACAATGGGGAGTAAATGGGAGCCCAGTTTTTACCTTTAACTTTATTTTGAATTTATGTTGCACCCTATCCTGACAAGTTGGGCTCAGGGTAGTGAACAACACAACATCACACAATTAAAATCCAATCTAATATTCACTCTCCACTATAGTTAAAACAACAGCCATTTATATCTACGTCAACTGGTGTCATGAAGACTTAAGGCTTCCCACGGGTTCAAATAAGGAAAGGTGCCCCTGCAAAAACCCTGTCCTGAGACAGAATGCATAAAAACCTGAAAAAAACCTTAGATCTTAAAAAACCTTAGATCTTAAAACTTTCCTATTTTCTAATCAACAGAAAGGAAAGGAAAAGGGGGGAAGGAAAGGATGGGAATGTAAAGAAGGGGGAGGGGTGCAAGAAAAGGGAAGGAGAAAAAAGGAAAGGGGAGAAAGGGGGCAGGATGGGAGGCCAGATTAGATAATAAATCACATCTGCCTCAACCATGGGCCTGGCAAACCACCTCTATCTTCAGGGCCCTGCAGAACCGTACACAGAATTGGACTTAATAGTTACCAAACTCGGGGGGTTCTTTTAAGGAGAGGCACCAGAATCTATGCTGAAAATGTGGTGACCTTTCAGCTGCAAGGCACTGCTGATTACCTGGCAAGCACAGTCTTCCACAGTGTGCAGCTGAAAGTATTCAGGATATGCTTTCAGCCTCATCCCGTTGGTATTCACCTGGTTGACAGCCCCATGCAACATGAAGGGCTGGCAAGGGGCCGACCGTGAGATCTAAATTGACTATATTCCATGCAGATAATGATTCTTTGAACTGCTAAGTTCTCACATAGTACCAATCCACTTGCTACTAATCCATCCTTGTTCTGGGCTGTGCCTCATATTCCAAGCCCCCAAGGCCTTTGAATGGTCACTAATTTGCTGCCATCACTGTTTTGTGTTTCCCCAACCCAACAGCAAAGCTTATTTTTCCCTCATCCCAGCTAAAATCAGCATGACTTCTCTGAAGAAAATATCTTATAAATTGATAGCCACAGGCTCCAGTTTCTGAGAAGAGGACCGATGCATATATATTTGAGCAAGGTTCTTTTCTGAAACCTCCTCCTGTGCATCCAGAACCAGTCTCATCATTTTGAAGCCCAGCCCTCCTGCCTCCAAGCGAACTTGCTGAAATCTTGAGTCTCTTACCAATGTCCCCACCCCCTAGCTTTCCCAATGGCTGCCTCCATGCAATGAACAGCTTAGGTGCCTCCCTCTGCATCTGCTTTCCCAAGCAACAGCATATTTAAATTGACCTAATTTCTGCCTGTTTCATTGCCGCCTGGAGAGCTCTCAGTACTGCCAGTGAGAGCAGGCAGCATGAGTAGAAATCAGTTCCACTCTATGCAGCATTGTAAAAGAAAAGAAAGAGAGAGAGAGAAAACGAGAGAGAGAGTTGATTCTCACTTCATATTTGAAGGCTTTCTTAAACCAGGCAGTTAAGACAAATTAATCTCTCCCTTTGGAGGCATTTTTCTATTTTGAAGAAACTGCTTATGAAGCCAAATGCTATTCCCCATCCTTATCATTCACTACACTGAGAGCCAGCACACCAAATTCCTATATGCATAAATGTTACTGGCATGAATAAGATCTTACCTGCTTCTGTTCCTTGCAGCTATTTTCAGACTTTATGGCAATAAAGCAAATAAAACTAACAAACAGCAGGATAGAAGACAGTGTATTATTTGAAAGACTAATCCTCTCCTCTAATTCGTTCTAGTTAATTAATTTGTAAAACAACTGCAACACTATGATCATCACACTTGATTTGGTGGGAAAACTGTATTACGAATTGAGAAGTATGGCCCTTTCTGCACAGCACAAATAAAATGTATTGCAGGCGTTTTCAAAAACAACCCTTTTGGCTTTTTTTGTCTGCATAGCGCAAACAAAAGAAGTGTTGCCAGGGAAAGCAGTTCTTTTTTGTTGGCATTTTGCAAGTGTCTGTCACAATTCAGTCATAAATGTGTTTGTATGTAAACTAGTTGCTGAGATCACTATTTATAACCCGGTCTATTGATTAGCTATTGGTCAATCAGATAACCATTGCTTACATGTTAGTGAGAACATACATCAGAAGTGATAAAGTTAACTCTGTTTCTTTGTTTCAGGACACAGCAGATGACATGATATGACCACGAGAAGTGACCACGAGGAGACACCAGATAGGTAGCAAGATGTAACCAATGTACAGCTATGTAGATGTGTAACAGGAAAGAAAGGATTTCTTATTTTAGCTCAATGTAACCCTCTCTTTTATAGTTAGTAAACTCATTTCTATATAAAAGCAACTGAAAATCTGCCTCTTCAGTTCTACTCTGCTACTATATATACCCAACATTTTTCCTGCCTCTCCCCCCCTTACTGGTTGACTGAAGTTCACTAGTCATTTTGATGCATCCACCATTTTGTGGAGTGGAGATTCTCCATTCCTGCCTCCATTTGCTGAAGGTTTCCCATGGAGGTTTCCTCTGCTAGCAGCTCATCTGTACATGATTTTATTGCAAAAAGTACATGAATAAAATTTGTTCTTCTGGCGATCCCGTGCACGTGTTTTTTTTCCATTTTCTGTTGTTTTGAGGGAAATGTTTGCATAGCTATGATGTCATGATATGAGAATCACAGTTGATTAGAGGACTAGTCTACCTCCCATTAAGAAGCCATGGATACATCTGTTGTGCTGCCCCATGGACATTAGGCCGCTTTCGCACAGCCACGCTGGGGGTCAGGTCGGCGTACATGATGCCGACCTAACCCCCCCCAGGACCGTTCGCATGAAGCATCCCAGTAATGACCGGGAAGATGGCGCCGCACCGCGCCATCGCCTGATCAAACTTATCACCCTCGCAACCGTCCGACATAGCCAGTCGAGGACCAGGGGACACGCCCCCTGGCCCTGCTGGCGTTACGCCTCCCGAGTTGCACAGAGGCGGTAAAGGTCCCCAGAGCCTCAGCGAAACGAATGCCGGACGATCGCAGGGATAAAAGATTGATTGGGCAAGGGGGGGAGGGATGGCACCTTCCAGCCGCTGCCGTTCACACGGCAGCAGCTGGAAGCTGCCGTTTTCCATAAACCTCACTCGGGGAGCGAGGTGGGAAAATGGCGGCTTCACGCCGCTGGGGAGGAGTGAGAACAGCTCCCTCGGAGACGCAGAGACATTTTTTTTGTGCCCAGGAGCACTGTAAAAGGCGCCGCATCTTGCGGAAAGGGCCTTAGTTAGTAACAAAAGAGCCAGAGGTATCTGTCTTGGCGGTAAAACAAGATGAAGCCAAGAGGCTTCCAGTTTATAGCCAATTCGGTGAAGTACAAAGTGGGGTTTAGGGGCATGTGGGTAGCCTTTAGCACGGGATTGGTTAGTTCTAGAGCCCACCTTTTTTCAGTTATGACTGTTGAGGCAAAAAGAGCCTGTTCTGATGGAGAGGTCAGACATGGATTCATTCTCTTTTTTCACATAATAGAGCAGAATAGAAGTAGAACAGCAAATTGGCCTATACATTCACCTCAAATAAGACAGGCAAGTTTGAGAATGGTAGGAACAAATATATAGATGGGATTTGATCAACTTTGCGTAATTGTGAACGCAGCTCTGCTCTCAAACCAAACCTTGGGATAAAATTCGTAAAGGATGTGTGGTAACACTGCTTTGCTTTGTTTAACTGTGACACTGACACCAAAAGGGGAAGACATAAGGGACTGGTCTTCTTTGGATGGTTGTACATCTGTCCTCTGCAGAGGACAGGCCCACTCCATCATGCTGGAAGTAACACTGCCTCTTCCGGAGGTCAGAACCTAACTCATGCGGTCTTAAAGCAATGGAGATAAACCCGCCCTTCCGGTATTCTAATGATTTTGGGAAACCTTCTGCAAATGGAGGCATGGATTGAGAATCTCTGCAGCAGCACAAACTGGTGGGTGTAAGTTCAGGGAGGTTTTTTTCCCACCATCTGAACTCTTGAAACTCTTTTGATAGCCTATGAACTGGAATAAAAACCCATTTTATTCTGTCTCTGGGTTTGTCTCTGATTCATTCAGAGCAACCAAGAGATTTTAGGTTCTAGTTTATAGAAAAAAACTTTATGACCTAGTTTTTTTAATAGTAGGGCTCAGGATTAGTTTGCTTACCTGGCTAAAACAACCCAAAAGATTGGGACATTGGTCCCATTAAATGTGTGTCTATTTTTGTTCCTCATTCTTCTGCACAAATCCAGCAGCAGTCCCCTGTTCAAAACTTTCAATGTCTGAACCATTTTATTCAGAAATATTATAATTCTAAAATGTTACTGCTTGCAGCTAGAAAAGCGATGACATGATGGGCTCCACATCAGTATTTAGTTTCTTCCGGCTGTTACAAACATTTTGAAGCTGGTGAGTGATGCATCTTCTAGTCTTCAACGACTGAAGAAAGTCTCATGAGATGAAAGGAAAGCATCCTACAGTAAGTGAAACTACTCACTGCAAACAAAAGTACATTGATTTTTTTAAAAAAGTTCCTTCCAGTCTGCATTATGGTGGAGATATCAATTAAAAGACTTGAAACAAACCAAGACCAACCTCTGCCCCCCCTGCCCCCGAAGCCTTTTCCCAGACTTTTGTATCAGGTTTTGTTCAAACAAGTTCACTCCTGATTTTTTTAAAACTGAAATCTCCAGATTTAATCAGCCTGATCTTGTCACTGCTAATATAGAGTCCAATTTCGAACAGATGTGAGAGATTTTATCTGCAAAGTGTTGAGCAAAATGGTCACAGTTTAGCACCCCAAATTCCACTGGTGACACCTTAAGCAACTGCCTAGGTACACCCAACAGATAGGCAGCCCTGAGAACAACAGTTCCCAGAATGAGGAGAGCAGAGCCAGGGTGGTCTACTGGTTAAGAGCAGCACACTCTAATCTGGGAGAACCAGGTTTGATTCCCCACTTTTCCTCATGAAACCTGCTGAGTGACCTTGGGCCAGTCACAGTTCCCTCAGAATTCTCTCAGTCCATGCAGGCAAGCAATGCAGATTACCTCCAAGCCTACTGGGTTGCCATAAGTCAGACCTGACAGCACTTTCCACCACCACGAGGGAGGAATTAGAAGGAAAAAGATCGAGATAAGTTGGATGGAGTTTGCAACTCTCTCAGTACAGCCTGTATTTGGGGTCCCATAAATGAATGAGAATTTTGGGGTCCCATAAATGACTGAGAGAAATACAGGCTCTCTCAGAACAGCCTGTATTTGGGGTCTCATAAATGAATGAGAATTTGTCTCAAAATTTTATTATCAAGAAAGAACAATAATTCAAATGTCACTGTGTTTCCCATGCATACACAAACTTTTTGGGGGGCATATAATAACCCTGGGAGTTGTTCCTGCTCACAAATAATAATTCAACCAAAGTCATTTCCCTAAATTAAGGGAAACTTTCTAAACCAAATAATTTCAATGGACTTAGCGTTTCTCTTCTTAGGATTGCACTGCCAGTGTATGTCCAGAGCAGCAGGCATCCAAATCTTGATGAAAGACTCCTTTTTCATCTAATAACACTGGCCCTTTGGGGGGTTTATTCTGTTGTAAAAGAACAGCAAGAACAGACCCAGAAACAAAATCTTTTGGAGCAAACACAAACTAGAATGGCAGTAACAAATAAAGACACTGCTTGATCTCCTTTTTTTAATTAATCAATGCCCTCATGTAAAATCAAACATAATTGTTGCAGAACTTCTACAGACATATACTTTCAACCAACTGGAATGCCAAATTCTGAGGATAGCTTGAGTTAATACAACTAGGTAAGTTCTGGCCACTTGTAGATAGGGCCCTTTCCGCACGGGCCCAAAACGGCTGCCTGGGGACGGCGCCGTTCGCACAGGCAGTGCTGCTGAAACGCAGCAGCGCCGACCTGGCTCCCCTTCCCCTCCCTCAGGGCGGCATCAAGCCGCCCTCAAAAACACCCATTTAAAGGGTAGTTTTTGAGTAAACAGCATGTTCCCGGGCTGGCATCGCGGTCGCGAACAGCCCCGCCGAATGACACGGCGCTTCCCCGTCCCTCTACCGACTTTGCTTATGCGCCCGTCGTCCGCCATCTTAAGCTGTCCTCCTAAGACCCTCTCTCGCTGTCCTCCGACCCCTGGAGGTCAGAGGGCAGCGTGGGCGGGGCTTAGGAGGCCAGCAGGGCAATGACAGCGACGAGGTAAGTGGGAGAGGGACGGGGAAGAGGCGGTTCCCCACGGCCCCTGCGCCAGCCTCTGCTGGGGCCGCTTGCACGCTTGTGTGCGAATGGCCTCCACCCCCAAGCCGGCAGAATTCTTGCCGGTGTGAGGGCGCATAGAGGCCCATGCAGAAAGGGCCTAAGCCAGGTGGAGTTTCAGAGTAAGATGTTTGATCACCCTTCTACCTACCTTTAACTTCTGTTCCCAGTTGCCTATACCAGCAGTCAGCAGATCCACACCTATACAATGCAAGGCCAGGAATAATAGGCCCTTTCTTGCTTTAGGCGACTCACCCCCACACATACACTCATAAATATTCTCTGTACAATGCTTTGCAAAGATCCAGTAGCACCCATAATACAGTCTAGAAATTGATATTTTTAAGCACATGCTCAGTTAAAGAATAAGTGGCCAAGATCTGATTACCTAGCCAAGGATTCAGGGGTAGTTAGGATTATAACTCTCAAATAACATGGAAAAAGAATCACAGACTGTTTTAGCAATGGTCCCTTACTATGTTGGATTCTCTCCCATCCAATTCCTCTATTCAAATAATTATCCTGCTGACTACAACACAGAAAAAGAGAGCCACACCCTTGATTTTACCAGGGTTGTTCACACTCAGCTTTCTTCACTTTTTAGTTCACTTCTTGTTCATATAAACAAAGCATTCTTGGAGTTGGTATCTTTGCTAAATAGCTTTTCCATTAATGATAGCAAAAGTTTGCTCCCATCCTTAGTGAAAGGAACACAGCAAACACAAGTACAATCTGGGCTGCATTTGCCCTAATGCAAGGTCAAAAGCATTATCTAGTTAACAAACAGCTAATCCCTGGAGTTAACAGCTGGGAAGGTAACTACACCAAATGCAACGCTTTGCGAACCACTGAGACTTCAAAAAACATCTTAACGTTACGTTCTCTTCTACTCACAGCAGAAGAAAGATTTCACTTTGGAAACGCGCTTTGCCGTAATAATAGGGAATTCTGTAATTAGGTGTACTATAAAGCAATTCGCGGCTAAATAATGTATATACCACTGTCTATGGTACAGACAGAGCCTTTGCCTATCCACTTGTTATTCATTGTAGTTTCAGAGACTACAAAGTTAATGCAAAGTTCCCAATACTATAAGGGAAAAAAATCCCGGAGGTAAACAACCTCAGACATTTGTTGGAAGTCATGAACAGGTGTCCTGTGGAAATTATTAAACAAACACCAGGCCTTTGTTAAGACATACTCCACCAAGACTCTGATCTACACTGTTGTGTGATGACATTGTATGGTTGGTTGCCTGTCATTTCCATAGTGCTTTTACAGGAGACATTCCTGACTTGAGTGTATAAATGGATACTGCTGCAAGAACTATAGCAATGGAAGGAATCCAAAGGCGCTCCTAAAAACACCTACCACAAAATTCTGCTTAAAATTCTCACAGAACACTATAGCCGGCAACGCAAAATAACTGGCGAACTGGATGGATAACCACAAATTCAATTAAACTACATAATAGCACAATCTGTTGGCAGAGTGATTTGTTTCCTTGGGGTCAGGATATCTGTTGATCTATCCATCTAATTTTTAACCTATTCTTCCTTTCAGGTGCTCAGCTCAGGGCATGGTACTAACTCTTTTCCAGTTTGTCTCTAAAAACAATCTTGTAACAAATTTACTGAGAAAGTGACTGTCCAAAATCACCCACTGAGTGGAGATTCATAGCTGGATCCCACCAGCTGTAGTCTGGCACTATACCACATCATCTCTCATTGCTCAAGTCTGTTTATTACAATTTCTTTGTTGCCATTTTGTTCACTCAGGAAGGGATGAGAATCCTCATGGGAAATATGGAAGAATGATATTGCTACAAAAACAGAAGGTAGAGGACTATCACTTGTTCCAAGTTAACAATTCCACCACTGACAGAAGAAACCTTGTCTCATTCACCTCTGTTACAAATAAGAATTCAAAATAAACTGTTCACACACTGAAATAATTTCACCATGAGTACCAAGAAATCAATTGTTCTAAGCAGGAATAAACAGATCCTTAGAATTCACTAGAGTTATGATTCCAGTGGGAACAGAGACTCTCTGCTCTAAATGTGCACACTATCATGGCTATTTAGAAGACTCCTACCCCAGCATCCCTGTTTGATGGTCTAAAATATAGGTTCTTTCTTCCCCCAGTGTTCCTAATAGGCAGATTAAACACAAAAACAGAGAAGAAAAGTGCACAACAAGAGAAGTCACAAGCAACAAGTTATGCAAGAAAGGTCCCTCCATTAGTCAATTCTTCAGAATCCAAATCCAGCAAGCCTTTAAATATTTCTTTACATTCAGCTCATTTTGTTTGTAAAAAACTTTGTCCAGATTCTTTAATAGCATTAGGGCAAGCATTTGACAATGTGGTTGCATTTAGCCAATATTTCACATGGGTTTCAGTGGGAAACACATTCTCCCTGTAGCCTTTTTGTCTCCAAACAATTGGAATTCAATCCTTAAGGACTCCATCCTCAGCCATTGGACTCTCAATTCTTAACTAGGAGAAAATGTTCCTGTTTTAGAGGTAATTAGAATCTTCACTTGCAACCGGCCAGGAGAGGGAGAAATGCTTCAGCCAAGCACTTTATTTACTGACATAAAGTGAAGACAGGATTTGCCTCTCTTCTCCCATAGGCCTAGCTTATGTGGGAAAAAAACCTCTTCTTTACTTAGCGAATTGACAGTCCCTTGCAAAATCACATTTCCTAAGGCGATCTTGACAGAAAGAAAAATCTCATATTTTCTGACAAGTATCTCTCTGTGTTCAGAGATCTTCCAGTCATGAATCTCTTGCCTTTTCTGTGGCACTGTGTGCTTTTGTGTGCTTGTACTTATATGGTACATTTAGGAAGGTGGAACTGTAAAGTCTACTGGGCTCAGTAGATGGCTACTCTTTGCAAAATGGCTGGAAGATATGTACAAGGAGTCTTTGGAACCCCCTTCCAATATAAGAAAGCCCCTCCTGTTTTAAAGCATACAAGCCAAGCCTTTTGCTTCCTTCCACAATTGTGTTGGATTTGTGCAGGGAAGATAGGTTTATATCGAACCTGTGCTTCACTATCCCCGCTTGGCTTTCTAAAGTAGACCGAATAGCTCTAGCAAGGAGGTAGCAGGAATAAGTAAAGTAGCCTCCCACCCCACATTTATAACAGACTTTCAAGTGAAGGAGCCAGCAATATGAATGGAGCAAACCCTGTGTACAGAAACGTCAATAAAAGCTGATGATAGGCTGTGTGAAGATTTCCCAGAAGATGAACCTTCTAGAATTCGCTACATTTCACTGACAGTAAAACAAATGTGATGTCTCCTGCTTGGCTTACACAGGGAATTTTGATAAGATTTAGAAAATTTGTCATTGTGAGTGGTTCACACAAGTTCTCATCAGATTTCACCTAAACCTGTGAGTTTGAAGTGTTGTAATCTGAAAAAATATTTGCAGAATCTATAGAATTTAATGCAATTTGTGAAATGTATGAGGCAGGAAGGGGAATAGTAAATTGTTACATATCCCTTGTATCCAGATTTCTACTTTGATGTTGATTGGTTTCTGATTCTTTTTGGGGTCTTCCATCTCAGGCTCTTGTCTGCGGATCTGTGTGATGCGTCATTGGGCATGTTTTGTTTTTTGCCAGCCATCCTTGGAACTCCCAATAAAAGGCAAGCTTTGAGTTACATATACAGTTCTGTAGGTATCATTTCCAGGGGCTTACATCCTCTAGGAGTGAAGTGCATATTACAGAGGAGATCATATTCCCATTTTTTAAAACCTCAAAGCAGTCAAAGGACCCTCCAGATTGAAGTCGACTGTTGTACTAAAGGACAGGGATTAACCATTTCCCCTAATGCCATTTCAACCCAATATTAGTCATAACTGGGAAGAAAACACTGGTACACAGCGGTGGAGCAAGGGGGAACTGCGCCCGGGGCACGCGCGCACCCTTCTCTGATATCTTATTTTTCTCCTGTGTAGGAACACAGTATGGCTTAAGTCATTTTCCTTACCATTTTATTCTTGTAAAAACTGTATGTAGCAGATTACACTGCGAGTGTGTGACTGGGCCAAAGTCCTTTTGGTTAGAGTGTAAGACTAGGTGAGTTTCCATGACAGAGTGGGGATTTGAATCTGGGTTTCCAACATCCTAGTCTTACACTCTAAAATGGGAACTCTTTGTAGGGGTGATTTTGATGCGAAGCAATGCCCAATTCAATTTGGAGAGAGGTATGATTGTTTCGATGTCCTAAAAATGTTAGGAAATACAAGTTTCTGCATAATAGGTGGTTTGAACCTACAGAAACATGTTGCAGTCTCAGCTGACTTGCAGAGAAATACCTGCAGTATAGCACAGCTAGCAGGGAGTACGAACTTCTGAATAAACCTGCCTACAATTGTACTGATACCTCAGTTTGCCAGAACCACTCTTGAAATCATCTGATCAAATGCAGGCAGGCAATTTTTTCTGTTCCTTTTAGCATTTTTCTTTATTTCATTTATTCAATTGTTTTGCCACCCTTCCTTTTTGGGCTCAATTTTTTTATTAAATAAACTATATGCCACATGCTTCCATGGAGCCCTGAACTTCATACTTCATACATACAGAGACCCTGACAAGATCCAGACTCACTTAGCCTCAGGTCAAATACATCATGCACCTTCAGATCATGCCTAACTCCCCCCTCCCTTTTGCAAGGCTGTGAGAATTGGCAACACAAGCAAACATCATTCCTTCCCTCAGTCACCAGGGAATGCTGCAGCCTCATTATAGCTATCTTTGCAGAGAGTGATGAGAAGCAGAGCCCAAATATGTACACAGCATGGGGATTTGCATACTGTATGACTCCCAAACCAATCACTGCAGAAAGTGCCAGAGTTGTGGCTGCCTGAGAAATGTTTCATCTGTGTGCAATTCCTGCTAATTGCTTAACCACATTATTTTATTATATAGCTGTAATAGCAATAAAAGGGGGATGATGTGGTTTTGGAATATGCTAGTGTAATGAACTGTTTAAGATACCATCCCACTAGTTGTGTGAATATTTCCCTGCATGGTGTTGGGATACGTTTTCTAAGTTCACTATGTGATGAAGTCAAACCATAATAAGTAATCTATTACTGTGGGGGAGAGAGCACAGCTTACGTATATATTTCAGGTGAAGCCTACACTAGAACATGCTAGAGAGCTGCACTGTGCTACTGGACTGTGCTCCTCACTACTGCCGAGACATTACACCACACATTTCTTCTCTGTTGAAGGACCTCTGTATTGAAATTCTGGCAGCCCATAACCAGACACAAGTCAAGGAAGATTTGCTAATTGAAGAAAGGCCTTCCCTAAAATTCCTTTTGGATGTAATGACAGTTCTTCCTGGAAAGGAGCCTGGGGACTTTCCTGCAATCTTCTGAGTCATCTTAGAATAAAAAGGAGGTGACTGCATGAATTTGCAATCATTTTCAGCCCACACAGAAGTAGCGCAGGAAATGTTTACACACTGGAAAAACGGAAGTTTTTACTTTTAGTGGGATGTTCCTTTATTCAGTGGCACGTACCACTATAACTAATACTGTGGTAAAAGTGAAAAAGGGAAGTATCAGTAAAATGGTGGTGAAATTCAATATTCATCCTTTCTGGTTGGCAAAAGGGGGTTTTCTGAGTTGGCTAAGCCACATATACTCATTGGCACTTGACCACTGTAGCTCTTGCTTTCCCCCCTCATGCTCCTATGCAGGAGTTCTGGTTCTTCTGAGACTCCTCTCCCTTTGCCTTGCCTGCATTTGTTTGCCTCTGCAGAGTTCATCACTGTCTCCTTAGATAGGACCAGGGTTCGGATTTAGATACTGACCGAATTCTCCCTTAGTATTCCTCTCTGGATTTTTAAATAGCAAAGAAAAAGGCAGGCAGAGAATGGGAAAAAATGCTTTGCATTGGCCCAAACATGTAATTTTGACCAATACAATTGCATAATGCAACTAAAAACATTCAACCAAACAGGGAAAAGAAACACCACAAGTGAGCACACTGAGCAGAGATCAAAGCACCATACGTACAGGCTCTTGAAATCTTTCTCTAATTAAAATGCTAAAAAGAAAGCATCCACTCCAGATGAAGGGGGAGAATGATGCCAATGAGAGATAAGGAAGGATGATCGACCAGCATACTGCTGCATTCTTTTCATCTATTAATTCACAACCTTTCTATTACAGCACTTCCCAAAGCCTTTTTGCTTTCCTTCCCCAATTCCTGTAAGGAAATCAAAAAATTTTTTTATAATCAGCTGTTTTTTTTTTTTAAAAAAAAATCTAAAGATGTCAAACAGTACAGTTTGCCCCATAATCTCTCCATGACTGAAGGCTTGTTTTTGTAATAGGTCCCCAAAGTTCAGTGGTTGAGAGTCATTCTGAAACATTAACCAGTTTGACAAGATATTTGTCAAAAGCCCTGCCAGTGTGCAAACTAATAAGACCCATATGTAACTACTTAATGGTCAAACACCCATAATCCTGTGTAGCTAAATGGCATAACTGAGGAATTAGCTGGTGACATGTACTTGGGAAATATGATCCAATCTATATTATGATTTCTTTCTAACTGCTGGACAGATTTTGACACATGTTAAAAATGTGGCTTCAAACCTGGAAAAGGCATTATCATTAAAAAGAGAACAGGGACTAAGCAAAGCTTCCCACAGTTGTGGGATATAAACAATGTGCTGTAGTAAAAGGGGGGACCCAGTTGGGCTTTGATGAAAGGAGGTGGTTGGGTGGGCCCATCATGGTCTTTATAACCACCAGTGAGATCATACTGTCTTCTGTATTAGATTAATATTTTTGGACCAATCATAAAACATTTTATCAGGATGGGTTCCAAGAAAGACAGAAATAAAATTCCCCTGCAGGAACAGTACCACTCCCTTTCCCAGCTACAATCCCTTCCAATTCTTGTTGTTATTTACAAGAAATCTCCCATTCAAAATAATGGTGAACAAAGTATTATGGGAATAGTGCTGTTCCAGAAACAAGGAAATCAGATGAATGCTGGAGGAGAAATCAAAAGCTGCCCACTCCCCTTTGCCCTCCTGGGACAAGGAGACAGAAAAAAATATGGATTGGGCACAATCCAATGCAACTAACTCTAACATAGACTGCAGTTCTCCAAAGTACAGAAAAACAATACTATGCACACATACTGTCAATGAATAAGCCCAACTTCCTTCGGAGTGAATATGCTTAAGGCTGACATTTAAGCATCAATGGAGCGAATGTACACCATTCAATGCATCTGTCCCATTCATATCTGTCATTAGTTAGTCCCTGGACAGTGGGGATGCATCTGATGAAGAACCAATGGGGGAGCAAGCAGCTGTGCCAGAAAGCCAGCAAGAAGAGACTAAGGAGCAGGAGCGTTGAAGAAGCTCTTCAGCCTCGCAAGCCATTCCTGCCTCCCAGTGAGGCACCAGCTCAGGTAACTCAGGCTCTTCATTCCCCAGACTCAGCTGCAGAATGATGCTTGCAACACCTGAGAAGTCAGTTGCAAATTAAAAGAAGCAATGCCAGGTTCTTGCAGAAACCACACTTGCTTGAGAACAATGAGTCATCGCAGGATGAGAGTGCCCAATCAACTACAAAGGGAGGCAGGTTCCATAAACAAATTGTGGATGCAACAGTGTGAATTCTTTGCTGTCCTGCTGAAAGGTCTTTGACTGATCTCCATGTCCTGATACTCAGACTGGAGTGTCCCTGTGAGACCCTGCTACTTGGCATGCCCTTGACTGTGTGATGACTGTTCTTGGAACTCCTGGCCTCCTGATGGATGGACTGGAATAGGTTTTCTGTCCACAGTGCTCTGCTTGTGTATGGCTACTTCCTAAACTCAACTCCAAACCCTGAAACCTGACCCTGGAGCTCCACCTGGGCTAGCACAGGTATCAGTGTAACGTAGGGCTAGTTCATGCTTATAGGTACGTGACTTGATCTGTGAATCTTTGTTTACTCAGTACTCAACATAAATGAGTGTCTTAACTGACCCCATTGAAATGACACTGAACAATATCTTTTCCATTTTATTTACTGAAATAATATATCCCACCATACAACTAGTACAGTTCATAGGGGCACCAAAATAATAATATATAAAAAATAACAAGTACAGTAAAGGCAGTAGACTGGATCCCAATGGAATTAAGCTGGCAGAACAGGACTTGTCCAGTTCCCAACTCCTGAGCGCCCCCCCCCCCCAATTCCCAAGGATGGTAAGAAAACTTTTACTAACAACATAGGCCCAATGGGGATGTGCATAAATTACTAACCCATCCTCCACCAATAGAAGTGCCATTTTGCCTACATAGCTATTATAACCAACATAGTCTTCAGCTCAGAAAATGCACATAAAATACAGGATAAAATGAAGCAGCAAGAACAAACAGGAATAATGAAATGTAACAAACAGTGAATACACTTTTCCAGGTGTACCAAATGTCTGTTAAAGTGTAGGGCTTTCAGCCTGGAATCTAACTCCATCAGCATCAAGACCATTGTTACTGGCTCACTGTAAGGAATTCCATAGAAGCAGAAATAAAAGGCTTTTTGGGTGTAAAAGTCCGTTTATTAAGACATCTTAGAAAGCTCACATACACGTAGTGGCAGGAATGGCACTTCCCGCCAGAAGCACAGGTTATAACACCATTCACCCCATCCCCCCTTCCTGCTTCCCATGGGAACGGAGTCTTCATCTCCCGCGCAAAGATAAAGTCTCCGCCGATGAATCTGGCCCATCGCCCGGGCTGTGGAATGCACTCAAGGTTACTTCACCATCAACACCATTGAATCCTTTACACTCTGCCTCCCTTAAAGAAGACCCCTCCCCCCCAGGTTTGTGCGGAAAGGCGCGGTGGAAAGCAGAAATAAGGGTGGGGGCTTCAATATTTTTGGAATAAACCCATTGATTATACCCAGAGGAATATCCCACCCAAGAGACTAAATATTGCAAGCGTTTGCGATTAAAGCGAGAGTCCAGGATAGCGTCAATTTCGTAGTGCTTGTGACCATCAATAATAGTCGGTGGGGGCCTCTCCGGCGGGTCGTGCCAGGCATCGGAAGCGGGAGCCTCCTTGAGCAAGCTGGAATGGAAGACAGGATGAATGTTACTAAGAGAGTTAGGCAAATCTAAGCGGGCAGTGACATCATTAATCACTTTAGTAATCTGAAAAGGTCCCACAAATCTTTTGCCAAGTTTGGAAAATTTATGCACGTCTCTGAGATTTTTTGTAGATAAATACACCCAAGAGCCCACACGCAGAGGAAAATCCGAGCGGTGTTTATCCGCTTGCAGTTTTTGGGAGTCCTTCGCTTGTTGTAAGGCGGTCTGGACCGTTTTCCATCCCTCGGCTAGGGATGAAATCCATTGTTGAAACTCTGGAGGATCCAAAGCTGTCGCGGGTAGTTGTGGCAAGGGCGGGAAGGAGCGACCAGACACAATTTCAAAGGGGGTTTTCTTTGTACTGCTATGGACCGCATTGTTGTAGGCATACTCCGCAAACGGAATAAGCTCGCACCAATTGTCTTGGTGGTAGTTGGTGTAACAACGTAAATACTGCTCTAGGGTTCTGTTCGTTCTCTCCGTCTCTCCGTCACTTTGAACGTGGTAGGGGGCGGCGACGGCCGGGGCGGCCCCCAACAACCCCAAAAACGCCTTCCAGAACTTTGAGATGAATTGGGGGCCGCGGTCGGAGACCACCTTAACGGGGGCGGAATGGAGACAGTAAACATGTTGAATGAACAGCCGTGCCAACTTAGGAGCGGAGGGGATGGAAGCACATGGAATAAAATGGGCTTGTTTAGAAAATAAGTCTACCACCACCCACAAAACCGTGTTGCCATGACTTTCGGGCAAATCTGTAATAAAATCCATGGAGATGACCTCCCAGGGGCGGGAGGCCACCGGGAGAGGTTTCAATAGCCCATGGGGCTTTCCCGGGATGGTTTTGGCTTCTGCACAAACCGAGCAGCCCTTAATGTATGCCTCAATGTCCTTGCGCATTGCGCGCCACCAGAACTGCCGGCGGGCCAAATGCAGAGTTTTCAGAAAGCCAAAATGTCCAGCCGAGCGGGCATCGTGGCAAGCTTCAAGAACCTGCTTGCGGAGGGGGGGAGGCACGTACCAACATTCCCCCCTCCGCCAAACTCCATTCTCCAAACGCAATTGGGAGTCACTTTCTTCCGCTGGAGGCTCGTGTAGCCCCGCCTCTTCGAGTTCCCGCAGGAAAGGAGAGACGAGACTAGGAATGGAGGGTGGAGGAGGAGTGGACGTTTGAGATCGGGTGACAGCCAACCCCAACTGGGAGGGAGAAAGAACAGTGCGTGGAATGTCTCGTAAGGCAGCTCCACCCCCCTCCCCGGGTAGGCGCGAGAGTGCGTCAGCCAGTTTATTGGTTTTCCCGGGGAAAAAATGGACTGTAAAAGAGAAACGAGAAAAGAAATCGGCCCAACGAAGTTGTTTTGCGGACATCTTGAGGGGGGTGGACAAAGCTGCCAGGTTTTTATGATCCGACCAAACCTGAAAGGGGTGTTTGGCCCCCTCCAGCCAGTGGCGCCAAGTGGAGAGTGCTACTTTGATGGCCGCAGTCTCTTTGTCTCCTACAGTCCAGTTGAGTTCAGCACCAGAGAATTTCTTAGACAAATAAGCACACGGAACCAGCCTACCATCTTTATTTTTCTGCAACAGGGCTGCCCCAAGTGCTTTGTCCGAGGCATCCACGTGAACCACAAACGGGAGATCTGGGTCAGGGTGCTTTAGGATAGGTTCGGTGGTAAACGCAGACTTTAAGAGTTGAAAGGCTGTTTGACACTCCTCAGACCAGGAAAGGGGGGCCCCGGGCTTGGCGGACAGTGGATCTTTATTCTTAGTGCGTAAGAGGTCTGTGAGAGGGAGAGTCAGTTCAGCGAATTGGGGTATAAAGTCACGGTAAAAATTAGCAAAACCAAGAAAAGATTGGAGCTCTTTGCGGTTGGTGGGGGTAGGCCATTGGAGGACTGCGTCAATTTTAGCAGGATCCATTTTCAAGCCCTCGGGCGAGATCCGGTAACCCAAATAGTCAATGGAGTTCTGGTGAAAACAGCATTTGGAGAGTTTGGCAAAGAGAGAATTGTCGAGCAAGCGTTTCAATACCTCTCGGACCAATGTTTCATGCTCTTCTATGGTTTGTGAGTAAATTAAAACGTCATCTAAGTATACCACAACTCCCTTGTACAATAAATCATGGAGAACTTCGTTGATAAGGGCCATAAAAGCCCCGGGGGCCCCACTTAACCCGAATGGCATTATCAAGTATTCAAACTGTCCAAACTTTGTGTTAAACGCAGTCAAGTGTTCATAGCCTTCAGCAATTCTGACTCTGTAGTAAGCTTCTCTCAAGTCCAATTTAGTAAAAATGCGTCCTTTGCCGAGTGCATCTAAAAGGTCCTTGATCAAAGGTAAAGGATATTTATTGGACAGGGAGACCGCATTGAGACCTCGATAATCTGTGCAAAGCCGTAAAGACCCATCTTTCTTTTTTACAAACAAAACGGGAGCAGCGTGTGTGTGTTTGGTAGCTCGCCGTATGAACCCGCGAGCAAGGTTCTTGTCCAAGAAGGCACGAAGTTCCTTCTCCTCATTGGGACTCATGCGGTGGATTCACCACCTTTGGGTAGTTGCGCCCCTGGTTGTATAACAATTTTGCAGTCAGTGTCTGGGGTGGCAACTGATGCCATTCTTGCTCCTGAAAAGCTCTGGCTAGATCATGATACGCAGGTGGGATGCCAATAGAATCGGGAGCTTGTCGCTGAAGAAACCAGGGAGGAGGGTGTGTCAGGAGAAGTTGGGTTTTCCCCCCAATTCATGTGTTCTGCCGCAGGGGAGGGGTCAGTGAATTCTAAAGATCCGTTCTTTCGAAATGAACTTAGGTTGAGGTAACAATAACCATGGCATGCCGAAGGCTATGGAGTGTTTGGCCACTGGCGCCAAAATGAAACTAATTTTCTCCCAATGGTCGGTGTGAGGAGAACCGGCTGTGTTTTGAACTGGGCCGGTCCTTGGATTCCCGAGGGGGCTGCCGTCCATTTGGGTGAATGGTATGGAGGCTTAGCCAGGAGAATTTGGTCCAGACCCTGGCTCCTCTGCCACCTGGGGCCGCATTAAGCAGTGGGGAGCAGCCAGAATCCCACAAGAGCCGAGGCTATAATGCGAGGTGTGTTTAGCGGGGTTGGCCAGAAGCGGCTTGGACGGTAATGGGGCTGCCTTCACTCACGCAGCGTCGGGAGTCGGGCCGTAATCACATGGGGGCTGAAGAAGAAGACAGAAGCAGCTGCTTCCCCCTCCTCTGGAATTAGCCGATGACCCCGCTTTAAGAGCGAGCCCGTCGGAGGCGGCCCTGATCTAACGTGGTGGCTTGGCAGATGGAGTGCTTGTGAACTGGAAGCGGTTAGTTTTGTTTTCTTAGGACAGTTGGCGGCTAAGATGACCTGGCCCTCCGCCAGTAAAGACACAATCCCAGTGTGGCGTTCAGAGGTGTGGTTTCGGTAGAGGCTGACTGGAAGGCTTGGCGGGTGGACACGGTGGTGGGTTTTGGTGAGCCTCCGGCACTGGCGTGTTCCAAGCGAAGGCGCCACCTGGGACCCCAACTGGATCCAATCTGCAATGGTCACGAGGAACCCGAATTAAAAACGCGTTTCAGCTTGCCCGTCCACAGCATCCGAGAAGTGATAGCATTTCATGCGTTCGAGGCCGGCACTCAGGAGGAAGTCGAGCAGCCGCCGCACGAAAGTCACGGGCAAACTCTGCAAAGGGGCGGTTGCGTGGCGGGGTAGTTGTGATGGTGCGGATAGCTTCATTCACCGCGCCTGGATCTTGGCTCTTAAGGCTTGGAAGAATCGCGAGGGCCGATGCGAGAGTCTTCATCTTGCAAATCCAAAAGAGTCCACCGAACCAATTGACACTTTACATCCAGGACTGAGCCGATGTCCCGTATTTTCAGCGCTCAGAACCCGGTATAAATCATCATAGTCTTCCAAGTGGGCATTGAGTTTACAAAATGAAGTAGGGGAAGTTTTGGAAGCGGTCCCATCAAAAAAAGCGGGCTGGTATCGGGGGGGGGCGATAGTAGCCCCGTTCAAGCAGCTCTTAGTGCCTGCTGGGGCGGTGGTTCTGTGGGTTGAACAGGTTGGGCAGGCAGCTGTTGTATATTTGGGGGGCGGAGTCAGGCTGGCCCGGTGCAGCTGGCGTTTGGGTGGCAGGACCCAGATGCGCATTGGCCCCCCTGGCGCCAGCGTGATCCACGTAACAGCATGAAGACTCCAACTTGGGGCTTCCTGGTCTGCTGCCTCCCTTAGCTCCCTCTCCAACGCAGCTTAGCTCCCTCTCCTTATGAGGTCAATGCATCTAGATTAGCATACCAGAGCAACTTTTTCTGCGTTCCAATTTAGTAGTTACCGTCCCGTTTAAGAGGGCTTCAGTAAAAAAAAAGCTCACTTTGCGTCGCGCGAAAGGGCTTGAAGCGGCTTCCGGCGTTGCCGGTGTAAATCGAGTCTGGAGTGTTGCAGAACTTTATCTTGGGCTGAGAGATTCTGGTCATATACTCTTTGGAGCGCATCTTTGGCGCGATCCAACTTCGAGCCTGGACTTCTTTGCGTTGCCGTTCCCGGTCCCTCACCAGGTTTAGCTCTTGCTGCAACTGTGCCAGTTCCTCCTCCCATAGCCCCAGCGTTCCGCGGGTCCATGCTTCTTGGGCATCTACGCCGGTAAGCCCCACTTCCTCATCCCAGATCTCGCCGAAGGGAGAGGGAACAGATCCGACTGGGAGGTGCAGGCTTTCTTCCGGACTCTTCGTCGTCTGGAAGCGAGACATCGGAGACACCGTAACCCACCAGTGGCTCCCAGGAGCACCTCGGAGTCGCGATTAAACTGGTACGGGATCAGGGGAATCGGATTGGAAGGCGGTCACGGATACCTCTGAAATCCCAGGTTTAGTCCCAGTATCCTTCGGACGGAGGCCCCCAGTGCACCGCGGTGGTTCTTTAGGAGCATCACCAAAATAAAGGTCAGGAATGCGTTTGTTGGATTCCTGGGTTGCCTGTGAAAGGTGGTCAAGCCCGTCTCCTCCATGACAGGTTGCATCTGAGGTTTGCATCCACACGCAGCGGGTAGAGATCCCGATCCGCAGGCCGATCCATGAACAGCGCCCTAAGCGGCTCATAGAAGTCCCCATGGTGGTACGTCACGTCCCTCGTTCCAACGAATTAAAGGAAGACTACGTGCTGATACGAGGCCGGAAAAGAGCCACCAGGCCCGTTCTCCTGCCGGTTCCTCCAGATCCAGAAGGGAAAGGTCGGAGCCATATTTTGGGGCTACCGCGCATTTCACGCCGGTAACATTCCAACTTTACTCTCCCGTAATCCAGAGACAACAGAGGTCCACTGCACAGGAATATAGATGAATTAAGATTCCTGCCACAATGTAAGGAATTCCATAGAAGCAGAAATAAAAGGCTTTTTGGGTGTAAAAGTCCGTTTATTAAGACATCTTAGAAAGCTCACATACACGTAGTGGCAGGAATGGCACTTCCCGCCAGAAGCACAGGTTATAACACCATTCACCCCATCCCCCCTTCCTGCTTCCCATGGGAACGGAGTCTTCATCTCCCGCGCAAAGATGAATCTCCGCCGATGAATCTGGCCCATCGCCCGGGCTGTGGAATGCACTCAAGGTTACTTCACCATCAACACCATTGAATCCTTTACACTCACTGATGGTACTCAGCTCTGTCCTTTTTTATTTAATACCAGGATGGTAACAAAAATGCTGAACCAATTTCTGGGAAAGGGAAAGGAAGAAGGGCAAACAAACACAAATGTAACCCAGGCAAAAAGGAACTGCTATGAGCTAGAAATAAACCTGATATAGGACTCAAGTTACAACCTGTTCTGTTTTAGGCTATGCTCCCCTGTAAAAGACCAAGTATGTAGCCTAGGGGTACTTCCTGGACTCTTCATTGGGCCTGAATGAACAAGTGAAAGATGGCCAGGAGTGTCTTCAAGCAGTTCAAATTCCTGGGGGAAGTGGACCTGGTCACAGTCATATACTCTCTTGGCTACACCCAGATCAGAATTCTATCATACTCTCCGTGAAACTACCTGTGAAGACAATTTGAAAACTTGCAACTGCTACAAGATATCGTGGCCAGAATACGAACAAGGTTCCACTGCAACGAATGTGTAAAATCACCCTTCTACCTAGTGCACTGACAACATCCTGCTTAATTCTGAGCTAAACTCAGCAGGCCTTTTATTCATTTATTCTCTTAACCTCTAAGCCACATGTTACCAGTAGGAGCCTACATAGGTTCTGAGATCATCCAATGTTAATAAGGAACTTGTATTATCTAAAATGTAATTAGCAGGCACTCAATAGACTAAAAAACTCCCCCCACCCCCCTACCCCAGAAAGTTTAATTAGCCAGTTTTTCAGGCTTTCAGGTATAACTTAAATATAAAACCCGTTCTAGAAGACCTTTGAATACATTTGAAGCTCTTGCTTTAATTTTTTTTAAACTATTGTACTCTGGAATTTTATTGAATGCAACTCACCTCTAGTGTTTACTGAACAGAAAGACAGCATAAACTAAACTGCACTGAATTTACTCATCACTATCTGCACACCCTCAGTTTGTTCAATACAAAGCAAGTATGGCTGTTTTCCTTACATCACATGATTTACTATTTTGTCTCACAATAAAAATGATATGCTTCAGTTTTTATTTACTATTATCAAATAGTTTGTTCAGAATTGCTTTCACTGTAATATAAGGAAACATAACCTTAAAATACATGTAGTGAAAACAAGGAGCTATCCATAAGAAGAGGGTATTTTGACAGGCAGTTTTGAGACCTGAAAAAATAAATGGAAGGCAGACACTAATTTCTAGGAACAAAAATAGTGATTAAATTTTAAATGCTGAACTCTCTTTATTTCTTAAAAAAACATTTTTGTATAAATAAATGTACCACAATACCTGCAATAAATGAGTTGCTGCATTTTTTCAACATGGAGGGACTTAATATCTTGAGGGATGGTGAACTCTTATACCCAGAGGTCAACAGTTTCTATGGCAGAGTGGGAATTTTAATCTGGGTTTTTCAGATCCTAGACAGATACTCTAACCACTGCACCACATTGAGTCTTAACTTTTATTTAGGAAAACTCTGGCAAAGCTGCAAAAGTCATGCATTAATGAGTCATTCATCTGACTTTTGTGATAGTCACTAGGCCTGGGCAAGTTACACAAGTTGTGCAAACGTTGCCACTGGGCCCAGAGAAGTTGTACAGCATCAAGTGTCCAGTAACCACTGTAACACCTGGATGAATTGTGCAAATTTCATTGTAGCAGTTTGTCCACTGGTTGCTACCAGGCCTGGCCCAGATAAGTCTCCGTTCAGGGCAGGAGGGCGGGGAAAAATGGGAAGGACAAAATAGTCCTCCTCTCTTTCCTATCCACCAGCCAACCTACCTTTATCTGCCTTCTTATCTCCAGCTTTTCCTCCTCCTCTTTCTCTGACAGCCTGTCCCTAGGAAAACTGCCTTGTTCCAGCTGCTGGGCTGAGTCAGGTTCTGTTGCATAGTGGGAAGCCCCAAACCTCATCTTTCCTCTTTCCCACCCACCCACCTTTTATCTGCCCTTTCAACTTCAGCTATATTTATTATTCATTTACTTAGTTTACACTTCACATTTCTCCACCACTGAAACAAAAAGCAACTTACATCTTTCTCCTCTGTTGAATCCTCACATCAATTCTGTGGGGTAGTTTCAGAGGTTAGCCATGCCAGTCTGCAGTAGAACAGCTAGACTACAGTTCACCTTAGTGATCAACAAGATTTTCAGGAAGCGCTTGACTCTTGAAAATTAATACCACTAAAGTTATGTTGGTCTCTAAGTCGCTACTGGAATCTAACGGTTGAGGTAGATTAGGCTGAGTGTTTGTAACTGGCCAAAGTCACCCAGTGAGCACCAGAGCAGGTTCTGTTCCGAAACTCTAAATACTATACCCCACTGTACTGGCTTTCAAGGGGTGGCTACTGTTGTAAAGTAGCAAGCAGCTGGGCTTGGGAGAGTCATGCAAGTCAGGTGGTAGCAAATAGCTCCTTGGTTGCAGGCAGACTTGATGACAATGAGTCTTCTCTCAAAGGCCCCTTCCGCACACGCAAAATAATGCATTTTCAAACCACTTTCACAACTGTTTGCAAGTGGATTTTGCCATTCCGCACAGCTTCAAAGAGCATTGAAAGCAGTTTGAAAGTGCATTATTCTGCATGTGGAGAATGAGCCAAAGAGCAAAATAGCCCTGGATGGAGTTGTTCCCCAATCCTCTGCTTTTTATAGACAGAAAACAAGGTTTGAAGGCTGGCAATATTGTTGTGGCTGCCTAGCAGCAGCCTCAACAGCCACTAAAGCTACAGGCGCTGCTTCTATTATTGGGGGGGGGGGGGTTAAATTTCAGATTTTTCTGCAAATATGAGGGCTTTTCTTGGATTATTTGTTTATTATTCCAATCTCCGGATTTAAGTATTCACAGATGAGGTCATGCTGATAATTAGATATACTGATATACCAGAAGAAGGGTAAGCAAATGAATTTCAGATGAGATTTTTTTGTCTCAGTGTATATCAAAGGGTGACTTAAAATTCACAGCTTAAAAACATTCTCCCCAAGACTCATGTCTGTTGCAACCAACTGAGAATAAGTTCTTCAGGCATCTAAAAAATGAGCTCTAGTCCACAAAAGTATATATACCACAGTGGAAGTGTTGCTCTTTAAAAGTGCCAAAGTGTTCTACATGCTTTTACTATAAGAGATGTATTGTGCAGTTCCAAAGAGAGTAATGCCCTTCTGCTTAAGATGGCACTTGAGCATAGTATTCTACTGGCATTCATTAAATTCACCAGCATTCTTCAGCTGCAAATTCCATTCCCGTTCTTCATACACATACATTGTACATATGGTCCAATCATATCATTCGACCATACAGTCAATGTCAATATATTTTATTGTCTTTTCTGGGTTGTACAAGGATGCCGATTGCACATTTCTCCTATATGTTAGCTTCCCTGTTCGCAGAATTTTAGTACAGCTCTTGCCCATTTCCCTTGAGCAACTGCAGCTGTCACAGGCAGAGATGACAGGAATAGAAAGGACAAGGAGCCATATCTTTGGCAGCCTCCTCTGATTCTGCCAAAATATTAGAGCGTGACCTTGGTGATCTCCACTCAGTTTTTTTGGAACCTCCTCAAGTGGAAGTATTTTCGCTAGGAACAGAACCATTTTAAGAAAGAGAAAGAGAAAAAGAAAAAGAGAGAGAGAGAGAATGGGAGAAAGAGAGAGAGAGAGAGAGAGAGAGAGAGCACACTGGCAGAGACTACTCCAAGCTAGAAAGGAATCAAGAAAAGGTATTATAAGGAAATGTAATTGTTGGAGAGACAGCAGAAGAATTTCAGTAAAAGAGTCGTTTATGGATGAAGACTTTGACCTTGAGCATCAAACAAAGCTACTATGGGCCACATAATTTAAAATATCAACATGATGGAATCCTTAGAGACAGGCCAGCTTTCTTCTGCAGACCTGCTTCGACAGGACTGAAGCAATAGGTAGAATGTCTCCCGTCTCCCACAGAGTGAAGGACTCTCCCTTCCTGGAAGTCAGGCAGCTGGGGACATCACCACTGCCTCCAGAGAGCTATTCAGGGGCACAGGGAGGGAGGAAAACTAATCCCCCCACACACACTGCTGGAAAGCCTTCCATAGGATTTAATGGACCTGGATGTAGTGTAACTGACCACAAACCCTGTGTGGAAGCTGACTAAGGTCAGTTCCAGTTCCAGGCACATATCTGGCATGTACCCACTGCACTGATGGGGTCCCCAGTGGCAAGTCTGGGCATCCTGAAGAGCCTCAACATCTGCCTGCCAGCGTGTCTGCCTCTCTGCTGAGATTAAGTGCCCCAGAGAGGGCAAATCTCCACATGGGGCATGCTTGCACCACCTCCACAAATGCAGTTAGCCCCTTCCTTGGATTGGGGCATTAGCATCTCCAGTTAAAAGAATCTCAGATAGAAAGCCTTAGAAACACCTCTTTGTAGCCAACGTCAGGCAGCATGGACAATATTAGCTTTAAAAGATCAAGAATCTGACTGAGGAGAAGCTTCATATAGTTTGCAACTGTTTTCCCAAGCTGTGACAGAGGCTACATACATACGGCAGTTTTGTTTTGAATGTTTTTAAATGTGAGTTGAAGGTAGTATGATAGAGCTTTTTGTCTGCCACATGTCTTATTTTACGTACTCTATTTTTACCTACCTCTGACTAAACTAAATTTTGCAGTGGTTTTTTTGTGTGCTTAAAAACTCTGGAAAACCTACCTGACCAGAAATAATAATATGACAAGAATAATTAGGATTCCACCATTGGCAAAACCAGTTCTATCATATTCTCTTAAAAATATTGTCCATCTACAGTCTGTTTCTTCAGAATGCAGGAAAGTGCTCACAGTACTTTGGTTTAAAGCAGGCTGTTCTCTCTCGCCCCGGCCCCCAGATCCTGGGGCAGTAGGCTGTCTTGTTGTTTAAAGGTCTGCTCATGAATTTTGAGACGTATCGTATAGAATCTGTTAAATTTAAAATATTTAAATAAAAACATGCCAAGAAAAAGAAATTATGATCAATGAAGAATTTGAAATGAAAAATATGTTCTTCCTTACCCAGAAATATCTTGGTACATATACACATCTGTTTTACACAGTACATAAATTCCACATGGGAAACTGGCATGCTGGAAAGAGGAGGGAACTCAGCTAACCACTTCACCTGCCCACATCTTCCTCTCACTTGCCTTTAATCAATTTTCTTTTTGTGTGGGTTTCATGTTGGGATATTTTTAAAAAATATATTTTAAAAATGGCTGGATGTTCTAGAGAAATACTTCCCATCCACCTGTTAAATTTTCTTTCCCCATCTAATCCCCAGAAGTCTGTGATGTCCTACATTGGATTTTGTCTACAATAGAAATCTATATATGAAGTAACAAGGCCCAGATTTTCTCTCTCCTTTATTAAAAAAACAAAAATCTTTCATGTCCAACTTCACAGTATTTCCTATTCCACAACATGAGTGGCAGACTCTTATCTGGTAAACAAGGTTTCCCCACTCCTCCACATGAAGCCTGCTAGGTGACCTTGGGTCAGCTTCAGTTCTCTCAAACTCTCCCAGCCCCATCTAACTCACCAGGCATCTGTTGTGGAGAGTGGAAGGGAAGGTGATCGTAAGCCACTTTGAAACTCCTAAAAGGTAGATAAAAGTGAGCTATTAAAACCAACTCTTCCTCCTTCTCCTCCTTTTTCTTCAGAAGCTACCAATGGTCCCTCAGCAGTCTCAAGCACAAGTTGTGCGTTCTTTAAGTTTGTCATGCTCCAAATGGCTGAAACATCATGAAGGAAGTTTATTGCAAATAGTCTATGTTTTAATAGAAAACTTTTAAATTACACATCTGACCTAAGAAGGAAGCACCTTAACCTTACTTTTACCTGAAAAGATTATTAACTATTAAAACATTCTTTTCAGAAGTTAACGTTAGATAATTCAAGAGTTCAGCTTCCCATCTTTTAAAACAGCCATGCAAGTAAGCCCATGTTGATCCCTAACCAACACATCTTAATTGACCACTGGCATGCAACCAAGCAGATGGTTATTTATGAACCTGTTACTGATCAACATCCCCATACATTTTTGCACAAGTTTTAGCTTCACTCACATAGCTTAATCCACAAGTTCAAGAGAAGGTGGGGATTTCAAGAGGAAGGGGGGACAATTCTGCAGACCTCTGTGAGATGTGGAATATTGTTCTGAGGGCTTTCCCTAACTGTTAGCAATGCCTTCTCTGAATATTGAGAACTGCTGTGAAAAAGAGAGAGCAGAAGAGAGCCACTTCCATGATATCTCCCCAATCACAAATGTTTGGATGCAACCCAGTGTTTAAGGTTCAATGTCCATCTAGTTCAAAATCTTGTTTCAAAAAAACCCAGCAAAAGTGTTTATTCATCTTTGCCAGGTGAGCTTGTAGACTGATAAACTGAACTGAAGCAACTGCTGGACAAATACACTTTTTTTGCAACATGTAACAAGTAAGTTGGTCAATAATGTTCTTGTGCCACTAAGAGTTTTATAACCAGAAGGCACTCAGCATAATAAGTTAAATTTGCCAAACCTCCCACTTTGGTGAGAGACCAGTAACCCTGTCTTTTTTCCACCATCTGGACAACAGCAGGAGAAAAACAAACAAAAAATTCCATCAAGTTGATGGTGTGACATCACTTTTGGAGGTGACTCAGGGGTGACATCTGTCCTCTCTAGAAATCAACAGAAACTCTATGGTTTTCTGTAATATCACACTTCCACTTCCATGTTCCCACCCCCTGGACTCCCACCAGTTAAGTCCCTCCATCCAGCATTCAGAACCACTTCACAAACACACACCATAGAACAGTTATACTGGACTGTCCATGGTCTTACCTTTATAATTCATGTCACTGGGCAAAGATTTTAACTTTAAAAAATGTGGAAAAAAATTTGAGCTGCTCTGCTATTTTGTGGCAGTAAAGTGAGTTATTCTACTTTTTAAAAACTCTCTTTTAACAGAGATACCAAAGAATCTTCTCTGCCCAGCTCAAAACATATGTCTGCTTCCTCTTTTTAAAAATTGGCCATTTTGCTCTGGCAATTCCATAGACCCATAACAATAGTCTTTCTAGCTGAAGTATCTGCTTAAACAAGCACTGATAATTACTTAAATTAGTCTTTGAAGCCCATCATCAAAATGTTTATAATTGCAAAGTGAAAAGTACTGGCTGTCCAAGTGGAGGAGACTATGGAACAGCTTGCTAAAAGTTAGCCACAACACCTCATGACATGCTAGAAAAATGTGGCTCTGTTTAATTACCAGATATTATTCTCCTCCAAAGCTCTTCCTTAAAAGAGTAAACACCTCGTAGTTATATCCACATATTCTATAAGCACCCAAATGGAGGAAAACTGGGTGCCCATAGAATTGGACTCCCTCACCCAAACTTCACCAAACTGGATATTCTTCTAAGAAAAGTCACCAGCAGCTGGGCTACAAATTTGGTGTGTCTACCTTGAAAAATAGTAACACCCCCCACCCCCGGGTCCCTGCAAAGATCTCCCATTTAATGCAATTGGAGCAAAACAGTTACCCATCCTTTCCCCATTGGTGGAAACATTTTCCCACACATACTCAGGCTTAACATTAGTCCATTAAAGTCCATGGAGAATGTTTTTGTTGCTGGGAGTGGGGGTGTTTTTCAAGTAAAGGTACAAATTTTTCTGCATAGCTGCAGGTGACTCTCCCTAGGAAAAAAACCTCCAAGCTTGGCTCAGGGAAACCAATTTTATGGGGCCCAATTTTTATGGAATTTTATTTTATTTGAAACAATTGAAAATTCCAGTGGAAATGGGGCCCAATTTTTATGGAATTTTCAATTGAACTAAACTTCACTGGACTTGGGGGTTTGCCTAAGGAGAGTCATTTGTATCTACCTTAAAAACACCATGCCCCCCCCCACAGAGCCTTGAAAAAATTCCCCATAAATTTAACAGAGCACACATTTTTCAAATGTAAAAATGGCCAACAACCGCCCACCCCACCCCCAAATTTACTAGTATGGGTATTCAATTGTTTTCAGCATTATCAAAATATTTGTGCACTTTTATGTTGGTTTCAATGAGGAAGAATTATGCATATGCTTAACTTTCTCATATTGGCATTAGTGGGATTGGCTGATTTGTACCATATCATTCTTTTTTAAAATTAATTTTTATTTTTTCAAAAGAAACTACGAAAGCAAAAAAAGATTTCAGAGGAAAGGAAAAATAGATATGAAACCCAAAAATAATAAAGGAAAGAAAAAGTCAGGGAAAGTTAAATTGAGGGGAAAAAAGAGGAGTAAAGTGTGAGGGACAGCTTCTGAAAGACGAAAGGCTAGCATATACACCTATAGATCCTGGATGTGTCCAAAATTCATAGGTATTAATCACCACTTAACTGTCAAATTGAAGGTCCCCAGAGGTCGGGGTGGGGGGTGAAGTCCAACCCCGTCTGCTCTTATGCTGGCAAACTGCCCCTTTTTGTAGATTGTGGCAGAGCTCAAACCGGCCAAAGCATCATATCCCCAGAAGTCCCCACACTATTCATGTTCTGTGTTATTTATAATTTATTTGTTTTTAAACATTATACCCCACCTCATACCCGTGTCTCTAGGCCTCTTACAGGTTATCTTCTTGTCAGGCTACAGATTCTGCAAACCTCATTCACAATGGAAAAGAAAATAAGCCACCAAACAAATGGAAAAGAAAATGAAACACTTCACAGATGTCTGCTAGTTTTAAGACATTCCCCAGGTATTGACTAATGACAGACGGTAGAATGAAAGCAAACTAATGAAAGAGGAATAGGCAACTTCCATTATGAAAAAGCTTCTTTGACAGAAATCCAAGCTGGTTGTTTAAGAAGAGCAGGTCACTAATTGTGATAAACAGCTGGTTCATATTCTCTTCAGATAACAGATTGACAGACCACCAACACTATGACATGTTCAGGACACCAACTTGAAGAAAACAAGTCTGATCAACACTCCATTCATCAAACTGCTGGAAACCACTTTGAAAGGGTGCTGTGAACAAAACCATTAGAAAACAAAACCTGCATGCTGGGGAACTAAAGTAATGGAGAACCCAAAGGACAAATGGTTGTAAACTTTTTCTTAAAGGCCTAAGCAGTGAATTATGCATAGGTGGATATGCACAGTATTATGTTGCTCACTGGTCTTGGGAGAGAGAAAGTAATATTAGGGAACATTACATTTTTCTGTTTGCATTCAAATACAGCACTTGAAGCTTTTACTTTAAAACAGCAGTTGGGATGGCTGAGGATAAACAGAAGGCATGTATATTCAAGGGACTCCTAGGCCCTTTCCGCACGGGCCAAAAACGACGGCCTGGGGGCGGTAAAAACGCCGCCCCCAGGCCGCCGTTTGCACAGGCAGCGCTGCTGCAACGCAGCAGCACCGACCTGACTGCGCTCCCCCTCCCCCAGGGTGGCGTCAGGCCACCCTAAACAACAACCCTTTAAAGGGTTGTTGTTGAGGGGAAAGCGTCTTCCCGGCGGCGCGGTGCGAACCGCGCCGCTGGGAACAAGCTGTTTCCCCTTCCCTTTCCCATGTACCTCTCGTGTCACCGTCCTGCTGGCCTCCTAAGTCCCTCCCTCGCTGTCCTTCGACCCCTGGAGGTTGGAGGGCAGCATGGGCGGGGTTGGAGGCCAGCAGGACGGCGACACGAGAGGTACATGGGAAAGGGAAGGAGGGAAGAGGCGGCTCCATGCGGAGCCGCCTGCCGTCTGCCGGCCTCTCCAGAGGCCGTCCGCATGCCTGCATGTGAACGGCCTCCGCCTCCACGCCGGCGGAATTCCTGCCGGCGTGGAGGCGCCCTTACGGCCGTGCGGAAACGGCCCTAGAGAAGTGCAGGCAAAGAATCTCTGCTGACTTTACCTTTTCCCATAGGAATTAAGGGCAGCAATTACCTTACAAGGGAAGAAAGTTGCTTTCTTGAACTTTTCAGCTCACATGCACTCTCAGAAAAGATCATACCATTAAGAACAAAAAATAAAACCCTGCCCATTAAAACATTTAAACAAAAATAGAAACTAAACCATCAGAATTATTCTAACACCAGGGAGAATAAGGTAAAACCTAACTGAACTCCCTCTTACTTGGGAGTTTAAAGCCTGCTACAACACAAAACGTTCAGTAGTCCAGTTAAATATGCCAAACTTTCAGTCAGGGCGAATTTCAGGTAATAATTCTAGAAATGTAGCTACAACAAAGAATATTCTATTAACTGAAGACAACTTAGGCCCCTACTGCAAAGATTTATTACTCATCCTTAAGTTAAATTTGATTGTGTCAGATCTCAGAAACTAAGCAAGGTCAGCTCTGGTTAGTACTTAGATGGGAGACCACCAAGGAAGTCCAGGCAGAGACAGGCAATGGCAAACCACCTCTGAACCTCTCTTGCCTTGAAAACCATACAGGGTGGCCATAAGTCAACTGCAACTTGAGGGCACTTACCACCTTCAGGAAGGGAGATGTGAGAGAAAGTGTTCCCACAGAAATCCTTAATGAGGCAAAATAGTCAATGCCTTCAAAATAATTTAGTGTATAACAAGGGGACACCCCTGAAGAATTTATGCAATATGCTTCTGGTAGCTCAGTTCTAATCTGTCTCCATTCTGGACCAACTGAAGCTTGCTGACTGCCTTCTCAGATGGATGCACATATAGCACGAGACAGCCTTAGTGTAGTGTACAGGTTACAGTTTCAGCCTGCAAATCCAGAAACATGCCAAAGCTGTGAACCACACTTTCCAGAAACTCCAGATGACCTTTCTCAGTGGTTTCACATACATTGCATAAGACCAAAATAAAAAAATATGGCATGAAATCCTCTACAGGGAAGAATAACAACATCCTTCCACTGCCACATTCTGAGATCTCACAGCAAGATAGGAGTAGATCCTCTGAAAAGCAATACTGCTATTCTAAGACCATGCAATCTCTTCCGGACAGCAAATTCCATAAAGTATATGTTAAGCCTTGACTTCAGCTTCTTGTCTGCCTTGATCCTCAGGCGGTGATCTTTCCCAACTCTGCTATCTGTGATCAAGAACTGGACCTGGAATCTTCAAGCACATGGTATACAACTAGTTATGGTCTTAACTAGTTTAAAGAAGCCACAGCTAATGTTTAATTAATCATTCTGCAATCCTTTAAGGGTGTGAACCACTACAAAGTTTAGGCTGATTTTTAAAAAACAATTTAGGCACCTGTAATTATTGTGTCTGCGTACCCAACCCGGCTAATTGCACTTGCAAATTACCATATTTTCTTATTTTCACGCAGTTATTCAATCTGCATATATAATTACACTAACTATGCCAGCAGCTTGCTGAAAAATCAGGCCAATAAGTGAATTATAGTAATTCTGTGGATCCTTGTCTTGTAAACTCTACCTATAGTACTATAATTTTCTGAGATGCTACATGTTTTGGGAAGATTTATGTTTTTCTATATATTTTTCTCTCATATTCTGTGAAAACTGAATTATGTGAGAACTATAAACATTCTGAATCTGAATTCAACTCCTATATCCCTCTTCTGGCACCTGCCCCGTTCCCTTCAGCAATGCTTGTGACTAGAGAATTTAGAGACCAGAATTCAAATTATCATATCATATTTTCTGCAGGATTTTGGCAACCACCCTGAAATAAACACAATGTCTAATGCATCGCTGTGCAGAAGCAGTGATTAAATTAGATTTTTAATTTTAAAAATGCTAGTGACATTTTCCTGAAATCTACAGCTTTTTATGATGGATTTCTTGATACTAACACTAGACTAGACTATGTTATCATGCTAGTATACATGTGTGGAAATCATAAAGATGTGTACTTATTACTTTGCAGAATCTACTATTTTAGTGTAATCCCCAAGCATTATATGTGTCATTCCTAAATCTAAAAAGTGCAATCCTATGCAGAAGTATACCTATCTAATCCACTGATGTCAATGGACTCAGACTAAGCTAGGCATAGGATTATGTGGTGAGAGTCTTAACTTTTTAACAGGCAGGGAAATTAATATTTAAATTAGTATTCATTTCTCCCAATTTTTTTTTCAGATGCCACAAGCAAAGACTGTCTTTGAAACTCAGCCACCAAGCTACAAACAGAATCCTGTGGGTGGCTTACCACATCAAACAGGTGGAATATCACACAGCACACTGCCTTTGACTTCCCTTCTTTGACTTCAGTCCCGTTACTTGGTGAGTAGTTTACACATTTGTGTGTTCGTCTTTGTCCATACTAATGCAAAACTGTGGGTTAGTTGATCCACTCAGTCCATTAAAAGGTTGGATGAACGTTAGACATTAAACGTTAGATATTGAATGTTTTCCAATGTGATCTGCCCTTCTGATGATCACAGTAGCTGATGTTTGCATCTTCAAGGAGTTAATGAAGATGCCACAGTCATTCTTCTTACAGCAATTTTTTCTCCTGCATGGTTTTTCTAAGTTACAGATCTACAGTTCTATGAAGCACATTAAATGTATCCTTTAATTTTCTCCTTCTTATTTACATTTGGAAGCCATTGCTCACAAAAGCTCATGCCACAGAAAAAGCATTAGTCTCTGAAGTACAATGTCATTTGAACACTTCGCTCTTGCCAAAAATATATTTTTCTGGAATGTGTTGAGAGAACATGGTTTGTTCCAGCTACACAGGGCATGCCACTTTCAACAGGGCTGGTCAATTCAACAGTGAATTCCAAATGAATGAGAAAGCCATAGGACACAAGAGAAACTAATAGATCTCCAAAAAGAAAATAGCTTTTTGTAATTTTTTTAATTTCATCTGCTGCTGCTGACAATGAATATCTCGTGAGGCCTAGATAAATGACTGACTTGTTTCTGTTGACCCAGTTGACAAGACTCAGAGTCCTCTATCACAGAGATGTTCATGGACTTCAATAGGGCATTGTTCAGGCAAATGAGTATTGTTGTCATAGGATTTAGAACACAGGTGAAGTTGCCTTTGCATATAAATCATGGGGCTGGCTACAATTTCTTGGGTCACCACAGAAAACATGTATGCTATTTACTCATCTGTAAAAAGACACATCAAGTACCTACCTCTCTTTTTGGCATCCTGTAAAGCTTTATTTCACAGGAAAGTAATGCATTCTTGTCTATAATTAAATAAATAAATAAATTCGTATCTATAAATAAAATATAGGCCTTCATAATTTTAATGAAAGTAACAGTAGTGATTTTCTATCATAAACCAATCAGCTGTATGTTAATGCTGCTAAGCTTCCAATTCTCCTCCATTGCTCCAAATGTCCAGAACAAGGGGGATAACTTGGCTGCAAGAATAACAAAAAAAAATGTCATCGCTCCAAGAAATCTACAACTCCACTCTCAAAATTGTATGAACTGTATGATCCAACACAGAGATTATTGTGTTGGATCATGCCCAGGATATTTGGATCATGGGGAAAACGCCTTAGTTTATTATTATCCTAGAACAGCCAGAAGTAACATAATCAGGGTGGACTCTTACGGCACTGTATTCCATTGAGGTCCCTCCCCTCCTAAATCCCACCCTCACAAGGCTCCACCCCCTAAATCTCTAGGCAATACTAAAATCATTCCAAGTACAACAATAAGAATGTTAAAAAAAAGAAGAATGGTAAAGCTTTGCTTTGCTAGATCAGACTAGCAGCGCATTCATGTGCAAAGGAATTGTATAGTATGCTGCCAGCCCAAGAGTTGAGCAACCTGTTTTTAATGATGGCCAATGTCTGGTAAACTCACCAACAGGGCATGTGGCAACAATAAGCTACTGGTTTCTACCTCACATTCCACACACATTCCACACACATTCAGTATGAAGCTATTAGATTTGGCAATTAGATTAGATATGGCTATTAGATTTTGATAGATTTATCTTCTATTAATTTGTCTAACACTTTTAAACATCTTGTGGAAACTAATTCTATCAACTAGTTAATAGTGGAAAGGAATTTATTTGTCAGTCTGAAACCTGTCAGTGAAGTTGATCAAGTTCTGCCAGGATCACAAACCAATCTCTAATTTCTGAACATTATTCAGAATTACACGTTTTCTTTTGGTAGTTTTTCTAAATTAAAAATGTCCAGTTGCTTTTTTCCTAGGGAAGATGCACCGACCCATTCAGTCATTTTACTTGCCCCATTCTCTACTAGGTCATCTAGAACTATACATAATATATTAAAGGTGGTCTTGTCACATGTGGGAGCAGAGGAAGAAATATTAAAACAAAATTTACCCTGGAGATTCATTTTTTCCCATTTTTTAAAGCATTGCATTGTAGAACCAAAATAAAACTGATAAATCCCTCTTTCTCTATTTTCTCGGAAGGTTTTCTAGACTTATATTCACAGTGTGGCTTCTTAGATGCTTTAGATTAGCCTGAAGAAACACTTGCTACTCCTGTAGACCAAATCAAAGTGAATTAAACATTAAAGTACTCCAACAACAGTGCTGGTCTGATGTAGTTTGATGAATTAAAAGATGGATAAGATGGAAGAGAACCATATAACATGACAAACTGGCCTCTCCCTCCATCATTTTCTTTCCTGCAATAGTTCTTTTTCTAACCTGCCAAAGAGAATTTTTTTCCTTTTCAAATGATATTTGTTTAGCAGAAAGTGATGCACACTGACCATCAAAGGGGGTCCAAAGGATGTAACTGTCCTTAGGCCTACACTGTGAACCACATAACTATCACACTGGCAAATAGGCTTGTAGTTTGAGGTACATCTTCCTTTTTTTAACATGGTAAGAGGAATCGCACCTTTCTGAGTCAACCAGATGTGTATTTCTGCTTAGGATTGCACTCCAAATGACCATTTCATTCCAAATGTTTACTTTTTTAATGGGAGAAATCCTCAAGAAAGCTCCCTAATTCCTTGAATCATACTTTTTAGTTTTCACTTGAATGAATGTGGAAGGAATACAAGAACCATTGCAAGCTGAACACCATTACCCTAATGTCTTATCTCATTCCTCTGTCTCAGGTACAGGTTGGTATGGACCTGGAGAAGAACTTGCAGGTTCCATTGCTTTATTATTCTGTTTGCTTACACAGGGGTCCCCCCATCTTTTCTGTGCTTCAGCTCTTTCACCTCTTCACCCACTGACTTTTCCTCCCTTTTGACTGGACCTGGATGATCATCAAATGAAAACAAAACAAGTATACCTGCACAAACAACTGTTGTACCAACAGAAGAAGACAAGCAGTTTGGATTTATACCCCACCTTTCTCCCCTATAATGACACACAAGGCAACTTACAAACTCCTTTCCCCTCCTCTTCCCACAACAGACACTTGTGAAGTAGGTGGGGATGAAAAGAGTTCCAAAGAACTGGTGGGGTGGGCACCCACATTGGCGCGAGCCACCAACGCTCCCACAACCTGCTTCAGTTCCCCCAATTGGGATGCTAGTGCCCTTGCATCTTAGATATGCCTTGACTTTATAGGACTACATGGTTCATCTATACTTATTATATTGGCATTTAATATTCCAAAACTCACTGTGTATTCACAACAATTCTGCAGGGTTAGTGAGGCTAAGATATATCAATTGGGCCTAATGTTACTCAGTGAGTTTCATGACAGACATTGAATTTTAAACTCTGTACAAGTTCAATATTCTATCTGCTGTAAGCTGACCTGCAAGTCAAGAAGCTATTCAGGGTGCTTCCTGGAAGGCTCTTTGGTTAATTTCATAATCACAGCCAGGAAGCATGATGGCTAAAAATGTTGACCTGCCTTCAAGCCACTAAGATTAAGCCAACAGAGGATTCTAACCTCACTTGCAGCACCCTGTATTATGACTGGTGCAGCAAAGTAAAGTTTTAAACAACATAAAATCAAGATTCCCAGACACATGGACAATGATGTCCACAGTCTGTATTTTCTGCAGGAAATACCAGTTTAATACCAGTGTTTCTCATAGCAACAGAATATGTGAAGCTGTCCCTACTCAGGAAAACAATCCGCCATAACAGCCATACTTAAAAGCAAGATTAACTGAAATCAGTACAACTTGTTTCCAAGCAGATCGGTACTTTAATCTGATATTAATTAGATAAGTCATGTACATAGCAAAGAGAGTGAAAAAGAGCAACAAAGTCAGGGGCAGCCAGAGGAGAAACATGACACCCAAAAATGTCAGGGTAAAGGGTTGTGCTGGTTCTCCTGCCCAAAAGGGCTCATTTTGGGGGCAATAAATTGTAATGGTTGCCAATAATGGGATGTGTCAGTTCTGCATCTGTGACTGTGCCAATCTGCTTCTTGAAACCATGATGCCTACAATGTTGCCCTCCTCAAGAACAGTCATCAGACATCTCTAGAGCAAAAATACCTTCTAAAAAAATCAGTCCAGTATAGCTAGCTTAATTCTTACTCCACTTGAATTGATCTACATTTAGTTGTGTGTGTATTTAAAACTGCCAATTGCTGTTTCAGCTGGAAATGGGAGGTCTGAAGCCTACATGCTACCTCTTTCTTACCTCTCACCATAGGTAACTCTATGGCAGATTTGTAAATCTGCCCCATACACTTCCCCATATATTGTAGTGAAGATTCCCATGTTCATGTTTTCATGTCCCATTTTTCTAAACCATTGAATGGACTTTCTGAGTGAGCTTTGAGAGTGGAAAAAGAATCCTATTTGGTTTGCATACTTTCAAAAACTAAATGTTGGAAGGTTACATTTATCCAATTGCTTGAACTTTTCCATGCCCAACCTCTCAAATGCTTTCATACAATGCATTATAGCTATAAAATATAGACCCTGGGTTATATTAGATTGAGTTAAACAGCTCAAGTTTAAGGAAGAATAATGCAGCTCTACATTATGAAAAAACCTATTGCAAAGTTTCTAACCTTTTCAAACATTCCTGCTTTTCTGATATTGAAACCATTTTAAAATATTCAAAACATTACTTGATCAAACATTTCTCTACGAAGTGCCATGACAGATAAAGACATGATAACAGAGTAAAGCCTGGAGAAGAAAGACTTCAGGCTTCACTGGCACCCACTCCAAATAAAGGATGTTCAGAAGACATTTTGGGTCACTGGAAATCAGCATGAACATTAAAGCCCAAACAGATAGAAAGAGCAGAAACAACTGTTCCTATGTCAGTAAAGAGAGGCAGGAATACTAGATGGAAGGGCTAATTGACCAGCATCTTCTTGCACAAGTAGCAGCATTGCAATTAATGCTGCTGCTCAGACCAGTCACATGGGAAAGACTGAGTCACCTCCATTCGAGATCCACACAACTGTATTTAGATTTCTAAGAGTTGCTTCAAGCATTATACTAATGGTTCTGTTTTCTATTGTAATATCTAAAGGGGGAAATTGCATATCTATTTTCTTCAGTGTTATAATAACATATGTGGGTAGATGAAAGGGTGACTTGTATATGACAAAGGGAACTTTGACTATCAGAAGCTTATACCCCCAAAATCTTGTTTGCCTCTAATGTGCTAATGGACTCAAATGAAGCGGTGGCTCATTCTAACTCTCTATGCAGAAATGCAGACTTCTTCCACAGGTTTTTTTTGAAAAGAATATAGATCTGAAGCCACTTTGAGTCACCCTATCGCCAAGTCTCCAGTTTACAAGATAACAATTAGAAAAGACAATTAGAATGGTGGACAATTAGAAAAGACTAAAATAGGCTATATTGCTAGGAAGATTGCTATCAACAGAACTGATTCTCATGACACTGCATGGCTGAAAAGACCTTGCTGCATGGTATTCTTCTCAAGATGCCTCATATTCACACATGAGCACCCAAGCACAAAACACAGATACCAATGCAAATTAGGAAGAGTCCATGAGGATTTCAACAACAACTTTTAAAATGTATAGAGACTTGGTTTCATTCTACCACACCACTCTTTGTTAGAAAAGACTGCTTGCTTTATTTATTTAGAAAATGTATATGCTCTTTTTCTGGAAAATTGCTTAAGGTGATTCACAAAATATCTCTCTCTCTCTCTCTTTGTGTGTATATATATATAATAAAAATAATAAAATCATACAACAATGCTATAAAATTTCAATACTGAAGCAAGCCATAAAAGAATCAAAGAACCCATCAGGGATATAAGACCAGTATGAAACAATATCCACTAGCCTAAAATGCTTTCCATAAAAGAGTCATCAGGCTAGAAGCCAATCATAAAAACAATCAACACCTGAAACAAGGCCTGAGGGGCAACAAAGGCAAATCTTTCCACACGGGAATTATATGAATGCCATAGCCAGTACCTGACAATCTCCTGGCTTCCACCTTCTGGGCCAGTTGAAGCTTCCAAACAGTTTTCACAGGTAGATCCTTGTCAGCATAAAGTAAAGATTTGCACAATGGGGCTAGCAGTCAGGATGGACTGAATATATTCACAATTTATGTTTCTAGGACAGTGGTGGCATGTTTATGTTTACGTTTCTTTATGCTTCTAGGACAGTGAACGTATGGCATGGGTGCCAGAGGTGGCACTCAGAGCCCTCTCTGTGGACAGAGTGCCCCCCCCCCACATCTAGGCTGGTCTGGGCCGCTGGGCTCGATTATTAGCATTAAACCTAAGACCTAGTTTTGGGGAAGCAGTGTACGTAACCCTGATAAGCGCTATTAAACCCCACTGATTTTCATGCAAAGAACTAAATCACGATCCTTTACCTGGGAGTAAGCTCAGTTGCTGGCAATGGGGCTTGCTTCTGAGTAAACCCTCCTAGGGTCATGACTCACCCGTTGGAAGAGTTGCACTGTTGCTTCAAAGCAAAGCCACTGACTACTACCAAGCTTACTCCCGTGTAACGCACGTCTCGGGGCCAACTGTTTTTTCTAAACTTAAACATCAGAATTCAGGTTAAATTGCCATGTTGGCACTTTGCAATAATTAAGTGGGTTTTGGGTTGCAATTTGGGCACTCGGTCTCGAAAAGGTTCGCCATCGCTGTTCTAGGATGTTTCTCTCACACAGAAAGAGAAAGAGTTGCAGAGATTAATGTGGTTCCAGAGGAATTATGAGAAAGTTAACCATGGGGAAATTTGATGAACATTGAAAATACCACAAGCCTCCAAAACTACCAGATACTGGCCAGTTTGCGGGTTTTCTATATGATATTAGAGTCTCCTAGCTGAGCTCATAGTTGAGAAGTTGTTTGACTTTGATGTCATAATATCGGATATGTCTGATATAGACTGTGTAACTCCTTGAAGTGGAAACTAGCTGATGATTTAAGCTTTGTGTATGTATTTGCAAATACTGTCGGTCTAGTAAATCATGAATATATTCTATCCATTTTGACTGCCAGCCATAACTGTGTGAACCTTTTCTTGATTTCAATATTGGGTGAACAACCCACCCACCCCCTTGTTCTGACAATATAATAGATCCATCCCAACCACATTACAGTGATAAATCCTGGAGGTAATCACAACATGGATCATTATGGGCAGATCATGCTTTGAAGACTTCCAACTCCAACTTGGTAAATTCCTGGAGATTTGGGGGACAAGGTGTCTGGGGAGGACAGAATATGGAGATGGAAGGGATCACATCTCATACCATCCATCCTCCAATGCTGCCATTTTTTCCAGGGAATCTGGGACCACCAATATAAAAGCCACGTCCAGAGGGTAAACAGCAGTGGAACAGCAGCCAGGCAGGAAACTCCTGGAGGAAGATTTGAGTGTTTTTGAGTTATTATAGTATCTGGGCAATAAAATGCACCAAGCTTCCAGCAGGCAGGCCAACTGCAATTCCTAAGAAAGGAGGAAGGGTCAGAAAAGCAGCAGTGGCAGCAGCAGCATGTTGGGGAAAGGAAGGAGGTGCAGGAAAAGTGCCGGTAAGTGAGCACCGCAACGAATTGAAGAAGTGCGACCAGATTGGAACAGTGAGGGTGGTAAGCAAGGAAGGAAGATGCATGGGGCCAAAAATGCACCCTCCATATGGCCCAGGCAAACGGCACCTGGGTGAATGTCTCCCCCATGTCACTTAGATATGCTAGTGCGGCAACCACTTGGAGGTTGCCCACCATATTCTTTCCTATTACATTTAGGATTAGGCTGAGAGCAAACAAAAGACTCACAGTCATCCAGTGAATTCCATGATGGAGAAAGTATTTGAACCCTCATCTCCCCACTCCTGGTTCACCACACTGGCTGCCCATCAGCTACTGTATATACTGATGACACTTTTGTCTTGAGATAGGATATCACAGGTCAGTTCAAACCATCAACATTTTAATTTCCAACAGGCTACAGCAGGGGTTCCCAACTATTTAGAGCCCGAGGGCACATCTTGAATCCTGACAGTGTAGTGGGCAGAGCCATAAGTTCTTTTCAGTTATGCACTGAAGAGCCCTGCACTGTGGTGGCAGCTGCTATGAAAGCAACATTTTTTAAAAACTTGCACAGCCAACCAAACCTCCAATGGTCAATCAGAAGCCTTGCTGAGCAAAAGCCCCACCTGTCTCTACCCACTTTCTAACGTCACTTGGTAGACACCAAGAAAGGAGTAGGCTGGCACCATGGCACCCATGAGCACCATGTTGTAGGGGCCCAGGCCCTAGTCTAATCTCTGGCAAATCCCTTTGAATTCTGTCATCTTTGACTGTCAGAATCATCATGGCTTGTGACTCTCGGCCAAGTCCTTTTACAACCTTCTCTGTAAATAGAAAGTAGCAGAAGCCACTCCTAGTAGCAATAGCAGCAGCAGAAGTTCCCAGCCACTCCTAGGCATTCAGAACAAGCAAGTAACAGCAGCCAATATCCTGTCCCCAATCACACCTGGAGATCCCCTAGACTTCCTGCAATTCAGTCATTATAGGAAATTCCAGTTACCGGTAACCTGAATTGCAAGTTAAAGAAATCCTAGTCAAGATAAACAAAGTTACATCTTTGTGGCTTAATGTGCTCAAAAGAATAAAGAGCTGTTTTGGTTTGAATATATAAATGCAACACAATACAATGAATTTGAATTTGTAGAATTGACCAAGCCATTCCAGACCATAGGCCTATAATTTCTAAATGGTCCTTTCCATTTTAAAAAATCCCTGTAAGCAGGAAGCTAGCACAGCTGGGAAGGAGAGTCTGGAACAAATCTCCCGAGATGCTAATTTTCTTCTTGCAGAGAGATTATAAGTTGGGGACTTCCTTTCTTTGCTATCTGTAATGGGCTACCACCACTATTCCTATCTCTAATTTGTTAGGAGTATTATTAATAAGCACAAACAAAGTTTATTATTATTAATAAGCACAAACAAAGAGTCATATGGGAGAATCATTCAAAAATTATTTTCCTCTTGCACTGCAAAGTACTGTCACTCACTCACCTCAGTATCCCCAATATTCTCCTCCTCGTGCTGTATGTAGAGACCAGACTTTTCTTCTGGAATCTGATGAAAAATTATACCCAGTATACAATAACTGAGCACAGGATGTAGTAGGCTGAGGATTAGGTTCTTCCACCAGTACATCAGAGTGTATACCTATCCCTGATGCTAATTTAACTACATATGGACCGCATTCAGAATTATGGGGCTGGATCCAGAAATCCACACGTACAAGCACCCTGGTACTTTTCGGCAGATCCCTCCCATAGCAGTCCTTTCTGACACTGAATGAAGACTTCATTCCTGGGATCATAGTACCTATGTGCACTAACAGTCATACAGGCAATGAGAAAAGGAAAAAATCACTCTTCTCTCCCTCTTCTATCAGAATGGAAGAGACAAAAGGGGCATTTTCATCCCCTTGCCCCTTGTCCCTAGCAGTCTCCCAACTATAAGTCCATTTGGATCTAGTGACTCTGGGTATGAACTTCCCAAGGTCAGAAAATAATGATGGGGTAAGAGGTAAAATGAGATAGATCAACAGCCATCAGTACCTTCAGTACACTATGGCTGTCCTAGCTGCAGTCTGACAGAGATGCTGTAAACATGTTCCAACAACTGAAATGCTGCGGCTAGCATACTGAACTGAACCTCCAATCTGCTCACATCTGCTGTCTACATCAAATGGCTGCCAAATATTGTGCAGCCACAAAAAGTTTCCTTTTCTAGCTTGTCGTGGCTCCAATCTCTACATTTAAGTACCTACAGATGTACCTGTGTTGAGAACTATACATATTGATCAGCAAGTCAGTCAAATACACTTCCAATTCTCAACTGTAAGCAGCGCAAGGCAGAATTACTGTAAATTTAACAGTTGTTTGGTAGAGTGAATTTTAGCAGTTGCACCTTCTCTTACCCAGTAGCACTGCCATTGCTAAAATTACAACTTCATTAATCCAGTTGATCTAAGTGCAAAGGCTAAGCCAAACTGACAGACTGAGAAGTGGACCCTTTGTGGACAGATGCACAAACTGAACTGAGTTCAAGGCCAACAAATCCTTCCTGTTTCTAGAAAAAGCCAGCTGTGCAGAGTAATGGTAGCAATCATAAAACCAGTCAGGGTGTGATTTTTGAGAAAAGCAGATCGTGGGATCTAGCTCAGTCTCAACCACAGCCTCTATCCCAAATGGCATCTGTCCCATGATTCTCAGCATTACGGATATGGGTAGTTAAAAAACATGTTTCCTTCCTTTTACACCAGCAGGAAAGTTAGGTGAATCTAACCCAGAGGCTTTTTAAAAAAAATAGGTATGGAGTAAATATTTACATTTTGAACAACTGGGGGAGGGGAATTAGGTTTTTAAAGCCTGCCCAGTAAACATGGAGAAAGAACAAAAATTCACATGAGAGTTGCAGCCAGGTATGCATGTTGGCAGAAGAACAAAGGAAGGGAGAAGCAAAACTCGCCAAAAGCAGACAAATCTGCTTTTGCTACTGGAAGGAAATATATTTGCTTTGGATAAAAGGCAGAAATGTGTATCAATAGACTTAATTTGGGAGAACATTATTGCAGCAGTCTTGCATCTTGTCTATATGGTATCATATTTAAAGTTAACAGGCAATAAGTGAGTCCAGGACTAAATCTTTTGAGTCTGTAACACCAATGTAATAGAGAGCAGCTGCTAGAAAGTGAGTGAACCAGCTATCAAGGGAGATGTTCCTAATCACCACATCATTCTAAAAATGTCTCTTCATCTAACACAGAAATACCAGCCTTGAGCCCTGGTAACTGCAGAATGCCAAGCATTATGGGCTGTAGGCCAGCTTTGTCCTATAGGCAAAGGGCTAAATTAAGAACTCTTTATCTGCTGTGTGAAAATGTGGCTACATATAAGTTTGGCACTTGTCAAGAGGCAACCCCTGTGGCATTTTATATAAGTCAATCCTTAGAGAAAGTTTTTAAACAGAAACACAACTCACTGAATTTACATTAATTAATGAATAATGTTATAAGGAAATTTTATTACAAATTGATGGAATTCTATTTATGGTAATGGCCAAAATTCCCAAAATTCATCCTTGTTGCTATGCCAGTTTTAATTTAACATTTAAACAAATCATCCATCTTTGTCATTTTTTCTCCTCATTACAGCTAGCTTTTATGGCATGAGTTCACAAACTGCCCCATGTGTCACCTCTGAAGGCTATGTTACATTTGAAAGTGCAATCACCATCAAGTCTTAACTAACTTATAGAGACCCCAGCAAGAGACTTTCAAGGCAAATGAGAAGCAGCAATGGTTTATCATTGCCTTCCTTTGCATCCTTCCTCAGTGGTGCCCCACTCCAGTTCCGACTGCTTAGCTTCAGAAATCTGATGAGACCAAGCTATACCATGCCACCTTCCCTTCCACAAGCTATACCAAGCTTCCCAAAACTGAGGGGTATAATCCTGAAACCACAGGTTGAACCATTTAGTTGAATGAAAGGGACATACACCTCAAAGACATAAGGAACAACTGAAGATGAAAATGTACAGTGATTCTCCCTCCCCAACACCCTTGCAGAGCACCATTAGAAGGAAAGTCCCCATCCTGCTTCCTGTCCCCATCTACACTAATTAGCGGAAAAGAATCAAGAAGCTCTCACTTGGCAACCACAACTGCAGAACTGTTCCTTTGTAGTAACCAAATATAGTGGTGGTACCTCAAAAGAAACACATAAATGTACATAGGAAACCATAAGAAAACCATACATTCTGTAGAGGATCAGTTCATATTGGCCTGTGATATCAGGTGGGCTGAGATGCATGTTTTCTCAAGACTAAGCTCCCACAACACACAATGGAGTTTCTTCCTCCCATTTAAGTTTGTGTAGACTGGAGTTGCTGCTTTAATGACCATTAGGCCATCCTAGGGACCCTATTTGGGAGAAAAGGCAGCCTAGACATGTTTTAAATAAATCATCATCATCATCAATGACTCAGTGCTTGATGACTTTGGAGCTCAATGCAGGAATTAACTCCAGTGTCTTTAGGTGTTTCTGAAAGCTTTTGTTATGGAGTCTGGTGGGTGAAATCTCCTTCATCCCCTGTGAGCCAGCACTTGAAAAGTTTTTTGTGTGAAATAGCTCTGATCTAATATGCTTAAAATGTGCTGCAAGCAAATCAAACACAAAGTGGACTTAATTTTAAGGAGCACTGGACCATAGCTAATAGAAAATAAAAGTTTGCAACCAATATACTGGGTTCAGTCAGCCATTGATGATCTTAGATGAAAAAAGGTCCATTTGGCTTCAATTTAGCCATTCTAGGGTAATAGTGATTTTTTTTTGTCCATTATGCACCAGTACTCTTTCCCCTTTTCTGTTCTCTCACAGCATTTATAGTTTTGCTCAGGGACTGAGTTGAAGTACAACTAAATCAATCCATCAGATACTCTGGGCAATCCTCCGTGAGCTTGAGAGTAGGATCCATTTAACCAACTGAGGTGTCATAGCCCAGCTGTTCATTCCAGTGAGACTTATTTAGTGCTGCCATGTAGTCCCCACTGATGTGAGCCAAAGACTCATAGCAACAGTGCTTAGTGGATCACTCCCTGGGAGTTCAATTATAAATCATTGTAAAGCTTCTAATCTACCTTCTACCCCTTTGCAAATAAAAAAATTGCAATGCTTCAGAAAAGTTAAAATTTCCATGGTGTTAAAGGTAATTTCAAAAGAACGGACAGCCATGCTAAGATAACATTTCTGGTATCTGGGGTTAAAATTATTGGCTGTGGTTATGATTAAAGCCTCAGAAGCCTTAATTTAATACTGAGAGAACATAGTGTAGTACTAAATCAGTACATTAATGCTTGGCTTTGTTTTGACATTCATAATAAAGCTTCAGAAAGGAGTGGGCAGAAATGATTGGAGGGGGGCAGGGTATTTAAGCAATGCTGCTAATGCTAGCAATGGCAACAAAAAAGGTTTCTTCTGATGCCAAGATGAAGATTGCCTTCTTACTGGCTGTACAGAATTGCTGTTTTTAAAAGACCAAAAGCAAGCAAGGGTTTTATTTTGATGGGAATGCAGCAGATTGAACAAGGGAGATTTGAGGATTATGGTGCGTAAATAGTTTCATGTTAAAGTATCTGTTTCCATATAAACATACCCTAGTGGGAGCTTCGGGAATGGGAACTCAGAAGAAAAGTCACTCTGTACAAACTGCTAACACTGATGACTAGCACAGGAAACACATATTGCTAATATTCCCAGGATGGTAGCAATGTGTTTGGCTATTGCAACAGAATTAAACTCAAGTCCAGGGAAGGAGGACTTTTATCCTTCTTACTTCCCTCCATCTGAGTGGTGCCGAGGGCAGCAAGACACTGGTGGCAGAGACAAGGCCACCCCTTGTCCCCACCCCTAGTGTCTTTCTGGGCTGGCCTTGGCATGCTCAGCTTGAACAAAAATAATATGATTTTTAAAGGCACTGAAAATTTATGGGGGGAGGTGGCAGTGGGGGGGGAGAATTTAGCTGGGACGCCGAAGAAAGTGTATATATTCCTTTAAATTTACTTAGAGATCATTTATCTTGTATATTGGGTCTTTTATGAGGCAACCATTTGGTTCTGCAAGGTTGTTTACAGCACAACCATTTGGACTCACTAAAGTTGTAAACTGTAGTTTATTTTTTAGATCACGGAACTTGCTTTTACAATAATCCGGGACGGGGAAGCGGCCGTGCGCGCGCGCGCAGCCGCAGAAGCGCACGGGCTTCTAGGGGTTGCCGTTTGCCGCCCTGTCACAGTGACAGAGCAGCAAACGGCAAGCCCCAGAAGGCCATGCGCTCCTGCAGCCGGGCGCACGGGAGGCTGCCGCACTGCCTTGCGCCCCAGAAGGCAGTGCAGCAGCCTCCCAAAAATTGGAACAATTTGTAGAACCGCGGGACCCGGGACAAATTGTTTAAAGGCGTGACGGCTGGTCAGCCTATTTTACAAGGCCGCATTTTATACTGGACAGATAGAGCTTAATTTCCAAGAATGCTCAGGTGGGGCTTATCTCCCTCATCATCTAGAAAATTTGACTCTATTCGACCATCAATTGGTTAATTACTGATCAAATTATCTAGATGAGCAAATTCTATAAAGCCCCTGACACCATTTTAGATAGGGAGATTCATAAAGGATTCTTCTTAAGATTTTCTCATTGTTGTTCTTGTCTTTATTCTTAGTATTCTTCTGCCTTAGGCTGAATAGCCTTGTATTATATATTTTTTATACTTGGAACTGTCTAGAGCTGAGAGTTAACTGATTTTATTATTTCTTTTCCTTTTTAATAAAATTTTAAAATCTCAGCTGTTTCAAATATCTGGATAAAGAACCCTGGTTTTGGTATGTTACTGGTAAGGTTCTTGGCCTTGGGCCACCTTTCACGGGTACACCTATGGCAGGGGGGGGGCAACACAAGCTCAAGGCACCATTTTTTAGCTATGCTTCTGCCTATGACTCAAAATTTCACTGCTGCAAAAGTCTCCAATGTCCACTTCCCCTGCAATGTATGATTAGTAACTCTTCAACAGCTTTTTCCAAAAGGGAAATGAGTGGGTAGAGCAAAAGGGGCATTTTGGGCTGAACAGCAGAACGCATTTTAAAAATGGTCTCAGAAGTGGCAAAATTCCAGTCCTACACCCCATGTAGCCTTCTAGGAAGCCTTCAAGGATGCGATGATGTTCAGAAAAATAACATTTTGGAATTTTAATTAGCCGTGGGCTAATTAATTAGCCATGGGCTAAGGTTGCCCAAGGCCAGGAACCTGTTCATTTAAGCAGTAAAACTGGTGGCATTTTTTTCACTTAAATGTCTTGATGTTCAGTTACCTTTGTGAAATGACTAGCAAAATGTAATCACACCAGTTGCTTTCATAATCAAGAAATTGGTGCTTCTGAGGCAGACCAGTCTAAGAGGGCTACATGGTTAAATACAGACTTTGACTTTACTGAGAAACTGGTTGATCTTAACTATCTCCGGAATAAACTAACGCTTAAAAATATTAATTTTAAACATATTGGAAACGAGCCATAATACATTTGACAATTTGTGGCCTGCATCCAAAAGTATCCCATGTGATTAGATTCCTATAAGACCAAGTCTCTCCTGGACACATTTCTTCAACATCAGCAGCAAACCTTTTTCATATGCTGTTTATATCGGAAACTATAACTCAGCATCAAAAACTTTACTAGGCTCACCCCAGGCTCAAGTGTGCCTAAAGGAGCTGTTTGAATTCTGGTCTGTGGTAGTATTTTTCTTTTCTGTCAGGATCAGACAATGGTATAATATGATGTTATAGTAGATCTAATGCTCCAGCCAAATCATACTCTGCCAAAGTACAATGAGGAGGGTATTGATCAGTGGTAGGATTCAGCAGGTTCGCACCACTTTAGCAGAACCGATTGTTAAAATGGTGCTTGTAAACAATCAGTTGTTAAATTATTTGAATCCCACCACTGGAGGTGATGCACTGCAGCTGTCTGGCTTGTTCCTGGACAGTGATGGCATGAGAGACAATGGAATCGCTACTGCAGCATGCTTTCTTGCTGGCCTGCTCCAACCATGCAACATAGCAGGAGATGAACAAAATTTGTTTGGCATGGGCTAGTGTGATGGGGGAACTAGAAGACTCGACAACTGCAGTGTTTGAATTTGAAAAAGTAAACTGCTCATTACCTCAGTTTCCCATCTGCAAAAGGGATTATTAGTATTTGTTGTAGGATGTGCTGTTAATATGCAGGAATCCTGTAGCATTGACCTTTTCATAATGGTCACTAAGACATAATAGTTATGAGACTTTTCTGCACAGTTTCCAATGTATAATGTGCCAAAGAACATAATGGAAAAGTCTCCAGAAATTAAATTGATAATGGTTCATAACTTCTGCAAGATGTCTTTTGGAATGACAGCTTGTTTTTGCAGAGGCAATAATTATATGCATAGTGCAAACATAACCTCAGCTGGACAAACAATCAGAATATTTAATTCTCAACATGACTCCATCTATAGATACTTAAATCAGGTGACTGGAGCCACAGATAGACAAGACATCTCTACAAACCTTAGAAGAGCCCGAGGTTTACCAAAAAATACATGGAGGGAGTTCTAAAATGATAAACGTTAAGAAACAGATGCTCTCAGTGGCCATGGCTAGGCAACCACAATAGTACTGCCAGCCTCCCATTCTGGCCTTCATTTCTTCCACCAGAAGGCAAGGGGAGGGCCCTTTCTTTTCTGGCTATTTTGGTCTGTGAGGGAGGACTTTAAGAGAGAACTTAAAAGAGTCAGGCCTGGAATCAGCAACAATACACCTTGCATAACTTACCCAGGACTGTTTGCCCCACAACAGACTGTGGGTGTAGTGGCTAGCAATTCAGAGTAGGATCTGAGAGACCCAGGTCTGAATCCTCATTCTGCAGTTGAAGCTCACTGGGTGACTTTGAACGAGTCATACATTCTCAGCCTAACCTATCTCAAAATATTCTTATGAGGAGAGAACAATGATATAAGCTGCTTTGGTTCCCCATTATGGAGAAATGTGGAGCCACAGTAATCCATGCAATGGTCACGTTCAGGTTAGGTTATTGCAACTCACTCTACACAGGGCTTCCTTTGGGCCTGATTTGGAAATTTCCAGCTGGTCCAAAATGCAGCAGCATGGATCCTTACCAGGACCCCATGGTGTGCACCTATATGATATCAATTCCACTGGCTCCTGGTGGAGTTCTGAGTCAAGTTCCAGGTTTTGGTTTTAACCTTCAAAACTTTAAATGGACCGGGACCTGAGTATCTTCGGAAACACCTCTTCTGTTGTGTCCCTCAAAGGCCACTGTGTTTGGCAAATGAAAATCTGTTGGTGATCCCCAGCCCAAGGGAAATCTGGAATGCTCTTTCTGGAGAACCCTTCCCCCTTTTTTGTGTTCCTTTCTTTCTATTTCCCTTCTCTTCCCTCTTCTTTCCTTAAAGACAATAGTCATTCTTCTTCCCTCCCCCATCTGCCAATCCCTCTGCAAGAGTAACACCAAAAAAGTAATGATGTGATGGTAGAAGAGGGATTAAACATCTAAAATCTGACTGATGTGACAGTATAAAGGTATTGTTTTCAATCTGATACATTTAGAGGCAGACAAAAGGTAAGTTAGTTAATGGCTGGGAAGGAGTAAAGGAATCATGGAAAGGTAAGGATATAGGAACTTCCTGGAAAAGGAAAAAACAAAACACAATGTGGAGAGGAAATACAGGCGAAAGTGAGATGCTCCATGCAAGTCTTTGTGGGTTCTCATCTCACAACTGGAGCTGGCAGCCAGCACTACTCATCTGGACTAGCCTGGTGACCATTGCTGCATAACTTGGCCATAGTTTTCCTGAGGAGAGGCTGGCAGGGAAAGATAAGGAGGGAAAGCTGAATACAGGGGAGCAAATAAAGGTAGGTTGGCAGGTGGGTGTGAAGGAGATAATGAAACACGAAAAGGGTAAAGGGTATGAGGCCTTTCATGAAAAGTAAATAAGAAATGAGGGAAGGGAAAATGAGATGCCCTGTGCAAGTTTTTGCAGGTCTCCCCTTTGTAATACTTAAAGAACTATTACTTTAACTATGTAATCCTAATCAAAATATTGTTCCAAATCCATTGAAATCAATGTTCATCGCAATCAATGGTCATTGAAGGGTATAACTCTGACTACACTGTAAAAGGAAGTAAAAGGATCCTTCCGTGCTGGCTCATTTTTTTAAAAAAATCATTTAAAAAATTCAAATCCTGCTGTCATTTGATTATGGTGTGGTGTAGTGGTTAAGATTTGTGAACTCTAATCTGGAAAACTAGGTTTGATTCCCCACTCCTCCATATGAGTGGTGGACTCTTATATGATGAACTGGATGTGTTCACTCACTCCTACTCATGACACCCGCTGGGTGACCTTGGGCTAGTCACAGTTTTGTCAGAACATTGTAAGCCCTACCTACCTCACAAGGTTTCTGTACTGGGGGGCAGTTTGGAAGGCAATTGTAAGTTTTTTGGGGACTCCAATAACAGGGTATAAATCCAAACTCTTCATATTATAAATTTCTACCTGTGGTTTTGAGATAGAGCTTAGATATGCAAATATAGATGAGCACAGCAAGGAATTAACTTAAGACAGTCATGATTTGGGTCACATAATTTATACATTGTTTTGACTTTGCATGTCTCACACATTGGTATAAATCTCATACACTCCTTTTATAATGATTGAGCATACTGTGGAGCATATTTAAAACATCTATAAATAATGCAAGCTGTTTTCACACTTTCTACCTTCAGGGAACATTTTCCCCTTGACTAGTCTGCCATGGAAATGCTACACATTACAGATAATTCTAGGATAGACATTCAATTCATGTAAAATACTGGCCATGTCTCTCATGCCCCATCACATTCCCATGTTTACCATGCACACATCTTACAATACTCAACACTGCCCTGCAACTATGCTTTTCAAAGAATCATTAATTACAGGAAAGCTGTCTCTCAGGGAACCTGGCCTTCCATCTTGACCTTTGCCCAGAAGAGCCCTTGATAAGTTTTCAAGAGACCTCAGGGTTTCCCCAGAAGACTGTTTGGACGACAACTTCTTGCAAAGCACAAACACCTCTTTAAATAAAAATAAAATAAAATTCTCCTGAATTTGAAGAGTCTCTCTCTTTCCAAGCAAGAGATTATATACAAATATCAGTATTTGGCACAGGCACAGTTCTTAATCAAGCTTTCTAAGTTTATTAAGCTTTATAATCAAGTGTTAGAAGCTTCTTCAGTTGCTTGGATGTTGTGAGAGATTCTTTAATTTGAGATAGTTCAGTTATACATTACTGGATAATGGATTCACTTTGACTTTGGGTTCTAACAGGCTGGTAGCCTTTATCCAGCTGCATTAACTCTCCTTAAAACAAACTGAGCTGAGTCTCATTAATATATATATACACATATCCTATGAATAGTTGTACAGAATACAGTCTAGAAACTTCACTGGATAGAAACAATACTGCTGCCTGCCTGTGATTTTATAGAAGGGAGGTCAAAGCTTTGACTCTTCGTAACAATAGCGCTGGTAGTAGAAAATGTCTTAAATGAGGTTTTTCATTTATAAAAAATGACACTGTCACAGAGACAGGAAACAACAGCTCAGCATTGTTAGCAGAAGAAAGAATGCATTGTTCTTCCGTCCTGTAACAGTAGCAGGGATTATGACCATGCACCCACCATTGATTGCTACTTTGTAGCCTAAACAATTTCAAGTTCTATAATTAGTGTCCTCTATTGTATGTATTGAACCAGCTCCAGTTACAAAATTCTTGAAAGAAATGTCTTGATGCATGCAGCTTTTTTTTTCATGAAGGAGACTCCTGTATTGCAGCTCTTTCCCCCTGAATGGTTCAGTCAGTGGTCATTTAAACAACAAGGGAAGTTCAAGGGTTAGTAACAGATTTCCACTGCTTCTACATTTTAAATATATATACTGGGTCTCCTGCTGTGCAATTATGTGCAGGATTATTGAAGATGAGTCTTCTTGTTCCTTATTAGGGACTGAACCAAGTGGCTAAGGGGTTAAAACCGGGTCACACAATTCAAGAGGAGCAAATTGTCCCAGCCTTTGTGCACTTGACAGAATGAAGTCCCTGATTTCATTCTCTCTCGTTCGGCGCACTTCAACAATTTTTAACTGTATACTTTGAAAGTCTCAACTCCTTCCCATTAACTAAAACAATAACCCCATTGAGTCATCAGCAGTACTGTGGCAAAGAATCTTTTGGTGATAGACCAAGTATTAAGATGAAAGGGCCAGTGGAAACAGACTAGTAACTTGAATATGGTACTGTTATATTAATAAAGAGTTGGTCTCAATTTGATGTTTACAATTCTCTCTCAGTAATCCTGTGCACCACCTTCAAATATCTATTAAGCCAAATTTCCTTTCCTGGTACAGCTTTATTGGCCAAAACCTTAAGCCTAACAATATGTGTGTGTGTGTGTGTGTGTGCGTGCGTGCGTGCGTGCGTGTGTGCGTGTGTGAGAGAGACAGAATTTTAATTTTCCCTTTCCCTTCTTAGTACACCTTAATTATAAAAGTTTCTCCCTTTGAAATTTCTCTCCTTCCATTTTTGGGTATGGCCATTTACTCACTTGTGATCTCTTTCACATTGAGCCTACATTCCCTTTGGGCTAGTGTGGCAGGTCCCTTCACCCTGCTAACTATTTGTGGCAGGCTCAGGCAGCTTCTTGAACTATGTTCGGCAGGTTTTCCTGCCTTTTATTTGACTGAGCTGTATTGATGGTAGTGTATGATGTCTTTTATGCTTGTCTGCTCAGCCTTAGAAACTCCAGAAAGGTGCAAAAGGCCTGTTCTTCCCTTATGACAAATCCTCCTTTTCAAGGCACTAGAGAACTGAGGCAAGTTCATCAAACAGAAGAAAAATTTATTAAACCAACCAGATAGGATCAGAAGATATTTCACATGGATGGAAATGAAGCAAGAGATAACTATATACAAATATCAGTATTTGGCAAAGGCAGAGTTCTTAATCCACAATGAAGCTTTATAAGTTTCTTCAGTTGCTTGGATGTTGTGAGAGGTTCTTTAAGATGGTTCAGTTATATGTTACTAGCTAATGGATTCACCTTGACTTTGGGCTCATATAGTACACATACCGTCTTAACACTGTTGGCTACCCACTTCACATAAATCTGCCTCTCGAGGTAAGCTTAAGAAGAACATTAATATGCCAGACTGGGAATCCACCTGTGTGTATAATTCCCATTTCATTCTAACTGGTTTAGGAATTCTTCACTCAGAAAATATATTCCCTTCCTTCCTATTTATTCCCTTCCTTCCTTCCAACTCCAGCTTTGACCAAAAAATAAATGTATTTTCTGTTTTCAGCCCACACTGAACTCAGTATATTTGAAGTCACATCCACTCTCTGATTGAAATTCCCCCAGAGTAGATATTTAACACATGCAATTAAGAGACTTGATCTTAACTCTCAGGAATCTAAATCCAAAAAGCTTACAAAACTTTTCCTCTCAGAAATATACCTTCTCCCTCTCTGAGTCAGCTGATTGCTCCACCAATCAGAGCACAGGTCATCTTACCCAATCAGGGTGCTTCTCCGTTCGTAGGACATTTTTTCCCCACTCTGTTGTAATACCACCTTGTTCCAGTGACTGACTTGCACTGTGCAGTCCATCACAGTTGGATTTTTAGTTACACATGTTTCCCCCTGTTTGGAGGTCACCATGCTCTCAAATCAGAGAATCTCTGTGATTTCCAAAAGCTCTCAAAGTGTTACTTTTCCTCTCCCTTTTCAGGGAAAGCAAAATAAATCAGCATGCATTCTGCTTCTTTGGGTTTTCTTGCTCCTCATCACCTTCCCTAGCACCCACACAGCAGCAGTTTCTGCTGCTCTTCTGGTCACCACTGCAGAAGGATCAATATGGCTGTTCTGTTTTGTTTTTCACAATGACACTCTATTGCTGGAATGATAGACCTTTGAAACTGACATAAAACTTACACTGTCCAGTGGTACCAAAAAAGAGGGGGCAGCAGGCAACCTCCTTCGATGGAGGTTGCACAGAAAGGACAAGGAAATGGGGGACAGGCAAAATGGTGGCAAAGCTCAGCTAGGGATATTTTGCCGCAGGAGAATCCTGAGTGTTAACAAAAAGCTGCAGGAAAAATCCACAATGAAGCAAATAGCTGTGGGGTAAATAGTGCATGCATAAATGGCCTATAATAGACACATACAGACAATTGCAATTCAGCTGTCATCTGAAGGTTAGGGAGGGTTAGGGAATTCTTTAGAAGCACTTCTTAGAAGCACTTCTTCTAATGAATGCATACAGGGGCCTTTAGGTTCCAGCCTCAGAAAGTAACAAACTAATTCAAGAAAACTATCCTTTTATTGAAATAAAAGAATACATTGCTCATCCTATTTACTTTATTTAGGGAATTCACATGAACTTAACAGAAACAGTGCCAAGTTCTTCCTTAACACATGCCAGAAATCCTTTACTTTAAGATGTAGTCTCTTTCTGGGTCCACCTCACATAAACTATTGGGCCCACACAGTCCACAACACCAGCCCATCTGTTCCATGCCATAGAAAGGAGAAGCCAATAGCTGGCAACTGGCAGGACAAGAAGGGAACAGGAATGGGAGCCTGACATCATGCCCGCAGTACAATATCACCTCTAGTGATAACATGGAAGAAGTGTTACTGCATCAGCATGATGCTCTAGAATCCTGACCCCCACTCCAAAGCTGTTGACATGGTGAGCTTACTTCAGCACTTTTGGCAAAAGAGATGGCACAATGACCTTTCCTCCCCACGTACACACACAATTTTTCCCACTGCACTGTCAAGCTGTGATGACAGCAGTTGGATGGCAGGAGTCCAGAAAGCAACCAATCCAAGGGGCTGGTCAGGAAAGGAAAGCGAAATGAGGACAGATCTTACAATTATGTTTTGAGATTTCTTCAGTCACTTCCACCATTGGTTTCCTCAAGAACACTGATCTCCAATGTGGCTTCCACTTGCTTTATTATTATTATTTGTCTCTAGCTAAGTGCTGTGTGCCCTAGGCTTGGCCACAAACACAGACTTCTTGAAATAATTTAGTTAGAATATTTCTTATGCCTAAGTGTAGAAACCTTTCTGTATGGCCATTTGGAAACTGAAACCAACCAGCACCTCCCCTAAACAAATAGCTGATCTTGCCTCTCCTCTGCTTCCTGGTTGCAGGAAGCATTTCAGAAGAACTTAACCTTTGCATCTTCAAGGAATACCCATTTGGAAGCAGCTGTCTCTACCACAAGAGAATGATTGGCTTGGAACATCCCAACATTTTGTAACTGACCGCTCCATGGCAATCATCATTTTGGGATTGGCCTGCCTCGGAGGTAGACATTTTGTGGTAAGATCCAGTAGCTGACTCTGGTGGTAACATGAAATTTATTAAGGGAACACACTGGAAGGCGTCAGCAGCCAGAAATCCCATGTCCAATTACACTTCCACACTGCTATTACTAATAAACAGGTGCTGAGCACCAACAATGTACTAGACATACTAAGGAAAGTATTTGTTTCCCATTCAGAGGGACTGACACAAATTTGAGACATTAAGACAAACATGGAATCTGATACTTGTTGGCACTGAATTTGGTATCATGGGAGTCAGCTTTCATTTTAGCTGTCATTCAAGGTTCAGACTACACAGTTGCAGAGAAAAGCAGTGAAACATGTGTCAGCAGGCATGACCCTTCGCATTCCTGGCAACTGGCCTGGAAGCAAAACAACAATAACAGCAGCCAGACCATTTTGCCCCCTACTTGGTTGGTTTAGGAATGGCTAAGAAATAGAGGCAAATGAGAGGGGGGGGGAGTCCTTATTGTAAGTGCTTCATTTCTACATTAAAATATTTCAAGGTGTGACAAATGCCCATATTTGGGAAGTGGTTTCCAGTGAGAGATGGCCCTGAAAGAGTTAAGTCCTGCCCAGTCTTGATTGGCTGGAGGAAATTGCCAGGAGAAGAAAAGGAGGCAGCTGGAGTGCTGAGGGTTCTTTTTCCTTGGTTCGTGCTTGGACCAGGATCCAAAGCAGAGAGAGCAGATCAGGAAGGGAGATCTGTCGCTGCTTGTGTGTTCTGACAAGAAGTCAGAGTGCTCTAGTCAGGCTGAGAAGGCTTGATAGAGTGTGAGGGAAAGCCCTGGGCTTGGTAGAAGGTGAATCCGCCACTCAGGTGCTTGGAAGCTTGGCTGTCCAGACTAGTGTCTGTCCAACCCCAGTTCAAAGCCCAGTCAGGAGAAGACCAGTCCATAAAGGGGGCAGTTAGGCCCTAACAGGGGACTGCAAGGGAAGGTGGCGAGTGTTGAGCCAGAGTCCTTCCAGTCTTAAGACTTGTGTGGTTGTATTAACTAGAAAGGGTGTGGATCAGAGAGAATCTAGTGTCTGTGTGTGTAACAACTAAAAGCTGAAACCTCTGTGAGAGAAAGCTGAAGTAAAATAGAACCTGGGTGTATGAGAAAGCTTAAGAACCAGAAACTCTTTAAGAGAAGTACAATGGCCACCTGCATGTGACCAAACATAAAACTTTATTGTAACCGACTGAGTAACCTCTCAATTAGAAGCTCTTCACTTTCTTCAATCAACAAGTGTTTAAAACCTCTCAAGTCAACTGAGAAGCCTTCATTTCTAGCAAAATAAACTTTACAAATTCTGTTTCACATTACCCGAAGTTCCACTCTACTTTTTCAGTGTGCCTACAAAGGGAGGTGTCTGTCAGCATTTGGGCCAAACTCTCTCTTACAGAGTTTCCCCTCCATTTTTGTCAGAGGTTCCTTCTTTTATTTCTCTGGGGAGAGTTGGAGTGAGGCAGACTCCAAAAAGGGAGTCTGAGCTTCTGAACTCTGTTAGACAAGGCTTGTCTCTAAGCAGCAGAAGCCACAAACTGTGGACAGAGTAGCTTAAATAATAAATCACATTTTTAAAAAACATCTCCCCAATTACATAAAGTTAGGGGAAAGGCACTTCTAAAGGCTGGATATACTTCTTTATTATCCAGTGTTCCAATACTCTTCCTTGCCTTTCCAACTCAACCATTAATTTAAATATAAAGTCATTTAAAAGCTAAATCTTGGCAAAAGGACTATGCCAAATGCACAAATGCATGACAATTCATTTTGCATTATTTATTCTGATAGAAACTTTGAAATGTTATTAGTGAATAAGTGAATAAGTCAAATCTACTTTTTTACAAATAATATTCAATGTTATTGTTACCGGCAAAAATTTATTATTATTATTATTATTATTATTATTATTATTATTATTATTATTATTATTATTATTATTACTACTACTACTACTACTACTACTACTACTACTACTACTACTACTACTACTACTACTACTACTACTACTACTTCATTGGACTTCACAGACCGCCTCATCCCCAGAGGGCTGTATGTCAACAGATAATACACAACAAATATATGTGACAAATGGTGATATGTATACATGACAGACTTAGGATGGATTTCAAGAGGGTGAGGGGAAAAAATTATCATGCTCCAGTGCCCTGACAATAGCCCAGCATTATTCTGTACTCATAAATTCATAATTGCCTTTTTCTGAATAGCTTGCTGTTGCCATTCAATAAATATTTATCTTCTACTGTAAAATAAATTCAGTTAGAGACATACAAATAAAATATTGTACAACAACAAGCCATCAAACATCTCTGCTATCTGCACTGCAATGAGAATATCTTGCTTGTTAAGGTGTTTGAAAAGTAGGTTCTCAGGTTCTCAAAGTAGATTTGTCTTCTTATACATTTCTAAACCTTAGCAAATCTGGAACATGTATATTTGAAGAGCAGGACACAGAGGCAGTTGGTTTTTGAGTTATGACCCTGAAGACTATTAACAGGTTCTACCAAGAAGTCTATTACAATCAACGGTATGCTTAAAGAAAATTTGTTTGTTTTTTCAGATAAAAATGTGCAATAATTCAAAGAAGAGACCCTATTTATTTATTTACTTACTTACTTACTTGTTTGCTTATTTATTAATTACCCTGCCTCATACCAGCATCGTTAGGCAGCTTACACCGGTTAAAAACAATTTAAACTACAATAAAAACACCATAAATAGAATATAACAGTAAAAACAGCATTAAAATAACCTCACCCACCACCACCACTCCCCAGACCAGCTTCTGTAAGAAGGGGTTTCCAGGGAGGCTACCCAAATATCAAAGTAAAGAGGAATTTTTTCTACTTGGCATATTTTATTAACTATGTCAGATCTACACATTTTTACATGGGCAGGGGGAAGAGAATGAGTTTAGAGTTTTCCTCTCTCCTAGTTTTTGCCAGTTGATATGGCAGCCCCCTTTTCTCTGAAGCAAGTTCCATTGGTCCTACCTGGAAAAACTGCCCTCCCTCACCTTGTCCCCACCCCCAGTCTCCTACTCCCCTGAAAGTAAATTAATCTTAATTTTTAAGCAACCAGAACATTTTTTTTCAACAGCGGCACCAGTGGTGGTGGTGTGGAATATGGACCAGTTTTCTCCCGCTCCTGCTGTCACTACAAAAGCCCCTGGTTGCTTTAAAATTAACTTCCTTTAAGGCAGCAAGACTGAATTAGATCAGTTGGGGTAGAGGCTCTTCCTGTGCACCTCCAATAAGTGCCTGGAATTTGAGCTCCACCCCTGGTTACACATCTGGGTCTGACCCACCAGTATCCTCTGGGCAACCTGAACAGCACACAACTTGCACGACTTACCCAGTCGCAGCTGTTTGCTACTGTTCAACAACAGCCATACCATGAAAGCCAGTGTCATGAAGTGATTGGTGTTTCAGATTAGGATATGGAAGGCCCAGATTGAAACCCTCACCCTGCTGAGGTAGTTAATTGGGTGACTTTGGGCCAATCAGCCACTCTCCATCTGAACTACTTCACAGCATTGGTGTGAGAGTAAAATGAATGAATGGAGAATAACGTTAGCTGTTTTAGGTCCCTGCTGGGGACAAATCTGAGGTATAAATGAAGTAAGTAAATAAATGGGGTGTTGTGTGGTTTCCGGACTGTATGGCTGTGTTCTATTAGCATTTTCTCCTGACATTTCGCCTGCATCTGTGGCTGGCATTTTCAGAGGATCTGATGGTAGTAAAGTAAGTGGAGTATATATACCTGTGGAATGTCCAGGGTGGAAAAAGAACCATTTGCCTGTTAACAAGTGTAAAGGGTGCAATTAGCAAGCTTGATTTGCATGGTTTGGGTGGGATCCATCCGTTTAGCATGTGAATAATTAGGAAGATAGCATAATTAATTAGTGAGGGCATCTGCATTGTAGTAGCCCGGCCTGTTGATCCCTTTGACTGTTTACTGCCTAGAGTGGTGGGTGGTGTTCACTAGCCCTTTGCTTACTGCCTGGAGACATCGTTTGTCTGGGTGGTGTTCATTAGTCACTATCTTGATTCTAGTGTTTTTCAGTACTGGTAGCCAAATTTTGTTCATTTTCATGGTTTCTTCCTTTCTGTTGAAATTATCCATGTACTTGTGGATTTCAATGGCTTCTCTGTGTTGTCTGATGTAGTGGTTATCAGAGTGGTCCAGAATTTCTGTGTTTTGAAATAATATTCCGTGCCCAGTTTGGTTTAGCATGTGTTCTGCTATTGCTGATTTTTCCGGCTGAATTTGTCTGCAATTCCAGCCGTGAAAGCCGTCGACAATAAATGAATAAAGCTAAAAAATGGGGGCAGTTAAAATGTGCCACCTCTGCTCACAATTACTGGACCCACACAGTGCTGGGATGTTGTACTGCTGTTGCACTGCTGAAATATTCACTTTGATTGGCTTGTCCACACAGAGATACAAGGTGAATGGTCATAATAGTGCAATGATAGCTCAATAGCCAATGGTATGTGGATCCAATCTGAATTAGCAGAAATAATCCAGTCTTTAGCTATCCTGAGTATTGAGTAAACACAAAGGTTAAAGAATGCCAAATGTCCATCAGTACCAGTTAAAGTGGTCCTAAGTGTCAAATGAAGAGTGTTATATTGTCTAAATCAGACTGTTCTACGTGTGAGGGATCTAAAACATCAATAAAAGATCATTTATTTTATTGAGGTTCTTTTTTCTGTGTGCAGGTTGTGGATTATTTAGGGAATTAAAGCAAAGCCCACCTTGGGAGTTCAAAGGATGTCCTTCATGATGGGACTGGTATACTGCAACATTCTTCTAATCCTCTACATTCTTCTGTGATGGAGGATTCTGATCCCACTAGATTATGGTATTATCAGATCCCTCTTTCAATTCAGACTTCAGCAGGTATAACTGAAAGTAGATATTTCTTTCATATATTTTCAGCATTTTTATCCCATTTTGAAATTTGCCCATCATTTTTGTCTGGAAAGCTAATAAAAATTGATAGCGCCCCCCCCCCCCTGCCCCGAAGAAAAACAGGTGAAGAGATAAAGCAAGCCAGGTTAAGTAATTATAATAAAACTTTTTAAAATAAACATTTCCTTCTCTTCTTAAATTCTTCAGGAAAGATATAATTTGAGCTTTAAAAAAAATTCAGTCTTAATGTTGATTTTAAAATGTGCAAACATTAGTAGTGGTCCTTATGTTGGCTGGTAGATAGCTTTCTAAAGATCCCAATATCACACATTTATAAGCAAAAAACCCAGATCTCTCCCTGAACTAAAGGCTTATGCTCAGAAGTATTAGAGGCAGAGGATCTGACAGAGCACAATAAAAGTAACTCATAGCATTAATCAGGGCTGGGGCAAATTTAATGAATGCTATACTGAAAGTTAAATTCCTGCAACAATATATTTCCTCTGACGTAAACACAGAAGCCTTGCAAAAGCAGGCTGTCTCTGTGTACTGGGAGAAGGTAGTTCTGAACAAATACATGTAACCTTTTGACCTACAGCATTCAGTTTCCTTATAGTAAATCACAATATCTCCTGTGTGTGCCTAAGCAGTTCCAAGCAAATGCCCATTCTGTAAGAAATCTGTCTTGATTTAAAGATGTTGCTGGCAAGGCAGAACAAACTCATGAGACTTTGCACTTGCCTTGTTCAAAGTGGGCTGCCAAGCTTACAAAGTAGCTATGACTTATGCCTCAGACATATGACTGATTCTCTATGGTCCCTTCCCTGCTGCCAGGGACCAAATTGGCTGCCTGGCAAAATGAAGATGACAATGGGGTTCCTAGGTTTCCACCAGAGATAGGGGATTCCTCAGTTCTTGTTTTTCACTATCCATTCTGCAGCCTGCTCTGTTTGTGTGAGTGTCTGTGTGTCTATAGCCATCAGTGACAGCTTGACTGCTCTAGGAATCATTGGAAATGCTGCAGTTTTCCCCATAGGTGACATCACATTGTCGCCCATGGTACCCCCATGTCACCACATAAGAACATAAGAACAAGCCAGCTGGATCAGACCAAAGTCCATCTAGTCCAGCTCTCTGCTACTCGCAGTGGCCCACCAGGTGCCTTTGGGAGCTCACATGTAGGATGTGAACGCAATGGCCTTCTGCGGCTGTTGCTCCCGATCACCTGGTCTGTTAAGGCATTTGCAATCTCAGATCAAAGAGGATCAAGATTGGTAGCCATAAATCGACTTCTCCATAAATCTGTCCAAGCCCCTTTTAAAGCTATCCAGGTTAGTGGCCATCACCACCTCCTGTGGCAGCATATTCCAAACACCAATCACACGTTGCGTGAAGAAGTGTTTCCTTTTATTAGTCCTAATTCTTCCCCCCAGCATTTTCAATGAATGCCCCCTGGTTCTAGTATTGTGAGAAAGAGAGAAAAATTTCTCTCTGTCAACATTTTCTACCCCATGCATAATTTTGTAGACTTCAATCATATCCCCTCAGCCTCTCCTCTCCAAACTAAAGAGTCCCAAATCTGCAGCCTCTCCTCATAGGGAAGGTGCTCCAGTCCCTCAATCATCCTTGTTGCCCTTTCTCTGCACTTTTTTTCTATCTCCTCAATATCCTTTTTTTGAGATGCGCACTCAGAACTGGACACAGTACTCCAAGTGCGATCGCACCACTGCTTTATATACGGTCATGACAATCTTTGCAGTTTTATTATCACTTCTTTTCCTAATGATCCCCATCATAGAGTTTGCCTTTTTCACAGCTGCCATGCATTGAGCTGACATTCCATGGAACTATCAACTAAGACGCCCAAATCCCTTTCCTGGTCTGTGACTGATAGCACTGACCCCTGTATGCATGTATGTGAAGTTTGGATTTTTGCCCCTATGTGCATCACTCTTTACATTTTGCTACATTGAACTGCATTTGCCATTTCTGAGCCCACTCACCTAATTTATCAAAGGTCCGCTTTGGAGCTCGCCAAGCCAATCCTTTTGTGGTTCTTACCACCCTACATAATTTGGTATCATCTGCAAACTTGGCCACCACGCTACCCACCCTACTTCCAGGTCATTTATGAATAGGTTAAAGAGCACTGGTCCCAAAGCGGATCCTTGGGGACACCAATTCTCACATCTCTCCATTGTGAGAACTTCCTACTACACCCACTCTTTGTTTCCTGTTCTCAACCAGTTTTAATCCATAGGAGGACTTCCCCTCTTATTCCTTCATTGCTGAGTTTTCTCAACAGTCTCTGGTGAGGAACTTGTCAAAAGCCTTTTGGAAATCCAAGTAGACAATGTCCACCGGTTCACCCCTGTCCACATGCCTGTTTACACCCTCAAAGAACTCTAGTAAGTTTGTAAGACAGGATTTGCCTCTGCAAAAGCCATGCTGACTCTTTCTCAGCAGGTCTTGCTTTTCTACATGTTTTATAATTTTATCTTTAATGATAGATTCTACTAATTTACCAGGAACAGATGTCAAACTGACTGGCCTGTAATTTCTCGGGTCCCCCCTAGATCCTTTCTTAAAGATTGGTGTGACATTGGCCATCTTCCAGTCTTCAGGGATGGAGCCTGATTTCAGGGATAAGTTGCATATTAAAGTGAGAAGATCAGCAATTTCATGCTTGAGCTCTTTAAGAACTCTTGGGTGAATGCAATCTGGGCCAGGGGATTTGGTAACATTTAGTTTATCAATGGCTGCCAGAACTTCTTCCTTGTCTACCACTATCTTCGCTAGTTCCTCGGATTCGCCTCCTAAGAAGCTTGGTTCAGGTGCAGGAATGTTCCTCACCTCCTCTTGGGTGAAGACAGATGCAAAGAATTCATTCACCACCCCATCCCCAGATTCCTAGATGACTGTCTTAACAAGATATGGATTAGATGACTATTTTTTTTCTTATTTACAACATTAAAGTGCAACTGAGATTTACCTTGGCTGCCATTGTTGCATGGGAGTGGGGCAGGGACAGAAGCGGGCTCAGCGCTGGCATCCAGCCCAGCGTGGGGGCTACGCTCCCAGCTGCTGGTGCGAGCAAGTGATGTGTCTGGAGGAGGCAGAGCCCCGGCCTTATATGGGCAGACTGGGCCATCCTGTGCCTCTTCTCATCCGAGCACCAGCTTATTTACAACACTGAATAACATTTACACTTCATCTTTACCAATACTTGCACCAAGGCAGCTTACATAGGTTTAGAAGCAGCAGTGGCGTAGGAGGTTAAGAGCTCGTGTATCTAATCTGGAGGTACCGGGTTTGATTCCCAGCTCTGCCTCATGAGCTGTGGAGGCTTCTCTGGGGAATTCAGATTAGCCTGTACACTCCCACACATGCCAGCTGGGTGACCTTGGGCTAGTCACAGCTTCTCGGAGCTCTCTCAGCCCCACCCACCTCACAGGGTGTTTGTTGTGAGGGGGGAAGGGCAAGGAGATTGTAAGCCCCTTTGAGTCTCCTGCAGGAGAGAAAGGGGGGATATAAATCCAAACTCTTCTTCTTCTTCTTCTTCTTCTTTTAAAATGGTAACAAAAAGATCAGCTGGACAGTAAGAAACTACGATAAGCCCAAAAACTAATTTACTCCAAAAATAATATCAGTGATTCCAGTACTGGGAAACTGTGATTATATCCCATACAATAAAAAAGACAAGCATCACCAACATTGTGTTTCATTCATTTAATTAAGATTTATAACCCTGTTCTCTTTGAACTGGGACTCTTAAGTATTTAGGAGTGTGTAGCTATTTTCTCAAAGAAAGATATATTTAATGGTATGAAAAACAAATTAAGAAATTTATCAAGAAAAATAGACAATCTTTGGTACTCAGAGATACACATTTATTTACAAAGGCTAAGAAAGCAGCATACACATTCACATATGAATATATATGGCTAAATATCAAAACTAGCAGACCACAAAACGATCTCAAATAAATCTCCATACTTTGCTTATTATGTTTATGTTCTCCTGAAGCCATCAGATAACTAATTACCCTTTCAGAATGGATTAAATATTAGATGTTCCTATTAAAAATCAGTGTCTTGCATCCAACCTCCACTCAGCGAACTTTAAAGCCTTCTTTAAATCTAAGGAATGTTTCTCTGATGAAAATGACTGTTCCTCCCGTAAAAGAGGCACTTTGAACAAAAATACTAGTTCTAGGTTTGATAGTTTTCTCAATCTCAATCAAATGAATTTGAATGAAGGTCGTTTCTGATACCAGTGATATCATCTGAGGGTTCTGAAAACAGCAGTCATAGCACTCAGCAACCAGCTAGCGTACACAAGCTCTTTATTAGAACTTTTCAGAGTTATTTCTTAATTAAACCAACTCCCATGGCATCACCTCATCTCAACCATAATTAACCCAGAGCACGTGGCCTGTAACAGGGAAAAAATAAGCATCCCAGCTTTCTTAATGAGAGACCTGTGTACCATTACTGTGAAACTAATGACTTTTTAATCCTAAAACACAATATCTGGAAGTTGTCAATAACCTTATGCTTGTTCTTTGAAGAAGAAATGAAAACGGTCACTTCCCTGTGTATCAGTCAAACCTCCCACTACTATGAAGCAACTGCAAACACTTGGATATTTTTTTCCAAGTTTTGCCATTCCCTCCTGAGACCACATTCTATTCAGCCACATGAAGAGCCTTGTGGAAGGGATCAGGACCATTCAACTCAAGGCTGTCCAAAGAACACATTTGAATGCCAATCTGATTGATGTTTTCAGACCTTATCACTTTCTTGCAATAATTCTCTTTGCATAGAATGAAACATAGTGAATAACTGATTCAGTTGTTGCTTAGGGCAAATTTAAGTTTTTTCATGACAGGATGAATGGAATGTATCATGAGAGGTTTACAAAGCCTATATATATTCATTTGACAAGAAAACGCAATTCTGGAAGCAAACTTGGTGCAAAATTTAATACAAGCATCATAATGCAGCAAAATTGGTTCTCTGTGTTAAGGCTCCTCTAATTGGAAAGATTAATGCTTCAAGTAAGTTTTATGTTGATTTGGAAGTTGCCCCAAGGTAAAAATGGTTTGACTATGTGGAGTTTTCTCCAGCCACTATGGTACCTTTTTCAATGTATGGACTTTATAATCTGAGACTGGAGGAAATTGGGTGATCTGTGCACAGATTCCATATTCTTACAAACCTTTGGTAGTTTTCATGTGTGCCAGAAAGACCTGCGTATCTCTTCACAGATATACCCTTATACCAGTGGCGTACCAGGTCTAAATGGCGCCAGGGGGCATGCTGCAGGGGAGAGGAATGTGTTGTTATTTAATGACTGAATACAGCAAAAAAGTGAGGCTCTGGGTCCCCTGGATACACCAAGATCAATGAAATAAATCAGGTCTCAAAAAACAATGAAAATGCAGAAACAGGCAGTTAGTATTTAGAATCCCCAGAATGCAACATAATGGAGGATTAGCATGCTGCCAACTGCAGAATCAAGAACATCAGGGATTGCATTTTTACTGAAATAGTCCCAACTTTCTCCCATTCTAGAGTTCATTCATTTAGTCTGATATAGAAAGAGTAGTATCTGAAGTGTTTCTAAGTATACCCATTAAATGACATTTTCCCCTTCACTTTATAAAAAACAGACTTTGTCTAACAAAATATTCATTGTAGGCCTGAGGCTTCAGAAAACAAACAAAAGCAGGTCCCGCACCAGCGCTAACATTGCATGTTAGGGGAGTCTTGGGTTAATCAATAAGATGGACACTACACTTAAATTCCTTGAACGTACATTTGTGGAAAAACTTTTAAACATAATATGAATCTTTAATCACCCGTCCTCCAGAGTGATTGTTCTTACTTTGACTGTCTGACTGGTTTGAGGATCAGAAAGACATTTTCCTCTCCTCTGGAGCCCCGCAATACTGCATTTTTTAAATGTTTTTTTTTTTTTGCTTTCTTCATTATATCAGCATTAAAATGTTAGCTAGGGCTTATACAGTTAACAAATTTCAAAACACAGAATATTCATACTGTTTCCAGGCTGGCACCTGAGGGAACTGATCTTGATTTCTTGCATCAGAGTGGAAAGAAGGTCCAACTTGAGGCAGAGATCTTAATAGGCCTTCAGTTCACTTTCATGTGAACAATATAAAATATAAGATCTATCATGTCAGCACCTGTGCTTCACTATTGAGCCAATTAAATTTGGAACTAAAATTCATGGGAGATATGTGGTTGTAACAGAAAATACTGTTCTCGATAACATCTAGCTCTACAAAACATGACATCCCTACACTGTAAAATTTCCCATCAACACAAGCAGATGCAATCAAAATGAATTGTGTCATTATACATTTGAGGTACTAGCTATAACCTCAAAATTTAACGAGGAGGAGGCATCAGCATAGGGCTACGGCTTTTGGAGGCATTCACACAGCTCCCATAATGTCTAGTTAAGTCCTGAGTGAGGCTGGTTAGTGCTCTTGGTAGTTGTTGGGGTGGGTACTTCCTCTGCCTGATTTGTATTGCTAAGTAACCTGTTTTTGAGACAAACCTATTTGAACTGGTTTGATCAACAGCACATTTTTAATCTAATAATCATTTCCGTATCTTTATCAGGCTTTCAAAAGAACGTATCTGATTTGTTACAATCCAACTTCCCCTCCCCTCTTTCCTTAAACCGGAGAAAATACTTTCTTTTAGTTATTAGGTTCAATGTTATATTCGCCAGTATTGACTTTAAATCACTGCATCAGATTAGGACACCTAAAATCCCACTGGGTAAAATGTCAAGCAATAAATATAACTATATTCAGCTCATATCATATCCTATATCCAGCCGCAAAGGCTGCTGAACATCTGTAACAATTCAGCATATCTAGGCCAGCCTTGATTACATACTGTGTTACACACCAGGGAGAAAGGAATCCAGTCAGTGTTACTTACTAATTTAGCAGTCCCCAAAGGTTCAAAATTCAAGATAAAGCCTCACAAAGATTCAGACATATCCCTCTCTTCCTCCAAGATACTCAAGGTGGTGTACACTGGATTGCCATTCTACCCTCATACTAACATGTGAGGATAAGAGTGTGCAACTCATAATAGGTGAAAGATTTGAACCTAGTTTACTACACTCAAATGCACTCCTCCCCCCCAGATTAAAGAAATGTTCTCAAGACTCTCCGGTCGAATTCCCACTACCGTCTTAGCCAGGTTTCAGAACACAAACTAACCAGGTTTGAGGTAGTTTGTGTTCTGAAACCTGGCTAAGACTGTAGTGGGGATTCGACCGGGGAGGTCGTCCCTCAAACCTGGTTAGTTTGTGTTCTGAAACCTGGCTAAGACGGTAGTGGGGATTTGACCTCCATTGTCAGTGTGAATACTTCTGAATGCAGAACAAAGAATCCCATGCATGTAGATGCAGAATTAAATGTAAGGGGCTACCTAGTTTAAACTCTGTACATTTTGGCAGGGCAAGGAGAAACTAGACAATCACAATCCATACCTCTTAATTCCCTCCAGATCAAGAACTGAAGGCAGTTAGATGTCACAGGTAATCTTTTGTCTTCAACTAGGGATGAAACAAATAGCACGAATGCACTAGGCAAAAGTGAGAGAAGTACGGAGAAAGAAAAAGAAGCCTACAGAAACCTTAGTCATAAAGGTTAAAGAAAGATGTCTAATGTTTTTTTCTGAGAATAACAGGTTGGAAGCTATTTGTTAATATCACGAAGTACACATTAAATGGATGATGCTACAGAGTCAGACCACAGGTCTATCAAGATCAGCACTGTTAACTCCAACTAGCAAGAGTTATCCAGAATTTCAGGTCTTCCACATGGCTTCCTGATCCTTACAATGGGAGATGCTGGACATTGAACCTAGGACCTTCTGCATGCAAAGAAGATAGTCTACCACTAAGCCACAGCCTCACCTCCTCCCGAAAAGGGAAAATTTTGCTTCTCAGACTTCAATGAAATGAATCCAAGCTGTGAGACTGCACAACTTATGCCACTTGTTTCTAAAGCCTTGCACAGCCATGGGTTATTACTGGTTTACATTTAGACTGGTTCTCAAAGGAAAACATTGAGTTGGATTCAGGTTAAACTGGCAATTTTCACAGATTTTTCCTTTCCACTTCAGACATGCCATTATTCCAGGTCGCCTACTCCCCAGGAGCAGCATTTTGTGGAAGTCAGTGGGGTAAAGGCAAGAAAGTTTGATTCTGCCATGAGAAAATTTAGTCAGAATCCAACCCAAGAAAAGCCATTATATGGAACAGACCAACATGAGTAACATATATTCAAGGGCATGATATGCATGTTTTGTCCATTTCCTATCTCACATCTTAGAATGTGACAGATACAATCAACATGCAAGTCAATTCATAAAGTCCTCTTTTCTGTGAAAATTAACAGGGCAGACTCCTCTTCAAAGAGATTACACTAGTTAAGGGACAGGACTTCCTTCAATCTCTCTCTTTCTCATTCCTCTCTTTCTCTCTCTCCCCCTCCCTCTTTGGAGGGAGATATTGGAAAACTTTTTCTGAGTTATATTTATTCAGTCTAATTTATTTTAGTATATTCCAGATAGGAGGTCTATGACATGCCCAATAGTTTTCTTTAAATTAAACTTCTGTTTATTAGGGCTCCTCAAACATCTGGAACTGATAACGTTTATTTTTTATTTATTCATTTTTTAACTTCCATCCTGCCCTTCCTCAACCACAGTCAGGCTCAAGGAAGCTAACAGCCATAAATACAATAAAATAAAAATGTCATACTATATAATTTATATTTGTTTATTATTTTAAAATTCTAGGTGGCACCTCTGAACCTTAATTATAATTCCAGCCATGACCAATTAAGAATAACCAGTAAAAAGGGCAAGGGAGAGAAAGGGGAAAGGGAGAGACAGGAGCAGAAAAGGCACAAGGAAACAATTCCAGGGATGAAAGTAGGAGTAGGGAGTCCAGCTAAGATGAAAAATTGTTGCTGTCCTCAACTATAGCCGTGGTGGAACATCTCAGTCTACAAAACTGAGTCAAATAAGTCTTCAGAACTGAGCCCTACAGGGCCAAATCCCACAGGGCCAGGGTCTTATTTGATTAGAGAGTTCCACCAGGCTAAAGCCAGAGCTGAAAAGGCTTCGCTTGGGTTGAGAACTACTGGACACTTTTTGGGCCAGCGATCAACCAGAGATATAGTAGGTTCTTACCAGTTGTATGTAATGCTCTTTGAGGCAGTCCCCAAAAAGGCAGTCCCACAAGTATGATGATCCCAGACCATTTAGGACTTAAAGACCAATACTAAAACCTTTAATCTGGACCCAGTACAGCTCGCAGAACATAGGTTGAATACATGTTCTCCCACAGGTTGGTTACCCAGGATGGAGATGCATTCTCTCAATAATGTGGGGAAAATTAGTTCAGAGTAGACAGCTTATTAACATTGCAAGAGTCTGGGTAGGAAATCTTGATTTGTTTGTTTGTTTGTTTGTTTGTTTATTACTGGTTTTATATACCGCCTCTCCCCCGAAGGGCTCTGGGCAGTGAACAACACAATAAAACAATAGTTACAATAAAACCCCATTAAAACAGCAATCAATAATGTTATATTGGCATCCAATCGTAAAAACAGAACTTCATAGATCCACCCTGGAAAATAACACAGAGAAGCGGAGAACCCAGAATGTAAGGAAAAGGAGGGGGAAAGGGGAGGGGGCATCAGCGGCCGGCCCCTCCAAACGCCCGGTGGAACAATTCGGTCTTACAGGCCCTGTGGAACTCTCCAAGATCCCGCAGGGCCCAGATAGTTGATGGTAGCGTGTTCCACCAGGCAGGGGCCAGGGCTGTAAAAGCCCTGGCCCGGGTAGAGGCCAGCTGCATCATCAAGAGGCCAGGGACCACCAGTAAATTGGCCTCTAACGAACGTAGAGGCCGTGTAGGGACATATGGGGTAAGATGGTCCCGAAGGTACAAAGGTCCCAGGCCACGTAAGGCCTTAAAGGTAAGCACCCATACCTTATGAATGATTCGGAACTCAACTGAGAGAATCCACAGATAGGAGAATCCACAGATAGGAATATAATGCATATTTGACAATCTTTATTGTAGGGATATGAGGTTCACAAGCAGTTGATTCAATGCAATAAACACAGAGAGAGAGAGTTCCTAAGATATAAATAGGTTGGAAAATAGGTTTGGAATAGAAAGGGGTATGGGTATATATAGAAAGGGGTAAGGGTATATATATACCCATATATATATATGGGTAATACTACCTGATCATGACGTGAAGAAGATCCAGGGTTCAGAACCAAGTGGCCAGCATCTGGTTCGATTTGCCCTTTGGAGGGTAGGATATTTATAGGGTGAAGAACCACCGGGGGGGTCAGCACAACCTTTGGGAGGTGCTAGGACAACCTCTGTTTGGATGGATTGTTTGAGAAACAATAGAGTGACTGCATTATAAGGTGGTCAGGAGAAGATAGTTACAGAGGGGAGTATCTGGGTTAAGATAATCAGGGGAGGCAATGTCGTCACAGGTTTTCTTGTGTCTGGAAATAAGTATCCATTCAGCAGGGCTACTGTATCATGTTGAGAACACATTCTTCATTGGCTATACAGCTTAAAATGTGCTGCTATGGCAAGCAAGCTGAGAGAATGAAAACAGAAAGGAAAAAAAGAACAAAATCCTGGAAGTTCCTTGTATGTAGATCTGATGATCGCCAGATAATGGACTTTCCATCTCTGCAATGCCAGCATCACCCTTTAGGCTGGCACGTGGACAGGGATACCTGTGAATAAGCACTCCCTCCACTATGTCAGGGGGGTATGATAACAGGTCCCTGTAAAGACCTTTGCTGCAGCATTTTGGACCAGCTAGAGATTCTGTTGCAGCCTCAAGGGTAGCCCTGCAAACTACAGTAGTCCAACTCGCAGGTGATCATTGGCATGGATCACTGTGGCTAGCTCAGAGTGAGAACGGTAGGGCACCAGCTACTAAGCCTGTGAAGACAGTTAAATGCCACTCTGGCTACATTTGTGACCTGAATGTCCAGTGAAAGGGAGGGGTCTAGTATCTTATACCCAGATTCCTGATGATCGGTGCTGGTACACATTCCACCCTGACAAGCCCTGAATCTCCCCAGTCTAGCCACAGGATCTATGTCTTTGATGGATTCAGTTACAAAATTTAGCTGCATGACTTTGACCTAGTTTTTACTACAGCAGTTCGTTTTTTAGTGCTGACTCCCACAATATTCTTATCAGAAAATTTCAGACGTCTCCAGCCACATACTAAGAAATGGAATGTGACAGCATTCGAAGACTGGAAATAATCTTTTTTTAAAAATGTATAAAACAAGTATCCATTTAGACCGTAACATAATTTGGGCTTTAATCCATGTATTTTTCCTAGGTGGAGATTAAAAAACCAATAGTGCACAATAATTCCCATTGTTGGAATAACGTTTCTTCTTAAAAATTTTGAATTCATTTCACCGTACATTCTTTCATTTGCTCTGTTTCACTATCATATTTAAACAAAAATTTATATATTCTTCCTAGCAGATGTTGTTTTTGCTACATAATTTCTTTTTCAAATTCTGCCATTTCTCTTAATAGGTATTTAGAATTTGAACAAGAAATTGTGCAGCAAAAAGTATTAAATACACAATTTGTCAAATTTTAAGAAAGAATTGGCATAAAATGTTCTATAGTCTATGACTCCAAAATACATTATGAATATAAATAAAAATGTCAAAGGAACTTGTTAAAAAAGTCAAGAAGAGATAGGCTTTTTTTCCCCAAATGTGGAGGACTTGTAAAAAGGAAATAAATACATACAGAAATGCAGAAGATACTGAAAAATTAAATTTTCAAATGGAAACAAAGACTATGTTACTAGCTATCTAGGAAACTTGCCCCCAAAAGACCAAGGCTATGCAACTATGAACTATGAAAACCAACTGACACGATCCCATCAGCAGTTCTCCATTTCAGATTAAGAGGGGCAAGACTTATTCTCTGAATACTCCCCCTCACACTGACAATACCCTTCTCTGACACATTTGTTTCCTATGAAAATGGAGGGAGGTGGAACAGGAGGACTTGCAAACTGACCCCCACCCCCCACTGAAAAAAGATTGATATGCTGCCATTTACGTGCTCAGTCTCATAATATTGCTGCCTTTTTAGATAATTTACATGCAGTGGCTATGCAGAATAAATATGTATAGGACATAATGAACAGGACATAATGACGGTATATCAAAAATTTTAATCTGTCAGTATTCTATCTTTTGAATTGATTTTGTTGTAGGATAGTTTCTGTATGTTATATATAAGCTGCCACAAGAGTACTATTATGAGCTAAGAAGCAGCACAGAAATTTTAGGATGGGGGGGGAACACAATTTCAGTCCTTGCCTTGGATGCCATTTTCTGAATCTATGTCCCTGGGTAGGGGAGATGACTGAGCAGGGAAGTAGGGGCACTTCTCTTTGGTGTCACATCCTAAATTGCCCTACACAACACACATACACACATACCAATACAACACTGTGATATGCTTTTCTCAATGTGGTCAACAGGCATAGAATTCCAGATGCCCCTGGAACCAAGACCTTTTCTTATTGTACTCTTCTGGCAACTGGCATTCAATGTCTTTCAATGTTGAACACTGAGATGCCACTTAGACCTCTTCCACACTGTCAATGAAATCCTAAGGATACTTTCTCAGGAGTAGATATAGCTATTCCACTGGATAACACTAGGATACTGTGCAGAGTTGTTTCAAGATTGCTCTCCAACTCTCTTTTCTTGCAAGGTGACAAACCCCATCCGCTAGCACAATCACATGCTGTTCTTTACCCCTAAGGTGATGGACTATTCATGTCAAACCACCTAGTGAAAGGCAGAGAGGTCTAGATGTCTTTATTCTACTTGTGAGATGTTTGCAACACTTCATTTAACCATTTATTTAAAATATTTCTATCCCATCTTTTCTATTTAGCTCTAAACTTCTTACAAACATGACCATGGGCCTATCAATTCCGCAGATGCTGAAGATGACCCAGACTAATGAACCACAAATCCATCTACAACAGCAAATTGCTTGGGTAGGCTGGCATAGCGCAAACCACCAGACTCTTAAATTTTTTTTTAAAAAAGATGCTACTTCAAGTATAACAGTAGAGGCCATTGTTTGCACACCACAGTCAAGGCAGACATATAGATCAGGTTGCCTAGCTTCTATGTTAAACACAATATTTGTTAGTAGATGTACTAACAGTCTGTAACACTCATTACAGTCTGTACAGTCTGTAACACTCATTAACTACAGTCAGGGAAGAAGTATTTTCATTTAAAAAATAGACAAATCAATAAATGGTGCTCCTAAGCAGGCATGCTTAGAATCATGAGCATAAATAATTATTACTTGGAAAATCAATTCTGTCAATATTTTCAGGACTTCCTTTGAGATACAGATGTCTGGCACTGAAATGTCAATTCCTAAATCATTTTAAAATTTCCTTTTCCCAGAAATTTTAATAAAAACAACAACAGCTGAATAAAATGGAACTGACAAAAGAGTATGTGGCTAATGGTGCCATACTAAATAGTGCCATACTAAATGGTGCCATACTTGAATTCTACAAAATAGAAAGGGAGTAATGTTATTTAGGATTGCACTCTATATAAGATCCATTAAATATGTTATGCATGTGCCACTATAATAACTGCTGTGAGAAGACAGTAGTTGAAATATTTAGTGCAGAATAAATGACTATATTATTAAAACAGTATTTTAAACATGTTAAAACACACATTGTATTTGTCCTTTCTTTGAATTATAGCCTAACCCCTGAGGAGATGGTGTGGTAGCAGTTTCATGTTTTCTAATGTTTTAATTTATCTCTCCTTGAACATGTCAGAATTTGTATATAAATTCCAAAGTAATTAGAAAAAAAAACTACTAAGACTTTCACTTTATACTAATTACTACAAGGGATCAAAGAATATAAGCTCAAGTGGAGTAAATTCATCTTAGTTTTATACTTGAAGCAATGACAGTGGAGAGTTTGATATCAAATTATGGTTAGATGATACACAGACTTTGGAAAGAAGACTGGCCCAAGTACTAATGCATCTACACACACCCAATATAGTTGATCATATTTCCTCTTCTCCAGACACTAACATGTTTCCATTAAAGGTCAGTGCACATCCTGAAACCATAATCTGTTTTATTAGACAGTAGTCAGAGATAGTCAATGGTCAGATGGTGGCCTAGAGGGGGGGCAGCATCATGTGATCTCCACTTCCAGAACAGTCAAGAAAGGTTTGGGGAAAAATACCAGTAGTCGCTTGAATCCAAAGAACCATACAGAAGGTTCTGTGAGAATAAGCCTTGATTTTCCCCAGTTGCAACTCCCTGTCTCCCAAATAAAGAACAGCAAATCATTTTGGAAAGCATAAGAATTTCAACATTCATTCATAAGGCACAGGAGACTACAGTCCAAGAGGGAGAAGCAGGACATTCCACAGAGCTAGCAGAAGTCCCTTCCATGACTCTAAGTAGCTCTCTGGATCCAGACCAGAGCCTTCGGTTTGGAACACTACCATTTTCTCAACGCATTTCTCTCCCCACTTTCTTCTTCAGAGCCAAGGCAATTTGTTATGTCTGATTCTCCATTTACTCCCTCCACCCATACCTATATTGGCTCATACATAATCTGATCCTTGGAATATAAATCACAAGACAAACAACTCTACTCAGAATATGACAACAAAATCTGATTCACTTGAGGCAAAGTAGAATTTGACTGGCACTGCTCTATTCTATATTCACAATCTCTCCTAAACACCTCATTCCTTTTGCCTCAGGTCATACTGAACAATATTTTTGGAAATACTCCAAAAGCTTCTCCTTTTCCGATTTCTCTTCCAAGAAAGTCACGCTAAAGTCTTTCTCGATATAAAGCAGGCACCTTGTTAATTCCAAGAGCCACATCACACAAAGACTACATCTGATAAGAAGGGGTGGGGGGTGGGGGTGGGAATCTGATAGGAAGGGAAGGCTCCCAAGTGATTGAAATTCATTGATAAGTCTGAGGAAGTGAGCAGGGATACATAACTGGACCAATGGGTACACTTTCCCACCTTTCTGGGTAAAATAATTATCAGCTTGCACTTCCACCATTCCAAGGTGGTAGTGTTTCAACTGATACCTATTTTCTCTTAAAGTTCCCCTACAGGGACATATCTATGGAAAATGGCAAGCACTGAAAACCCTTCTCCACTGCAGCACAGCTGGGTCCAGCATTCAACTGTGGATCTGCAGTTGAAAACTGGACCTGACCAGACTGAGTCCAGAGTCAAACTGTGGGTTCAGCCTGTCTGGGTCTAGTTTTATACTACTGACTCTACTTCTGAAGTCCATGTGACTTTCCAGGTGGGGCTTCAGGGCAGAACCAGAAGTATAAAGCAGGAGCCAGCCAGGCTGCGCCTGCCATTTAATACTAGGCTTGGTCGGGCTGGGTTGAATTTTAAACAGAAGACTCTGCCTCCAACATCTATGTTGGATGTAGAGCCCGTAGTTTAAAGCTGAACCCATCCCAAGTGGATTTCTAGACAAGAGGAGGCTGGGCACCTGGGGCACCCTCTTTAGGTGGCACTCAGGGCATAAGCCCTGGCTGCCCCACCCTATATATGCCTCTGTTTCCCCAAGTTTAGAGTGAATTTGCAAGAACACTATTAGCCTTCTCATATTTAAGTCACAGTATGACTGCACATGGAAGGCAGTTGAAAGGGATAACATCAATCAGGGACAGCCAGCATCTTTAATGGATAAACTGCTCTGCCACCCATCTTTCTAGGTCATGATGCTGTTAGTTTTCAGCCTTCAGAGATGAGGCCTCAAAGAATCCTGCAGCACATTCTGATTTAATGAGAGACAATTGCTGGGTGAGAAGCAGCATTTTGTGTATTGCAAAGCACTGCATGATCTGACTGCTTTCTCCACTATTTCCCAATATATGTTTTCAATCTCCCCCCAAATGGCAGGCGCATGTTTTTGCTCATCATGTTAACTGTAACTCACACAGGTCATTTGTAAATTTGACTTTCAACGCGTTTGTGTTTATTTTGAGAGTGTAAGTCAACAGAAGTTAAGCAGGAAAGTTTCCTCTCTAAGTCAGAATTCACTATGATGTAATAAATTGTGACTGGGCAAAAAGTCTTGTACAATAACCAATCGTAGCCTTCCCTCGTCTGTGGGAAAAACAAATCGCATCCCTCCCACATCTGTGGGAGATCACAATGAAAGAATTTCTGCCCTAATTGATCTTCTCTTTCTCTGTTTCTTTCATGTGTAATCCTCTAACTCAGAAAAGTCCAGTATGAAAGCAGAAGAGAGATGACAGAACCACAACAGGAAAGTTCAAATTTCACTGGGGGGGAAAAAGCAGGTGAAACCTGTCATGTGGTCTTTAGGAGATCTTGTCAGGCTGAAAAGAAAATTGTAGGCTAAGTAAACATTCTCAACATAAGAGGCTTTATCTTGTCTGTTTTAAAAAATTAATTAAAGCCAACCACTAAATCTCATCTGCTGTCACTTCTTTTGTGTTCCTCACTTGGACATTTTCTAAGTAATCCTTAGTTACTTTCTCGAAAGTCTCCCCAGGTCAACCCAGCTCAGGGCAGTGAGCCAATCCAAATTCAGAGTCTGAAAGATTCTACACTGTGTAGTTAGAAGGGGGACATCTGTGAGAACATTCTACATCACTTGAACTTACTAACTAGTAACACTTACAATAACAAGATACAGAGAATATACAAATCCTATCCACGTGGACTAAGGGCCAAACTAGATGCCCAGGTTTTTAATGTTTCAGCTCCAAAGTCCACTTGGGTTCCCTGCAGCCATACAGTAACTGAGGGAGTTACTTTTTAAAAATAAAGGAGAAGCCAAATGGTCTTGGAATACCATGGCAGGGAGAGGAAGGATTCTTGCCTCCCCACCCCCCACCCCCAGCTGTTTCTCCAAGCAAAAACAGGGCTAGGCAGGATTAGCCTTCCTTTTTGCAGTTCCACATATAAGTTGGAAAGAATGGTCATAGTATAGCATTCTCCCTGACATACTGATTTTCTTTGCTAATGAAGAAGACTTTTAGGAATTATGGATGTGGGGGCAGGACTGTCCAAATGTGTGATGCCAAATACCAATAGTCTGTTGTGTTATACCCCAGCGAGGAAAAAAAGTTGCATGTAGTTGTTCCGCATGTGTAAATCAGTGCTAAATGTAGATTAAGTTATAAATTGGGTTCATGATAAAGCAACCAACAGATACCACTTGACTATACGCTGAACTGTCTACAGAACACACATTCTTCACATGCCAATTTGATCACATGAAATGGGTGCAAAGGTCTGTATAGCAGTCCAGGATAAGGACTGGATTAATGCATTTCCCACAGGGATTATTACATTGCAGTAGCAAGGCACATGGTAGCGCCTTACGCTGAACAAGGCTGTTGGTCCATCAGCATCAGTATTGTCTACTCAGTCTGATGGCAGCTGTCCAGGACTTTGGCAGGGATCTTTTACATCACCTACTACCTGGTCCCCTTTTGACTGGAAATGCTGGTGATTGACATGAGCCTTTTTGCATGGAAAGCATGGAAAGTGCTTCATCTGCCTAAGGGTTTCGTCTAAACTTAATGATGAATCCATCCAAGATTGTACTAACAAGATCCAGTAGCAACCTCAACATTTGTGTAAGAGACAATTACTTTTGCTCTTTCAAATTCTGGAAGCATGCCATGCTTCTCTGCTAACCGTCAGAACAGCAGAGAATTGTGGACTAAGAAGAGAAAAGCACAACAAATAGTCTCCCTGGTGGCTAAACTGAATCAAACTCATTCCTGATGATTCTTTGCGGGCAACACATGATGACAGATGAATGCTATTTCCCCTTGTTTAAGCAGAACTGATTATTTCTAATTAAACCTTTCTATCTATGTCTTCAATGATAAAAGGGGGAGGGGAATCATTTTACAAGCACACTCATGAGCAGGTCAAGAAATTACTGTATTGAACCATCTGAAGTACCATAAAATCAATGACCTTATAACAGCAAGACAATCTAATGACTAAACATTTAACAGTTATTTTCAAAACGTGTGTGTGTATATATGTATGTATGTGTGCATGCCCACGTAGCTGATTTGGAGTATAAATTAAAACACTAGTTCTCAGGTAATGAAACAAAACAACTGCATACTATAGAAACTGATCAGACACATGGGCATTTTCCCTACAGAAAAAATATCCTGGGATAGACCCGAGATCATATATCCTAGAGTGCTTTTATCCCGGTTTCTCTCTTCGCACGGCTGCCCATCAGCACATTCAGGAACTCCAGTGAATCATGTATGAGCCCCCGGTTTATTTTCATTTTCCACATGAACATTTATGTTTGTGTTGTTTATGTCGTTTACGTAGTTTGCGTACATTTACGTAGTTTACGTAGATTCCGTTTTTCCGATATTCTGATTGGCTGCAGCTAAGGGGCAGTGAGAACAGGTGGCGAAGCTGGAAAAATAAACTGTGCCGTCGCCCGTGGTCTTTGCATGGGAGCAGGATTGGTGTGGGCTTTTCCAAAAGAACTGCCAATTTCATCGTTTTTTGAAAGCTGCAGGATAAGGTAAATCTCGCGGGGCAGGCCCGATTTAGGCCTGGAAGCCATGCAGAATTCATGGCCAAACCGGGATGGTTCACTTCCTTATCCCAGGATATATTGGTCGTAGGGAAAACGCCATGGACAGCTGTATTAACGGGTTCCAGAAAGCCACTATGTGATTCCAATGTATGAAAATTGGCAGTACTTATAGAAAAGTTAGGGGAACGCATCCTTAACCATAATTGCTGTGAAATAAGACTTACGATAGCTTCACATCCTATTCCACCTTTGGGGGCCAACATGAACTACATATGGTGTGAACAGATGCCTTTTGTGGTTGGTTCTGGGTGCCTACAAATGTTAATGATTCAGAATTTCTACTGAGTTGCTACCCACCATCTTTCTATCAAGTGTAAACAGTTTTCTTGGGTGAGCAGCTAGAAAAGTGTACTGCAGATACCATCCATTTAGGCTAGCCTAAGGTCATCAGATCTCAGAAGCTAAGCAGGGTCAGTTCTAGCTAGTACTTGGACAGAAGACCACCAAAAAATACCTCACTATGCAGAGGCAATGGCAAACCACCTCTCACACTGTCTCTCACACTGAAAACCCAACTGGGTTGCTATAGCTTTGGCAAGGGTGTGAAGATTGTCATTTGGAGATTCCTACTCCACGTGATGGGAGGAAAGGTGACCTGGTATAACTCAGACTCTTCAGATCTTGGAAGCTAAGCAGGGTCAGTACCTGGAAGGGAAATTTTGTAACAAAGCTATACCTAAAAGGCTGGGGAGGGGCTACAAAGATTTACACTCAAGGTTTGGTTACTATTTGTAATACTGGCATACTACAAGTATCCTAAATCATTAATTAACCTGTGAAGCTCATCTTGTCTAACGTTTTATACTCTGCTGACCAGCAAAGAGTTTGTGCCTCCTCAAATCTAATGAGATCTTTTCATGCTGATCTCTTCTGGTCAAAAGGAGGGCGTGGATAGTGAAAGCCCTTTTCCTAAGGATTAATATTTTGGCTTTGTGAGGAATTCCAGGGCCTCTTTTTGCCTAAGGCCCACCAAAGGGGGAGGAGAGAGAGCACTGCTCTGTGGGTGCCAGGCAGGAAAGCAGCACAGGAACTCAAATGCAACCTTACCAAAGCCACTCCCTCTAGTCATCTAGATCCAAGTCCACCAGCACCTTAAAGTCCAGTAAGGTTTTCAGTGTATGAGCTTTTGAAAGTCAAATTTCTCTTTGTCTCCAGGACTCAAATCTAGCTGTTCTACTGCAGACCAACACAGCTATCTGTACCGGCTGCCCATCTCCTGGGCTTCAGACACATCATTCTCAACATCTTCAACATTATGCCTTTTATTTGTCAAGGAAATGTACACACTGTCCCTTGACAGAGGCATCTCACAAGCAACCCCCCCCCCCCATAAAATCCCCATAAGGTTATTACTATGAAAACAAAACAAGGTATTAAAAGAAGCCATTAAAGGAGAGGCTTCAACATGGAGTGAGCCACGATTAGTAGTGGATGCTACCAGCTGCTGGAAGTCCTCCCTTTGCTTTCGGCATTTGGGTGAGAAAGTGGAATGAACACATCTTTTAGTAAGCAGGAAAGATCCTTATCACCTCACCAGGATTCCTCTTTCACGGAAGGCTAGAAGACACCTGGCGATCTTTAGAACACTAACAGAGACGTTCAAAACTAGATCGCGTAGCAGCACAACGTCGATGGGACTGCCCAGCCGGCCACGCCAGAGGAATTCCACCCAGGCTTGCCCATCCTCTCGTCCCCCACCAGATCCTTCGACAGCGACCAGGCAGCCTCGGAGCTGCCTCGCTCATTTCATTCCACGGGGAACCACCCAGGAGAGCCCGAGCTTTGGCACTGCGTTCACCTAGTAGCGGAAGGATCACCTCGCCCACCCCTGGCAGAGGAGCCGGCGCGTCGCAGAAAGCCTCCTGCTGAGAAGGAGCCCTCCCCCCAATTCAGCATCAGCAAGAAAAGTGGGTCAGGAAGAGCTGCGCTGGGAGAAGTCTGAGCCTTAGAAATGCGTGCAAAAAAAAATAAAATCCCGCAGCGCTGAGCAGGGTTTCCTTCGCCCCTCCCAAACGATAAGAGCTATTTATTGACACCCCCCCCCCCTTCCCCTCCCGGACGCCTCCTGCTTATCAGCCGTTCATTCACTCCCTCCCCAGAAAATCATTCGGCTGGGCATAATTCTAGGCTAAGGCAGATCCTGGAAGCGTCCCTTCAACCGCATGTATCCAGTCGACTGCGGAGAGGATGTGGCATCTGGGGAGGGCTTTCCGGGCGATCAGCGGCTCATCTCCCGTACCACCCACTGCGTTTTCGCAGGCAATCGGCATCTGCCAAACCCAAAACAACCGCTAAAGCCCCGTCGACATAAACAGCCCATTCTGAGGAAAGCCTCCAGAAAAAAAAAACTTCACATGCACTTCAATCTTCTCCTTGGTGACCCCACCCCCACCACACCCCCACATCGGGCATATCCTTCTTTCTGCCCCTGCATTCCCCGAAGATGCCCGGGCGTCGCATTCCTGCACAAGGGGAGAATGGGTGTGATACAAAAGCGGGGAGGGGGAGCCATCGCCGCTGGATTCAAGGGGAGCATCTATGTATGCAGCCTGGCTGGGCCACACCTCCCTATTCCGAGCCACACTTTTCTGCCTCGGGAGCCAGCAACAGCAGCCTAACCTATCGCGGGCACTTCTTCCCAGCCGAGCGATCCACACTGCCCGCCCCGTCCCCCATCGCTTCAACCAGCGGCGAGAAACCGACCCGAGGTGAAGGTGAGCCACCACCAGCAGCATTAAGGTCGTCGCCTCAAGGGGAAGAAGGGGTGGGGAACACGACGGTCGCACTTACGCACTGCCTCCTGCTTGGGGTCGAGGGTGTGGAGAACCCCCTGGACGCCGCCGATCTTGCTGTGCAGCGCCCGGACCCTGCGGTGGGTGACCTGGATCTCGCCTTCGATCTCCTGAAAGAGGGCGCAGGCATGCCTGGCCACGTCGGAGAGCTGCCGGAGGATCCGCGAGAGAGCCACGTTGCTGACCGAGCCCAGGTCCAGCATCACCAGCGTCTCCTCGGCTTCGCCCTCCTTCCCGTCGGCGGGCGCCACAGCCAGCCCGGCGGCGGCTGCAGCCTCTTCCTCCGGCTCGCTGGCCGCTTCCCCGGGCTCCTCTCGCGGGCTGCCGGGGGCAGGATCGCCGCCTGGGTTCTCGTCCAGCACAGAGGCGACCTGCTGCTGCCTGCAGAGCCACTGAGGCTCCACGATCCGCTTGGCAAAAGGCATGGCGAAGCGGTCCCGGTCGATCGCGATCCCGCCGGTCGTTCGAGCCACCCAAAACCACCGGTGCAAATCCAAGCAAGCGACTCGCCCACTCCGGGTGCTTTCCAAACTGGGCTGTTTCTGCCGCTCCTCTTCCACCTCCTCCTCCTCCACTTGCTAGCAGCCGGGATCGGCAGGCGAGTGATCCCCCATGATCTCCCTCAGTCGATCCCCAATCGCGCCTGCAAAGCGGTCGCCGAGCTCAGCCCTTCCCCGGCCACCTCCAGTTGCCTCCACTCCCCTTTCTGCGTCCTTCTTCCTATACGTTCAGTCCCTCGCTTCCCCAGACAGCCCGAGCTTGCAGCGCGCGAGAGAGGTGGATTTTAAACGGATGGCTTGAAAACCCGGAGACAGGAATTCGCCTAAATCTTTTGTGAGGAGGAGCAGGCAGGGAGAGCCACCCACTCCCGTTACAAGAGGCGGCGGAAGGGGAGATAGGGAGAGGTATTACCCCTTGCGACCGCACGGGGTCGCTACAGGCTCCACACGGGTCAGGCTGCCAATCCACCATCAAAGGGGCGAGAGCTGTTTGAACAGAAGATGAAAAGGGGGTGGTGAGAGGAGGAGCTGGAAGCTTGAAAAGTTTGGCTCTTGGGCTGAACAAAGCAAAGCATCTGTTTCAAGATACCGGTCTGGAAAAAGAGCAACATCTCCTGTTTACTGAAGTACATGGATGGGGCAGGAACCCCAAAGTACTCAATATGGGTACTTTGAAAGTGCCCAGAAAGACTTGAGTGAGGAACACAGCAAGACTGATCTCTTCCAAAGAACTGCTTTGGCAAACTGCTTTCTTTCTAATGAGAGTTAACATGATCAACAGTGTAAAGCACTCTGCAGATTAGCCTTGGCCATATAAATGATCAGCAACTCAGAAGATGCCAAGAACTGCAGGCAATGTGTTCAGCTACTGAACTAAGGTGACTCCTTTCCCCTAAAAGACAGCTCATTTGAGAGCCATAATTCATAATGAATAATTCAGTGCATTTAACACAACACAGGAATGACAAATATTGGCCTGTGACATTAGACACAAGCAGTATATAAACTACACACATTTTCTCTCTGTCTCTTGCCATCAAGTAAAAGCTGAGCCCCCCCCCCCCTGCCCTCCAGGTAGAGTTTTCAATATGAAAGACATTTGGAGGTGGTTTCCCACTGCCTGCTTTCACATCATGACCCTTCTATTCCTTGGAGATAGGGTAGTCAGCTTCAGGTTGGGAAATCTAGAGATTTTAGGGATGTCACTGCTGTCCCAAACAATCTCTGACTGGCAGATAAGCTATAGCCATAAAATCTGTTGATAAACAGTGTATAGAACCAGGCTGTGGCCGAATTCCCACTGAAAATTTAATCTAGATACAACCAAGTTTCAAAAGAATCGGCACCTTTTCATCCAGTGCCAACATCCTCACTGCAACATGTTTCTAGTGAAGACGTCTAGGCCTGCCCGGGGGGGGGGGGGGGGGGTGCCTGCTGTCAGGGGTGCAATTGTTAAGCTAGCAGCATCAAAATTTCAGAGTATCTTTAGGAGACCCTCCTGATGATACCGCCCAGATTTGGTGAAGTTTAGTTCATGGGGGCCAAAGTTATGGACCCTCAAATGTGTAGCCCCCATCTCCTATTAGCTCCCATTGGAGTATCCCCCCCCCCAAAAAAAAGGTGCATATACAAGCAGGTCCAGGAAAATCCTGTGATAAGGGGGGGAGCACCAGAAACGGGACTGATCTGTGTTCTGCGGTTCAGCAGTGGGGAGATCGGGAGGAAACCTGGATATTTCGGGTGACTATCCCAGGATAAATCACAAGTGAGAAATTGCCTTGTGACCAATATAAGCCTTCTCTGCATGACTGGTACCCAGATCTTACAGATCTAAACAGACATCTTTATTTTTTAACTGCAAATGCAGTTCAATGTAGCAAAATGTAAAGTGATGCACATAGGGGCAAAAAATCCAAACTTCACATACACACTACAGGGGTCAGTGCTATCAGTCACAGACCAGGAAAGGGATTTGGGCGTCTTAGTTGATAGCTCCATGGGAATGTCAACTCAATGCATGGCAGCTGTGAAAAAGGCAAACTCTATGCTGGGGATAATTAGGAAAGGAATTGATAATAAAACTGCAAAGATGCACTTCTATAAAGCAGTGGTGCGACCGCACTTGGAGTACTGTATTCAGTTCTGGTCACCACATCTCAAAAAGGATATCAAATCTGGAGAACCGGGTTTGATTCCCCACTCCTTCACCTGAGTGGCAGAGGCTTATCTGATGAACCAGATGTGTTTCTACACTCCTACATTGTGCTGGGTGACCTTGGGCTAGTTCTTCAGAACTCTCTCAATGTTCTTCAGAACTCTCTCAATGTTCTTCAGAACAGTTCTCTCAACAGTTCTTCAGAACTCTCTCAATGGCCCTTCCGCACACGCAAAATAATGCGTTTTCAAACCACTTTCACAACTGTTTGCAAGTGGATTTTGCTATTCCGCATAGCTTCAAAGAGCACTGAAAGCAGTTTGAAAGTGCATTATTCTGCATGTGCGGAATGAGCCAATCCCACCTACCTCACAAGGTGTCTGTTGTGGGGACAGGAAGGGAAAGGAGCTTATAAGCCACCTTGAGTCTCCTTATAGGAGAGAAAGGTGGGGTATAAATCCAAACTCTTCTCTTCTTCTTAAAAACTTCACCAGGCATTACCATAAGACAGATTCAGGGTAAAAAGAGTTCCACTTCAGGGCAGAAAACTGGGATGAGCCCCTCCTTTCTGTGCTGTGGTCCTGACCAGAATCCAGGATCTGTGGCAGTATTACATGCATGAGGATCAGCAATGGGAAGATGGTCCCTGTGAAGAAAACATGGCAATCATCCCATCTAACTTGTTCCTGAGAGAAAAGCATTTTAGAAAATCAGTGGCAGGCATATAAGTGGCAGGCAGGTATGAGGGAGAGTTTGTTTCCACGTACCTGTATACATGCTTAGCTTTTAAAAGTGGATTTTACAGCCCATGTTGAAACAAACTGAATTGCTCCCATCACATCTAGGAGAGTTTTACCATGAATTACCCATGAACATTCCCTACTGCATCTCTATAGTCATATCAATTCCCTTTTCCTCACTGTGCCCTCCAACTTGAGTGTGGCTTGCCTCCTATTTGCATTGCAATTTCTTTCAGCTGCACAGTCCTACAATTCCACTGAAAAAAACTGAAGAACATCTGTGTACTCTCAAACATAAACAGTAAAACTGTGAGGAAAAAACACATTGTTTTCTTTATTCTCTTTGACATTACCCTTGTAGGTAAACAATACTGAGTAGGAAATATGATTCTTCAAGCTAGTGACCTCTTTTCAAAATCAATATCAAAGCAGATTTTCGCCACTAATTAAACAATTTTAATTAAATGTAAATAAATACTATGTAGTCTCAGAATCAACCAGAGAGTAACATTTTCCAGAGAGTAACATTTGGTAAGTCAGCCAAAGATAAATTTATTTGACCTTTTGAAAAGGTAAACATCTCTACAGTTAAAAATATAGTTAATATTAGGATTGCAAATTCTGGATGGGAATTCTTTGAGATTTTGGGGTGGACCTATGAGAGGGTAGAATTTGAGGAAGACAGGGAGCTTAGCAGAGATGTCATGCTGTGTGGTGTCCACTTTTCAAAGCAACTTTTTCCTCCAGGTGAACTAATCTTTTTTCGCCTGGAGTTCGGTTCCAGGAGAAGTCCAGAACAACCTAGCTAAAATATCATCTCTGTGTTATATATCTGTTAGAAAAGCTGCTAATATTCTGCCATACAAAATACAAGTGTTACCAGATTATATGAGATACACCTTTCAAAACTGAAGGTATGTTACCGCGCTGCTCAGGATAACACTTTCCGTTCCAGAGGTATCCCGCTCTCGGCAGCGCCCAGGAACCCAAGCAAGACCCGACAAGGCTTGGATAAATAAAAGTGATTTATTGAGATGCTGACCTAAGTGTCAGCACCTCCCTTCCACACAAACACTGCGCTGCCTAGCAGCCTTGCAACCCCTTAAGTACACTTTCTCCCGTCGGGGGCCCGGGAGAACCAAAGACAGCCCACCACCATTCATTAACAAAATTCAAAACAACCAATCATTCATTTGCAACATGCAGGAACCAATCAGTGTCCGATAGGCATCCCCTTCTCAAGTTTCGCACCAGAGCAGGGCGAGGCGATGACGTGTCCACTGACAGGGGGACACACAAAGGTTTTCTCCAGGTGTCCGGGGTCAGGAAGCAAAGAGCGATGACGTGAGTCCCCTTATCTGCCTGCTGACGAGATTAGGCAGGGCAAGGCGCTTCGACTGAGGTTTCCCTTTGTCCGCGTGCATCAGGAGACTTTACACGTGAATGGGATGGGTCCGGGTGGGGCAGAGATGGCTCTCTGCCTTGGGCCAAGGAGGTTCCATACAATCACAAATACAGGGAAACTTACAAATCCTATTTCTACCTAATACAAACCAGTTTCTACCTAAATAAATACAAAACGGAATAAATCCTCCAATCGTTTTAATTCAGACATAGTCCAGGAACGGGATTCTCTCCTGGCTCCGCTATCAGGTAGAATTTCATTTAGTGTAGCTTCTCCCACTTTAGGGAACGTTTATACCTATCCCAAATTCTCCCTGTTTTTCAGACTAGCAGATACCGGTACATAGTATTCTTAATCCTCATTTACATGGAACCTGGCAACTGTAGTAAGGAACAAAGGTTATTGCTGAAAGTTTTTTTTTCTCAATGTCTGCTCGTTCTGAGCATTAGAAGACAAGTATATACATAAGTGCCAGCAAGTCACAGCCAATTTATGGCAACCCCAGCAAGGGGTTTTCAAGGCCAATGAGAGACGGGCAGTTTGCCATTGCTTTCGTTTGTGGAGTCTTCCATGGTGGTCTCCCATCCAAGTACTGATCCTGCTTAGCTTCCAAGATCTAACAAGATCAGCTTACACCACACCATCTTCCCTCCCAGAAGGCAAATATGTGTCCAATAATACACAGCACAAAGGAGACCAAAACATACATTTGTCTGCACTGGTTTGAATATTACAGGCGAAGTGACGTTTTGCATAAACTAAAAATACTGAGCTCTTAACCATTTCCAGAACACTTTCAAGGCATGTAGATCTTTACAATCCTTATCTTCACACTAACTCAAAGAAGGAGATCCTTCTTACTTTCATTTTACAGATGTAAAATAGAAACAGCTGCAAACATAAGGCCAGCTAGTTGCCTCAAACTGAAAAGCCGTATGAAAGTGCCCATTTTTAAATAATTATTATCCTTCCCAACATACTGAAAGTAATGTTTGGGAGGAAAAGTAAATAATCTTTAGAGAAATAGTTGAGTCCTTTAAGGTAAAATACTCCTGTCTCTTGCAATGTCTGTCCACAGAATCTTTGCCTGCAAGTAGAATTGAAGAATAGATGATGCAATTGTTTACTGGGAATGTCAGGTCTGAGCTATTTCACAGGTGATCAGTTGTTTAGAATCTGTGGGCTAGCAACTGAATTTTTCACACAGATTTCCTGTATTTTAGCATGTTTGCCTGGGTTTTGGAAATGCAGCAGCTCATCCCTACACAGTTTGAATATGTGACCACCTTCAGATTTTCTCCTTTTGTATCAATCTTGTGCTTCTTTTTATTTGAATTTGTTTGATCCTGTTAAAGCCAGGAAGTGGTGAATCACCAAACATTGGCTGTGGTTTTCTGCATACATTTTCTATAATAGGCTACAGCCCTTGTTTCACACCAAAAAATGAATCCAGAATTAGCTCGTATTCTTGCTTTCTCTTTGTCTCTCTTTTTCTCACTTTTTCAATCCAAGCAAGGCAACTTCTACCTGCATGGTGTTTCTTAAAACATTAAGAAATGGAAATGCCTTAAAATGACTTGTCCAAGTATTGGTTATTTAGATTCAGTGTCGTACTTCACCAAAGAGCACAGCAGTGAAACACCTCATCTCTATTCTTTCAAGAATAAAACTATTAATCATTTGAATAATACTTATAGGATATGCGCAGCTTTTCATTTTCACAATAATCCTGAGAGATTCACCTTTTCAGTGTCCTATCCAATCTCTTCATTTTGTTATATTAACCTTGTCATTTGATGTTATCTTCAGTCGATCAAATCTTGCCAACATTTTGTAGTACTATTTTCTTTGATCATGAAGGAAACACAAGCTATCTTGTCTTCCACTGCTTTGCAACATTCTTACAATCTAAAGTTTACAGACATTGATATAATTCCACCAACATGTACTTAGGCATTCCATCACTATGGAATGATCAAGAAAGGCCTCTGTACATGATCAGCTGAGTATTTATTTGGTCATAAATATGGTTTTGCAGCTCATTTGTTATGTATAGGTTCACACTGCATTCTCATAGTACTAAACACAGCCACAAAAAAGTAGGGTGGGGAAAGGCTATTCTCCCTTCAGATTGCAATAAAAATAGCATTTCTTAACTAAAGGAATTAATATAATTAAGTAAATAGTGTGGTCCTAAACACTCTTCTGAGTCCATTGAAGTCAATGGGCTGGGATGTAACTACTTAGGGTTTCTCTGCAAATATCCAAAATTTTGAAGAGGAAATTAACACTTCAGTGATGGGAAATAATGGTGTTGTTGAAACTTGGTCAGGGTTTGTAATAGTCTCAACAGTGTCAGGCATGTTTTTCCATCAACCACATGAAAAGACCCAGAGACAGCAAAGATGGCAGCTGTGTGTAAGTATATATCAGTTTTTAACTTCGGCCAACTTATGATCTCATCATGACCAGCAAAATCAAACTTGCTCTAGGGGTGGGGAAAATTTTTATTTGCTGAATATTTTGGTACTTTCAAAATGTTGCACCCAATGACAAGTCTGTTAAGGTGATTACAAATAACAAAAGCAAACATGTGAGAGCGTAAGAGTTGTTGGTGCTTAAATGAAGTAGATTACATGTAAATTGAAATGGCACCTGGAGGCATCTGTAAGTAAATACAGAATCATGTTAAACAATGGAATGTTACTAGACTTGTTACCTTTTCTTACAGTCATACTTCGTTCTGTTTAGTTTAAAAATAAAATGTTGCTTGTATTTATATACCAAATTAGGCAACCTTATCCTGTTTATTGTTGGGGCAGTATTAAATTCAGAGCAATGACTTCAGATCTTGCATGTTAACTCTGGTTGCTGGCAAGAGAAGAGCCTCTCATGTTATGTAATTATGGCTTGCAGCCACAGTAATGAAGATGCTGTGCAGGCTGGAGCCTGTTTGCTGTTGTCTGGAGGCATTAACAGCAGTCTGTGGTTGCGGTCACATGGCGTTTGAAAGAGTCAAAACAGCTCCTTTTCAAGTAGGTAGAATGATATAGTTCAGTAAATATTCAGACAGGAGATTATAGGGACACCTAAGGATGTATAGTATAATCCATAAGACTGTTTCCTTCCGTCTTTCATGTTCAAACCATTTTAAAGACCTTCACACTCCTTCCAAACATGAGAGGAACAACCAACAGAGTTTGTGTGTGTGAAAATGGACAAGAAAGGATTGTGTATAGCTGCTACTGCCTTTATATATATCTAGATGCTGTCATGTCACAGCTGACTTATAGCAACCCTAGGAAGAGACTTTCAAGGCAAGTCAGAAGCAGAGGTGGTCTGCCATTACCTTCCTCTGCAGGGACTTCCTTGGTGGTCCTGCTTACCATCTGAAACTGACAAAATGGGTCTATAGCATGGCACTTTTCTTCCTGCCTAGCTGTTTATGGCGCACTTATATGACCACTATATTATCAGGACTGAAGCCAGCCTTCCTTGTTTGGTGGGGCTTCCATATTTCTAGGTAGAACTTCAACAACAAATAGAAAATCAGTATATTATCAAAACCAATATTATTTATTTGTCTAAAAAAATTAATGCCACTTCTCCGGGAACCTGCCTGAGGCAGTTTACTAAATAAAAGTAATAAATAATGAAGTAATAAACATTAAAGGATATTTGTTAATAATTTCCAGCCTACAACAATAATAAAAGATCAGCCTCTTAACTAAAACTCCGGGTAAACAGAAATATTTTGAACAGACACCTAAAAGAAAGCAACACAGGCACCAAGTGAGCCTCAAGAGAAAGGAAGTGGCAAAAATGGACTGCCTCCACTAAAAAAGACCAGTTTCTGATTGTTACTCACATAACCTCTGAAGACAGAGGCACAGAGAGGACTTTCAAGGGAGATTTTAACTGGTGGACTGGACAATACGGCATAAGAAAGTCTTTCAGGTATCCTAATCCTAAACCATTTAGGGATTTAAAGGTAAAAACTAGAACTTTTATTGTGTCTAGAAACAAATCAACAACTAGTGCAGGGCTGGGACGACATGATTCCTGTACAAAGGCATACCAGGGGAAAATGATGCCCAGGGCTCTGGGTGCCCCCGCATCCCCGCCCCACTTACCTTAGCTGACAGCAGCCCCAGGCAGCCTGGTGGGACTGGGCCTGCAGCAGGCCACCACTCTGCATGGCCCTGCCAGGCTGCTTACTGAAGGAACAGCCTGGCAGGGTCAGGTCGAGAGGCGGCCCATGGCAGGCCCCAGCCTGGCAGCTCCCAGCCTGGGTGCTCAGTGTGTGCAGGGGGTGGGAGGAGGGGGTGGTGGCGATTTTACACCCGCATGTGACTGACCAGCCTGTACCTGGGGACATGTCACTCCACATGTCCCCGTGGTTAGTATGCACCTGCCCCTGTATCTAGCTCCTTACAATAACCTAGCTGCTGCATTTTGCATGGGTGAAAGTTTCTGGACCCCCCATTTTCAAAGGTGCCCCATGTAAAATGCATTACACTGATCTAACTTGAATGTAGTCAGAACATGAATGATTGTGGTTAGATCGTGCTCTTTGAGAATCAGTCATGGCTGAAATATTAGCCAAAGCTGATAAAAGGCACTACTTGCCACAGGAGATATCTGGGCCACCAACTGTAATCTAGGATCCAAGCTGTAAACTTATTTCTTCATGGGTTGTGGATCCCCCTCCACGACAGCCTGACTCCTCATTTTTTGATCTGTATAGGATTTCCGCAAATCTACTTGACTCAGCTGTTAAGGAGAAACAGAGCTGGGTGTCACCCACATATTCATGGCACATTACTTCAAATTCCTGGATGATCTCTTTGGCTCATTCCGCACATGCAGAATAATGCACTTTCAAACTGCTTTCAATGCTCTTTGAAGCTGTGCGGAATGGCAAAATCCACTTGCAAACTGTTGTGAAAGTGGTTTGAAAACGCATTATTTTGCGTGTGCGGAAGGGGCCTTTGAGAGGTTTCATGTAGGCAAGATGTAACCCGGTACGACTCCCTGGTATCAATGCCATGGAGCTGAGCAACAGTATCTCTTTCTGGAATCAGCTGGTTGAGTAGCAGCAGAACCACCAAAGCATGATACCTATATCCCAACAAAACCAGCCTCACTAGAAGGATACCTTGGTCAATGCTATCAAATGCTACAGAGAGGCCATACCATAGATCTGTATAGGGGCATTATAATACCAGCCATTTTCAATCATTTTACCATCAATCAGCCACACAGAGTGTGCCTTTTTCACTGCTCCAGCACACCAGATTGACACTTTCAGTTATCTATCTACCATGATGCCAAGATTTTTTCCTCAGCAGGTTCATACACCAGTAGCTTGTTCTCAAAGCTGGCGAGGGTGGAGTGGGGAGTTGTTCTGATGTGCATCACTTTACACTTATCAACCTTAAAATTTATCTGTCACGTTGTTGCTCGCTCATCCAGATTGTGAGCTCTTACTGCCATTTTAAATCGCTGCCTAGCATCTTCTATGGATTTGACTCTCTTGTGTTTCTCTTTCAACTTCCTTTTAACTACTCCTCTCGTTTTTGTAAAGCTCCGTCTTTTGAAATCAAATGCTACCTTTTGGACTTCAGAGGTAACTTTCTGTTGATGAATGTTAAATTTAATAGTATTGTGGTCCCAGTTCTCCGTTGGTGCAATAGCCTTTACATTTCTCACCAAATCTTGAGCCCTACTCAGAACCAAGTTCAAAATCACTACACCTCCCGTTGGCTCTGTGAACCTGTACCACTGCACAGTCATTTATGATGTCTAGGAATCTCATTTCCATAGCATGACTTGAGCACATGTTTATACATTCAATGAGAGATAGTTGAGGTCTCCCAATATCATAACTTCATCGGCTTGAGTTGTCTCCCTTATTTCCTTCTCCACCTCAAGATTAGCCTTGAGAATTTGATCAAGTGGGAAATAGTACAGTCATATTTTAAAGACATAGTATTCCCATCCATATTGCTTTTGTTGGGGAGTTTAATCCCTAATGTTTTCTCTGTGCTCTCTTTGATGCCAACACAAAACCTCCCCATTGATTTCCCTCATTTCACATGTTTCTCAGATACCCCTTTGATCTGGAAACTGAAACTCGTCCAGAATGCAGCCGCATTGCTGCTTACTGGAGCTGCCAGTCGCGATCATGTAACACCAATCTTGAAAGAACTGCACTGGCAGCTGGTCAAGTTCCGGATCATTTTCAAAGTGTTGGCATTGACCTTTAAGGCCTTGAGCAGTAGTGGACTCACATATCTCTGAGACCACATCATCACATAGTGCCCTCGGAGGTCCCTCCGCTCATCTGACGGGAACCTCTTATCAGTCCCCAGCCTGAGAGTTATCTGGTTGGCTACAACAAGAGCCAGGGCTTTTTCAGCCCTGGCTCTGGCCTGGTGGAACAAGCTGCCAGGGGATGTCAGAGCCCTGAGAGAGTTTGCAGTTCTGTAGGGTCTGGAAGACCTAGCTGTTCCACCAGGCCTTTGCCACCTAGCCAGCTGGATTAAACAGAATATAGGCCCCTTCCGTACGTGCAAAATAATGCACATTCAATCCACTTTCACAATTGTTTGCAAGTGGGTTTTGCTATTCCGCACAGCTGCAAAGTGCATTGAAAGTGGATTGAAAGTGGATTATTCTGCATGTGCGGAAGGGGCCTTGGTCATCTTCTTTCGACCTCCAGGGGGAGAGAGGGGGAATCAGGATGATTTAAGAAGGACTTAATTCCCTCCCTATCTCATTTGTTTAATTTAACTGGATGAGAGTTTCCCAAATAAAAATGAAGAACAAGTATTAAAACACTGTTCTACAAGGAAAACATCAGATCAAGCCAGTGCAGCAAGCAGAACGCTCATTAGAACTGGCTACCAAGCCAATCAAACTTCTATCTGATCACTCCGTTGTACGCCACATTAATTTTTCAACCCCTGATGACATGAATGGCTTTTCCATACACATCTTTTCATAGTGTCAGAAATCCAGGCTGGCCACACTAAGGAGCCAAGGCACAGCCCAAGACATTTTGATACAAACAAGCCCCCAGCCTGCAGCAAAAACAATGAATTCTAAATTAACTGACAAATTTCAGCCCTTCATGGTGCCCTAAACTGCCATCTGAGGCAGTTGTCTTGCTCTGTCTACTGGCAGGGCCAGCCTTGAAAGAAGTCATCAGACAGCTCTGTGATGTGTTTGGACACAGAGCTCATTGAAGTCACTTTCTGTCATGGCCAGATCAAATTTTCAGTAGCTGAGCTGTCTAGCACTTTGGGAGTTCTTTCATTGCCTTGCCTTGCCTGAAAAATAAAAGGAATAGCCTCGTGTGGTATGTTGGTCACAACAAACCCAGCTATGAATATTCAAATATTTAGGAAGCCTATTTTTACATACAGGCTATTGAACATTATGAATACATTTTTACAAGGCTTTCGACTACAATGATCAAACAAAGCCGAGTATTAGGTATATACTGACTCAGTTACATATTTATAACTATAAAAAAAGAATAATGTTAATTTCCTTACTATTTTCACATTTACACTGGTTCCAAGGCCTCCGGATAATATAGTTCTTTTAGCAGGTGATCTTCTTTCTTGCTGCTAGTGTTATTTTCTCCCCATGCCTGCAAAGCTGCCATTCATTCACTTAGAAGCTACTTATTCCAATTACGAGGCTAGTGAATGTCAACAGTCAAGTCCGTATCCTCCTCTGTTCAGATGAATTTAAACATTGCCTGTGCTGGATGTGCTTTTAATCCCAGTTGCCTCACAATAACACTCTCCCGCCATGGCTTCTTTTTAAACCTTAAGGTGCCCAAAATTGTATCCTGCTGTTTCCTTGGAAACCAATGGCTGGAATCCAGATAAGTGGAACAAGATGCTTCCGAAGTTTGGAACCTGGAAAGAAGCCCTTGGTGCAAAGGAGAAAGGAATAAAACTGAGATTTGCACTGGGGCATAGCTCTGGGTTCTAGAAACATACTATTAGTATTTATTGGAAGAGGCTGTTCTGCTAGAAATTTTAGCAGACAGATATTTTTAGATTGTTAAAATGCTAGTAGCACCTGTATCATGATCAAATGGAAACTGTTGCTACACTGAAGAACAATAATGGAGCACATAAAAAAGGAGGTGACTGAACATTTCATTCAGATTAACAAACACACAGCATCCTGTTTTAAAGTACAATCCTAAACAGAGTTACACTCTTCTAAGACCCTTTTCAAAGGACTTATAATGGTAAGGTTAGAATTTAATATCACTTCCATTAGTTGATGCTTTTGTATGTAAGTATGGCCGATTCCCCACTGAGGATTAGATGCGTGATCGTCACACAAAATATCCAGGTTTCCAGCAGAACTCCCTACTTCACCAGTGCCGAACACACTTTCATCCCGTTTCTGGCACTCCCCCCCCCCCCCAGCATGTGTTATTTTAGAACTTGCAAGAAAGTAGACCTTTTCAAAAAAAGGCGTGGGCAATCTGGAGCGGTGGGGAAGTTGGGGGAGTGAATCCGGATTCATTTTTCCCACTGGTGGTAGTGACATGGAGCCTGAGGAAACAAATGAGTAGTGGTAAGAGCAAGAAAATCAGGACCAAAGTGACGTGGAGCCTCCTATCCAATGAGAACATAGTGGGTTGTGAGTGATGCACGCGCAGCCTTTTTTTTTATTTCACGGACCAGAGATCCATGTGGATACGAAGCAACAGGGGGCCGGTTTTGACTGACTGATTGAGTAGAAGGCAATACAAAGCAGTGCTACATGTTGTATCCACGTGGATTCAACTACATGGAGGCAAGCGGAAACAGGGCTTTGCTTTAATCGCCCGTTTATTCGTTTCCTCATAGGGTCATTCTGCGCATGCTTGCAGAGACGTGGATCCAGAAGTTTGAAAATAAAAAAATCCCATCCCAACACAACGCAACAGCCACTCAGGATAGCCCCTGAGCGGATCGTGCATTCAATCTGCCTCAGTGGGGAATCCTTCGTTGCTGCTGTGTTTCTGGGAACAAGGATTGTTTGTGGGGCAGAAGCTGCAGTGTGGATGCTGAAACCGTGCTGAAAAGGTCCTGGTTTTTCCCAAACCGGTTTGTATCTACATTCATTTTTTCGGTGGGGAATTGACCTATGTGGGTTAGATCTACATCCATTTCACTGGCATACATATTTTGGACCAATGCAAGAACACTTCCGCTTGTACAAAGGTGGTGGATGTGCAGTTGGAAGAGTCCTCTGCATCAGGAGACTGCTTCCTGGGGTAAAGTGCAATTATTAACATCATGGATCCATCCTTACAGCATACAATTTTATATACACAAGTGTTTTGCAAAGTAATGGCAGAATGACTACTCTCATCTTGTTCTATAGATCAAAATTAATTTTATTTGCTATTTTTGTATATTACATTATGAGAGACAGCGGTGGTTAACAGCAGCAGATTCTAATCTGGAGAACTAGGTTTGATTCCCCACTCCTACACATGAGTGGTAGACTCTGTTAAACCAGGCCTGATTCCCTGGTCCACATGAAGCCTGCTGGGTAACCTTGGGCAAGTCACAGTTCTCTCAGGACTCTCAGTCCCATCTACCTAACAAGATGTCTGTTGTGGGCGAGGAAGGGAAAGTGATTGTAATCTGCTTTAAGACTCCTTACAAGAGCAAAAGGTGGAGTATAAATCCAAAGTCTACAGCCAGCACACAAGGACAAGTTCCACACTGGTTCACCCTCCTCTGGCTGCTTTTTTCAAAGAAACTCTGATCAGGACCAAATGCAACTCTTCAACCTGTTGAGTCATCCACAGACGTGTGTTGCTCCTCAATGGCTTTTATGGCTGTGAGAGCCCTGATCCTGTCATGTCTCAAGCTATTAGGTCAGAGTTGAATGGTCCTGGGTTGCCAACAGTGCACTATGGCACTGTTCCTGCACCTCTCTCCTAACTCACCTTCTCCAGCATTCCAAAGGCTCTGGTGATTTTGGATGTGAGGCTGGTGACTGCAGTGCTTCTGTTTCAGCCTCAGAACCTGGACTGTGAGACTGAGGGTATAGTGCACTGACTTTAGCCTGAGCCTCTCCTGCAGCAGATGGAGGTTTTACTTCATCTGGTGGGTCTTCCTGCAGCCTCCAGGGCTGGAGGAAGCTTTTTCCTTCTCTACCTCATTCAAGGAGGCCTTGGCAGGAAGGTTCACAACAGGAAGGGGAAACTGGGCAAAATTATCCTACTTCATTCTTGCATCAAAGGAAAGTTTTGCATAAAGCAGAGTGCAGCAAGAACTGTAATAGCACAACAGCTAGGTGAGGCTGATTTTCCCTAGTTCCTTTCCTTTAGCATTCTGTACCAGCTTATTTTATCTATAGGTCCCATGACCTCTGGAAACAGATATTTTAGGCAATGGGAAGGCAGAAATTTATTTCCCTGCCACTGTGAGTGTCTTCCACATGCACAGTTATAGGGTTGGATCCCCTAGCTGATTTACATAGTTAATTATTTTATCCATGAAATGTGTCTTTTGCATCTTCCCTGAAATACTCTATGACCTGTTGTTCCTAAAAGAAAAGTGATCCCCAGGAAAAGTCTACAGCATGAGGGGGTATCAGTGAAAATCACTCTCTTCCATCTGAGGAAATCCTCAATAACATCCCACCAATCGTTATAATAAATAATATTCAGAAATATTTTACTTATCCCTTAGGTGGCACTTGACAATCTAGTTAGTAGAGTTAACAGATGCCAGGGAAGCAGAACACAGCAAGTTAACTAATAGATGATTTTCCCCTAGTCAATAGTTTAAAGAAAATTGTGTGGATGTGAATGTCCTTGCAAAGTGTTCATGATTACAATGATGAGGAAGGTTGTCCTCATGGCCACTACCCTTGTTCTCCTCTTTCACAAAGGAGCCAAAGCAATAAACATTCCTTCAGTCCTCCTATTCTAGGCATTTCTAAACACAGCTCAGCAGCAGCTACCCAACAGGGCTTCCCAAAGTCTCACGTCCCAGGGAAGCAAAGAAGATGCAGGCAGAGGTGGCTAGAACAAGACTCGGCGAGACTAGGCCTAGGGACATTTTTGGGCTGAAGATAAGAACTTTTCAGTCCCACAGGATATGAACATACGCTGAACTTTTGCATGGAAGCCAGTGAGTCTTGTGTCTTACTGTTTATTGTGAGTGTAAAATTTAGAAAGGAAATGTGAAAATCTTTAGTTTCCTGTAGAAACTAGCAAACTAGAATCCCATAACAGAGGAGACTAAGGTGCAAGTACTGCAGCAAAGCTCTGCTCACAACCTGAGCTTGATCCCTTCAGAAGTCAGTTTCAGGTAGCTGGTTCAAGGTTGACTCAGACTTCTAACCTAAAGTGTCGGTAAAATGGGTAGCTAGTTTGTTGGAGGTAAATTGTAGACAACTGAGGAAGGCCATAGCAAGCCACCCTGTAAACATGGTCTGCCTAGTAAATGTTGTGATGTGATGTCATTTCATGGGTCAATATTATTATTATTATTGGTGGTGGTGGTTGTTTAAATTTCATATACCGCCCAATCCCCGAAGGACTCTGGGCAGTGTACAATGAACCACAGGCAAACAACAATAAAACATGTAGTATAAATCTAAAATATAACACAACATTAAAAAAATTAAAAACAATAGCAGCATCCCATATATATTGGCGGCGCCTGATCCCATGATTAATCCCATGCTCGGGAGAGGACTGGCAAATTGAGGTGCTGTGTGGTTTCTCAGATGTATGGCCGAAATCACAATCTTTTCTTTTAATCTTCTCACTTTCCCAAAAGAAGATCCTCTGAAGATGCCAGCTACAGATGCAGGCAAAACGTCAGGAGAGAATGCTGCTAGAACACAGCCATACAGCCCGGAAACCACACAGCACCCCAGTGATTCTGGCCGTGAAAGCCTTCGACAATAGACAGGCAAATTGCCGAAGATGACAGAACAGATGATATAAGGGCATCAAGAGGGGGCAAGCAATCCACAGCCACCACCCCAAAAGCTCAGTGGAACAACTCGGTTTTACAGGCCCTGCGGAACTCACCAAGGTCCTGCAGGGCCCTAACAGTTGGAGGAAGAGTGTTCCACCAGGCAGGGGTCAGGGCCGTAAAAGCCCTGGCTTAGGTAGAGGCTAGTCGCATCATTGGGGGTGGGGGACTATCAGCAGATTTTCCTCTTCAAAATGCTGAGGCCTATTAGGGACATAGGGGGTAAGACAGTCATGAAGGTATGAAGGCCCCAGGTTCTTGTACAGGGTACCTTCTGGAAACTAGCTCAACAAAGGCCTACTATGGTTTTTTGAAGAGGACCAGCTCAGATATCCATAAATACAAGTACACTCCAGTTATCTCTGGAAACTCAATCACATGGTAGAGCCAAAGATCCTTTGTGTAATTGTGACAGCTGCAAAAAGTCCTGCTGCAGACACAGAAATCACTGATAGGAAGCTGTGACTATATTTATGAATGTCTTAGATGACAAACTGGCTTTTGTTTTTTCAGCTGAATGGTACCCATGATTTGCTCCTTCTTCCCAGAATGCTAGCAGTACAAACTGATGTCATCCATATCCTGCACCTAGTGGGATCAGTACAGAAAGTGCAGAAAGAGGCCATAAGATCCCTTGTTGTTTTCTTCTCATTCACTCTGATGAAAACTTATGGAGAACCTAAAAAAATTGCATACTATCTGTGCAGTTCCAAGAGTTTTCCTTGAAGTAAGTCCCACTGAACAGGTCAGAGTAGGGAGTTTTTCTGTGTTGCATAATTTTGGTTGGTCTTAATAAAAAGTGGTTTCATTACTTTTGTTTTTAGATTTCAACATGGACCACCTTGTCTACCTATAACTTATATCTCTTGGATTACAGATTTTTTTCTTCATTTGAATGCATTCAGAATGCATAGCACAGAGAAGCTGTCTGTTTACATGAATCAGCCTTGAATAACCTCAGCATGAATTATATCCAACTGGTATATTTTAAATAAACTTTTTCAGTAGTGCAAATGTCAAAGACTGTTCCTTGAGATTAACAGTGAGGCAAGCAATAGAGAATCTAGAAAACACAAATGGTACTGCTTATTGTATATCATATAATCCAGGCTGGTTCTCAAAATTATGACAGTTATGTGCTTTGCCAAGAATATATTCAATATGGGGATAAATTGGGACACTGGTTTACAGTCACAATCTTTTCTTTTAATCTGCTCACTTTCCCAAAAGAACCGAGACACTTTAACTTCATCTGGCTAATTTAGATGTTTTTAGAGCATTAACAAAACTTTTTAAATTGTCGTTACAAGAATATAAACAGAACAGCAATGGGATTAAAAATAAATCTCATTTTCGGTGGAAAAGATACTAAAAACCACAGAAGTTATATGGAATAGATTAGAGTGTTAAGTAAAAACAGGAAAGAACTTGACATTGACATTGTGTACTTAACAGGTCTGCATGTCATTAAACATATCCAGTAGCCAGAGTCCCATATGGTTAATATCTGCCTAGCTTCTGCTATAGTAGTGGTGAAATGTTAAAGAATAAGGGTCATGTCAAACACTGCATAGAAGCACTTTTGTGCAAGAAAAAGTATGATGATCTTACCTACAAGCTAATGACATGATTGTTAATTAAAGGGCAATCCTCTGGTCAAATTATGGTATATTATATGGTATATGGTATCCTGTAACCAGTGGTGGGATTCCTGGGTGGGGCTGTGGCAAGGACTCAGGGCGCGTGCGCCCAAGGTGCAGTTCCCCTTCGCCTTGCCTCTAGATTCAAATAATGACTGTTCAAAGTGTTAAAAAAGCAATATACCGTATGGTAGTGTATTATTTCTTTTTTATATAATTATATTGATTGATTTTAATAACATAAGTAAGGAGAGAAACCAAAAACTGTTTACAATTGTTAACATATTACAAACATATCTAATTGTCTATCTCTCTCAAACCCCCCAACTAAAACATCCTATATTGCCTCCCTCCTTCCCATATTTCCCTCCCTCCCTACTTTCTACTTCCCCTTCAGATTCCTATAACTACTTTACCTATTCCACTTAAAAGAAAACTAACAGAGGGAGAGATCCAAAATCCTTAATCTAAAATAGTAGTTTAAACTCCTTTCTTTCCAATATAAATTTCAAGGGGGAAAAAGAAAATGAAAAATCTTTACCTATAATACTTTCCCAACTTTTATACCAATGAACAAAAAAAAATTAAAATTACTATATATTGTATTATTTCATACAGTTCATACACACATGGGGGGGTGCCATGGAGGTGGGGGGGGGCGCATGGGGCCCCGGGGGGTGATTTTGCATCCCCCACTTGATGAGATTTGTTATATCCAGGGACAGAGATTACCCCCTTGTCCCTAATGGAGTTAATCATTAATAACCGGTTTTCCGAACTGAGAAAATTTTACTAACCGGTTCTACCAAATAGGTGCGAATAGGCTACATCCCACCTCTGGCTGTAACATATACCAGTATGGTATAGAGGGCCTAGATTAGTGTGATACCAGTCAGGTTAGGAGTTCCTCACCACACATTCATTGGGGGAATGCACCTTATATATTGGACTATGTGGATTATGTATGAGAAAAAGGAAAATCCATTTCGTTGCAACTGTTTTTCCTGGAGGCAACTGGCTCCAAGGCTGAATACCAGCTCATTGGGAGAAATGGGAAGAATGGGGCAACCAATTTTGGAAAAACAAACCCAGTGGGAGCATAAGACGCATGGCATCAGACCCCAGAATACATCAGAACAGCCCTGGGAAATAACACTATCAGCTGGCTGCTGTACCATATCAATATCAGCTGACTGAGATCACCAGGGCCCAATGGAACTCTTATAAAGTGCACTTTTTTCCAAAGGAGGAAGTTCCTGTCTGACCTAAAATCCCCCAGGTGTTTGCCAGAGACATGGAGAAACCCTTGTGACTTTTTGGGTGCCTTCAAAAGAGATTGGAGATTTTGAAAGAGGGGAAGATTCAAACAGCTATCTGGCTTTACTTAAGAGCTCATCTGAGAGTGTGGCAGAAGGCTAGAATCCCCCATTTAGAAGACAGATGTCTGAAGGGAAAGAGCACATGAAAACAGCTATTCAGCCACAAAAGACATAGAGAAATAAGCACACTATTGAGGGCTTAGGCACTAAAATGCTAGATTACCCCTTGACAGTAACTATCAGACTGCAGAGTTCCACAATGAAATACCTCCAACCTGTTAGGGAAGGCATGTAGCTTCTGTCTCCCCACTAACCCTCCTCCCACCAAAAAAAGAAAGAAAACAGAGGTCGCTGAGCAGGGTTTGCTGGCACTATGGATTCCCTACAGAGTGGGGAGATACAGGGTGTCCAGCATCACTGAAAAGGTTGGTGGAAGCGAAGTTTGAGGGCAGGTAAAGTAGCTGGCCCTCTGCCAGTCTTTCTCCAACCTAGCCACAGTGATCTATGCAACAGTCACCTCCAGACTTGATTACTGTAATTCATTCCACGCTGGGCTTCCCTTGAGGTTGATCTGGAAATTACAGCTGGTTCAGAACGCAGTGGCAAGGGTCTTTACTGGGACTCTAGTAAGAGTGCACAGTGCTTTGGTATCTGTACTGTCTGCCAGTTGTGTAGGGATGGGCCCGCGGACCCAGCAGAACCGCAGATAGAGCACTTGGAATGCCGGTGCCAGCTGCGTATGCAAACACGCCTCCCACCCCGTTCCCCGTGAGTCACAGGTCATGAGATGCCTGACTCACGGTCACCAGGTGTCCAGACAAAGGGACAAAGGGGCTCTTGCCCCCAGGTGTGGATTAGACCCAGACACGGACGCTTCCTCCCGCACGTAGGCAACTCCATGATGTCATGTATCATATGATACTCTCCACATCTTCCAGCTCTCCGCCTCAGTGCGCCCCATTGCAGCTATTGCTTAAGCCTAATACAAAGGTGCCAGAACCGAGCACACGGCAGAGTTGGGTCAAGGATCCCCACGCTCCCCTGCTGCTGGCTCTCTCCACCGATGATATCTCAGCGTCTACGCCTCTTCCTGGTGACCCTGGCGGGCATGACTTCCAAGCTGGTGCGAGCCGAAGTCTCCTGTAGTCGTGCCGCTGCAGGTCAGCGTGAAGAAGCGAGACGAGACGGTGATTTTCATCTGGTGGAGAGCGCCAGCAACGGGAGCTGGTTTCCGTGGTTCCTAGCTGACTCTCTCGCATCGCTGGCTCCTGGCACCTTTTATTATGATTCTAAGCGGGGGCGTAGAAGGAAGCGGAAGGGGGAATTCCGGGAGAGCGGGAGAGCGGGGGATTGAGAGATCATCATGTGATGCATGATCTCACCTGGCTGCCTACGTCTTGCGGAGAGGAGCCGTCATGCGTCTGGGCCTTAATCCTCACCTGGGGGCAAGGCCATTGTCCCTTTGTCCGGGACACCCGGTGGTTTGTGAGCCAGGTAGTTCATGACCTGCGACTCATCGGGGGATGAGGGGTGGGGGAGCGGTGTGCTACCAGAAAGGCGCAGGAGTCGCTTCAGTGTAAAAGCCGGGCGCTTCTACCTTACGGGTGCTGCTGGGTCAGGCAGTGCATCACTACAATCTTCCAACCTCCGCCCGCTTATCACGCCTTGGAAAGGGCCTTCGCTCGGTACCGACCGTCCGCTGGATCGGGTACATCCTCAGACCTAATGCTCTCGGTACCGGTAATCGGCCGCCGAATTGGCGCATCCTCGGACTCGCTGCTCTAGGACACTCTCTCGCCAGACCTAACCACCGTGGGGTATGGGAGCTTGTAAAGCACGGCTTATGACAAGCACGCTGATTAACTGAAAACGCTTTCGACTTAAAAGCGCCAGAGTCTCGTTGGTAAAGAAAAAGGGATCTATGCTAATTGTTGGGGGAGATTGATAGGCAACGTCCATGGTACCCAGAGAGGGGGACATTGAATCTTAAGGACTGGGAAAACATCGGGCGCACTCTGCACAGAGAGCCTCGCGCGCCGATGTCACTGCTACTGACGTGGAGGCAATGTTATGTCACCATCAGCCTGCAGGTCCATGGCTTCTCTGCCATGGATCTCCCTCCTTTCGATCCTTCACCTACAATTTCAACCCCGGAACTTTCTCTATCCACTAAACCGGACGCCTGTCCTCCTCTTGTTTCACTTGCTTCCTTGCCTCATTCAAACTCCCCCACTGACTCTGCCGCGGTGACTGGCCAGCCTCCTCCTCCTCCCTCTTCTCTTCCGCTCATGAGTGAGCCTTCCCTAGAGCAATCTGCTCCCAATGCCTGCCTTTCACTCGATCCTCCTGCCTCTGTGCCCTCACTCGAATCTAATCCAAGCTCAGCTGATCTGAATCTCACTGCCTGCTCCCCCTCTGCGTTTCTACCTCCCGTCCTGCTCGTTTCTTCTCTGTCTGAAGCCACCATGCCTCCGTCCGTGCCACAGAATGGTGCGCATTTCAAAATCTCCGCAAAGCGCATAGCCACTGATTTGCAGCGGAAAGAAATGCCGACGGAAGAAAATGCCAACATTCTGGCACCATGCCCAGTCCATCTCGCTAACCAAGAGGACTGCAACCTTGAGACTTCCGCAAAATGCCCCATAGCCAATCTACAGGGCAGGGAGGCCTGGGAAGGGGAAGATACTTGCGCAATGGCCTTAAGCCTAGAGTCCTTCATAAAGAAGAAGCCCCCTTGGCCCCCTCCAGCAGTAAGGTTCAAGCCAGATCTCATAGCCTCTGAGCATGTGCAAAGCCCTAAGCTCAAAGCACCCAGCAACAGCAAAATCGTCAGTACCTCAGGAAGAGCAGGATTCCAGCCTGCAAAGGAACTGCCCTGCGAGATCCAGAGGGTAAGCTTCTCAAACCCAGGTGTAGCCACCCCCGTACGAATCCAACACGTGGTTGCCTCCCAAGTCTGGACGGAGCCGGTTTGGAACCATTGCTTACAGAGAACAAAGGCTTTCAAAACTCCCCCGGCAGCCCCTCCCTTTCCCTCTTCTTCCACAGCAAAACGAAGAGCCGCCGACCCCTTCCCCCCCTTTTGGAAGGGGGAAGGACAAGAAGCCTGGACGTTTAAACTCATGTTATTTCCTCCTAGATATGTCTCCAATTATATGTTCAATAAAAATGATTCAGCTTGGATACACCTCCTACAGAATTAGGACAAGGGACTAACCCCATTTCCTTTTCAGCCCCCCAAGTTTTGTCGTGAGGGGATGTAAGCTATGTGCTATAGGATTATGATCGAACTGCCTTGTTTTGAAATTGCTCTCAGCTGCATATGCTTATGTATGCTTTATGTATGTCTCTGTGTGGGTTCTGCCCCTGTAAAGGGCACCCTTAAGGTTTTCCCCTCATGAGAGGGATTTTTTCCATTGCTCCTAAGCTCTACTCTAGCGCTTAAATCTAAAGTTTTCCTCCCTTTGATTGATGTATGCCTATGCCTTGAAAGGTTTCACCCAATATAGTATCAGCCCTGAAGGGGACACAGCTCGTGTGTGCTCCCTAGGATGCCAGCGGAATCTGCTTCAAGCCACCTCCATCTTAGTTTTAACCCTCAAATTTCTTCTTGCTGCTTTTCCTTGAGAACCTTTTCCTTTGGCTATCTGAGCCTACACTACCACATTGGCGCAGCACAGGTTTATGTGTGAAACCAGAATTATTTCCGTGCTCCCACCTTTTCTGCTGAGCGCCATCTGGCCAGTCACAGTACCTGGGGGTTCTTTCAGCCCCACCTATCTTACACGGTCTCCGCTGTGAGGATGGGAAGCGAATTCAAACCAGCTAGAGTCTCCTTACAGGAGGGGAAGATAGGGTTAACTTCCAAACCCTTCCCCCCTCCCTTTTCTTCTGCATACCCCTTTCTCTCAAAATGGCTGACTCACCCCACCTCTAGATCTAGGATTTGATAAAGGGTTCCTTGCAAAACCCCTCTCAAGTTGCTCGTGTGATCAAACCTCAAGCCCAGGAACTGTTCTCTCTGCATTTTTTCTTTCAAAATCCTCTCTATGCGTTGCCTCCATTAAGATAAGTTCATAATTGTGAATTGTTTAAGTTGCTTTACTAAAAACCGACACTTTAGACGGTGATTGGGATTGCTTTACAAACAAGCACCCGACCTGGGTGTGACCTTTCCTCATTCCCCTCCCCCAAGCTCTCCGGAGCCCTTCCTGTCTCCACCTTTGTGTTATGTGTTCTTAATGCCTTGAATGTTGCAAACCGATCGCTGGAATGGGCCAACTGCATCTTTAAGGAGATCTTGGCCAAACAAACTAAAGAAAGTGGAGTAGTGCGCCCCTATCAACCCAATCAAGGTCTCACCCAGCAGACCACATCCAAAGTACTATTCTCTATCAATCATTCAAAATTGCTCACCCCCCCCCCCACTCAGGGCTCAGGTTCCCCATTGTCATCTATGAGAACTAACTCAGCAAAGGCAACCCCCTGGGGGGAAAGCATTGCTTGTTTTTCTCTTCCATACAGGAGTCCAGCTCGCCATGCCCGGTCAGCCCATGGAGTGGCATCAGATGGGGGCCAGCCCCCAACCCGGAGATGGAGTGGGTCTCCCTGGAGGATCCGACCCAGCAGCCCTGTTGAGAGGGCCCGATTGCCCCCCAGCATGGGCCGAGATGGGAGGGATCTCTCTGGAGCCAGCACACCTATTCCTTCTGCAGAGATCGCAGCCCCCGTTGGGCCCCCCCAGAAGGGAACATCAATCTGGGCCAGCTAGAGCCCAGAGGTTGATGCCACGTGTCGCTGCTCCTCATCTACAGTCGCCATTCTCTCTCCCTCTCTGCCGCCCCCTGGCTGAAGTTTGGAGTTGCAGCCAGGAACATTCCTGATAGGTTAACCTTTGGAACTCTCTGCCATTTCCAGCCACTTGATTATTATCGGAACATGCCTTCTCCCGCAGCCTTGCTCGTGGGAGTCACTGAACTTGTAGTGCTAAAGACTATCAGTAGCTCTCCCTACATTCTTGAGAAATCCATGGACTCTACCACCACTGCTCTATAGGCTTTGGTGGCCAAACAGAAAGAGCCGTGCATTGGACAATTATGCAGCCACGGGCTGCCTCCCTCCCTTGCGTCACCTAGCTTATGTATTGTTTAGCCACAAGCTTCTATTGCTCCATTTACTCGTGACCTTAACCGATTGCACAGTTACGTACGCCTTGATTATAGAAGCTATCTTATTTGTTGTTGTTGCATTCTCGGCCATCTGTCTGTCGTGGACTCTCTGCTAGCGCTACACCATCGTCTCTGGACCCCAGGTCTACTCTTCAAGGAGCCCAAGCACTGCAGCGGCTCGGGCCTCTCCCCCGAATTTCTTGCCGGAGCGACGCTGTCGGCTTGAGTTTGGTGACAGAGTATGTTTCCCTCACGACTTCCCTTGTGGGAGTCCCTTGACCTCGCTTTCCTGTAATGCCAAGACTGTCGGGTCGCTCTGGCTCATGCCTCTTTGCGAAGTCCATCGACCTGACCTCGACTGCTTCGGATGCTCTTGGCCTCCGAAAGCAGCAAGCAAGAGCTTCGGCCAAGCGCACCTTTGTGATAATCATACCGCTTATTGATCGTTTGTTATTGCTGATTCATATATGAAAGTGCGTGGAGTTGCCAGGATACTGTACCACTGTTCAATTCTGCATTGGTTTGATTGTATGCCCTATTGTTGGAGCCTTTTCTATGCAATGTATTTCTAGCCTTGCTTATAATGTATGTAAGAAGCCCCTTTGACCTTCTCCTACGCAGGAACCAAGTTCTCATGCTGCACAAACAACTCAGCCAGCTTGAGAGGGTTCCTGGGGAGGCAAGCGCCCCCCCCAAATTGTCCCAGAAGTAATTCAAGCTGTCTTCCAAACGCGAGAAATGGGGAGATGTAGGGATGGGGTCTGCTGACCCAAAGCAGAACCGCAGATAGAGCACTTGGAATGCCGGTGCCAGCTGCGGCCTTCTGGGCGCACACACTCCCCCACCCCCCGTTCCCCTGTGAGTCACAGGTCATGAGATGCCTGACTCACGGGCACCAGGGGGCCCCGACAAAGGGACAAAGGGGCTCTTGCCCCCAGGTGTGGATTAGACCCAGACACGGACGCTTCCTCCCGCACGTAGGCAACTCCATGATGTCATGTATCATATGATACTCTCCCGCTCTCCAGCTCTCTCAGCCTCCCTGCACGCCCTCATTGCCGCTTCTATTGTAAACTCCTACTGTGAGGTGCCAGGGTCGAGCACACGGCAGAGTTGCCAGGTCCAAGGATCCCACGCTCCCTGCTGCTGGCTCTCTCCACCGGATGATATCTCCGCGTCTCGCCTCTTCCTGGTGACCCTCGCGGGCATGACTTCACAGTTGAGTTCTGGATCAGGTTCAAGGTGTTGATGTTGACCTTCAAAGCCCTTAGTGTTCCAGGGTCTTCAAATCTCCAGGACCACATTTCCTAATATCACCCCAGAGGACCTTAAGTTTCTCTGGCAGTAATCTTCTGAAGATCTTTAGCCCAAAGGACATCTGGCTGGCCTCAACCAAGGCCAGGACTTTTTTTGGCCCTGGCCCTGGCCCGGGGGAGATAAGGGCCCTGCAAGATGTGGTATATTTCTGCAGGGCTCTGAAAATGGAGATGTTCCACCAAGCCCGTAGTTGAGGAGACCATACTCTATCATCTAGTCTGGCCTCCCCTTTTCTGGTTCTTTTCTCTTCCTTCTTTCCCCCTATTTTTCCCCCTGCTCCCCTTCCATTCTTGTTATAGTAGAAAAAATATGACTCAGGGGGTGAGGGTTTCAGGTTTTGTTAATTATTTTTAAAAGAGAGTCCCCTATTGGAACATCTTCTTTATTCTAAACCACTGGGACATCCTACAATACATGTGCTGTTAATCCAGAGATAGATATTATATTATTTTTGTTTTAATTGATCAGGGAGTTGGTTATCAGACTGACATTTTATGCTTTATGTCATTATATAGTACATTGTTATTGTTGTTTGCTGCCCTAAGCTTGGCTTGCTGGGGTAGGACAGGATAGAAATTTAAAATAAAATAGAAAGTAAAGACTGTAACAAAGGACACATGGTGGGGACCCCAGGTCCAATCTGTGTTCTCCATAATAAGATACACTGGGATCAGGATCTTATACCAGGACATCATCACTAAAGCACTGACAAAACAATATGCCAGTACAATGGCGAGGCTGGCATAATCTCACTAGCATAACAGCCAGAACTGAGTGGCACTGGAAGTGTGGTAAAGGAATTAGTATGCTTTCAGATTTGTTCAAGACACCCCTGCCCATGGCATAGTGTTTTGCCAGCAAATAGACTGCCATAAAACTGAGGCAAGGAAAAAAAATTTTCTTGCTTCACTTACACAGTTTTTCAAAAGAATTACTGTTGGTTTTAAGTTGCTAGCTGCCTTAATTCAAGGAGATGAGGCACAAGAACTGGATGAATGCCGAACCAATGTCAACCATACCCTGCTATCTATTGATGGCCTGAGATGGTGGGTGGGGGGAGCACAGCACAGAAACAGTAGCAAGGGCTATACTGAGGAAGATGATGACAACCATAACTTCCCTTTGGAACCAACAGATGGCAAGGCAGATTCAAATATGGCATGGGAGAAAGTCACACACTGGCCCCGCATGGCCTGGACGAGTATCATCTTCAAAGGGTGCGTGTGTGTGTGTGTGTGGGGGGGGGATAGTTTCTGGGAGATGGCTGCTGTGGCAGCCGCTGAGCTTAGGGAGAGAAAAGGGCCACTAATTTAGGAGAGTCCGTATACCAGATGTAAGATTAAATAAAGTTGGTGTTTTAATTATCTCATTTAATGGTTTTGCTGCCTCTTAATCCACTTATGCCTGCAATCCACATAATACTTTTTATTAGTAACAACCAAATTACACAAAACAGTCTCCAAGCTTTCAAGTTCTTCAGAACTGTTAATCAGGTAGGATGTTACAAACATTAAAAAGAAAAACAGAGGAAAGGGGGAGAAACAAATGCCTCAGGCCCTAATCTTAAATCATGTTCAAGCCACCACTGTGTATAAAATTCTGAGCTGAGCAGGAACAATGTCCACCATCTCTATTAACTGTTTAATTACACATCCTTATAGGTGAGGGCACAGAAAAAACTTGGCAGTTTGCAAGAGTTCAGGAAGCCTTGTGTGGCATGTATAATTTGTTGCTCTGCATTGAAAGATGCAAGAGGAAGGGAAAGGAGGGATAGCATTAGTTGCTTTGATATAGAAGGGGACGTGGGGTCAAAGGTGTGAAGACAGCAAGACAGGGGCAATAGCTGCTGCCCCTCAAAATCTCCTTCCTGAGACCAGTTCCTCACCTTGCCCCACGATAGAGCAAGTCTTGTGTGTTTATGCCTTCTGGGCTGTGCTCTATTTGTGCAGTGGTACATAGTGATGCCATGAAAGTATGCCAACATCATCCAGTGTGGGTTGGCTCCTAATATGCATTTTGTTCCCTTAAGTAGTACTGTGTTTATTCTTAGTTAGTACAGTGGGGTAGCTGCGGGTATATTGTGGGAAGTTTAGTCCTAGTAGTAGTTTAGTCCTATCAGAGTAGTTTAATGGTTCTCTCAAAGTAGTATTAATAGTTTAGTCTTCTCAGAGTAGTGTAAATGGATTGATACATTGGTAAACGTACTGTTTTAAATGTATTGATTGATTGTAAATGTATTGATTGTCCATGTATTGATTTTCATATATTAATATATTGTTATTGTATTATTGATTTGGTGTGTTGTAACATATTGATTTGCTGTATTGCTATGGTAGGGATTTTATATTGATGTTCTGATGTATTGTTTTAGTGTTGCTGTTGTTATTAAGTCGCCAACTGAGTATTTTGGTTTTATTTCTAGTTTTTAATGCATTTATTATGGTTATTATTGGTTATTATATTGTTATATTATATGGTGTTTTTTTATCATGTTGTTAGCCACCCTGAGCCCTTCGGGGATAGGGCGGTGGATAAATTGAAATTGAAATGAAATGGCTATTGGGGGATGGCATGAAGTGGCATGAAGTGTTGGCATGAAGTGCCACTATCGATCATTTTCAGCAGTGTTGATATGGTCTCTATTATTTAAAGTAATAGGATTATTTTGTGTCAGTTTCTCTGGTGCCAACCAAGATCCCTACCAAGGAAGCCATGTAGACAGCAAAGTGATCTGTTGGGGCCCACTGTTTTCTTGGATGCACAAAGTTCTCTTTTTATAGAAGGAATGAGTGAAGAATACACGAGTCTGCTTTTTTACAGATAAAAAGGAGGGTTCTTCCTTTTTGAGGTGAAGGATTATATTGAGGAGATTGGCTGCATATACATTTTCTAGTGGGCTCTAATAGCTATACTCCCTCTCTGTTATCAGATCACTTTATTTCAGAATGGTATACTTTGATCTTTAGAAAGGTTGAAGCTATTGGTTTCCCCTTGGAATCACTCCTTATGCTTACAAAGGTGGAAGCCTTCAGACTAGTTAAGAATAGGCTCTTGGATCTTGATTTTCATAATTTGACTCTTGCTGCCAAGACAACCTGTTCTCCGACCACATTATTAATCCCATGCGAGTGTGGAATTATGGCAGCATATCTTCGCCTGAAAGTTGATTAATCCCACCCAGAGGAGAGCCCCATACCGTAAAGATGTAATATGCCGCCTTCAGCTCCGCTGGTGGGAAGATTTAAGAATCATGGAATGTGCTAAAAGAGTTTGTTCATGTGATAGCTATGACCACGGCTGAAACATCTTGACCATTCTCTGTTTCTATGCCCTAAATACAATAAAATACGCATGAAATACATGAATTCCATTTTCTTGCAATGTTCTCAGTGGCATGAGTGTTATAAGATACCCAATCTCCTGAACAGCTCTGATGTGCTCTTTTGTGAAACTGTTGCAAATTTTATACTGGAAATTAGTAATTTTAACTGCACTTCTTAACCTTGTTTTGTTTCAAAATTTTGTCCTGTTTTATATGCCAATAAAGGCTTGTGTTGTGTTGTGTATTGAGGAGACACTGAAATGTTCCCTGTCCCTGACCTCCACTTCCCTTAGCTGGCTGCTCCACATATGTTTGTCACTGTGAGGCTCAGATACTAGAAATGGGCTGGGAAAGAGAAAAGTGACCAGAGCAACAGATTGAAAGAAATCAAAAGGACACTCTCCCCCCTCTCCTTTATGTGTGAATGGGAATATGAGAAGAAACATGTGTCTGGCACCAACATGTCTATTTTGGCCCTGAAATTTACAGAAAAGTCTTAAAAGCAGGATAAGAATGAGAAATACTGAATAGCTTAGCAACAGTTCAAATGGTGAAATTTCCCCCACTTCACATCAGAAGCACCTCTCTTTCTTTGATGGTTGTATCAGAGCCCCAGTATGATACATGGAATTCTGCTCTGATTAATTTTTGTGGATTTGTGCAGAACAAGTAACTGTGTTTGCTGAAACCTGGCTTCTCCATACAAAGTTTTGCCTCCTTCCCTACAATGTGTAGGACAGTGGCATACCGGGCCTAAATGGTACTTGGGGGCATGATTGTCTCTCCATGCCCCACTTACGGGAGCCAGCAGGAAGGCCTGGGGAGGGTGGAGTTCAGGGGGCGGCTCAGATGATGGTGCGGGCCTGCCCGCCACGGTGCCTCACAGTGCTCCATTTCAGGCTGACTCCTGACCTCCCCAGGGCCTGGGGAGGGCAGAAGCCGACTTGCTGGGAGGGGGAGGGCTCTTTGGCGTTTCGTCCCATGGGGGGCGCCTGGTGTGACATGTCCCCATTAGCAGTACACCACTGGTATAGGATCACTTATGCCATGCCATGACATCATCATATTGCGAATTTCCCACTCATCATGGCCTGCTGCAGGTGAATGAGAGGAAATGTACAACATGACAACATAATGACCTGAAATAAATTATCCTTTGTATAATGGAATGAAGAAAGAAATTCAGCACATTTAGCATCAACTTTGCACACAGATGGTCCCAGCTTCAATGCACAGAATCTCTAGTTAATAGAATCAGGTAGCAGGTAAAAGGCTTCTACCTCAAAACCTGTAGATCTGCTGCCAGTCAGAATAGGCAACGCTGGAGATCAGTGGTCAGTGTATGGCAGCTTCATATATTTATCAAGCCTAATGTATTCTTCTACACTTAAAAAAACTCCCTCCTCCCCGCAATATGGGAATATGAGGAGAACCAGTGGGATGCTGTTATACCAGGCTACAGGCTCTATAGGAAGGATAGGACAGGGCGCATTAAAGTGGAGCGTCTTTACATCAAAGCATATATATAGTATCACATAAAATAGACAATGCAAGGGGAGCTGGTTCCCCTACAGAATCACTGTGGATATCAATACCAGGTGTGAAGGACAGTTTAATATTAGGAATATATTATCGTCCCCCTGACCAAAGTGCACAAGAGGATTCTGAGATGGAAAAAGAAATTAGAGAGGCCAACAAAAACAAAAATGTAGTGGTAATGGGTGATATTAACTATCCCCATATAAACTGGAAATATGCATGTTCAGGTCATAGTAAGGAGAGAGCATTCCTGGATATGCTCCCCCCCCCCCCCCCACAACCCACCCCCCCCCCCCCCCCCCCCCCCCCCCCCCCCCCCACCCCCCCCCCCCCCCCCCCACCCACCCACCCATCCACCCACCCCCCCACCCACCCACCCACCCACCCACCCCCCCCCCCCCCCCCCCACCCCCACCCCCCCCCCCCCCCCCCCCCCCCCCCCCCCCCCCCCCCCCACCCCCCCCCCCCCCCACCCCCCCCCCTCCCCGCCCCCCCCCCCCCCCCCCCCCCTCCCCCCCCACCCCCCCCCCCCCCAACCCCCCCCCCCCCCCACCCCCCCCCCCCCCCACCCCCCCCCCCCCCCCCCCCCCCCCCCCCCCCCCCCCCCCCCCCCCCACCCCCCCCCCCCCCCACCCCCCCCCCCCCCCACCCCCCCCCCCCCCCACCCCCCCCCCCCCCCACCCCCCCCCCCCCCCACCCCCCCCCCCCCCCACCCCCCCCCCCCCCCACCCCCCCCCCCCCCCACCCCCCCCCCCCCCCACCCCCCCCCCCCCCCACCCCCCCCCCCCCCCACCCCCCCCCCCCCCCACCCCCCCCCCCCCCCACCCCCCCCCCCCCCCACCCCCCCCCCCCCCCACCCCCCCCCCCCCCCACCCCCCCCCCCCCCCACCCCCCCCCCCCCCCACCCCCCCCCCCCCCCACCCCCCCCCCCCCCCACCCCCCCCCCCCCCCACCCCCCCCCCCCCCCACCCCCCCCCCCCCCCACCCCCCCCCCCCCCCACCCCCCCCCCCCCCCACCCCCCCCCCCCCCCACCCCCCCCCCCCCCCACCCCCCCCCCCCCCCACCCCCCCCCCCCCCCACCCCCCCCCCCCCCCACCCCCCCCCCCCCCCACCCCCCCCCCCCCCCACCCCCCCCCCCCCCCACCCCCCCCCCCCCCCACCCCCCCCCCCCCCCACCCCCCCCCCCCCCCACCCCCCCCCCCCCCCACCCCCCCCCCCCCCCACCCCCCCCCCCCCCCACCCCCCCCCCCCCCCACCCCCCCCCCCCCCCACCCCCCCCCCCCCCCACCCCCCCCCCCCCCCACCCCCCCCCCCCCCCACCCCCCCCCCCCCCCACCCCCCCCCCCCCCCACCCCCCCCCCCCCCCACCCCCCCCCCCCCCCACCCCCCCCCCCCCCCACCCCCCCCCCCCCCCACCCCCCCCCCCCCCCACCCCCCCCCCCCCCCACCCCCCCCCCCCCCCACCCCCCCCCCCCCCCACCCCCCCCCCCCCCCACCCCCCCCCCCCCCCACCCCCCCCCCCCCCCACCCCCCCCCCCCCCCACCCCCCCCCCCCCCCACCCCCCCCCCCCCCCACCCCCCCCCCCCCCCACCCCCCCCCCCCCCCACCCCCCCCCCCCCCCACCCCCCCCCCCCCCCACCCCCCCCCCCCCCCACCCCCCCCCCCCCCCACCCCCCCCCCCCCCCACCCCCCCCCCCCCCCACCCCCCCCCCCCCCCACCCCCCCCCCCCCCCACCCCCCCCCCCCCCCACCCCCCCCCCCCCCCACCCCCCCCCCCCCCCACCCCCCCCCCCCCCCACCCCCCCCCCCCCCCACCCCCCCCCCCCCCCACCCCCCCCCCCCCCCACCCCCCCCCCCCCCCACCCCCCCCCCCCCCCACCCCCCCCCCCCCCCACCCCCCCCCCCCCCCACCCCCCCCCCCCCCCACCCCCCCCCCCCCCCACCCCCCCCCCCCCCCACCCCCCCCCCCCCCCACCCCCCCCCCCCCCCACCCCCCCCCCCCCCCACCCCCCCCCCCCCCCACCCCCCCCCCCCCCCACCCCCCCCCCCCCCCACCCCCCCCCCCCCCCACCCCCCCCCCCCCCCACCCCCCCCCCCCCCCACCCCCCCCCCCCCCCACCCCCCCCCCCCCCCACCCCCCCCCCCCCCCACCCCCCCCCCCCCCCACCCCCCCCCCCCCCCACCCCCCCCCCCCCCCACCCCCCCCCCCCCCCACCCCCCCCCCCCCCCACCCCCCCCCCCCCCCACCCCCCCCCCCCCCCACCCCCCCCCCCCCCCACCCCCCCCCCCCCCCACCCCCCCCCCCCCCCACCCCCCCCCCCCCCCACCCCCCCCCCCCCCCACCCCCCCCCCCCCCCACCCCCCCCCCCCCCCACCCCCCCCCCCCCCCACCCCCCCCCCCCCCCACCCCCCCCCCCCCCCACCCCCCCCCCCCCCCACCCCCCCCCCCCCCCACCCCCCCCCCCCCCCACCCCCCCCCCCCCCCACCCCCCCCCCCCCCCACCCCCCCCCCCCCCCACCCCCCCCCCCCCCCACCCCCCCCCCCCCCCACCCCCCCCCCCCCCCACCCCCCCCCCCCCCCACCCCCCCCCCCCCCCACCCCCCCCCCCCCCCACCCCCCCCCCCCCCCACCCCCCCCCCCCCCCACCCCCCCCCCCCCCCACCCCCCCCCCCCCCCACCCCCCCCCCCCCCCACCCCCCCCCCCCCCCACCCCCCCCCCCCCCCACCCCCCCCCCCCCCCACCCCCCCCCCCCCCCACCCCCCCCCCCCCCCACCCCCCCCCCCCCCCACCCCCCCCCCCCCCCACCCCCCCCCCCCCCCACCCCCCCCCCCCCCCACCCCCCCCCCCCCCCACCCCCCCCCCCCCCCACCCCCCCCCCCCCCCACCCCCCCCCCCCCCCACCCCCCCCCCCCCCCACCCCCCCCCCCCCCCACCCCCCCCCCCCCCCACCCCCCCCCCCCCCCACCCCCCCCCCCCCCCACCCCCCCCCCCCCCCACCCCCCCCCCCCCCCACCCCCCCCCCCCCCCACCCCCCCCCCCCCCCACCCCCCCCCCCCCCCACCCCCCCCCCCCCCCACCCCCCCCCCCCCCCACCCCCCCCCCCCCCCACCCCCCCCCCCCCCCACCCCCCCCCCCCCCCACCCCCCCCCCCCCCCACCCCCCCCCCCCCCCACCCCCCCCCCCCCCCACCCCCCCCCCCCCCCACCCCCCCCCCCCCCCACCCCCCCCCCCCCCCACCCCCCCCCCCCCCCACCCCCCCCCCCCCCCACCCCCCCCCCCCCCCACCCCCCCCCCCCCCCACCCCCCCCCCCCCCCACCCCCCCCCCCCCCCACCCCCCCCCCCCCCCACCCCCCCCCCCCCCCACCCCCCCCCCCCCCCACCCCCCCCCCCCCCCACCCCCCCCCCCCCCCACCCCCCCCCCCCCCCACCCCCCCCCCCCCCCACCCCCCCCCCCCCCCACCCCCCCCCCCCCCCACCCCCCCCCCCCCCCACCCCCCCCCCCCCCCACCCCCCCCCCCCCCCACCCCCCCCCCCCCCCACCCCCCCCCCCCCCCACCCCCCCCCCCCCCCACCCCCCCCCCCCCCCACCCCCCCCCCCCCCCACCCCCCCCCCCCCCCACCCCCCCCCCCCCCCACCCCCCCCCCCCCCCACCCCCCCCCCCCCCCACCCCCCCCCCCCCCCACCCCCCCCCCCCCCCACCCCCCCCCCCCCCCACCCCCCCCCCCCCCCACCCCCCCCCCCCCCCACCCCCCCCCCCCCCCACCCCCCCCCCCCCCCACCCCCCCCCCCCCCCACCCCCCCCCCCCCCCACCCCCCCCCCCCCCCACCCCCCCCCCCCCCCACCCCCCCCCCCCCCCACCCCCCCCCCCCCCCACCCCCCCCCCCCCCCACCCCCCCCCCCCCCCACCCCCCCCCCCCCCCACCCCCCCCCCCCCCCACCCCCCCCCCCCCCCACCCCCCCCCCCCCCCACCCCCCCCCCCCCCCACCCCCCCCCCCCCCCACCCCCCCCCCCCCCCACCCCCCCCCCCCCCCACCCCCCCCCCCCCCCACCCCCCCCCCCCCCCACCCCCCCCCCCCCCCACCCCCCCCCCCCCCCACCCCCCCCCCCCCCCACCCCCCCCCCCCCCCACCCCCCCCCCCCCCCACCCCCCCCCCCCCCCACCCCCCCCCCCCCCCACCCCCCCCCCCCCCCACCCCCCCCCCCCCCCACCCCCCCCCCCCCCCACCCCCCCCCCCCCCCACCCCCCCCCCCCCCCACCCCCCCCCCCCCCCACCCCCCCCCCCCCCCACCCCCCCCCCCCCCCACCCCCCCCCCCCCCCACCCCCCCCCCCCCCCACCCCCCCCCCCCCCCACCCCCCCCCCCCCCCACCCCCCCCCCCCCCCACCCCCCCCCCCCCCCACCCCCCCCCCCCCCCACCCCCCCCCCCCCCCACCCCCCCCCCCCCCCACCCCCCCCCCCCCCCACCCCCCCCCCCCCCCACCCCCCCCCCCCCCCACCCCCCCCCCCCCCCACCCCCCCCCCCCCCCACCCCCCCCCCCCCCCACCCCCCCCCCCCCCCACCCCCCCCCCCCCCCACCCCCCCCCCCCCCCACCCCCCCCCCCCCCCACCCCCCCCCCCCCCCACCCCCCCCCCCCCCCACCCCCCCCCCCCCCCACCCCCCCCCCCCCCCACCCCCCCCCCCCCCCACCCCCCCCCCCCCCCACCCCCCCCCCCCCCCACCCCCCCCCCCCCCCACCCCCCCCCCCCCCCACCCCCCCCCCCCCCCACCCCCCCCCCCCCCCACCCCCCCCCCCCCCCACCCCCCCCCCCCCCCACCCCCCCCCCCCCCCACCCCCCCCCCCCCCCACCCCCCCCCCCCCCCACCCCCCCCCCCCCCCACCCCCCCCCCCCCCCACCCCCCCCCCCCCCCACCCCCCCCCCCCCCCACCCCCCCCCCCCCCCACCCCCCCCCCCCCCCACCCCCCCCCCCCCCCACCCCCCCCCCCCCCCACCCCCCCCCCCCCCCACCCCCCCCCCCCCCCACCCCCCCCCCCCCCCACCCCCCCCCCCCCCCACCCCCCCCCCCCCCCACCCCCCCCCCCCCCCACCCCCCCCCCCCCCCACCCCCCCCCCCCCCCACCCCCCCCCCCCCCCACCCCCCCCCCCCCCCACCCCCCCCCCCCCCCACCCCCCCCCCCCCCCACCCCCCCCCCCCCCCACCCCCCCCCCCCCCCACCCCCCCCCCCCCCCACCCCCCCCCCCCCCCACCCCCCCCATGAATGAATTCTTTGCATCTGTCTTCACCCAAGAGGAGGTGAGGAACATTCCTGCACCTGAACCAAGCTTCTTAGGAGGCGAATCCGAGGAACTAGCGAAGATAGTGGTAGACAAGGAAGAAGTTCTGGCAGCCATTGATAAACTAAATGTTACCAAATCCCCTGGCCCAGATTGCATTCACCCAAGAGTTCTTAAAGAGCTCAAGCATGAAATTGCTGATCTTCTCACTTTAATATGCAACTTATCCTTGAAATCAGGCTCCATCCCTGAAGACTGGAAGATGGCCAATGTCACACCAATCTTTAAGAAAGGATCTAGGGGGGACCCGAGAAATTACAGGCCAGTCAGTTTGACATCTGTTCCTGGTAAATTAGTAGAATCTATCATTAAAGATAAAATTATAAAACATGTAGAAAAGCAAGACCTGCTGAGAAAGAGTCAGCATGGCTTTTGCAGAGGCAAATCCTGTCTTACAAACTTACTAGAGTTCTTTGAGGGTGTAAACAGGCATGTGGACAGGGGTGAACCGGTGGACATTGTCTACTTGGATTTCCAAAAGGCTTTTGACAAAGTTCCTCACCAGAGACTGTTGAGAAAACTCAGCAATGAAGGAATAAGAGGGGAAGTCCTCCTATGGATTAAAAACTGGTTGAGAACAGGAAACAAAGAGTGGGTGTAAATGGGAAGTTCTCACAATGGAGAGATGTCGGGAGTGGTGTCCCCCAAGGATCCGTTTTGGGACCAGTGCTCTTTAACCTATTCATAAATGACCTGGAAGTAGGGGTGGGTAGCGTGGTGGCCAAGTTTGCAGATGATACCAAATTATGTAGGGTGGTGAGAACCACAAAGGATTGCGCCCCCCCCAACTAATAAAAGGAAACACTTCTTCACGCAAAGTGTGATTGGTGTTTGGAATATGCTGCCACAGGAGGTGGTGATGGCCACTAACCTGGATAGCTTTAAAAGGGGCTTGGACAGATTTATGGAGGAGAAGTCGATTTATGGCTACCAATCTTGATCCTCTTTGATCTGAGATTGCAAATGCCTTAACAGACCAGGGTGATCGGGAGCAACAGTCACGAGAAGGCCAATATGCGTTCACATCCTACATGTGAGCTCCCAAAGGCACCTGGTGGGCCACTGCGAGTAGCAGAGAGCTGGACTAGATGGACTTTGGTCTGATCCAGCTGGCTTGTTCTTATGTTCTTATGTTCTTATGTTCAATATGTTTGAAATATTTCATGGGAGAGGGATGGGGCACCATATTCTTTGACTTTTCACAGATGCCATTCTCATGCCAAACATCACTGCCTGAGCTTCCCTCCCTCCATCACACATTGGTAAAGGTTCTACTCTTTCTGTTATATGTGTTATGAAATGTTGGTCCCTGATTTTGTAATCCTCTGTCCCGTTAAAGGTCAATGTAGTTATGTTGTTTTGATTAAACAAATATTAGAAAATCTCAATTATTTGCCAGTATCCTATCACAGTTAACATTTACACTGTGTAAAATCATCAGTTGAGTACTCCATGGTGCCTTAATGCTCAGGAGTAGGCATTTTATACAGGTAATTATGAGACAAGATGCACTCACCATTCCAGGGAAGCTCAGGAAGCAGTTGTGCCTGGAAGGATTATTTCAACACCAATAGTTCACACTGACAAAATGGTGACAAAACATCCCCCAAAGACAAAACCTCAGACAAAATAGGGACATGTAACAAAACAAATTAATCACTGCTAGAGTGACCGATGTAAAAGTATCAGGAATATAATTTCTCCATTTTCACTGGAAGTTCATAAAAGAACAGTTTGTGGATCCTGTCACCATGTCACTTAAAATTATATACTGTATTAATGAGGCATAAATACAGTATCCAGTAACTGAAGTTTAAGTCTTAGAAGTGGCAGAAAATGGTGGGCGTGAGCTACTCTCAAACAGAAAGTGAAATCTATAAGAAGTTGGGCAGGAAAAATAAAATGCTTTCTGCTCTCACACAGCAAGCAGGAAACATTTTCAAAGACACCTCAGAAAAAGCGTTGCTAGTTAAGCGTTTTCAGAAAAGTCTGTTCTGAGCAAAAATGTAATGTCTTTCAAAGTTGGGGGGGGGGGGACTGTGCAGAATTCCACCCCAAAATGCTTTTTTTAACATCCTGAAGATATTTTGTGTTTGGAATGGCCACAGTGTGTACAAGAAGATAAGTGTGAGCAATAATTTAAAAAGTTCAGTTGGCAACTGAGGAAACGGTGATGGAGGCATTGGTTGAAGGAAGGACAAGGAATCAATGGAGCCAGCACAAAATGGATGTATGCTATTAGCTGAAATTGAAAATACCTCAGGGATTCAGTAAGCCAAGGGAAAATAAGGTCAACAACCCAAAAAAATGTGACGGGTCCCATATCTTACTTTCAGAGTTGCAAAAAAAGGAGAATGCTGCCTACAGTTCCTTCTGTCACTATAGCAGCACAGAGATCTAATAAAACAAAGTGGGATTCATAGAGAACAAGTACAGTAGTTTCCTTCCTGGCTGGCTTTGCTCTGTTTGAATCTGCTCTGCATCTAATACACACTGGCCAAATATGAACAGCATAAATAAGACGTCATAGGGACATCTGAAAAAAAGATGCCTCCTATTTTTTTGTTCTGACAGCACAGATAAAAAAGAGCGGCCGGGAATCATTGTGGCCACAGTTGCTGCCTGGGAAGGGCAGGAGGAAGCCCCTGTCATCCACCCTAGTAAAGGCGGATGGGGGCCTCCCTGCTATGCCCCTTAAGGGCAGGTGCGGCGTCACCCGGGGGAGGCCGGCCAGAGCCTACAAAAGGCCAGCCTGGCCTTTGTGCTGACCATGTGCTCCGGTGGGCCAGCAACTTGTCTGCCCACCCCTCTCCTTTATGTTTTGATGCTGTGTTAATGCATGCTTCTTTGTCATAGCCATTTGGTGGTTTGGTGCATGGGAATTGATCTGAGGGGCCGGTGGAGGGAAACTAGGGAGCTACCCTTCCCCCCCCCCCCCCCCCCCCCCCCGGCCCCGCCCCGCCCGCGCGCCCCCCCCCCCCCCCCCCCCCCCGTTTTGATATGCAATGCTACAGCAAGAGGCCGACCGCCCAGCTGAGCATCACACTGAAGCTCCAGTAAGAGACTAACCACCCGCTGAAACTCCACGGCATCCACGCAGCCACCAGGGTGGTGGGAAGAGCAGCTTGCCTGGGAGGGGCCTCTGAGGAGGGGCTGCCCAGTGTTACAAATCAGATCAAAATCCCATGCTGTGCCTCACACTTCTTACTGCACAATAAATGGTTGGCTATGGCCAAGTAATTTACCCCAGCCATTAGTGTGGTGTGGTTATTGGGTCAAGGGGCTCCTCAGCCCCATCCTCAGGAGGCAAAAGGTGTCAGAGAAGAAAGAGGCTGTTTTTCCCCTGCCCGACTAATTAAGCTTCTTGTCAGTTTCATTTGCTGCTAGCACCCAACATTTTGTGGTGTCAGTTGCTTCTCATATGTGTGTGTTTGTGCCTTTGAAGACAGCTCATCAAAAATAAAAAGGGGGGAAACTATATTGCCAGAATATATAGTACAACCATGTACTTTTCAGGCCAAAAAGGTGGCCAGAATCAGAGCCTGCAGGGCAAATATCCCAGGAAAACCTTAAGCAAAAAGCTGCAGGCACAGAGAATCCCTGCAGCACCACAAAATGTTGGGCACTAGTAGTGGGTGAAACTGACCAGACAGCTTTAACACTCAGGTGAGAAAAATAAGGTATCTCAGCTCCTGAGCTCTGCACAGCAAGAGGAGATGACTTGCAGGTGACTTGGGGGGAACAGTTGGTACTTTTGCATCCTCAAAGTAGGACAGTGCCAGTAGAAATAAGGTGTCCTGAGGACATCTTGGAGAAAAAACTGTGCAGAGTTCCTTCCCAAAATGCCTTTTTTCTCGACCGCAAGATGTCTTTTCTGTGCTTTTCAGAAAAGACCACTCTTGTATTTAAGACTAAACACCATTTCTTGGGCCATTATCCTCTAACAAAACCCTTTTAAACTGTTTTGTTTCAAAAACCTACCACTGTTATGTGTAATTGGATTGGTTCTAATCAAAGGTATTATATGCATTGCACTTTTGATTTGGGGGGATTTTACTTTTATGATAGGTTAATTCAACTGATAAAGTGAGGTACATAGCATTTGGACATTAATGTGTCTTGCAAGAAAGTGTGCCTAATTGAAACCTGAGGTAATATCTACCCATTTTCGCTTAAACTGACTCCATATCTTGTGCAATATCTTAAATTTATCTTCTGGATTAGTACAAAGACTTATAAGTGACTTCTCTTTTTGCTGTGAAAAGTGATTTTCAGTCTTGCTGGTTTAAGAGAGATATCAGAGACATCTGTTGCACTTGTTTTTTGCTATGGAAAATAATTGATTTACTGCCTCTTGCCTGCAGTAAGTTGAAACCAGAACCATTTGAATCTGATCTACATCTCATACATAACATAAGCTTCAACAGGACTTAACCTCATGTCTTGAGGCATTTTCCCTTTCAAACAATTTTTGTTTGTAGCATCCAATCTGTAGAAGAGTTTTGATGAGCTCAAAAGTTCACATGCCATTATGTGTCATTGTGGGAATTCTAACAAAAGGCATTACATAGATATTGTTCCTGCTCCTATGCTTTTATCAGAGAAAATTAAGCTGATGGAGATTTTCACACTTTACTTCCCCATGCCACAAAGGAGTTCACTTCTAAATTTCAGTGTGTCAGACTGTTATTAAAGGCAGTGCCAGTAGAAAAGGCATCAACCCTGGAGCCATAGACTGGGCAGGGCTGGGGATTCCTGTCACATATCAGTTTGGAATAATCAGGCTGTTCTTGACTGCAGACTTTTAGTTAACAATACATTGTCTAACATTGATTCGCTTCCACAGAGTAATTCAGCAATTGATTTTGACAGCACTAGTTGGATTCACAGTGGTGGCATAATCCACAAGGCACATGCAAGATGCGTACAGAGAATAGTTGTGCTGTTGAAGAATTCTCACTTATGTGGTTAGAGCATATGCAGAAACTCCTGCTCCTCTGGACATTAAAAATTGAATAAGTCATACAACCAACACACAGACAATGCCTTATTCCTCTAACGTTAATGGCAAGGTGCTACACAATAGGGCCATTCTTCAGACAAGACAAGGTCTTCTATCTACTAGGGGAATTCTTTGGATATGTAGACAACCAGGACTGTATAATGGAAAGGGAAAAAAACCCTGAAGAATACTGAAAATACCCGAAATAGGAGCAGCAGTGACACAGCGGTTAAGAGCAGGTGTACTCTAATCTGGAGGAACCGGGTTTGATTCCCCGCTCTGCCGCTTGAGCTGTGGAGGCTTATCTGGGGAATTCAGATTAGCCTGTACACTCCTGCCAGCTGGGTGACCTTGGGCTAGTCACAGTTCTTCTGAGCTCTCTCAACCCCACCTACCTCACAGGGTGTTTGTTGTGAGGGGAAAGGGAAAGGAGTTTGTAAGCTCCTTTGAGTCTCCTATAAGAGAGAAAGGGGGGATATAAATCCAACTCTTCTTCTTCTTCTTCAAATGGGATGGACTGTTGATCGCTAAATATCAGTTGAAAGAAAAGAGGTGGAGAGAGGAAAAGCTATTGTTCAAACTCCTGAGAGCAGAGCTGAAAGGGAGATTTTGAGTGGTAGGATGGAATTTCACAACCACTTGTTCCTTCCTATGACTGTTTGAGTCTCAATCTGCTACTATGATAGCAGTGGTTATCATTATTATTACAAAAGCAGAAAAACTGGCCTATCCACAGACAGCAGGGGTATCTAGCAACTCAAGTAAGCACAAAAATATAATTTTATAAATTAACTGAAAGCAAAAGAAAATAAATCACCTCATATTTAAGGAAAATGGAGCCTACAAAGACAATACATTAGAAGTTCAGCATCCGAAATGCTCAGTGTCCTAAATGCTCTCTTAGCAGGTAACAGGCTCAATTCAGACTGGGACCATGGAGCAAGAGAAATAGATTTCTAGTCTTCACCCTTTGACCTTTTCTGCATTTAAAACAGCCTCAGGGTTGTTGCTTGCCGCACTGGGGAAACTTACACGTATTGATATAAGAACAAAATTAGTTTTTCCTACATACCTATTTCAGGGAAGCAGGCCTGCCATTGTTGATCTTCTCTTTGAAGACTGCTTGATAACCTTCCAAGGAATCTCACATTCCCTTGGAACAAATTTTAACAACTGCAGAGGAATACTATTGCATAGCCTACTAGAACACTAAGTTGCTTACAAATTGGAACCCAGCCATTACATTCCTACTGGGAAAAGAGGAAAAATGTAGATAGTTTCCAAATGTTATGTTCAGGAGGAAAGAAGATAGGAATGAAGTTGCCCCTTCATTTTTATAAAGTTTGCTGTATTGGGCACAAGCCATCTAATTGTACCATTGTTTTCAGTGGGAAAAATGAGCACAGTGGGGAAAATGAGCAACTCCTCAGTTTCCCCCACAGAAATCAGTTCGAATGAAAAGTTCTTAATTTTGGCTGAGTATTATAACATATATGGTATTTGGAGTATTTTAACATATATTTGATGTTGTGACTTCATTTTTCTGTGAACAAATAGATCATTTGTGGGTCTCAGATCTTTGCCAGGCCATGTTCTTAAGAGACACTTAAAGGATCCCCTGCAAATTACTTAGAAGGCCTCCTCTTTATGAGGTTTTAAAAGGGGGTATTTTGGGATGGCAAAATGTTTGGTTCCTTGCCAAATGAAATTTAAACTTAGATTGCCATAAAGGAGCTTTATTTTAATCCAGCTAATCTTAAAATGGTGATTGGTGCATTGCAGGGTACTGACAGAGGTAAGCTGTATAGGCTTAAAGTATGACGAGAAAGAATGTATAGCAATTGTTCATATTAGAGGGTCATGAGGGGATTCTGAAATCTGTTTCTTTTCCATTACCACAACTTTACAGTAATAGAAAGACATGCAGAAGAGACTAAAATGCTTTCATTAAAATATGAACAAATCCTAGGCCCACTGTATGCTACACAATTAAAGGAGGAAACAGATTCATAGGCCATTTATGCATGTAGTGCTTACCTCACAGCTGTGTGCTTCACAGTGGGTGAGGGAAGTTCTCACAATGGAGAGATGTAGGGAGTGGTGTCCCCCAAGGATCCGTATTGGGACCAGTGCTCTTTAACCTATTCATAAATGACCTGGAAGTAGGGGTGGGTAGCGTGGTGGCCAAGTTTGCAGATGATACCAAATTATGTAGGGTGGTGAGAACCACAAAGGATTGCGAAGAGCTCCAAGCGGACCTTGATAAATTAGGTGAGTGGGCTCAGAAATGGCAAATGCAGTTCAATGTAGCAAAATGTAAAGTGATGCACATAGGGGCAAAAAATCCAAACTTCACATACACGCTACAGGGGTCAGTGCTATCAGTCACAGACCAGGAAAGGGATTTAGGCGTCTTAGTTGATAGTTCCATGGGAATGTCAACTCAATGCATGGCAGCTGTGAAAAAGGCAAACTCTATGCTGGGGATCATTAGAAAAGGAATTGATAATAAAACTGCAAAGATTGTCGTGCCCTTATATAAAGCAGTGGTGCGACCGCACTTGGAGTACTGTGTCCAGTTCTGGTCGCCGCATCTCAAAAAGGATATTGAGGAAATAAAGTGCAGAGAAGGGCAACAAGGATGATTGAGGGACTGGAGCACCTTCCCTATGAGGAGAGGCTGCAGCGTTTGGGACTCTTTAGTTTGGAGAGGAGGCTGCTGAGGGGGGATATGATTGAAGTCTACAAAATTATGCATGGGGTAGAAAATGTTGACAGAGAGAAATTTTTCTCTCTTTCTCACAATACTAGAACCAGGGGGCATCCATTGAAAATGCTGGGGGGAAGAATTAGAACTAATAAAAGGAAACACTTCTTCACGCAACGTGTGATTGGTGTTTGGAATATGCTGCCACAGGAGGTGGTGATGGCCACTAACCTGGATAGATTTAAATGGGGCTTGGACAGATTTATGGAGGAGAAGTCGATTTATGGCTACCAATCTTGATCCTCCTTGATCTGAGATTGCAAATGCCTTAACAGACCAGGTGATCGGGAGCAACAGCCGCAGAAGGCCATTGCGTTCACATCCTACATGTGAGCTCCCAAAGGCACCTGGTGGGCCACTGCGAGTAGCAGAGAGCTGGACTAGATGGACTTTGGTCTGATCCAGCTGGCTTGTTCTTATGTTCTTATGTTCTTACAGTGGGTTTTTCCTGTGGGTTTTTGTTTAAATGAGAAAAACATACTGTGAAGCATCCACAACCACCTACCTCCCCAGTTCATTCTTCATCAGGGCTCTTGTGTGGGCAGGGAAAGCCAGGAGTGAGAAAACTCAAAGAAAACACATGTTGATTCCCTATGCTTTCCCTTTGCTTTCCCTGAAAAGTCACACTTTGAGAGCTTTCAGAAACTGCAGACATTCTCTGATCTGAGAGTCAGGTGAGTTCCAGACAGGGGAAAATGTTACCGAGAATCCAACCCAAAGGGAATATATGTTCAATGCAAAGGAGACCACAAGTGCATAAAAGCCCAGATTGTTGTTATCATCATTTACATAAAGACTCCTAGGTAGGAACTCTTCGACTCTTTGTATTCCAACTGTTGTCAGAGCAAAAAACATTCTAGCACTTGGGAAGAATGACAAATGCACAAAAAGCAGCAGAAGAATGAAAGAAAGGGTGCAAGACAGGTCAATCAGTCATCTTCTCAACATAAAAGTGTAAGTACAGCTGTGCTGAATCAGATCAATGATCCAAGTTAGCATCCTGTTTCATTCAATGGTTGATTCCCAACTTCAAAAGTGAAAGTAGATACAAACCGGTTTGGTTTGATTTGGGACCTTTTGAGCATGGTTTCATGGTCCCCACTGCAACTTCTACCCCCTCGTTTCCAGAAATGCAGCAGCCGCGCAGGAGTCCCCAATGTCGGCGGATCAAATGCGTGATCCGCTCAGGGGCTATCCTGATTGGCTGCTGCATTGTGCTGGGGCACGAACTTTTTTAAAAAAAATTCAAAATGACGGATCCACATCTCTGCGAGCATGCACAGAATGACCCTATGCAGGGACGTGGAAAAGGGCGATTAAAACAAAGCCCCGTTTTCACGTGCCTTCGTGTAGTAGTTTTTAAGGGAATGCAAGGAAGACACAAACACACTCCCCTCCCTCCCTCCCCACAACTACAAAAGGGTTAAAGTGTTCAGAGGTGGGGAATTATGCCTAAAATCATGAACGTGGCACAAAACGGAATTGACTCTCTCCAGCATTTTAAGGAGCCAAAATAAAATAAAAACTTCCTCATCCCTCGCCTTGGAATCAAACTAGCGACCTTCTGCCCATCAGCTCAACCAACTGTGCTATACAGCCACTACTGGTTGGTTGGGAGAAATGCAAGGTTTACTGCTCCCTCGTATTGCCCCCATTGCTTCAGATCAATGTGTAGAGGTCAGTTTTCAGTGTGAAAATGAAAAAAAAAGAAGGCTACGCACGCATCGTGCACAGCCTGCCGTGGCCTGATTGGATGGAAGGCTCCACGTCACTATCAGCAGTGGGAAATAGGAATCCGGAATCACCCCCACACTTCCCCACTGCTCCACATTTGGTGCATATTTATTCAAAAGGTCTACTTTCTCCCAGGTTCTGAAATAACACATGCTGAGGGGGCGGGGGAGTGCCAAAAATGAGGTGAATGCTTGTTCAGTGATCAGGCAGTGGGGAGTTCTGCTGGAAACCTGAATCGACCAATGGCAACCAGATGCCTCCCTGAAAACTTACAATCAAGGAAAAGAAACCAAAGTTACACATCAGAGCTGGTATTCAAAAATTTGTGGCTTTTTAACATGGAGGGTCCATTCAATCATCATGACTAATAATCATTGATGGACTAATCCTTAGACATAATTGCCTAAGGATGGAATGAGTAGCGACGACTCACTTCTAACCAATCACCACGTGTTCCATTTCTCCACCTACCCTCTCCGTGCCCCAAACACCAAGCCAGGTCTGGCAAGGCAGCAGGGGCAAAGGCCCCTCCCACCTGTCCCAGCTCCTGCCTCCTCATTCCCCCACCCACCATACCCCGCCCCAAACACCAAGCCAGGCACAGCAGGGCAGCAGGGGCAAAGCCCCTTTCACCTGGCCTGGCACTAGCCTCTTCATTCCCCCTCCTCTCCTCTTCATGCCCCAAGCACCAAGCTTAGCTTGGCATGGTGGGGCAACAGGGACAAAGCGCCCTCCCACCTGGCCCGGCACCAGCTTCCCCATTCCCCAATCTTCCCTCCCACATCTCGCTTGGCTGAGCATCATCCCTCCTAGTCCCCTGCTCACCCTACCCCCACCAAAAACCAAGCTGAGCCCAGCAGGGCAGCAGGAGCAAAGCCTGGCTCAGAATCAGTCTGACTTGCTGCTGGGAATCAGGAACTTGTCTACTTGATACCTGGACTACTTGAACATTCAGTCATTGGACGCACAAGTTGTACTGTATATTTCGGGGAAAAAAACTTATGCTTTCATTGCATGTTTATTCACCATTAAACTTATGCACACTTTTTGCATTGTCAACAATGCAAATAATGCAATACAGTAATTGCATTGTCAATTACTGTAGCCTAAGATATAGATGATGTGATTTGATTTAGGCCTGATTTGTTGTTTTATGAGAAACCAACATGTTGTGAGGAAAAACTTGGAATAATTTTAAATTTTAAGGATAAATCCAGAAAATGAAGAATTAGTACTGTACTAACTGCCTTGTATCTATCTGCTGAGATCAACACTGCCTGCAGAAACCAATACATGATGTATGCTAACAGCCAAAGGCTTTGGTGTTATTACAAAGAACACACACAAGATGCTTGATCAGGTGCACTGTTACAATTTCCTCTCCAATTGAATCCTTAGATATGGGTAAGTTTTTTGGAATTACCAACACCAACCAAATTAAGCAGCCTCCAAAACAACTGTTTTATAGCTTAGAGCTGCTTCTGCTTCTTAGTGTTGCTGATGGTTGGCTAAGAGGGAGTAAGAAATTATAGGCAAAATGCTTGTTTATTCCTTATTAGAGCCACAATAGAGGAAGAGGGTGGTTTCAATTTGAGAAATAAGCTTAACATTCATCTTTTTGAATTTACCTTCCAGTCAAATGTTTCCACTTCTCGGAAGATGCAGATAGGGTTGAGGAACAATGGTAGCATGAACTTCCATACACACATACAGAAAGAGGGGAAGGAGAGGAAGCATGGAGAGAGAGAGTCCTGTGCTGTTTTGGCTCTGGGGAGCTTGAGAAGCAAGCTGTTTTTTGTGCCCTGGAGTTGGCAAACCTAAGAAGTACCCCAGATGTCAGCACCAAGTCCAGTTATAATGGAGCCTCCACATCCAGATAGTTTATTTTGAACTGTGGTGGTCAACACCTCAAAATATTTTTCCTTTCCATACGAGTGGGATGGATTATAGATACCTTGGTTTTCTTCTCACCTTATATCCCAATTTTATTGGGCTTATGCTTCTGAGAGTTACTATTAAAATCTATTATTTAACTCAGACCCCTATGATCTCTTAAAGCTTTTTAAGGAAAAGGTTTCCAATGAGTTTTCTCTTCAGTGCGGTTTATGGCAGAACTATATTTCACAGCTGTTTTTAATTTAACGTGTGCACGTCCGTGAGCGCTATTTGGCTTCAGTACTTCATTTATAAAGGGGGAATCAAAACAACAGTTAGATGAAATGAACAGTGTATCCTGCTTTAATTCCTCGACTTCAGTCCATAACAATTAGGAGTAAAGGGTTATCATATGATTTATAAAGTAATTGCAATAAGGGGCGAGCAGAGACTGGCTACTTTCCACCCCCCATCCCTAGAACAATTTATATTCCTTTCCTGAAATTTCCGGTTTCATTATATGAAACTTTTATTTATGGAGGCATAAGGAAACCACATTCAATAGTCTATCCCATGGTTCAAGATCTGGGAGATCAATGAATGAACTCCCACTCTTTTGATTGGTAAAAATAGCTGTGAGAGGCCACCAGTTCAGATCAGGATAGTAGCCAGGGGAGGGGGAAGCTAACATTGTTTCCAGACCTCTGACTGCGCCACTGGGAATATTTTATTTGGTAGGGAAACATACCAGCAACATTTAGATATCTGAAAGTTTCTGTATGTGGCAAATAGTTCTTGGGGGGCATTTTAGGATGGAAAACCAGTATACAGCAATGAAAACTCTATGGACATTAGGGTTATTAAATTCTAGATGTGGCCTGGGATTCTCCTGGTATTATAATTAATGTCCATATTATAGACATCAGTTTCCCTAGTAAAAATTGCAGTTTCAGAGGGCAGAATCTATGTGATATCATAAAATCTTGGTGAAATCCTGGTGAAATTCCCCCCTCTGGAGACTCCACTCCACCAAATCTAATGGAAAATCCTTTCACACTTGCAAATGCACAACTGTGCATATATAACCTATGGCCCCTCCACAACATTTTTTGCTAATGGGCCTGATCCTTTAAAAAATATTTTCCCTCAAGTTTACAGCAATATCCTTGGCCCATTATGCATGGAAAGCTTACTTCGGGGCTCTAAGCTACACAGTGGGGCTGTATTGTAGTCCAGGGAATTGTTTTGCCTTTCTTTTGGAGGAGGTTATTTTTGGAAAGGGGCTACAATATTGAAATTCCCCCCTCTGGAGACTCCACTCCACCAAATCTAATGGAAAATTCCCATACTGTCTCTTCTTGTTTGGCTTGAAAAAGGAACCTGTGTGCCCTCTTTCCAATGGTCTAGCCAATAAGTTACAAAGGCATTAAAATGATGAACACTGGACTCTAAAAAAAGTAGCATTAAGTAAATAACATTTTTGTCATTATTTCAACACTTTTAAATTATATTAGGCATGTATAGAATTTTTGCCTTTCACACTTGTGAATGCACAACTGTGCATGCCTGTACACATAGTATATAACCTATGGCCCCTCCACAACATTTTTTGCTAATGGGCCTGATCCTTTTAAAAACATTTTTCTTCAAGTTCACAGCAATATCCTTGGCCCATTATGCATGGAAAGCTTACTTCGGGGCTCTAAGCTACACAGTGGGGCTGTATTGTAGCCCAGGGAATTGCTTTGCCTTTCTTTTAGGGGAGGTTATTTTTAGAAAGGGGCTACAATATTGAAATAACTGCAATCACAGGTATATTTCTATAACTGCAATTTAAAGGGCTTTTTTTTGTTACCTTGCAACTACAGGGTGTGATGAGATCTGTGCCTTTAAAAAGGAGTTGATGGGCAGATTTAAAAGAACCAGGAAAAGCAGAGGTCCATTGAGACTTCAGCAAGCAAGCTACAGAGCAGCCAGTGAATGCCTCCTCATGTGTAAACAGAGAAACATGAGGAGACCACACTATAGCCCCACTTGGGGCTAAGAGCCCAAGGTAAGCATTCCATGCATAATGGGCCAAAGTGACATCGCTTGGTGTGGGAGGAATGGAAACTGAAAGCAGGGATCAGGGAAATACATCCATGCAAGAAATCTTGCTACAATGGACATTTTCTCCTGCTACACAGCAGACACTTTGTGCATAATAGGCCCCTGTTTGAATGAGATAACAGCAGCAGTCAGCAGGCCAGAAGATACATTTACTCAGGTTGGTGAGGGAACATGAAGACCCCAATACTTATTGCCCTTTTGCTTGGGAAATGGGGGCTTGGGGGCTGGCTGGTGTATTTTCTGTTAGTTAAAAACTTTTAGAAACAACTTGCACATCTGCTGTATAAAAGCAGGCCACAATGTCAGAATTCAGCTCATTAGGAAAGAGGTATTTCAATACAAACATAAGATGCTGCTATTGGATATAGAAATTCCTCATCTAGTGCTGCAGGGTACCATTATCCCAAATGAAAACTAAGCAATTGTAAAGAGATTGGTAAGCAATTAAATGCTTGGGATATTGCCATTTTCCCATCCCATCTGGGAGGCAATAAATCTGGTTTCAAATGAAATCCACAAACCAGTCATTCTGGAGAAGTCATGAAGTAGTCCCAAGACTTCAAAGGGATTTTCATGAGGCAACTTACTAGTAAGCTCTTCATAGATTACAGGCTCTGTCAGGAATTAGATTTCAGACAAGAGCCAATTCTCACAAACCTTTCCTTTGCATATTGAAATGTGGGTTGACTCCAGGCCAGCTGAAATCATATGACTACTTTCTGGAGATAGTAAAAATAAAAGAGGTGGCCAGGTGCTGGTCTCATCAGAAGCCAGTTTACAACTCCACCCATATTTCCTATGCTAGGATGTGATGGTGAGCCAGTCTCAAACAGTTCTAAAATAGCCATTGTTAACTAGCACATGAGCAGTCCAAAAGCACTGCTTTATACAACCAGGAGGCAGGGTGAGATGCAGATGTAACTAATAACAGAAGCTAACCAAGTTGCCAAAAAGAAACAAAATAGTTCAGACAAAAATATGAACTGAATTGCAAGCCAGATAGTTGCAAAGTAGGTTGTCGCAGATTCAATCATATGACCACCTCGATTATCATATCTCCGTCCACATAATGGGTTGCAACTAGGCAATGCTGAGCGGGGTCCACTTGTGGAACTGTACTTTCTCACTCCTTTCAGCAGTCCACTGAAGTTCCTTGAAATGTCTCCCCCATTATCAGAGGATCCCCTAGAAACAACTCTGGAGACGATTGGGGGGGATTGTCCACAGGGAGGAGCAATCTTCAAAAATCTCCCCCTGTACCAGGAAAATAACTGTTGGCTACAACCCAATCAATGTATTGTAACACAATATATCTAATTCTCACTGTGGCCAAATCTGTGGATACTTACGTCTAGAGTATTGAATTCCTTTATTGTGGCAACAGAGTCCAGGTGTGTAGCACCCTCAACCTCTTCTTTCCTCCTCGTGGGCCTTGAGACGGCTTCGGTTACTAGGAGGAGAGGTTTTGCTCATACCTTGTTCCTCCTCTTCAACCTGACATGGTCCTTTCTCTTGTAGCCTGGAGAGTGGCTTGGCCCTTCCTGTACCTGCCTTTAGATGAGTTTTCAGGAACAGGGAAATCCACAACCTCAACTTCCAGTCCAAGGACTGTGTCCTTCTCTACCCCAGGGCCCTTCCTGTCCACCATGCTCCTTTGTAGCTGCCACATCCTTGGTGTGTGTGTGTGTGTGTGTGTGTGTGTGTGTGTGTTTTATTTATTTATTTCCATTTTTAAACCACCCTCCCCCAGAAGGCTCTGGGCGGTGTACATCAATATCAAATATAAATACAAATATAAAAACAATCTATGTATGTATGTATGTATGGAGAGAGAGAGAGAGATATATATATATTTTTATTCCAGTATAGCCAAGCTGAAAAAAATACCAACCCCCCCTCCCCTTTCTAGTATTTTTGGATATTTTTTCAGCCATATACACATTAGTGAATCCCCCTCTCTAGTCAGCTATCCTGATCTTGAAAAATCCAATATAAAATAAAATAAAACAGATTTATTTGGCTAGTGGCCGTTAAATGTCTCCAAAATGGCCCTTTTCTCACCTTTAGAGGTTTCCAGGGTAACAGGAAGGAGTGGGGAATGATACATTTCTCACAGACAAATAGGAAAGCATATTTGGAAGAGCTATACTGTTTGCCGTGTCACAGGAGTTTTTTTATAGGGCTGTTTTCAAATGTGGAGTTGAACAGCCTTTTCCCCTCCATTAGCAGGTTTTCCCAGAGAACAGGAGGGAGGGCAGAAGGAAGGAGGCAGGTGTTACAGGCAAATAGCATTGCACATTAGGGGGAGCAGTGCTCTTTGCCCAATCCCTAGAGTTGTTTCATAGGCTGGTTTTCTTTCAGATTATTCTGAACATGGACTCAGAAATCACTTCAGCCTTATTGCCTTCCAGACTGCGTATGACAATGTGAACTTATGACTTAATTTATACTATTTGTAGTTCATTCAAGATATTTTGTTTAGTTTGGCTGATAGCTACAAATTACAAGGTCACAGTTTGAAGAAGATACATTGAAACAAGAAATTAGCCGGCATACAGTCACTGTACTGTTTATTGTGCTGTTGTTTTTGTGTACTACAGCTAATGCTCGGTTTCTGTTCATTATAACTGTACTGTATTACATGGTTTACAATTGTTATTGCTTACAATAACAATTTATACTATGTGTTTTTGAAGTTTTTGGCTAGTCATTTGGAAAGTTTAATGTTCATATTATCTGTTTGATGTTTTATCTTTTGTAATAACTATATTGTATGTTTTTGAATTAGCTGCAGATTGTTGTATAAATATCTTGTGACCTCCGGTGCCATGTACCTTTTTACCTCCATTATTCAGAGGTTTCTCCCCCCCCTTTTTTTTTCTCTTTCAGTAAAAGGCAGGGGAAAGGGGCAGTGTCCTTTCCATGGCAGTTCTGGTCTTTAAGGGAAGACCCACTAGGGCCAGGCCTGACAGAAAACACTATGCAATATGCTACTATCGGGCTTCCATCATTCACCCAGAACTGACTTCTTGCTGCTGTTCAACAGCATCTGCTCCACAAAAGCCAGTGTTGTGTAATGGTGAGCATTTCAGACTAGTCTCTGGGAAACCTAGGTTTGCATCACCACTGTGACATAAAAGCTCATTGGTTGATATTGGGCCAGTTATACATTCTTAGCCTAATTTGCCTCACTAGGTTGTTGTGATGACAAAATGAAGTATAGAATGATGTAAGTTAGTTTGGATCTCCATTGTGGAGAAAGCTAGTATGAATGAAGAAAATAAATAATAAATATAGCTAAAGTTGGTAGAAAGATAAAACATGTATAGGCTGATGAACAGAAAGGAGAGAAGAAAAAAGGGGAAAGTGAGGGTTCCTAGGAGGAAGAAAAGAAAATAGTGTGGACAAGGGGATACAGGGGGAAATTAGTTGCTCCCACAAGTCCTTACAGGTTCTCCATCATGCTACTGGGCCCAGCCTGGTGGCTGGCACTGAGCAGCTGGGTCATAGTTTTTCCAGGCAGAGGCTGCTGGGGGAGAGAATGGGAGAAAACTGAAGTCAGATAAAGAGAATAGATACAGGGAGGTAGGCTGGTGTGTGGGTAGGAGAGAAGGAAGCAGGAAAAAAGAGGCTATGGCTTTCAGCAAGGCAAAGAGGAGATAGTGGGGAAAAGGAAAATGACCTGCCCCATGTACAGGCCTTTGCTTGTTAAATGGTATTTGCATGGCATCCCTTCATAATGTCTGACTGCCAATTCAAGTATTCAGTGAGGGAATCATATTAGCACTTTACTACTTACCTAACTACAAGAATTCACACCACATCATAATGAAAGGTTTTAGTGATCCCTATGGGAGAAGCGTGTATGATCCACATTATACAGTCATTAGGAATAAATAAGTGTTCTTATGGAATGGGTATTTTTCTGCTACTTGTATCTATTTATGCAGTGAGTAAGAATTATATTATTTATGAATCCTAACAATTTATTTAGTGGAACAGAGTTATGTTTATCTTTTTTCTCCTTAAAGATGTCTACCTAATATCAAAGATGTTACAAGTATACTTTGGACTGATGAAAGGTTTTATGAGCCCCAGTAGAAACAAGAGACCACATTTTGAAATTAACCGTTATGCTTCTTGAGATCCACGCTGTCTCAGATATGCTTCCCTGCTGCCCAAACATTGTTACTAAGCTCTTTAAATCAGCACTTATACTTGTGTGATGTTTGAAATCACTCTGTACTGTTTTCTTCGGGTTTCTCTACTGTAGCCCTGATCTTCCCTGTCATTGGAATGGAATTTGCTTTTTAATTCCCAGCATACTTATTTCCTGCCCCAAATTGAGATCTTTTCCCTCCAGCCCCCATCTTCCCAGTGGTCCTGTAGCTTGTACATTCTGGCAGATTTCCTGATCTCTGCTGTGTGTTGGCTGGCTCCATGGTGAGTTGACAATGTAATGACATGAAGTGTTTCATGAATGGATGCATGGAAGAAAGCACTGAGGAATGAGTAGGGAATTTAAACCTAAAAGAGCAGTCATCTAGAGTTTAATTAAGTTTCACAGTGCTAAGGAAAGCTGATTTGTTCCATATTTCAATCTCTTAAACTTTATAAAGTTTACAGTAACAAATATTATAGTGTGTTCAACAAGAAACTGAAAATAAGTACAAAATGCACTGCTGAAGTTTCCAGGAAACTCTAGAGAAAGAAGGTAGGGTCAGCAGGAAATGCTGTAGCCTGAAAACTGAAACAAGGATTTGAGTTCCACTTCTTTGCAAGTGGTGCAGATAAGAAGAGAGATTTCAGCTTCTATCCAGTAACTGGGGCCGTTTCCGCACGGCCCCCCAGGCGCCCCCATGCCGGCAAGAATTCTGCCGGCGTGGGGGCAGAGGCCGTTCGCACGCAAGCGTGCGTGCAGCCTCAGGAGAGGCCGGCGGACGACAGGCGGCTCCGCATGGAGCCGCCTCTGCCCCCTTCCCTTTCCCACTCACCTTGTCCCTGTCGTCGGCCTGCTGGCCTCCGAAGCCCCGCCCACGCTGCCCTCCGACCTCCAGGGGTCGGAGGACAGTGAGGGAGGGGCTTCGGAGGCCAGCAGGCCGACGACTGGGACAAGCTGAGCGTGATGAAGAGAAGCTGATGTGTTCCTGGCGGTGCTGTTAGCGCAGCATCCTGCCGGAAAGATGCTATTCCCTCAAAAGCAACCGCTAAAGGGTTGTTTTTTTTAGAAGCCGACCTGACGCCACCCTGAGGGAGGGGAAGGGCAGCTAGGTCGGCGCTGCTGCGTTTCAGCAGCGCCGCCTGTGCGTACGGCAGCCTGGGGGCAGCGTTTTTACCGCCCCCAGGCCACCATTTTTGGCCCATGCGGAAACGGCCTGGATGTTTTGTCTGAAAGGCAAAGAGCAGAGTAGAGGTGGGGGGTACTTGCACTGGGAACGAGGATGGAAGGTTCACCACCGTTCTTTTCAGAGCACCTTTTTCAACCCAGACACAGGAGAGGAGAAAGTTCTACAGTTGTTCTTGCTATTGAAACAATGCAGGAGATTCTGATGATTTCCCACATCATGCAAGGTTTCACCTGAAAAAAAGACATATCTGAAAAGTCCATCAATACACTTCTTAAATGAGTTCCTAACAGAATCCCCCGTGTTAAACTATTACAATGTGTTAAAGAAGCAGTAATGGCATTTGTATTGCATCTGGTAGTGCATTGTTGCAGAAAGTATTGAGCATGTTGACAATTACTATAAGGTTGATGGTCAAATATTGTTTTTAGATAGAAGATGTATATACTGTCTCTCAGCCATGGGCTTCCAAGGTGACTTCTGATTTAAACGCATAAAGTCACAATTTAAATAAAGCTATAAAATTCTAGAAACACAAATAAAATTGAGATACAATATATAGAAACCGTTGAGCATGGGGGCATAGGAAGCAAGGCCTCCAGAGATTAACTCTGTGCTTGGACAGCTTCCCAAGGGAGCAGGTGGGAAGTTTTCTGAGCCAGGGCCCAAGCTCCTTGAATGTCATAAACAGCACTTTTTAACTGACCCCAGAATGAAAAATAGGTAAACACTGAAGTTATTTTAGGACTGGCAAAATGTGATCATGGTAACAGGTATTAGTCAGCCCTTTGTTCCTATATTTTGCATTGACTGACGTTTCTGAAAAATTTGCAAAGTGCATTCCAAAGTAAAAGGAGCACTGGGATGTTGTGTGGTTTCCGGGCTGTATGTATAAGGAGCACTGCAGTAATCCGATCTAGATGTGATCAGAGCACTGGCAATCATGATTAGTTGTTGCTTCCCAAGATCTGTATCTGGTGCACCAACCAAATTTAGGCTAATTACATACTTCATTGGAAATCCAAGGCTCTATCTGCAAGCACTTATTCAATTACATCCCTGAAGCAGCAAAGCTATTCTTGACCATCCGGGACAAGTGAAATCCTTAGGACTTATTCTTGTTTTCACTGAGCTTCAGTTCATTGGCCCTGTTCGTCCAGCCCTCAGCTACCAGACCCAAAAGCCAACATTTGCTTTGCCTGAAAAGGAGGGAAAAAAAATCCTGGGTATCATCTGTGTACTAACAAATACACCTTACTACGAACTTCTAACGATTACTTCCAGTAGTTTCATGTAGATGGTAAAACGGTAATGGAACCATGAAGGACCCAAAGAGGAATTCCTCAGTACTACATACTGATACTGGTCTGCTGAGCATGGTACCTAAGAAAAAGTTATGCTAGCAGCAGAGTTAGTTGTCATTCTAAATCATTCAGAGAAGAACTTGGGCTTGCTTTGAAAATATTTTATCTACACAGTGAATAGTGGGATTTGTATGGAGAACTTCTTAGGCTTGTTCCACTGGGGATGTACTATACAATCATACAGTGGGAAAAGGTCACAAGAGCCATCAAGTCCAACCCTCCTGCCCTGCAGGAATACCCAATCAAGGCACTCCTGACAGATGTCCATCCAGCCAGTGGTGGGATCCAAAAATTTTAATAACAGGTTCCGATGGTGGTGGGATTCAAACAGTGGCGGCGCCGCACACACGCACCTCCAGTCCCTATTGGGCAGGGAGGTTGCTTTAGTAACCACTTCTAGAGAAGTGGTGAGAACTGGTTGGATCCCACCTCTGCATCCAGCCTCTGTTTAAAAATCTCCAAAGAAGGATACTCCGCCACATTCTGAGGCACTGTATTCCACTGTCGAACAGCCCTTACCATCAGGAAGTTCGTTGTAACATTTAGATGGAATCTCTTTTTTCTGTACTTTGAATCTTTGTCACAGTCCCTGGAGCAGCAGAAAACAAGCTTGCTCCATCTTCAACATGACATCTCTTCAAATATTTAAACATGGCTATCATGTAACCCCTTAACCTTCTCTTCTCCAGACTAAACATACCTAGCTCTAAGCAGCTCCTCATAGGGCATTGAATCCAGACTTTTACCATTTTGATTGCCCTCCTCTGGACCCATTCCAGCTTGTCAATATCCTTCTTGAATTGTAGTGCTCAAAACTGGGCTCAGTATTCCAGGTGAGGTTTGACCAAAGCAGAATAGAGTGGCTATATCCCTCAATCTAGGGATGTAATAACTTAAACCAGATTCCTGCAGTTTAGGGACTACACTCCCCTCATCTTGCATGAAGCTTACCAGCTGACTGCAGACATATGATTTCAGCTTAACTCACCTTATGGAGTTGTTCTGTGGATAACATGTGGACCGAACCATATGTGCCACCATGAACTCCTTGGAGAAAGGCAGAATATTTTTAAAAAGCTCATAATAATGGAGTGGTATAAAATCCTTACCCCCTGATCTGGGTGGCCCAAGCTAATCAAATCTCAGAAGCCCTGTGTATATTTGATGGAAGACCACCAAGGAAGACCAGTGTTGTTATGCATGGACAAGCAATGGATGCTCTGGATGCCTCTTAGCTTGAAAACCCTATCAGGTTGCCATAAGTTGACTTCAATTTTATGACACTTTCCACCCCCATCAAGATCACTGAAAAGAGCACTCATACCCTGTGCAGGTCATTTCATGCCAATTCAAAGCCTTCTTCTTCAAAATACTTTCCAAAACAGCATTTCATTTTGCATAGTGTTAAAGCAATCCATACCTTTTCAAATACTTGGAGACATACAGTGTAGCTGATGTTTTTTATACCTCAGTTAAGATCTCTTACCCGCATGGGCCAGATTAGTCCATACTCCTAGATCTCAGAAGCTTAGCAGGGTCAGCCATGATTAGTACTTGGATGAGAGACCACCAAAAAAATCCAGGTTTGGTAGGCACAGGCAGGCAATGGCAAACCATCTCTGCCTATCTCTTGCTTTGAAGACCCTATAGGATCACCATACATTGGCTGTGAATTGGCACCTTCTAACACTTAAATGATCTCTGAACAAACAGGACAGGTTTTGTAGTGCTTCAAATACATTCAAAACCTGTTGCAACAGAGTGCCATAATGGAACTGGGAGGAAAATAATGTGCATACTTCTGGATCATGATGGGTCTGTCATAGACTATCGAAGTCTATAGTCTGCTAGGAGGAAGGTACACAGCAGATTTCAATAGGGTTATTAATGATTTCTTATCCTCCCTTCTTTGGAGTGAGCTAGTAATCTCTAGCAAAGAATTCTAAGCATCATTACCAACTACATTTCCCAGGATTCTCTGGGGGTATTCCTGACATCTGCATTAGCTTAAAACCAAAGTAAAAATGTAATAGAATGTATCTGTACACACATGTATTTATACCTGTGCCTCCTCATGACCACACTGCTAGCCTGTGTCTTTTCCTTCGCTATCTTATTGTTTCCTCTTGTCTCAGATAAATTCTTACAAGTACAGGGACCTGCCTTTTCATTTGCTTTGTGGGAGTATGCAGAGGTTTTGAAAGTAAGAAATAGTACCTTCAAGAAGCAAAGCATGTCTTAAATCTGAGAATATAACAAGGAAGACAGCACTCTCAGATGGAAAGGAAGAATGACAGCTAGGTTTTGTCCTCATGAACCACAGTTCAAATTAAATATGAATTTGGGCAGAATTCTTTACAACCGCTCACATTCTCATATGACTTCTCTTATTTAAGGCTATGTTTGAATTGCTTTAATAAAATAAGATTAACATGGTTAGGAATGGGAATATTTGGGAATAGGTTAAACTAAGCTTAAATCAACAAACCAAGTTGAAATAAGACTCTAAAGAATGCCCGTGTGGGAGCCTGAGCTGATTTAATGAAAGCCAATTGCGTTATCCAATGTAAGCCTACATCTTGAAGAGTTTGAGACTTTCCCATTTATCTTAAAGGTGAATTTCTCACATTAAGTTTTGATGTGGTAGAATTACCACAAGGAATTTCCATAATAACATCTGAGAACTATTGTTCACTTTATGTTTATACTCAGGTACATATATCTAAATAGATGTGTCCCTTTGCAACCTGGTTACTGAATGCATATCTTTAAATCCCATAACGCAGCTGCAGGCAGGGCAGCTCAGAATCCTGCATTCCCTGTTATCTCATGTGACAGCCAGTACCATTTGTACAGCAGCTAAAAGAAGAAAGAATACACAGGATCACAGAGGAAATGGACAGGAGTGTCTTGTCTTTCAGTGACATGAAAGACGTCAATCCAGTATTCAGGTTGCAAGCCTATATTTGTGATGGGTTTATGCCTAAGTATTAACTAATAAAAACCCAAATAAAAAAGGCTTTTCATTAATTTAGTTATATATCTAATAGAGATTTTAAAATAACAACAGCTGCTAGAATTTGGAAGTGGTTTGTTCCAGCTGTTATCTGAGGGAGCCAGCATGGTATCGTGGTTAAGAGCAGTAGATTCTAATCTGGAGAACTGGGTTATATTCCCCACCCTCCATATGAAGGCTACTGGGTGACCTGGTTCAGTCACAGTTATCTCAGACCTCTCTCAGTCCACACAGATGCAGCCAATGGCAAGCAACCTCTGAACTTGTCTTGCCTTTAAAACCCTATAGCGTTGCCATAAGTCAGCTGGGACCTGATGGTACTTTTGCACACACGGTTATTACCTGAGAACTTGGTTTTGAATTCAAGGTCAAAGGGAGATGGCAGAAGGAGGAATTAGTTGTTAAGCAGATGTCTTTTTAGTAAAATGCTGTTCACACTAATCACATTGCTGGCTCACTGACTTGGAGAGAGTTTTGATTTGGATTCTATACAAGAATGACTATCCTCACTAGCTCTGTGCCTAGCTAATATGGGAAATTTTGATTTCAGATGAAGGATGTGCTGCACATTAGGAGAATGATATATGGCACTCTATTTGTATCAGCATATGATACATAGCACTGGACAAAAACTGGCAAATCTTTTGTTTGCACACCTTGAAAGGCAGACTGTGGATAGAAGTAAATCCTTTTGTTATTCCTTTCCAGATTTCCAGATGCATCTACTCAGTGATGTAGTGGCTGAAAATGGCATCCGGGGCAGTACTGTGCCCCCTCTGCCAGGATCCCTGCACCTCCTCCCCTGGCTTCCCCCCGCACCCACTTACGGCAGTCAGCTGCTCCTGCCCTCCTGCTTCGGCATCAGCTCCTGCCCTCCTGCCAGATCCTGCTTTGACTGCAGCAGGAGGGCAGGGGGGCACTGCTCCTGCCCTCCTGCTTTGGCCATGGCTCAGCACAGAGGGAGCCGGCAGGCACCAGCCAGGTCTTTGTGCCCGGCTGGCACCTGGTGCCTCGCTACATGATTCAATGGCATGCGCCCGGGGACATGGGCTACCCCATGTCTCGATTGTCAGTACATCCCTGCATCTACTATATCACATTAATATGTATACACTGCAGTTAGTAAGATGGTGTGATCGATGGAAACAGAAACAGAGATACAGATACTCACAAACTTCTGGCCAAATCAGACAAGCTGCAGGATATCACTGATACACAACAACTAAGATTTTAGTATCCCTAATTTCAATAGGGTGACTAATTTAGGGAGGAAACTTCTCCCCAGATCATTTCACAGTTAAAATCTGCCTCCAACAGGTATTAGTCCCGAAAGTGAAAAGAGAGTTGTACTTAATTAAACTAATGGCCAAGATAGATGTGACTGAAGGATCCTTTGCCAAACATCCTCTGTATAACCTTTCAAAACTATTTCATTTCAGTTTGTTCTTACGTCAACCCAGCTGGAAATCAGGGTAAGAAATAAATAAAGAGAAGAAATGGGCTGCAGACCAGATGCTTAATATGTACTAAGCTTTCCCAGTTAAACACTTTTTTATTTTTAAATAATAAAGAGATTAGACTTACCACATGCTATTTTGCACATTTATTGCTGAACCAGAAAATGTTTACTCTGAGATGATGAATATATTGATGCTAGAGAGGCGGAAATATGGTCAAATATCAAAAAGAGGCACTACCAATTCCTTTTAGGGAATCACCTGACTGCCAATGAAAACACAGCCATCATTTTGTGTTTCAAAAACTTTCCCAGCTTTCCCAGAGGTTAGTGCATGGCCAGGATGAACATGAAGAGCATACCATTGACCTAGGAATCAAAGTCTGCAGAGTTTTGTACAGGATTACAAAGAAAGCAGAACATGAGGCTCTTGCCAGCAGGGGCCACCTGTCTTAATTGTTATTGTAGTCTGGATCCTCTGTCTGTGCTGTATCTGCAATTTCCCTTCCCCCTGGTGATATGGCTGGTACTGTGGTCATATTGCCAACAGACAGGCAAACTAAAGTGAGAGTCCAATCTTTCTACCCAGACTTGATTACATTCCTGAAGAACCACAAAATTCATAATGTTTTGGAAAGAAACTTGAAGTTCTGTGCCCAGAAGTGGAGAAGTTAAGTCCCAGGGCCTTTTTATGCTGTTAATTTATCTGTATTGCCAAACTGTTTTACCATTTTTGCTAACTTAATTCTGCTTGACAGGTTGTGTGTGTGTGAGAGAGAGAGATTCAAAAGAAATTGGTAAAAACAAAAATTTGCTAAATCTTATAACCTCTGTTTTATTTTATTTTGTTAAAGAAACTAAGCACCTTGCAAAATTCCTGTTTTTAAATAACTTTATGTATGTTGCACACAATATGCCGTTCAGGGATGGGCTGTGGCATCTGCTTGGCAAGCAGAAGTTTCCACATTCAATCTTCTCTGTCTCCAGTGAAAAGGACAAGGTAGGAGGTGATATGAAATACTTCTACCTGAAGCCTTGAATATTTTCAGCCAGTCTCTGCAGGCTGTACTGACCTTGATGAACCAATGGCCTGTTTCAATATAAGACACCTTCATGTGTACATAAAATAAATATATTTCCCTATTTTCCTGCAATGACTTATTAATCATTAGTTCAGAGTTGTAATGGCCTCAGAGTTCAGAGTTGTAAGTGGTTCAGGCAAGACTGTCTCCTGCCAAAGAACTAGACATTCAGCACTCTGTACCATGCCTCCTTGTAGAGGCATGCCTCTTCGCCCTGTCTCCAGCTTTGTACTTGACAGCTACTGCTGGGGCCAGCTTGCACACATGTGCAATCCAGAGATGAAAGCATCAACAGCCACCACCATCCCTTGCTTCTCCTGGATAAGAATGACTGAATTAGTGTGATATTGGTCCAGATATCAGGCTACCAGCATTCATATTATAAAGACGTTTAATGAAATAATCAAAGCACACACATGACCCACTTGTACAGAAAAGTAAGTATCAAAATGAAGGACAATATAAGCGCAAATTTCCTTTCCCTATATCCTATGATACGGTTAGACTAAGAATAGGCTACTTGTTTTTGAAGCCGCAATGTTGAGAGATCATCTATTACTTTGGTTTCCTAGATTGGGGTTCCTCTCCTTTGTTCAGCCACATTTGCTCAAGTTGACATCCATTGTTTAGTCATTCATGTTAACTGGACAGAGCTTAAGAGAAAAACACAACAAATCTTTGGAGAGCTTCCTCTCCTTGTCCCAAGATTCTGTAATCTCTTGACTGACCCTCCTAATTGTACCCCTATATTTTGCATTGGTTACACTTCACCTGGAATATTGTGTATAGTTCTGGGCACTGAAATTCAAGAAAGATATTGACAAGCTGGAACAGGTCTAGAGGAAGGCAATCAAAATGTTAAAAGGTCTGGAATCCATGCCCTTCGAGGAGAGACTTAGGGAGCTGAGTATGTTTAGTTTGGTGAAGAGAAGGTTAAGAAGTGGCATGATAGCCATTTTTAGATATTTGAAGGGATGTCATGTTGGTGAGGGAGCAAGTTTGTTTTCTGCAGCTCCAGAGACAAGGACCAGGAGTAATGGGTTCAAGGTGAAGGAAAAGAGATTCCACCTAAACATCAGGGAAAACTTCCTGACAGTAACGGCAGTTCAACAGTGAAATGCACTATTATTATTATTATTATTATTATTATTATTATTATTATTATTATTATTATTATTATTATTATTATTATTATTATTATTATTATTAATTATATTTATAAACCGCCCTCCCCCGAAGGGCTCAGAGGCCCGGCCGAACAAAACAAATAGATAGAGCATCAAATGAAATCAAATTTTTAAATGGTTATTAAATATGGCTCTATAGCGTTTAAAATCAACCCCCATTAAAAGATGCAGCATCTATCAAAATTACCGATGGCGTCTTACATCGTGGTCCCCTAAGAAAGAGGGATGGAAAGAAGAGGGAGGCGAAACGGTAGGAGTCCACAGATTTTAGAAAGGGGGGGGGGGGGCATCAGCTGGCCCGTAGGCTCCCCAAAGGCCCGGTGAAACAGCTCCGTCTTGCAGGCCCTGCGAAATTCATTAAGATCCCGCAGGGCCCGCGTAGCTGGAGGTAGAGCGTTCCACCAGGCAGGGGCCAGAGCTGTAAAGGCTCTGGCTCGGGTGGAGGCCAGCCGCATCATTGAGGGGCCAGGGATCACCAGTAAATTTGCCTCTGCTGAGCGCAGAGGCCGATTTGGGACATATGGGGCAAGACGGTCCCGTAGGTACGAGGGTCCCAGGCCGCGCAAGGCCTTAAAGGTCAAAACCTTGGAGTGTGGTGGAGTCTCCTTCTTGGGAGGTTTTTAAACGCAGGCTGGATGACCATCTGTCAGGAGTGGTTTGATTGTGTGCTCCTGCATTGCAGGGGGTTGAACTCACCAACATGACATCCCTTGTGGTCTCTTTCAACTCTATGTCCTATGTGCGAATCCTTTATCCTGGGCTACAAGCAAAATAATTCTGGAGGTGGAGTCATTCAGTCTTGGGTTCAGTCTCTGGAACTACGGCCTTGGCGACATACTTCATGGCGCATTAAGAATTTCTTCTTCTTTTTAAAAAATAAATAAATTAAGGTTATTCAATAAGGACATTTTTGAGGGGATAGTAGGTACAGATAGCTCAAAGGGCACTGGATCGAAGTTTAATATCTGAAATATATAAACAAAAGCAGATATGAAGGGCAGGAGAGAGCCAGCAGGGGGGGGATGGGAATTTGCAAGAGTTTTTAATTGAGTGTCACATGTATGACTATTCGCCGATCAGGCCAGAAGTCGCAGGTGTTCGCTTCATGCAATGAGCTCTAAGCATGAACGCAGCGTAATCCGCCTTCTTGAAGCCAAGGCGGCAGACCTGGAGAAGCCGAGAGGAGGCAGAGAGGGCAACAAATAAGGCTTTCAGGGACCCAGCCGGGTCCTTATCGCTGTGACATCTCTTCAGATGTACCGCGGAGACGATGAAATCTAGTGACCAGAAGTGCCCGATGGGAGGAAGATGTTCCCAGATAGGTAATCCTCATAGATTGGTGGTCAGATAATCCTCTAGCGATCGAGGATTACTTACTCGGGGAGGAGTGATAGCTCCTTGTAGTGGGTGATCTGATCATCAGGAATATAGAGAGTTAGGTTTGCTTGACATATGCATTGATGACCTATTAGACTTACATTCGTCTGGTGCCGGAAGGTTGCGGATGTCACTGATTGCCCAGATGAGATGTTAGGATAGTGTTACAGGGTGGAGTCAGCAGTTGTGGTCCACATTGGTACCAAATTTTATTACTGGGGAAATGTAGCCGGATAGTTCTGGAAGCTAGAATTTTAGGCTATAGGAAAAAGGTTAAAACCAGGACCCTACAGTGGCATTCCCTCTGAAATGCCACCTGTTCCATCAGAGGCCAAGAAGAAAGTGCCGGAGATACAGGGTCTCAATGGATGATAGATGAGGTGGTGCGGAAGTGGAGGGCTCTCAGACGGTCGAGAACACAGGAAACCTTTTGGGATAAAGGCAGGCCTGTGTACAAAGGTGACGTATCATCTTTAACCAAAGAGGGGAACAAGTCTGCTACTCGAATATTAAAAAAAAGGTGGCAGGAACAGCTTTTAAACCGATCCCCAGGAAGTCGGTTGGAGAGCATTGATGCGACTTCGCCCGAAATCACAGAGTCCATGGGGATGCAGACAAGAGAAGGAGGTTTTTTTAAATCCAACCATTACAGAGTGAAAGGAAGATACTGTTAAATGTGGATAGAGTGATAGAAGAACGCTAAAAGGGCTAGAGGGCAAAAACATTATAAATCCTATAGTTTGGGGACAGGAGACAGAGCATACAAGGCGTCTTAGCATGTTAATAGTAGAAAGATTCAATCTAAAAATGAGGGAGCTGGAGGTACAAGAGTTTGAAGGAGGGGACATTGATATAGTGGGCATCACAGAGACATGCAGGAATAGGGAGAACTAGTGGGATGCTGTTGGTCCCATAAGTTTACAAGGGCTCCCACAGGAAGGGATAGGACAGGATGCCATTGGGGGTGGAGTGGCCCCTACATCAAAGAGGAGAGCATAGTGTCACATAAAACGCTACAACATTACCGTAGGAGCTGATTCCCCGCCAGAAGCACCATTGGATATCAATACCAGGGTGAAGCATAGCTTAAATATCAGGAATATATTATCAACTCTGACCAAAGCATTACTGAAGAGTGATTCCTGAGATGGAAAAAAAGAAATTCAGAGAGGCCAACAAAAAGCAAAAAAAAATAAAATGTAATGCATGCATTTTAAACTATCCCCATATAAACTCAAAAAAATGCATGTTCAGGAGTCATGAAGTAAGGAGAGAACATTCCCGGATATGCTAAACGACCGGTGGCTTAGAGCAGATGGTTGTAGAACCAACCAGGGGAGATGTGATCCTAGATCTAATTCTATGATCTGGACGGACCTGGTCAAAAGGGAAGTCAGTGTTGCTGGAGCCTGGAGAGGGAAATCAGCCACTACAATGCCAGTCAGATTCAGTATCTCTGCATCACGAACAATGTATGACAACTACTAATGAAGCTACATTTGCCTTCAGAAAGGGAAATTCTCGAAGATGAGGGATATGCGTCTTGAGGAAGCTGAAAAGGAAACCGAAGAGAGTCAAAATAAATCCAAGATGCTTTGGCGTTACTTAAAAACACAGTCACAAAAGCTCAGCTGAACAGGCACCCGAGGTTAGGAAAGGCAGCCTAGTCCAAAAGAAAAGCCACCATGGTTAACAAGGGACGTTGAGAGAAATTATTAGAAAGATGTCTACTTTAGAAAATGGAAGTCCAACTTAACTGATAAAGAAAATACCAGAGAGGAATACAAATGGTGGCAAAGAAGCAAGTTAGCTGTAAAGGGAGTGCGAAAAAAAGGATTATGAGGAGAACATTATTACGTGAACATCAAAACCAGCAAGGAATGTCAGTTCTTCAAGTACATCAAAAAAAGCAGGAGAAGCCAGTTAGGCGGTTGCAGGCCCGCGAGATGACAAAGGAGACAAAGGGCATGCTAAGATGACAGGGAGATTGCAGAAGTGCTCGAATGAATTTTGCATCTGTGTCTTTCACTCAAGAGGAGGTGAGGAAAATTCCCTGCACCTGAACCAGCCTTTTAGAGGCCCTAACCAGGAGGAACTAACAAAGATAGTGGTGATTAAGAGAAGAAGTTCTGGCAGCCATTGATAAAACCAAATGTTACCAAATCCCCTTACCCAGATTGCATTCACCTAAGAGTTCTTAAAGAGCCTGAAGCATGAAATTGGCTGGATCTTCTCTTTACTCTTTAATATGCAACTTATCCATTCTGAAATCAGGCCCATCCCTGAAGACTGAAGATGCACAATGTCACACCAATCTTTAAGAAAGGATCTAGGGGACTCGAGGAAATTACAGGCCAGTCAGTTTGACATCCGTTCCTGGTAAAATTAGTAGAATCTGTCATTAAAGATAAAATTATAAACATGTAGAAAAGAAAGCAAGACCTGCTGGAGAAAGAGTCAGCATGGCTTTTGCAGAGGCAAAATCCTGGTCTTGGCCATGTAAACTTACTAGAGCGCCCTTGAGGGATGTAAACAGGCACAGGGATATGGGGAACCAGTGGACATTGTCTACTTGGATTTCCAAAAGGCTTTTGGACAAAGTTCCTCACCAGAGACTATTGGAGAAAAACTCAGCAAATGAAGGAATAAGAGGGGAAGTCCTCCCGCGGATTAAAAAACTAAGGTTGAGAAACAGGAAGCAAAAGAGGTGGGTGTAAAATGGGAAATTCCTCACCAAATGGAGAGAGATGTAGGTGAGGTGTCCCCCAACGATCCGTGATTGGGACTAGCAGTGCTCTTTAACAACCTATTCATAAATGACCTGGAAGTAGCAGGGTGGTGGAAGCGCAGGCCAAGTTTTCTGCAGATGATACCAAATTATGTAGGGTGGTGAGAACCACTGGAAGCGATTAAGTGAGGAGCTCCAAGCTTTGACCTTCCGATAAATTAGGACGAGTGGGCTCCAGAAAATGGCAAATGCAGTTCAAATGTAAGAAAAATGCAAAGCATTGATGGCCATAGGGGCAAAAAAAAAATCCAGAAACTTCACATTAGCTACATAGCATACAGGGTCAGTGCTATCAGTCACAGACCAGGGAAAAGGGATTTAATGCGCTCTTAGCTGAAATAGTTCCATGGGAATGTCAACTCCAATGTCATGGCACAGCTTCGTGAAAAAAAGGCAAAACCCTATGCTGGGGATAATTAGGAAAGCGAAATTGAGAATGAAAACTGCAAAGATTGTCATGCTCCTTATATATAAAGCCAGCGACCACGATTCTAGAAGCACTGTGCTTCAGCTCTGGTCGCCACATCCTCAAAAAAAGGATATTGGAGGAGATAGAAAAAGTGCAGAGAAGGGCAAAACGAGGATGATTGAGGGACTGCAGCACCTTCCCTTATGAGGAAAGGCTGCAGTTGTTACGGGACTCTTTTAGTTTGGAGAGGAGGACGCCTGAGGGGGGATATGAAGTTAGAAGTCTATAAAATTATGCATGGGGTAGAAAATGAAGTTGACAGAGAGAAATTTTTCTCTCTTTCTCACAATAAATAATTAGAAACCAGGGGAAGCATTCTGGTTAAGAAAGTACGCTGGGGAAGAATTAGAACTAATGCGCGAAACAACTTCTTCGACGCTAACGATGTGATTGGTAGTTTGGAATATGCTGCCACAGGAGGTGGTGATGGGCCACTAACCTTATGATAGCTTTAAAAGGGGCTTCTGGACAGATTTGTTGAGTGAGAAGCATCGCATTTATGGCTACCAATCTTGATCCTCTTTGGATCTGAGATTGCAATGTCTTAATGAGGTCCAGGTGCTTTCAGGAGCAACAGCCACAGATAGTCAGCCATTATTACGATCTCTACATGTGGTGTAGGAACTCCCAAATAGGCAACCTGGTGGGCCACTGCTGTAGTAGTTTGTTTCGACTAGATGGACTCTGGTCTGATCCAGCTGGCTTGTTCTTATGTTCTTATGTTCTTATGATTCTGTGTGGGTTCCCAAATCACTCTCTCCTAGCTTTGATTCTCCATACAGGCTGTCAGTTATAAATCCATTTGTCTTCCCTCCTGCCCATGCTCTTTAAGTAGAGAGTTTTGCGTCATTGGAATTATCCTCTCTGGGATGCTGAGTCATTCCCCCATAGTTTTCCTATTGCCAGCTGTTAAACTGTAGAAAGACTCTTTGAGCATATGAAGCATGGTTACTGTAACTCATAGTTAGCCTCTGGAGTGTTGGACATTTTTCCACAACAAGGAATCAGGAATAGCACTTCATTGTGTACTAATGGAGATTTTTTAAAGAGCCATTGCGGGGGCTGGGGGTGGGGAAGAGATATTAAATGTTTATCAGTGTCCATGTTTATCAGGACTCTTTTTAAAAGCCATATTTCTCATACTCTTCAGGGTTAGAAAACCCAGATTGAGGATCAAGTGCATCAGATCACACATTCAAAACAGCTTTTTTCCTTTTGAAGCACACTTTTTACGGATGGTCCAAATTCTGGCCAAATCAACAATTGCTTTTAAAAGCCCTATATGATCTTTCCTTGAAAAGATTTGTGTTGCTCACATGACAGTCCTTGAATGGTCATCTCAATTTATTGCAATTTCAAGGGTTTTATTTGATTTAAAAAAACTGCTAAAACCACATCAAGAGTTATTATGCTTTCTATTTTCTTACAAGGAAATATTTACTAGCCTATGCATTGTAGACAGTTAAATGCTTGACATTTTACTCATAGAAGTGAAACACACTGCACAAGATGATGAGATACCTCAGCAAGGATTTGATTTGCAGCTGATGACTCTCAGATTTTAGGATTTTTCCAGATGTGTAGGAGATGGGATGCTGACTGTCCACTCACAGATTTACAGTAAACAGAAAAAGCAAAGTCTGGACGTGCAAGAATAGTCAGAGACATTGACCCTGTGGAAGCCGCCTGAAGGAAAGAAATCACCGTTTCCCACATGGAGATGAGTCTCAAGTTAGCCAGCTCGTCATTGAAGAAGAAGGTGAATGCAGAGGAATCGGTAAATTAAAGCAAACAGAACATTCATAGGGAAGTTTTCCCTGCACTTTTCTTGCCTTTGCCCAGTGTGTCATTTGCCTTCTGCCACCAATGGGGAGTTTGGGATGATGTTCTTTTTAAAAATCAACAATATCACTATAGTGTCATAATATGACAATAGTGGGTTGCAGCAGTGGAATAATTACCCACATTCATGGTTTTAAAGCAAGACTTTAGTCCATTGGTTTACGGTTATAAGGAGAAATGTGCAGCCACTACCTTTCCTTTTATAACTGTGTAGCCAAAAAGGCTAGAGATTTACATTTTCCTTTCCTCCAGAAAAAAGGCAGGAAACTAGTAAATCATTGCAATAAGTCCTTATAATGCTACACCATTATGGTGACATAATCATTACCTATCAAAAATCCTGAAAAAGTCCTCCAATAGAAGAAAAAATGGCAGTGAGATCTGAAAAAAATGTTTACTTCCACATCCACACACAACATCCAAAGGTGCCTTTTCTGAACTCTTTCCAAAAAGGTCATATCAAACCAGGTTTGAGAAACATACAGTACAGAAGCAGAACAAACAGAAGAGGATGCCATGTGGACCTTCCTAAAAACAGCACAACAGTAAGGAAGTCAAGATGGGGCAAAACATCCACGGAAAAACAGTGAAGGAAAGAATGAAGGTGAGGGAAAAAACCCTCAGGCACTGATATGAAGCATGATTTTTTTTTTTTTGCCGCCTAGTCACAGCTGACGTATGGCAACCCTGTAGGGCTTATCGCAAAAACAAATATATACAGTCAAAAAGCACCAATATATCAGCGGGCAGCCAATATCCCAAAGATACAATAAACTGTGGTGGCGAACTTTTGGCACTCCAGTCGTTATGGACTACAATTCCCATCAGCCCCTGCCAGGGGCTGATGGGAATTGTAGTCCATTACATCTGGAGTGCCAAAGGTTCGCCACCACTGGATGATTGCAAGGTATATATTATTCAATCAATGCATACATGTATTTGTGCAAAATATATAACTGTGCCAATTTACAACATGTAACATTAAACCAACATATTTATGAATAAAGTTGTCTTAAATTCAATTCGTTGTGTCTTTTTGTATGAATGACTCAGTAAGCTGTCTATCGGCAACATCAAATGAATGAATGACCTGCTGTGATAGGAGATAGTTTTATCAATGGGTATTCACGGCAGTCCACAAGGGGCTCAAAACACTGATGGGTTTACCGGGCAAGAAACATTCAGAAGTGGTTTGCCATTGCCTGCCTATGTATAGCAGCCATGGTGTTCTTTGGCAGACTCCCATCCAAATACTAATCAGGGCTGACTCTGCTTATCTTCTGAAGGATCTGACAAGATCAGGCTAGCCTGGGCTGTCAGGTCAGGAAAAATACATTATTATTCAATGCTAACCCTTGCCTACAGGATATATATGTATTTTAAAAAGATTTTGGGGTGGAGGCACACTGAGCACTCAAGAGCCACTGAAAGCTTATTTAGCATCCTGAATCTTTTGTCCAAAGTGGTTCCTTCCTGCCCATCTCCAGTTCAGCCCACTCTCTAGCACTGAAGCACTTGGTAAAAACAAACAATTGGAGCTATTGGTGAAACAAGCTGTCTACCTCTCAAAGGCTTCTTAGCACATTATTTTATGGGCTCAATGTATTTGGGTGGTCTTGATTATAAAACTAGAATAATGAATGACCTCTTCATGTTAGTCTAAGTCTAAAAGTCAGGAACAGAGGCAATACAACTGTGTAGCACAGTAGGCTTAATTAAAGTCCTCAAGAGCAAGCTGTCTAGACTGATAAGTTTAGATTAGAACAAGGTAAGAGAAAGAATGCAAATGCAAAATATAACCATAGCAACGATAAAATAATAAGTAAAGCACACAATATTATGTTTATGCTAATTCTACAGTGATTCTTACAGACAAAGCAAAACACAAAATCTTTCCTTCAGATACATACATACAAAACCCTTCCTGATGCCTCTGATGCATTTTTATGTACTACCATTAGCAAATATGTTACACTCTATATTTAACGGTGTGGATGCAGCCTTACAAGAAAAAAAAACTTGTCAAACAGTAATTTTTTGCTCTGTTTGATTTTTTAACTGTTTTCTGATTTTAACTGGTTTTTAACTGTTTGATTTTCACTGTTCCTAGCAAAACAGTTATTTTTTTAAAAAAGAAAATCCTATTAAATCTTCCAAAATTACATAGGTTAAAACCTGGGAAGGGGGGGGGGGAGACAACCAGTTAGTCAGACACAAATACATAATGAGAACTATAGTATATAAAATATGTTTTATAAAATAATATAGGGCACCAGGCAACATTATTTTAGATTTCTGTCTTTTTCCCAAATCTTACATTTAAATCTACCCAATGATAGAAATAAACCAACAACAATGTAATGTAAAATTCAGCTGCAAAAAAAAATCCACATTACCACCCTAAAATGCCATGTCTTTACCAACAAATAGCAAGTTTGCCAAACTCAGAGGCACCCCAAATTTCCTATTTCAAACCGCTGTCTTCAGATTGAAGAAGACATTTCAAGCAAATCTTCAGAAGAGTTTAACAGGTGTATTGGTATATATGGGAGAGAGTTCTCCATAAAGACCATTGGTACTAACTACACTATGATTTACAGATGGAAATACTGGGGAAACGTTAGTAATTCAATGTGTTGTAAATTCAGATTGGTTGAGGGTTTATAGAGGGTGGGGAAAGTGGACTTGCTGCTGGGTCAGGGGAAGACGGATGAGGGACAGGCACCCCACCAATGGGCACAGATGACTGAGTTCTGTATGCTGATTTGAGGGGATTTGTCATCAAAAGGCAGTGATTGGTCGCTGCTTAGGGAATTACATATGGTAAGATAAGATAGGCATAAGCCTGCAAACAGGGTGATGAGCCTCACAATCCATTTCGTTGGCTTTAGAGGTTGGCATGCTTTTCAGTGCAAGTAATCTAATCCATCTTTTTTCAGGGAAGAGCAGTCAGACACCCAATCCCAGAGTGCTCACCACTGATGGGATCTTTAATTTGCCCATCTGTATTCATGGCTTCCACTATTGTTTGATTGTACTAGCATTTCTAGTGCAAGAAGAGACCAAAACAGGACAGCACAACTGTACTTTGGTGTCACACCTGTATGGTACGTTATCACAATCAGGTGCTTCCTCCCTTCAATACAAAACAATTTATCTAATTAATCAATATGTTGTATTCTCTAATATAAGCAAACACGATTTTTAGAATGCTGTGTGTTGGTTTGCTAACAGAGTTGGATTGTCCACCACTAATCCTGAGTTTCATTTTTTTCTCTTAAAGGTAAACTGCTCTTTTTTTTCTAATTAGAGATATAGCTAATGCAACCTATTTCTCACATTTGCATGCTTAATCCAAACTGCAGTTGTCACTATTATTACTTCAATGACTGTTTTTTAATGGACAGTCACATAAAGTATCTCTTTAAACTATGGCGCAAGTTCTTGACTGCTAAGCACTCTGATGTCCTTCTTACTAGTCATGACTAGAGATGTGAAGGCCTGGAAAAAAACCCAGAAAAAAATTGAGAAAAAACACATTTCCACCCCTGCAACAGATTATCTGATAAGAAAAAATGAAATTTTGGGAATACTGAAAAAAATTCTAAGAAATATTTTCTGTTTTCAAATGTGTAATTTGAAGACAACATAGGCATATTATCCAAGATGCATTTCTGCATGAAGTATACCTAATCTTTACAACTCAGAACTTTCATTGCTTCTCAACAGTTGCATGCTTTCTGTTGTCCCTTGACTGGTTGGGGTTGACCTTTTCACCACTCCCTCAAACCATCCTGATATATTTACTCACAGACTGGATAAAAAATAGCTTACTACCCTACTTTACAAGAGGGAACAAAAAGATCAGATGGCAGTGGACAGAAACTGCACCAAAGCCTCAGAGGAAAACTGAAATTTAAATTGAGAACTTAATGCTCTCTAATCAGATAGCAAAAATTGAGGTATATGTCCTAAGACAGCAGAGGGTGCATCAGCTTGCAGTTTTCTCTCTCAAGTATTGGGTATGTTTGCAGTTTGGCTTGTTCAAAACAACAGCATTTATAACTTTTTAATTCCATGTGTCACATATTGCAATTTTATATGCTAAGTATAATGTAAGTATAAGTTATAAATGATGTATTTAGGTTTGAGAAAACAGTAAGTATTGTATAAATCCCCCCCTCCACCATTCTGTTTTTTCCCATAGTTTCAAAATTTTGCATCTCTACTCATGACCTTGACTCTCCTCCATTTTCTTCTAGATGAATCAGCACCAAATCACTTTGGGTTCCTTTCAGTTTCTGTTAAGATAAATGAGAAATTAAAAACTGGGGACCTGGATGATCCTAGTGCCCAATTACATCACAAGGTCATCATAAGGTCACCCTTCTCATTATCTACTTGTACAGGAAATGTAATATTGAAAGAGCAAACTCATACAAGACTGTGAATAGGAATTTATCAGCTTGAAGTTTTCCATTTCACAACTAGGTTTGATCTTCCAGTGATAACCCCCTCATGTTTGCTATTAGTTGAATAAATGAGCTGACTGGAATATCATCAAATTGGCTCTGAGTATTAGTGGGATTACTATGTCTATAATTCCAGGAAAAGGAAGCCTGTATGTATCGGAAACATTGGAAGATCTCTTCTGAGACTATGAATAATAAACACTGAAAAGAAATATGACAACAGCGCTGATCTCGATGTGCCCATTTATGATAAAAGTTATTTCTGTAATCAAAGACATATATTTATATCAAGTGATCTATTTCTGAGACTGAGGTAATTAGCTAGTACCTTCCAGGAAAGTGCAATGGATTGATCTCTAACTGAAAACAAAACAGTTCTTAACATGGGCATTCCCAAAAATGCCTATTTTCATCATTTCATAAAGTTATGTCCACTTTCATGAGCTGTCAATCTTTAGCTCTTCTTTGCTATTATTTTTACTTCACATCTTCATTTTTCCGAGTAGTGCAGCCTTTCCAATTAAAATTAAATCTTTTTTTAAAAAGCAAAAAAGTCCTCCACACATATACCCCCCCTAAAAAAAACCCCTTTATTCACCATACTTTATTTTAAGAAAATCTGGTGGCAATTTATAACTTACACAAAACGAGCGGTGTTTCTTCTACCATATCACAGTACAAGCATCCACACTAAGGCCAAATTATTTTGAAAGAGCCCGAGGGAAATCAGAATTGCCCTGATGATGTGCACCACCCTATACATCATGGAAACTATGTTTGAAACTAAGGTTGGTTTCAAAAGTAGAGTGTGAAAGGACATGGGGATTAACAGTTTTTGCTTTGCTTTTTCTTCTTTCTTTTTTTGGTTAAAAATGCTCCACTGGGCTAGCATAAGCTCTTTACTGGCAAAATCCTTTCCCACCTCAGAAAAACAGCATTATCTGAAATTACTCTTTTTAGAAGGGCTTGTAGATGTTCAGGTGCATCTAAACACCAAAGCCAAAGAGTGGCAAAAGAGGCAATTGGACATTGGCAGAAGATTTTGTAAGGAGGACTGGCTTCAGCAAAAATAAGTTGCTGAAACAAAATACAGAAACTGAAGTAATGAAAAATGCAATGATCAAATGGGCAGAAAATACGGGAGAACTATAGCACTGATTAGAACAATGGGAAAATTTTTGGAAGAATGTATATAAACATTCTCCGAATACAGACATTTGGGAAAACAACATAAAGATGTTCTCTAGAACTTACCTGACACCAATAAAACTGTCAAAATATCAGAAAGAATACCTACCTCAGTGTTGGAAATGTAGGAAAGCCACTGGCTCCTTTTTCCATATGTGGTGGTCTTGTGAAAAAGTTAAAGTCCCCAGGGGGCATACATTGAAAATGCCGGGGGGGGGGGAAGAATTAGGACTAATAAAAGAAAACACTTCTTCACACAACGTGTGATTGGTGTTTGGAATATGCTGCCACAGGAGGTGGTGATGGCCAGTAACCTGGATAGCTTTAAAAGGGGCTTGGACAGATTTATGGAGGAGAAGTCGATTTATGGCTACCAATCTTGATCCTCTTTGATGTGAGATTGCAAATGCCTTAACAGACCAGGTGCTCGGGAGCAACAGCCGCAGAAGGCCATCGCTTTCACATCTTGCATGTGAGCTCCCAATGGCACCTGATGGGCCACTGCGAGTAGCAGAGAGCTGGACTAGATGGACTTTGGTCTGATCCAGCTGGCTTGTTCTTATGTTCTTAAACAATAGTGGAAATAAATTCATGAACTAATAGAGCACATATTGGGGATAAATATAAAAAACAGCTGTGACTTACCTGCTAAACCCCATCAGAGGCATTCCTCCCATTGGGCAAAGTGGGCGCCACCTTGTGGTGGGCGACAAAATTGCAGGTTTGTTTGTGGGGGATTTTGTATTTTCAGTGTTTTTTTCCATTTTTGGCCTGCAGGGGGTGCGGATTTTAGGCTAGCAGCACCAAAATTTCAGGGATTTTTCGGGAGACTCTCCTGATGATATGACCCGGGTTTGGTGAGGTTTGGTCTAGGGCAGGGGTCGGGAACCCGCGGCTCGCGAGCCGCATGCGGCTCTTCCGCCGCTGTTCTGCGGCTCCATGAGCCGAGACGCGGGACCCTCTTCGCCCGCCCTGCAAGGAGCAGGGTGGGCGCTTCACTTGCCCGGCGGCCGGCCAGGCCGAGCCGCCGGGACCCTCTTCGCCCGCCCTGCTCCTTGCAGGGCGGGCGCTTCACTCGCCCGGCGGCCGGCCAGGCCGAGCCGCCGGAACCCTCTTCGCCCGCCCTGCTCCTTGCAGGGCGGGCGCTTCACTCGCCCGGCGGCCGGCCAGGCCGAGCCGCCGGGACCCTCTTCGCCCGCCCTGCTCCTTGCAGGGCGGGCGCTTCACTCGCCCGGCGGACAGCCAGGCCGAGCCACCGGGCCCATCTACGCCTGCCCTGCAGGCGGGGGGGGGTGAGCGGGCGGTGGGGGCGCGAGCGAGCAAGTGGGCGGGGAAGCGGGGGAGGGTGAGCCAAATGGCTCTTTGAGGGGAAAAGGTTCCCGACCCCTGGTTTAGGGAATCTTCACTAAACCTGGGTGGTATCATTAGGAGAGTCTCCTAAAGATACCCTGAAAGTTTGGTGCTCTAGGTTAACAATTGCACCCCTGACAGCAGGCACCCCCCAAATTTCCCCAGATTCTCCTTTTAAATCCACCCCCTTTGGCATGGATTTCAAGGGAGAATCTGAGGTCCTCAGTTTAGAAGAAGAGTTTGGATTTATATCCCCCTTTCTCAATCTCCTTGCCCTTCCTCCCTCACAACAAATACCCTGCGAGGTGGGTGGGGCTGAGAGAGCTCAAAAAAGCTGTGACTCCATTTTCCCTCTATACCTGCCAAGAGGGGAGGGCAGAAGGAACTGCTGGCTGCCGGCTGGGAGCCCAGCTGGTGGGGGGCAGAGGAGTCTGCTGTCCCTGGCCTTAGAGAGCTGCTTTTATAAGTGCTAGGCCAGGGGCAGGGCTTGGGAAGGCATGGCCATGCCCTGGGGTGGGTGGGGGTGTGGCCCCACCCCTGAAACCCCCATAAAAATCTATACCTACGTCCCTAATGAGCTGGATGCGTATGAGAGTATGTGTGTTGTGTGGTAGCAGTGGGTGAGGAACAGAGAGTGAAAGTTACCTGCATGTGAGGTGGGGCGTCTCACACGGCAAAGTGTGTATGTGTTTCACTTCCACTCATATTACCTAACAGTGTTACCTATTTACTGTTTGCAGTGCTCATCTCTGGCCATCTGTGAGAACATTGTAAAGGCATACCAACCCCTCAGGCCACAAACATGCTGCACAAACATTCTAAGGGTGACAGTTAAACAGCCAGATTCATGGCCTGGTGCGCCAGGAAAAAGATGTTTTACCTGGCTCAGGTATGGACTTTCAGTGATTTGAAGGTCCAATTACCTGCCCGCAACAGGGAGGAACGTCATGTGAAAATTTGGGGGCAATCCATCCAGCCGTTTCGGCATTAGGGCATCAGTAACAAAAACACTGTTGCTGTGGGTTATTGTGGTGAAATGGGAAAGGAACAGACACTGACCCTTCCCTCTCCCTCCACTAGGCTGGGTGGGTCATATCCAGATGCTGGGGCCCCTCCCTCCCCTCCCTTGCATGCCACCCCTCACTGTCTGCCCTCTCTCACTTCTCTTCCCTTGCATGCCTCCCCCTCCATCCCTTTCCTCTCCCTCCCTCTCTTCCCTTGCATGCCACCCCTCCCTCTCCCTCCCTTCCCTCTCCCTCGTGTGTATGTGTGTGTATGTGTTTCACTTCCACTCGAGTTATTGCCTATGTACTGTTTTCACTGCTCATATCTGGCCATCTGAGCGAACATTCTAAGCTGCACGAACATTCTAAGGGTGACAGTTACATACAGGCAGCTGCATGTCCTTCACCATGGAGCGCCAGGAAAAAGGCGTTTTACCTGGGCCAGGTGTGAAATTTCAGGTATGTGAACATCTATAAACACTCTCACCTGGCTGATTGCAGTGGCTAGGAATTTTCAGAGGAATTGGCCCAGCAGTTACTGAGTTATACCATCGCTAACAAATACATGGTTTGCTTTTTATATATATAGATTACAGCTGCCAGGATCGAGTTAGTGAAGGACTGGAAATCTGAAAACTTACCGTCTGTCAAAGACTGGCAACTGAAGGTCCAATACTATGCCACCATATTGATAGACTTTCTCACCAACTGAAGCATCTTCCCTCAGATGTAAATGTATATCAAAATGGCAATAGTGGTTTGCATATATCTCAAGGTCAGATGAAATTGTATTAGAACCAATCGAGTACTGACAATCCAATTAACCATTATATATTGCAGATTCTACAAATAGTCTTGAGACCTCGTGGTCTCATTGTTTTTTCTAACTCTGACAGAATAGTGTTTCTTTTTTTAATTATTTTCCTCTAACTAGTAAAATTGAGTAAAAAGTATTAATAATCATATGTGCACTCAGTATAAGGAACTCTGTAGGGGAAGTTCAAAGAGGAAATTTGTTGGAGGGAAGCGGGAGAAAGGTGAGGTGTTTTTTAAACCTTACAGTGATCTCTATCTCCGTTTCATTATTGTGAGTTAAGATATAAGACTATAGAACTACCAGAATTTATACCTTACTATAACTTAATCACTATTGGATAACCTGAACCAAGATATTAATGTAAAAACAATACAAGTTTGTATTCTAAGCTATATAAACCAAGTGGTAACGAGATAAGAGTATCACTCCTTAAAATTAGCATTGAATTATTTCTCTTTTCCTTTCCCCCCCTTTCCATTTAAAATGTATGTGTGTTTTGTCTTTTTAATATCAATAAAATTTATTTTTTAAAAAGTAAGTTGCCTGAAACATAAGTACGTCCTTCAGAAGAAATACTTGCATCATGGAAAGAATATTTTTGCCATGTGGTTCCTGAACCACAGTTATGATTATTAAACCTGCAGATAATTGGGAGTGGCTAAGATATGATAACACAAGAGCTTTAGAGTGTTTCTGGTTCACCCACCATTTTCAGCTGTGGATTAGCAGAACTACATTTTCCTTTACCAATCTTTCATTCTGTGACATCTGAGCCTGGGAAGAGCTTCTCAGCATAATAACAAGTAGCACATAGTACAACCAACCAACTCTATTTAATATGTGCTGTCATTGCCAATGTCTGTGTATGTGTGGGGGGAGGATGGATACTACAAGAATAGAGAAATGGGTTTTCAAACAGAACCTGGCTTGAAGAGGACTCAGCTGTTGTTTGCAATTATTTTATGTAACACCTTCCACAATGAGAAACTGCTACAGAGGCACAAGGGCAGCATTACAGATTGTGGAAATAGTGCTAGCTGATTAGTATTTGGCATCACTATTGGGAAAGTACCAATCTCAGTTTTCAGAAAGAAACCTAGTCAAATCAGATTTATTTCTATCTCGGCTGAAATGTAAACTTTCAAGCTGGATAGACCTTGCCAATTTCTGAACTAATTTTTCCATATTCTTTTTTTGAAAGTTCATGTGGTACTTTTAAACATACAGCAGTCAAAACACTTAATTGGATCTTATGGTTACACTTTCCCCATTTTGTCTTCCCATAGGAGCAAGGACGTAGGTAAGGGGGGGGGGGTTCCCGGGTTCAACCCCCATTACATGTTCGAGGCTCCACCCCCGTTCGTGGTTTTTTGTATTTCCTACTGTTTTTCAGTTTATGCCCTACAAGGGGCGCAGTTTTTAGGCTAGCAGCACCAGAATTTCAGGGATTTTTTTGGGAAACTCTCCTGATGATACCACCCATGTTTGGTGAGGTTTGGTTCAGGGGTTCCAAAGTTATGGACTCCCAAAGGGGGTGCCCCCATCCCCCATTATTTCCAATGGGACCTAATAGAAGATGGGGGCTACACCTTTGAGGGTCCATAACTTTGGACCCCTTGAACCAAACTTCACCAAACCTGGGAGGTATCATCAGGAGTCTCCTAAAGATACCCTGAAAGTTTGATGCTGCTAGCTTAACAATTGCATTCCTGACAGCAGGCACCCCCCAAAAAATTTTCCCCAGATTCTCCTTTTAAATCCCTTTGGCATGGATTTAAAGGGAGAATCTGAGGTCCACAGTTTAAACATTGAAAGTGATGCTGTTTCAGGGTGGAGGATAATCCACCCCCAAACAACATCACTTTCAATGTTGTTTTAACTGGGAACCCCAGATTCTCCGTTTAAGGTGGATTTAAAAGGAGAATCTGGGCTCCCTAGTTTAAACATCATTGGAAGTGATGCAGTTTGGGGGTGGATTTCAGCATCACAACGGCTGTCCACAAGAGGGGGGTGCGCACAAAACTCAGATTTTGCGCCAGGCTCCATTTTCCCCAGCTACGCCTCTGCCTGGAGGGGAGGGCAGAAGGGGCAGCCGGCTGGAAACCAAGTCGGTGGGGGGGGCAGGATGGGGTGGGGTGGGGTGGGCAGGCGGGGCAGGGGAGTCTGCTGTCCCTGGGCTCAGAGAGCTGTTTTTATAAGCACTGAGGCCAGGGATGGGGCTTGGGGAGACGTGGCCATGCCGCCAGGGGTGGGTGGGGGCATGGCCCCTCCCCCGAACCCAGGCCATAAAAAATCTATACCTACATCACTGCATAGGTGGCCCCTGTGATCCCTGAAAAGGCACTACTGAGGGACATGGGACTCTTGGAGCTGCTGCAAAGAGAGAAAATTGAGACAAAATCACACTCACTTTGTTACAGCAGCAGCAGAGAGCTTGTTGAATAGCTTTGTTGGCACATTTTCTTGGGAAGATTTTCCTGATTCCTTCTCCCCCTCATAGCCATCTGAGCTCAGCGGCTTTTAGTCCACACAGCTCTCACAACTCCTAGTGATGCCTTTTGAATGTCAGAGGGTTGCTTGCCAAACACCTTCCATCCATGCAAATCCAGAATATACCCCATTATTCCAGGCTATCTGCTTTTCAGTTAGAAAAAAGTTAATAGCAATAACTCTTGTCATGCCCCTGGAGACACCTTCACAATTTTCTTCGTTTAGGTCTCAGTTATACCCTTAGGTAGAATGGGCTTAACTTTTTGTCCAGTATTCTGTGGGAGGGAACCTTAGACCCTGTCTGTCATGCCCCTAGAGACACCCTTTTGTTAGACCCTGTCTGTCATGCCCCTAGAGACACCCTCACTATTTTCCTTATTTAAGCCTCAGTTATAGCCTTAGTTAGAATGAGTTTAGTTGCCATTTGTACAGATTCTGTGGGAGGGAACCTTAGTTAGACCCTGTACCTTTAGGAAGCCCTCTGGAGGCAAAGCACTGACTATAGCATTCTTATTAGTTAACAGTTTCTGTTTTACAATCTGTGTTAGTTCAGGTGTCTGAGGAAGGCTGGAGACAGCAGTATCCCAGACATATAAGATGTTAGAGACCAATAGCATTTTGAGTAAATAAGTTCCAACAGATTGCAGGAAAGACAGAGTGCAGATAGAGGACACCAGGAGAACCCAGAAGAGGCACAAGCAGAGCAGATTTTCTTAGAAGCAAGCAAGCAAGATTCAGTGGCTGCAAGCTCTTCAAGTGGTTTCAATCTCCAATTGTTTCCAGCGTTGCAAGTATTCTTTATTATTTAGACTTCGTGGGAAGAGTCAGAGTCCTAAACTTTCAATACTATTAAACCCTTTTTTGAACTGTTACTCATTTGTCTATGGGTCTTACATTCTGTTCTGGCCAAGTGCAAGGCACCTGATATTAGTTCACTAGGAGAACAGAACAACTTTGTTTTTAAGAACAATTCTACATCACAAACACACATCAGCAGTTTTGTTTCTTTATGATTCCACTGCTAAGCTGAAGCTGAAGCAGACCAGTGGTCCATCTAATCCTGTCTCTTACAACAGGGCTGTATTATCCATAAGGCTGAATAGACTGAAGCCTAGAGGCCCTGTAGGGCCCAGGATTTTATTTTATTTTTTGCTGAGTCACTATTACCAGTGCCCTAGGGCTCCAATGGGTAGAGGCACTTTGCACTCTGTGTCATAGCAATACGTGTACATATCCATATATGTACTCTCATAAGTGTCACACACACACACACACACACACACACACACACACACACACACACACACACACACACACACAACTTTAATGCCATATTGCTGATCATTTCCTTTTTTGTCAATATCTCTATTCTAATATTCTGGCAAGAGTCTTAAAAGGCAGGAGATGCTTCGTTTCAGTTTGTATCTACTCTTCCACCTATTTTAATCCACTTGTATGAAATGTTTATTGTTACAACCTTCTGCATTTACCTGTGGGATGTTATAGAATTCTAGGATCTCTTTTTATTATGGCCATATGCTGAACAAGCAGTCATTGTGTGAAAAACCTGAGAAGTTTCAATGCATGCTTATAGTCAGCTGAGGTGTTCTTTGAGACTATGGGAAGTGGGGGAGACAGTGGGCCAATAGCACGCTAGCGTCGGGGTTGTGATGTCATGCTGCCTCTTCCCTCCATGAGCAATACAGTCTAGTTGTGAGCTTGATTGAGTATGCTTGATCATTCCTCTAAGCTGTTGGGACCAGCTGTAGTGGGGTGAAAGACTGAAGTGCCGGAGGGGGCACAAAGTACCTGAATGCCTAGGGATTGGTTATGACTTAATATGGCCCTGTCATACAATGACCAATGAGGTCCCCTGGAAGGCCAACAAGAGGGCATAAATGCTGAAGCCTTCCTCTCATGCTGTCTCCTAGCACTAATATTCAAAGGTTAACTGCCTCTGAATGTAGGGGTTCCATTTACTCACCAGCACTACTAGCCAATTATGGACCTCTTCCTTTTGAATCTAATCCCCTTTTAAGACCAACAGCAGCAAAATATTCAAACCATCCACAGTAATAGCAGTGAATTCCACAACTGAATTACTCTTTGAACAAAAAAAATTTGTCAATCCTGAATCTATCTTCTAAACTTCATTCGGTGCTGTGAGTTCTAATATTATGGGAGAGGGAGAAAAAGTCCTCTTTTGCATTTTGGGGGCTGCAACGTGCAGCTGTTTGCCATTATACTAACAAGTGAAAGGTTTGTTACTACAGTCTAACACCTTTCGTTTCACTGATCATAGGCTAAAATTGTGAAGTCACCCTGGCCACTGACAGGCTGTGTGTGGGGAGGGGGAGGGGGGTTATCAGATCCAGGTTAGGACATTCCTGGAACATTGCGGATGCAACGTGGGGAAGATCAGGACCTAAGTGGTGTACAGTGCCATAGAGCCATCCTCCAAAGAAGTCATTTTCTCCAGTGGAACTGATCTCTGTAGTTTGGAGATGAGCTGTAATTATGGAGGAATCCTCAGGTCCCACCTAGAGGCTGGCATCCGTACCATAGGCTGGAGTAACTCTGTTTAGGATTGTATTACTACAGTACACTCTCAGCACGTATACTCAAATGTAAATCCCATTGAGTTCAAAAGGGTCCTAGAACAGAAGAAGTGTGTTTAGGATTCCAATCATAGTCACACAACTGACTCCTCTGTGCCAAACTATTAAATGGTGAAATTCCACATTAAAAAAAAAAATTTAACTGAATATTTAATATAAAATTGTAACACTGGCAGTACCATTAGCAGAATGTGACGACAATCAGGCAGTTTAAGTAACTGTAGAAATCTTAGAAGTAGAAAGAATTAGGCAAGTGAAGTCAAATGGCCTTTGGCATTGTACAGATGCAACCTGTGATCAGTTGCGAGCACAGGGTTTCAAGAATTATCTTTAAAATGAACCTTACAAAGTAACTGTTTATTGTGGCTTCCACATGATTTTCCATTACAGAGGCCTTATTTTGGCAGGTTTCTCTGGAAATTTCTTTTCAAAACACCACGTTTTGTCCAGTTAAGTGTGACTGGAACTAGGGATTGTTTATGTGGTACAGAAAATTTAGCTGCAAGGCTTCTAATCTTTGCTCACATTCTGTAGCTTCTGAATTTTACCTTGTCTACATCCCTGTTAACAACCATGCAATTGTTTACACAGCCATTTATGGGTGAGTTGAAGCAGGGACAAGGCACATGACTAACTATCCAGCATATCTTTTCTGTCAGTTTTAGTTCACTTTGGCCTCTGATTAAACTCTTCATTCTATAAACAAAAATCAGAGTCTGGGCTATTAAATGGTTATCAGCCTTTTATCCCTTCTTATTGCTTGTGTCTACACTATTCAATGCAGCTGATGTGTGTGGTCCACCAAGTTTGACTGGGCCTCTTTTGATTCTTCTAATTTGAAGGGAAGGTTAATTTCTACTGTTCTTCCCCCTCTACTGACCCTCCCCTTTGTCCAAATACCTCACAGGCATGTCTGTTGCTTATTCCTTTCTTCTACAGACTTTGTTTTCTGCACTAAATTGGAGAGAACATTTGGCCTTGCCAAAATTTCCCTGTAGTCTTTTTGTTTCGCATCTTGTAATCAGACACTTCCTTAATGTGGCTGCATGAGTTGGTGGGAATTCCAAGAACAACACCATTAAGAGGAGTGGGAGGCTTCCAAAGAATTACCATACAAAGCTGAAAATTGCAGTTCCACATTCAATACCCACATGTTAACAATGTGGAGAAAAGTATGGAACGAGTGTCTGATATATTTCAGGCTTTTAAAAATATAATATATGGCTGCCAATTTTTCTCTTGATAAAGATAAAATGTCTGTTGGGAAATCTGTTGAATTTCTGTTAGTCATACAGTTCAAGGCAGAAAACGTCTGAGAGGAAATAAGGTATCCAATCTCCTTTCTTCATGTTAATCAAAATGCTTTAGCATGGGTTCAGGGAAAGACAATTATAGAAATTGCATGTATCTGGAAGTTCTGTTGAATTATATGTCTAGGTTGGTGTTTTACTAGCAATTATATTCTTTGTGCAATTTGTGAGGACATTTGCCCAACAACTTTCAGTGCTTAACTACAAACTGGAAAAAGTAGGTGCTTGTCCACCTGAAAGTGAAGTTGGCAGTGTTTTGATCTGTATTGGTAGTTGTATGAATGAGCAAGGGATGTAATTGGCAGCAGCCATTATTGCATGCATCATAAGGACCAGATACCTTTAAATAATCTACTTTGTTAAATAAGAGCAAGGACATTGATCCCTTCTCACCAGCAGGTTTTCTAGGCCAGAGAAAACCAACAGGTAAGTGTTATAAATAACTGAACCATGTCATAAAACTTTTAAAAGCCTAGGATCACTGCCAGAAAAAGTTGTGGGCAATAGTCTGTGATACAGATTTCTTGAAAAAATTGAACACACGTGAATTTTTAGTCTGTGTGGAACAGCAGGAGACCTTTGGGGCACAGCTTCTGTGCTATTGAATTGTTGATGGCAGGTAGAAATTTGACAAGTAAACTTAGCCTATTACACTTGCTTTCTCTCTCTCAGCTAGGAAATGCTGCAAATCCTATTCTTTGTCAAGACTCAGGATCTATACCGGAATAAAAAATTGCAATGCAAATTATAATTGTCATGCCCCCACAGAGCCTTTGGTTATTTCCCTTTTAAGATTTAATTTCCCTATAGTCAGTATGGTTTTGCCTTATCGTTAAGTCTTCCTTGGGAGGGTATTTAAGTTAGTCCCTGCCCCTTTAAGACTTTTCCCAGTACGCAATTTCCTCTCCTTACCCAGCATCCCCTGTTATCAATTAGTCAGTCAGTCTCAGTGAGGTGCAAAGGGAAGCTGGGGTCCCTTAACATTCGTGACGTTCACGGGTCCATATGGTGATCCAAAGAGGAGTCCATATGTCCCTGTGATGGTCTAAAGAGAACAAGCCAAGTCTATCAGCATCCAGAGTAAAGACCAAGACCAACAAGAGTCGTGAGGAAGCAAGAGACAGTGTTCCAACTGAAAGAACCCAGAAAAGGACACAGTCTACAGCTCCTATCATCAGCAGACAAGCAAGTTTTTGCATAGGTTTTAATGGGTTCAGTGTTCTATGCTGTTGATTTTATGCTGTTGATTGCTGTTCGGTAGAACAGCCGTATTGTGAGCCGCCTTGAGCCCTTTGGGGATGAGGCGGCCTTAGAGCCAGGGAGGAGTTAGAGGCTTGTCCATCTCTGTAAATGAAGCCATTATTTGAACTGTTAAGATTAGCTTGTGTCTCGACCTTTCTGTCCCAGCCAAGAACAGGGCACCTCCAACAGAGTCACTTGGGGGCGGGGGCAGAACAATAACCTTTATGGGACCTAAAGCCCAGGGATGTCAACTCCAACTTGGGATATTCCTGGAGAGTGGGGGCCCGACCCTGGGGTTTGGGGAGGGATGTGACACTGTATAGCCCAGGGGTAGGGAACCTGCGGCTCTCCAGATGTTCAGGAACTACAATTCCCATCAGCCCCTACCAGCATGGCCAATTGGCCATGCTGACAGAGGCTGATGGGAATTGTAGTTCCTGAACATCTGGAGAGCCGCAGGTTCCCTACCCCTGGTATAGCCTGTCCTCTGAAATTGCCATTTCTTCCAGGGGAAATGATCTCTGTAACCAGGGTCTTGCCTTGAGGTTGGTAATACAAAGTAAGGCAATTTATTTAGGAAAACAGATTACCAGTGTTAATATGGCAACATTTAATAGAAGTGAGATGGTGCTAAATGTGAGTTATTCTATAATTTCCATTGTAACAGTAGCCTGAGCACAATGACCAAACTGAACTAAAACTCATAAATATCTAAGATAAGCAGAAATGTTCTTCCTTAACTTGACATGGAAACATGAACTTGAATATCTTAATCTTGGAATGTGAAGTTAAGGAGGCTAAAATTCTAATTGGAAAAGGGCCCAGGCCACAATAGTTGGATCAAAACTTACAGTTTCTCAGCATCTGGATGGTATTCTGGGGTTTTTGGTTTGGCCCTTCTAAGCAGTTAAGACTAGTTTTGTCTGGAATCTGTAGTTTTCCCAAAGCAGCCGCAGATTTGGACCAAACCCCTTCTAGTCTCCAAATACAAGTTAAATTGTCACATTGATTCTTAGCTTCACAGAGTGGGTGGGCTCTCTTCCTATTTTTTCCCTCACAATTAAAAACCACATTTGAATACTTTCCTCAGTTTTATTCTTTTCTTTTTTTCTGCAATGACTGCTCAGTTGAAAGATATACTGATGACCCATCCAATGTCTGCATCTGGGAAGTCTCCAAAAATGCCTTCTCCCTTGTGAATATCCTGAAATTTTGACATCAGCCCATGACACCTTCTTTCAAGGGCCCACTTGTTTGAGAATTAGACTGGCTTCCATAAGAAACAGGGCCTGTTGGTTGCTGCTCTGAACCTCTGGAATTTTCTTCTGTATGCAGTTTGTCCCTTCTCTTACAGTGATGTGTAAACAAGTGATGACAAATGTTTGTGACTCAGTTAATCCAAGTTGTTTCTTGTAGCTCACCTTTCTTGATTGTTTTGTTGGATACTGAGTCTTGTCATTTTGATATTAACTTTTAAATGTTTGATTTGGATAGAACAAAAAAAGTGAATTTATTTGGGATTTCTTCTATGCACACAATATAAGGGAGCTTAGATTGAGTTGGAATTCCTGGCATAAAACTTCCAAAAAGCTTCATAATGGACCACTGCTAAGTCTACTGTAGAATGAGATTCTCTTCCAGGTCAGAAACATTTGAGTGCATTTTGCCCAGTCTTTCCGATCTGAATGGGAGAAATGCAACCCCGTCAGCCATGGCTGGTTCCCATGATGTAGCCAGCAGTGGTTTAGTCAACTAGAAAGTTTGTTCAAAATAAATCTCAGCTCATTTTTTTGTTACAAGAATAAGGGAGAAGAAAAAATAGTTTTCAGTCGCCACATGCTGGTTTCTGCTTCAAATGCGAATTACATGGCTTTGCACTAGGAGATTTGCCTCAAGAACCATGGAGATGCTTATCTGATGTGGCATTGAGGACAGTTTTCTGATACTGTAGCTGCAGGTTTCCTCTAATGACAATGTGATGCTCACTGAGAGACCTTTTGCTATTCACCTGTTGTATTGAACTGTGAATGGGAAGGGCAAACCCTGAACACGATCAAAGTTATTTTTAAACCAGTGTCTGAAGACCACTTCTGCATTTCCAGACTTACCCAAGAAGAGCTGAGGCACATCTTGCACCAAAAGGTGAGATAATAAGAAAGGTTGCCAGCCTCCAGATGGGCTGGAAATCTCCCAGAATTACAACTGATCTTCAGACAACAGAAATCAGATCACCTGGAAAAAAAGGAATGCCTTGGAGGGTAAACTGAACTCCTCAAACCCTGGCCGTTCCAGGTTCCACCCCAAATCTTTAGGAATTTTCCAATTTACAGCTGGCAACCCTACTGACAAGGATCCACTCCATATTAGTTTTCTCCAGGGAGTGTGGACTTGTAGGGCAAGCATGGAGTCAGCAAAGATGCCTGACCTATTTGAACAGTCCAGAAATTACATCGGTTAACATTGGACCCCCATTTTCATAAATGGTTCTGTTTAACATCAATAAAAATAATCAAATAAAGAAGACCTCATCTTGTGGAGACCTAGTTGGGCTATCAAGATGAATAGCTTATTGCAAAAGTTCTATTAATGCTATAATTTATCTAGTACCGTGTCTTTCAGTTTAGCATCTCCTGGTTTTCTTGCTTAAAAATGTGTTCTGGAGTGATATTACTTACATTTGGGTGCCTGCAGGGTTAAATTACACAACTTTGTTAAATGTAAAGATAGCAACATGATTAGAGGTTTAATATAAAGGTAGCAGCATGGTAAGAGATGTTACTTTCTTGGGGTGTATTGCAGCTTGGTTATACATGGGGATATTTAAGGTAAAAGAATCAGGTAACATCCAACTACTCTCTCTTGCTTCTTATAAGCCTTTGTAATGTGGTTGATCTTTCCACAAATCTAAAAAACATTCTATGGCTAATTACACACATATGTTCTCTTTTGCTTTCAGCATACATTTCCCTTGTGTTTTATTTTCTTTTATGCACACTTTCCCCCTGTTGGGCACTGATCCCGCTTTGAAATCAGCAAATCCCAGCATTTTCTGAATGTTCTGTAAACATACTTTTGTTCAATGTATTGTCGAAGGCTTTCATGGCCAGATTCAACTGGTTCTGGAGGGTTTTCCAGGTTGTGTGGCCGTGGTTTGGTGAATTTTGTTCCTAATGTTTCGCCTGCATCTGTGGCTGGCATCTTCAGAGGTGTATCACAGAGAAAAGTCTGTTTCTCACTGTGTCTAAGGGAAAATGTGTCTTACTGTGTCTCACAGGGAAAATGAAGCAGTTCCATATGCAAAAAGATTTCCGGGGGGGGGGATTGCTCCCCTGCCCTGCCGACACCACAGTAGCTCCTCCCACTCTATTACCCACCCCCTCCCATGCCAGCTCCATTTCAGAATGATTGGAAGTTTTTGGAAGTCCCTGCAGTGGTTTCTTTCTTTCTTAAAAATTCTAAAATTTTTAGACTATCGATGAACCAAAGAATCTGGTCAAATTGATAAGGCTTTTCTCATTAAGAAAGATCTTGCCATCCTTCCTTGTCTATCCTCCCATTCTCCAGCATTCATTACCTTTCTGAGCATTTTATCTTTACTCCCCACAACTACTCGCATGAGGCCACTGCTGCCACCTTCTTTCCTCCCATCCCTCCTAAGCTGTGCTAAGATGAACTGGGTCATCTGTGTCACCTGGGCATGGCTGAGCAACAGTGTGGAGGCAAAGGGAACAGATGAAGTTGCAGGATTGGAAAGCAAATGGAGCGAGGTCTGTGAATTATTGATAAACCATAGACCCCCTCCCCAAAAAGGGGAGAGACAACTTCCCAAAATAAAGGTTGCATGGCAAAAACAAAGAAGCAGACAAAATAGCAGTTCAGCGTGGACGTTTTGTGGAAAGGTAACTAATGGAAACAAAAAGATGTGTGTGGGGGGGAGGAAGGATGGTGCAAACAGAAAACCCCTACTGCAAAACGAAGATTGCAAAGTGACTGCTTCTCATCTGTGTTGTAAGTGGTATGAGCATAAAGGTTTTCAGAAAAATCGGAATTGTTTTAAAAAGCATTAAAAACAACTTTCAAAAGGAGTGTCTGTAGCTTTAAGAAACAGATATCCTCAATGACAGTTGCTATGCAACCACAACAATATTACCACTTAGTTCTAGCCTTGTTTTTTTTCAAAGGAAAACCCAGAACCTCATGTTCCCTCTCCTTCCTGTATGCACACATTATCAAATGGGTTTGGGGGAACCTGGGACTGCCACAAGGAGGACTCCTGTCATAGTGGGAGATCTTGCAGCCTTACGAGATTGGCATGTGCTTATTTCTCTTAGTTCACAAAACAGACTAGAGGAACAACAGGGTCCGCAGTTTATAGAGAGGAGTGTTGTGCAAAAAGAAGCAATATTAATATGAATGAATGCAGTGCAGCAGCTATTACTATCTCCACCATATTTTCAGGTGGCACTGTTTTCTGTACTTATGCCCAAGATGTTTACTCAATGAAAGTAGGTATTGTGCCACCATGTGCCTTTCCTCTGCCCTCTAGTGCCCTGAGGCGATTTTCCTTCCAAAAGTTCCAACTGTCAAATAGGCTTTACCTGAGCAGCACTTTGGTCTGTTAATGGGGTGATACAGTAGTGTGAAAGTGTGATTTTACTTTATTTTTTCACTTTGTGTTCTCCCATCTTTATAATTTATAATAAACAGTAACATTATTCTTTAATTGCTCAGCTGGACACCTCTCAAGCAGGCAGAGAAATCTGCTCTGAGGTAACAAAAATAACCCCTTTTCCTCTGAAAATTAAAAGCAGGCACCAGAGTCTCTTTAAAGTTAAAAAAAGGGAAGAACAAAAAGATTTTATTTGCAAGAAAAATTAATTTTAGCAAAGGAACAGCTATTTATAAACAAGAGGGTAGTACAGAGTGGTTCTTATATACAAGTTGTTACAGTATCTTTCTTAATATTGTTGGTTTTAAAAATAGAGCACGAATTCCAGCTAACCCTCAGGAAGCCAATTCTTTATATATACTACTCTCATAAGCTTTCCTGGTTAATATTTGAGTGTGGTTTTCTCAGCAAAACAACAACAACCAAGCAACCCGTGTGTTTATTTTTGGTACTGTTTTTGTTGTCACCAGAGACATAGTTCAGATTCTCCTTTTAATCTGACCTGCCAGTCCCTCAAACAGAGTAGCTTTAACCAATTTAGAATGGAGCCCAATTGGCACACACCTGCTCACTTTTTGGCAGTTCAGAACTCCTCAAAATCTCACACAGCCTTTAGAATCCTGCCATCCACAGCCAGTCAATCACAAGCACTCCTGACTTAACTCCTTGTGAGCTGCAGTCCTCTGGGTGAAAATAAGGCAAGGTGTTGGTAAACATCACAATTTGTAATAAAAGAAAGATGCCATTATTTGTTGGTGGCCAATTATTTCCATTAAAATGGTTCAAATGGCTCAACACACCCATACCAGCAAGTTATCAGCAAATTATCTCGAGTGGTTCCCAGCCTTTTTTCACTCACATCCTCCTTAGCAACCCATTTCCCTAAAATGTACCCCAATATTAGTATTTTTTTTCATGTAGCTCAAATGCTCTGGGTACCACTGGGCTAGGCAAAACGTATCTGTTCTCAGTAAGTAGAAGTTATTCATTTGCTTTTCAAAGCAAATTCTAAATCCACCCTGTCTCTGTTTAGTTGCCTGGTGCAAGGCTGACTAAGTCCTCTGTGGCACCAGAGCAGCGAGGTCAATGGCAGATCGAGATCCACCATGTCACCAGAACAGATCTAGTGCCTACAATTCTTGTGTTTGTAGAGGGCTGGCTACCTATATTTGTAAGTTTTGGATAACAAGTTATTTGTCTATTTGTATAGATGTCACTGCTATTATTTCCTTGATCCCATAAGCTCATCTGAAGGGATTAGTTTATGTGAGAAGGAACTCTTGTTTCAGTGAAGTTAGCAGACGTGGGAGAGAATACCTGGGAACTTGTGCTTATAGCTTTGCAGGATATCCTCAGGCAGAGATAAAACTGACAAAGATTAGCTAAATAGTGTTTACTGTTTGATGGAAGATCACCAAGCTTACAAATCCCAAGCACATTAAAAATGAAGAAATCAGGGAAGCAAAAAAATGCACTCAATATCATTGACTTGGAGGATTTAGCTCGAGTTAGAAAAGCATTTTATTCAAGTAGAGTCTACGTTTCAGTATGCAGAATACTGAACCCCTGTAATCAAATGACTATAATTTTAGAGGGGTGGGCAGAGTTATTCCAGTTCAGCAAAAACAAACAAGAGCATTGTATTATCTTTTTGCTTTTCAAATGAACTCCTGTTCATTTAAGTTATAAAATAAGAAGAAACTTTTTCCTAGCATGTCACTCTTTGAGTTTCCATCTCTCACACACAGTTGTTGAAGGTGCAGGGGTTCTGCAGGGGAGGAAATGGTAACTATCAGTTAAACCTTTCACCCTCGCACTTGAGGCACATCAAGTATTTTTTTTCTGGTCAGGACCTTGAAGTCCGCTATTCTTATATTAAACTGTTCAGAGCTTTTGTAATTCATGTACATTTCAGAGGCTTTTTCCTCTGGGTGCCAGTCTTTCATCCTGAGTTGATATTATGCACCAATCATCCCTATCAGTGTCAAAACTTGGGTATGCATTTGTTACAGAAGCTGCTCCTCTGTTCCAGCTGTCTGTTTACTGTTAAAATGTCAAACATCATGCTACAGTCTCAGTATGCAGATCCTGAGTGGCTAGTCGGAACAACATTCTTCAGCCACTGTGCAAATGTGTTTTCAATAAACTTTCCAAAGCCAGGAGTGAATATGCAGTAGGGACCATTTCTCCCTGCCCCGTTTGTGGCAGGTAAGGGTTCAGTTATTCCTGGTTTGCTGATAATGCCGTAAGATGTCCTGAACAAGGTGCTGATCTTGGTCATGGGATGCTGAACAACATGTTTGTTAACAATGAATGTCATGAGCTGCTATAGAAAGACAGAGTCTCTCTGGACATCAGTTCACACATTACAGAGTATACGTTGGATTTCCCACTCTGAATACTGCCCATGTAACTGTCACACATGAGCCACAAGTTCAGATTGTGGCTTTGGTATGCATTAAAAAAAGGACTTTCGTTTTATATTAGACTATGAGAAGAACCTTGTTGGATTTGACCGATGATCCATCTAGTCCAATATCCTGTCTCATGTATTTGCCAATCCATTGTTCTGGAAAACCAACAACAAAGGATAGAAGCCAGTGTCTTTCCCTGATGTTGCCCCCAGCACTGGTTTTCAAAGGTTTACAGCTTTATTCACAGGTATAGTCTTCCTGAACAAACCACATTTCTGACCACCAGTGATCCTGGCATGTCTGTTTGGTCCACGGGGAATATTCACTGGGCCCACCCTTTCAGAACCATTTCACCAACATGTCAAATAGTGCCCTTTAGGACTGTTTCATCCCATAAGAACATAAGAACATAAGAACAAGCCAGCTGGATCAGACCAAAGTCCATCTAGTCCAGCTCTCTGCTACTCGCAGTGGCCCACCAGGTGCCTTTGGGAGCTCACATGTAGGATGTGAACGCAATGGCCTTCTGCGGCTGTTGCTCCCGATCACCTGGTCTGTTAAGGCATTTGCAATCTCAGATCAAGGAGGATCAAGATTGGTAGCCATAAATCGACTTCTCCTCCATAAATCTGTCCAAGCCCCTTTTAAAGCTATCCAGGTTAGTGGCCATCACCACCTCCTGTGGCAGCATATTCCAAACACCAATCACACGTTGCGTGAAGAAGTGTTTCCTTTTATTAGTCCTAATTCTTCCCCCCAGCATTTTCAATGGATGCCCCCTGGTTCTAGTATTGTGAGAAAGAGAGAAAAATTTCTCTCTGTCAACATTTTCTACCCCATGCATAATTTTATAGACTTCAATCATATCCCCCCTCAGACGTCTCCTCTCCAAACTAAAGAGTCCCAAACGCTGCAGCCTCTCCTCATAGGGAAGGTGCTCCAGTCCCTCAATCATCCTTGTTGCCCTTCTCTGCACTTTTTCTATCTCCTCAATATCCTTTTTGAGATGCAGCGACCAGAACTGGACACAGTACTCCAAGTGCGGTCGCACCACTGCTTTATATAAGGGCATGACAATCTTTGCAGTTTTATTATCAATTCCTTTTCTAATGATCCCCAGCATTAGAAATGATCCCCAGTTTGCCTTTTTTACAGCTGCCATGCATTGAGTTTACATTCCCATGGAACTATCAACTAAGACGCCTAAATCCCTTTCCTGGTCTGTGACTGATAGCACTGACCCCTGTAGCGTGTATGTGAAGTTTGGATTTTTTGCCCCTATGTGCATCACTTTACATTTTGCTACATTGAACTGCATTTGCCATTTCTGAGCCCACTCACCTAATTTATCAAGGTCCGCTTGGAGCTCTTGGCAATCCTTTGTGGTTCTCACCACCCTACATAATTTGGTATCATCTGCAAACTTGGCCACCACGCTACCCACCCCTACTTCCAGGTCATTTATGAACAGGTTAAAGAGCACTGGTCCCAAAACGGATCCTTGGGGGACACCACTCCCGACATCTCTCCATTGTGAGAACTTCCCATTTACACCCACTCTTTGTTTCCTGTTTCTCAACCAGTTTTTAATCCATAGGAGGACTTCCCCTCTTATTCCTTGATTGCTGAGTTTTCTCAACAGTCTCTGGTGAGGAACTTTGTCAAAAGCCTTTTGGAAATCCAAGTAGACAATGTCCACTGGTTCTCCCTTATCCACATGCCTGTTTACACCCTCAAAGAACTCTAGTAAGTTTGTAAGACAGGATTTGCCTCTGCAAAAGCCATGCTGACTCTTTCTCAGCAGGTCTTGCTTTTCTACATGTTTTATAATTTTATCTTTAATGATAGATTCTACTAATTTACCAGGAACAGATGTCAAACTGACTGGCCTGTAATTTCTCGGGTCCCCCCTAGATCCTTTCTTAAAGATTGGTGTGACATTGGCCATCTTCCAGTCTTCAGGGATGTAGCCTGATTTCAGGGATAAGTTGCATATTAAAGTGAGAAGATCAGCAATTTCATGCTTGAGCTCTTTAAGAACTCTTGGGTGAATGCAATCTGGGCCAGGGGATTTGGTAACATTTAGTTTATCAATGGCTGCCAGAACTTCTTCCTTGTCTACCACTATCTTCGCTAGTTCCTCGGATTCGCCTCCTAAGAAGCTTGGTTCAGGTGCAGGAATGTTCCTCACCTCCTCTTGGGTGAAGACAGATGCAAAGAATTCATTCAGCTTCTCTGCAATCTCCCTGCCATCTTTTAGGAGTAGGAAAATGATACCAGGAAAATGATTGGGGGAGGGAATAGGCTCAAGCCTCTTTTCCAGATGTATTGCAGCCTTTATTTGGACAGAGGTACAGAGCCAAAGCCACAACACACCAGAGTCCCGAGCTTAACCTGTCTCACTGAAAATCACATAACCACACAAACTCATGACTTTATTTTTTGAATTTGACAGGTAGAGATTGAATAGGTGCATGTTTCTTTGTCATGGAATGCTCTTTAAGAGGCAAGGTGTTTCTGCAAGGAAATAGAAACATTTGAACCCACCTATGCACCCATGGCAGGTAAAGATGAAGTGTGTAAGGACACTGAAATTAAAATACATTAATTATGTCAAGAAAATTAGGTAGCTGCCTCCCAAAAAAAGGTAGAAAAGAATTCTGAGATCAACTATGGCTTTCCTAAAGATGTGCAGGAAGTCTGTGGTTTTTGTTAGGTCTGGGCTCCACATTATGTAGTACATCAGATTAGCCTGTGCACTCCCACACACGCCAACTGGGTGACCTTGGGCTAGTCACAGCTTCTCGGAGCTCTCTCAGCCCCACCTACCTCACAGAGTTTTTGTTGTGAGGGGGGAAGGGCAAGGAGATTGTAAGCCCCTTTGAGTCTCCTACAGGAGAGAAAGGGGGGATATAAATCTAAACTCTTCTTCTTCTACACAGTTTGAGTTTGTGGTTCCCCTCACCACCACTTTGTCAAGTGTAACAGTCCTTTTGTAAGTTACTCCATTCTATTGTGTGTACTGTTCCATTTGGATCACATCTGTGGTTTTCCAGACTTCTTCTCCCCCAATCTTTCCCTGATTTGTTGTTTGACTCATTGTGACATCTCATGAATTTGCCAATGGTACATGCCGCAGAATATCTCCTCACCCACTACTGCAGGTTGTTACCAAATTACTGTTGTTGCTGTTTTAGAGCAGTAATCTCAAACCCTGATTCTATTGCCTGACTCCAGATGTCAATGGTAGAAAACTGCAATAACCTAAGATTTGTTGAGAGTAAACTGTAAAACCTTTTGGGTATGGTGAAACTGAACTCTGGTTTTCAGGCACAGCTAGAAACAAATGTACAGTACAGCTGCAAACTATTGAGTGGAAGAAGAAACACAATTCATCCTAGCTCTTCATTGTCTCCAAGAGAAAGGAGATGTAAAAAGACGTTATGACTTTGACCAAGAACAAATGGGGTATTGTGAGTTGCTTATTCACCGGTGAGCCACCCTGCAACGAGGGTAAATTTCCTCCAGGGCAGAGATTTTTGTACTGATGTGATCCCACTTGCGGCTCCAAAGATCCCAGAAGCCCCGTGGTTAGCAGGAGTGGGGAAATCCTGATATTTCTTCCTTGCTTCAGAGTTTTTCCTCATTCTGGGTTGTCTCCCGTCCAACACAAGATTGAAGATCGATGGCTTTTAAAAAATTCCTTTAAATGTAAGATCAATATTCCTTGTATCGATATTATGCAGGCTGCTATCATTGTTTTTATTTTTTTAGGGAAATGCTGGCCACTGATTTCTGTAAGGAGTGCAAGGGGCAGGGGAGTAACCTGGAAGTGGGGGCAGGCAAGCCATGCAAGCAAGCAGTGGGGCACCTCCTTGCATGTAAATAAGGAAACATGAGGAAAACCCACTATGAAGGCACTGCAGGGTGAAGAGTGTCACAGGAAGCCCTCCATACATAATGGGTCACAGTGTAGAATGATTCCTTCATGTCTTATTTGTACACTACAGTAGCCATGTTAAAAGGTTGTTGAACCATGTGAGTCTGAAAAGCCTTCCATATGAGGGTTTTTCTCTGTCTTTCTCATCCCATTTCCTCATGGCCATCTTTGCATTCCTTGCTGCTGGAAGGCTTGAAAAAAATTATTAGTAAATATATCACTATTGTCAATGTTATAGCAATGTGTCTGCTACTTTAAACAATACACACAAAAGGCCCTTTGGCAGGGAAGGAGAATGGTGAATTTGAGAAGATGGGAAGGGAAAATGGCATCAGAAGTTGTTTGGGAGGTCTGATAATATGCACGTTCCTGACCAGACATGAGATCAAAGCAGGTTCTGGAAGCATCAGAACAAAGGGAGGGGAACCACAAAAGAACAATGGCATCATGTGAATGCTCCAATCTACCCCACACCCCTGCTACAGTTTGGGACTAGGTCAAAGTAAATAATCCATGTGGACTCAACCTGATTGTGTATGTGCTATATTCCTCTAATTCCATATTAGCCTGCACCAGAATGTGATGATATGTTTTGAATTTCAGTTCTACAATACTTTCTCTGTTGGCTGTTGTACAAGAGGTATCTCTTGGGTATATGTTCATGCTTTGTTTTCTGCTTTAAAGCATAGGGGGGAAAAACCGCTGAAATCTCAGCCAGCATGCTCAACATTTGTTTGAACTGTGCTTGGAAAGAGTTGTTTTTCCTATCAAATTCTTGGCCTAGTTCAAGAAACAATAACAGGTGCAGATGTGAAGAATTCTTTGTTTACTACCACTGCAGAGTGTTCTGTTGCAGGGATTTACTCACAGGCTTTTTAAAAAATCAGTTATTACCTAAATCAGAGGATGAATTCTCAGATGGCAGAGCCTGCATGGTACAGTCACTGTATGTTCAGGGACTGGGCAGAGAACTTCAAGGAAAGTTACTTTCTTGTGCAACAGGCCTGGACATAATTATGACCTCGGCTGGAAGCCATTTGCATCCCCAACTGTTCTTATAGGCCTTTCTCTCCCTCCCTCATGTAACCACAGAAGAAACAAGCAGCAGAAAACTGGCAAATGAAGTGGTGAGCCAAAGCTCCAGGCTGGTTTTGGAAAATGATTAATGGAGTGGTTTAACAAAGGCAAGATCAACAATCCAAGTGCAGCCAGCCACAGCCTTGTGGATACAGTTGTGATGCAATACAAAAGCAGGACTCTGCAACACAAAGCCTTGGGCAAGGAACCACTTGGAATAGGAGGCCTGTGCAATGTCAGTTGCTCAGTCAGCTGATGGTTTGTGAAGGAATGTGGCCTTTGAAAAACAATTAAGCATCACTGTGGATTAACCCCTCCCTAATCCCAGACACTCGCACTGGTTCCCTGTGCTAGCCTATTGTGAAGCCTCTCTCCCGACTCCTCTAAGCTTGTTGATGCCGAGTAACTTCCAGTCATTTTGGTAAAAATAATAATTAACTTGGTTATGTCCAGGCCTGTTGCACAAGAATTGGATCACCATAAGGGAGTTACACTGCAACTCTAAACAGAACTACAGTGTTCTATGTCCTTCTAAAGCAAGATCTTCAGAGTGTGTTACTCTGTTTAGGATTGTGCTGTTTGTGTTAAAATTTATGCCTAAAGTTCGTGTAGGAGTTTTATTCAGAACCACCATTCAGTTATAGAACTTCTGCAGGGGATTTGGCCTGTTGTTAGGTTTAATAAGGCACAGTGTGTCACTTTAGTGATTGTTTGGAAAAGAAGTGCAGGAAGAAGTGCAGGAGCTATTCCACATTAAAGCTGCTGTTGCATCAAAGAAATGAATACTAGCATCAAACAAGTGAAGATTGCAAGTGACGGAGCTTGAAAGGAACTATTGGGTGGGGAAAGATGGAAAACATTTGGGGAGATTATCCCTCTCACTATTTCACAAGATAGCTTGTTTTAGGGGTTTCATGCTCGCTTAAACTTGAACCTCCATAATCTGGTGCTGTGACATAATTGTGGAGGCTCAAGGCCAGGAGAGGCACAAAGTGCTCTTTGGTGTGTGCACCTCTCACCTTTCATAATAAACGGTCAAGGGCCCAAAGAAAGCCGCTGTCTTCCCTCCATCTGTTTTTCTGTGAACAATACTCAACTGCCTCTCACATTCTGCACCTCCTAAAAGGCAGACTTCATCAAGTACAATGTTTTAAAAATGTAAATGCTAATATTTTTGTATCTTTGGAAATCCTTTGAATTTGCAGAAGCTCCTACATGGTCTTGTTTTGCTGCTGCACTGAAGAGTACTTTACATTCAGCTTGCTATTGAAATATGTGATCGATAGTCAAATTCCTTATCAATAGGGCAGTGAAACAGTGTCCTTAAAATACCACATTGAACCCCCTAGACTGAAAGTTACACACATTGCCTTAAGAAATTTGTTTTAGAAAACAAAAGAAAATAGTCTCCCTTCTGCACATGCAGAATAATGCACTTTCAATCCACTTTCAATGCAGCTGTTCGGAATAGCAAAATCCACTTGCAAACCATTGTGAAAGTGAATTGAAAGTGCATTATTCTGCATGTGTGGAAGGGGCCACAGAGTAGCGGGGAGAATACGATGAAGCTATTACAAAATGCTGCTTCTCCTGAATATGCCTTTAATCAAACTGCAGATCCACTGAAATTAGATAACCAACTTTATACTACATGCTTTAGAAGCATCTAATGAACACACTGATGTGTCACTTATAACAATGCTAATTTAAATGGGATTCTTTCAGGACAGAAAAATTACATGTGCCGGACATCTTGTTTAAATTTGCCCCTCAGCTATGCATGCAATGTAAGTAAGCCAGAAGATCTGTCCCATGAACAGGTGTTATGCCAGAATGCTGGCATCATACACACACATGGACATTTTGCTCCAGTGGCAGCCAAATTGAGATATTGGAATTATGTAGGGTCATATAGATAGTTCTTCTGTACATTCATTTAAATCAGGCCAAACAATGAACAGAGCATACGTTGCAGGCGGAGGAGTGGCCCATCCTGTTTGAATCCTAATTCCCAAAATAATACATCAGACAAATATGTAGTGTGGGTAATAACAACTGGCCATAGCCAAAGAGTTTATTGACAGAAAACACAGGAAAGCAATTTTGGCGCAGCATGGGCGGTGATCCAAGCATCTGGGCAGCCCGAGTGCTGTCCCCAGGGGAAAACAATTTCTCCAGCCCGCCTGCTGGAGGAATCTAACCAAGCGGAAGGTTGGAGTGAGACATACCAGACCGGCGAAGTGCCCATGACTGGAGCCCCTTCTCCATCCCCCACTAGGGGCGCAAGCCTCTTAGCCCCCCGCGGGGCCTTCCAACCGTGGACTTGCTCCACCCCTACCTCTTAAGGGGGTGTAATAACAGGGGAGCTCGCCCAGCTCCCCCTGTCAGCGGATCACCCCCCATGCGCAACCCGCAAATGGCTATGACTAAAGTAAACAATCGACAACACGAAATGTCTGAGAAACAGGGATCGGGTGGGTGGGAAAATCCCTCGCCGTCCGGATGCAGAGTGGCCGGGAGACACGAGGCAGGGCCTTTTATAGGCCCCACTCCCGGCCCACTCTGCTGACGCGCTCTCGCCATCGCGAGAACGCGTCACCATGGCAATCCGGCCCTCTGCGCTTGCGCAGAACAGGGCCGGATCAGCCAGGCCCTCTGCGCATGCGCGGAACGGCCGCACATGCGCAGACGGGCCAGGAAGCCTCCGTCGGGCCCCCTCGTCCCGCCCGCAATGGCGGCCGCGTCTCAGGCGCGGCCGCGCTTTGCAGGCGGAGGAGTGGCCCATCCTGTTTGAATCCTAATTCCCAAAATAATACATCAGACAAATATGTAGTGTGGGTAATAACAACTGGCCATAGCCAAAGAGTTTATTGACAGAAAACACAGGAAAGCAATTTTGGCGCAGCATGGGCGGTGATCCAAGCATCTGGGCAGCCCGAGTGCTGTCCCCAGGGGAAAACAATTTCTCCAGCCCGCCTGCTGGAGGAATCTAACCAAGCGGAAGGTTGGAGTGAGACATACCAGACCGGCGAAGTGCCCATGACTGGAGCCCCTTCTCCATCCCCCACTAGGGGCGCAAGCCTCTTAGCCCCCCGCGGGGCCTTCCAACCGTGGACTTGCTCCACCCCTACCTCTTAAGGAGGTGTAATAACAGGGGAGCTCGCCCAGCTCCCCCTGTCAGCGGATCACCCCCCATGCGCAACCCGCCACAGAGCCGGGACAGAAGGGAAGACCCTTCTCCCGGTTCCCGCCAAATGCCTCCTATGCTTTCAGCCAATCACACAATGCAGTTCTAAGGCTATGCAACCACAAGTCCGTGCCCTGAGGCGATAAATGAACCCCATCCTGTCTAAACAGAGACTCAACCTTTGGTGAAATGTCCCAATGCGGAACCTCCCGCCCCCCCAAACCCCGAACAAAACGCGACGCAGCCCGGCAGATCCTTGCTCTGGCTCCATTCACCCGAAGCGGGTCCAAGGCTCCCCTCCAGACGCGTCTTCCCAACAAGTGAGACCAGCAGATCATCGTTTCCGGTAGCAGGTGGTGAATGGAGTCCAAGTCCGTTAACATTGTTTGTAGCAGCTGTACGCTCCTCACTGCGGGGATGTCGTTCTCTCCCAGCTGTAACACCAACGCGTGGGGAGGCTTGCAGGTTCCTAGCTTGTTCCGCAGGACGGGGAGGAGGTCAGACCAGTGCATGCCTCTTTTGCCAAACCAGAATATCTTGAGTTGTTGGTGCAGGCCAAGGTCCTGACCCCAACTTGAAGCGGCCGCGTGTCTGCCTGCCCAGAAGACGATGCTGTGGCCCACAACCCAAACCACTCTCCGGGACCCTAAAAAATCTGATGAAAGGCGTAGGTTAGACAAGGTTATGTGGCACCAAGACCTACTGTTGCGGAAACGGCCTGATGTATGTTTTGTAGGCTGAGGAGCGCCATCGGCCAACGTCCATGACTCTGCTGGCTGGGGCTCCCAGCCCCGCCACAGTGGACGCTGCCCCGATCCGAAATGAGTGGAGCCCGTAAGATTCAGGGGGGAGGCGCAGGGCGGACAAGCAAAGCCTCAAAACTGCTGCTAGCTGGTAGCGTGACAGATAAGTCCCATCCGCATGTACAAACAAGCCCCCCCCCTTTTGGACGGGCTGCCAAGTAGGCAGTCACATCTTTCACTGGGCAAGGGCCAGGGGCTGTGGAAGCCTGCATAGTGATGCTGGTGCCCTTTGCTTGCTGGTCTGTTTTGGACCGACGCAGCTGGATATGAATAGAGTGCTCGGAGATCCGGACATCCCTGAAGGAAAGGGGTCTGTCACTATTGCCCTCCCTGGAAGCTGAAACGATCTCTCCACTGCGGAATGCCCCAAAAAACGTCAGGCTGAAGGCCGCTTTGAAGAGGCAGGTTTCAAAAGGGGATGTGCACACCTGGGGCAGTTGTGCTGCTATCTGCGCGAGCAAATTCAGGGAAATGGGAAGGCGCCCATCCTTAGTCTTAGGCGCTGCCCGGACCCACCCTTTTATGGCCTGCCTAACCAAAAATGATCCCATGGGGTCCGAGATCCCCGAGGCTTTGCAGTAAAAGGATACCGCTGCCAGGTGCATGCGCATGGTCTTTGGGGATCGCCCTTGCGCATGAAGGAACCCAAGGTACATCAGGAGGGAGGCCTCAGTGACGGTGGGGGCTCCCCTCTCCTTTCGAGACTGCTGGAACGTGAAGAAGGCCTGGATGGCTCCCTGATAGGCTTGCCGCGTTGCAGGAGCCAGTGAGTTCAAAACCCCTTCGACGATTATGGTCTTCCAAGGGCCCAGAGCTCCTGTGGAAAGGGTTCCGGATCCAAGGATGCTCCGGGGGCCAGTTGTCGAAATCTCCCCATCTGGAACCTGGAGAGGGCATCTGCTATGCCATGTTCTACGCCTGGAATGTGCTGGGCCACAAAGGAAATGTTATTTATCAATGAAACCACCACAAACTTCCTCACCAAACGCATAACCCGCTCAGAGCGAGATGACTGCCGGTTGATCACCTTAACCACCGCTTGGTTGTCACACCAGAAGATGACCCTGCTGTTTGCAAAATGCTGACGCCAGAGGTAAAGGGCCACCACTATTGGAAAAAATTCCAGGAAAGTCAAGTCCCTCCCCAGGCCCCCCTCCACCCAGTCTGGGGGCCATCGTTGGGCACACCATTGCCCTTTGAAGTAGACCCCAAACCCAAACGTGCCCGAAGCATCCAAATGCACTTGAAGAGCGGCCTTGGGAGTTACCCGCTCTTGCCACAGTGAAATCCCATTAAAATGTGTGATGAACTCTTGCCAGACCGCCAAGTCATCCTTAATGCCTTTGGTCAGCCGGATATGGTGGTGGGGGGCGGTCACACCTCTAGTGGCATGTGCCAAGCGGGCGCAAAAGGGTCTGCCGGGTGCAACGACCTGGCATGCAAAATTTAGGTGACCCAGCAACTTCTGGATTTCCTTCAAAGTGCATTTGGAGTGTCCCTGCAAGTGAAGTAGCAATGCCCTGATGGTCACCAACTTATCGGGGGGGAGGCTGGATGTGCCCTTTATCGTATCGAATGTTATCCCCAGAAAATTAAGGGAAGTAGAGGGCCCCTCGGTTTTTTCTGCTGCAAGTGGAACTCCCAACTCCTCAGCTAAGGCTTGAAAGCTGTGAAGCCTTTGATGGCATTGCAAAGTGCCTGCCTCCCCCACCAAAAGGAAATCATCTAAATAATATGTGATGTGTGGGCTGGCTGACCGTCCCTTAGCCGCCCATTCCAGAAAGGAACTGAAGGCTTCAAAAGCTGCACAAGCCACAGAGCAGCCCATGGGCATGGCTTTGTCAACAAACCAGTGCCCTTGAAATTTGATGCCTAGCAGACAAAAATCATCTGGATGTATGGGGAGTAACCTGAAGGCGGACTGTATGTCACACTTCGCCATAAGAGCCCCCGGCCCGCATGACCTAATGAGATTGATGGCGTGATCAAAGGATGCATAGCGGACGGTGCAGAGGTCTCGCTCTATGTAATCATTTACGGAGGACCCCCTAGGGTGGGACAAGTGATGAATTAAACGAAACTCTCCTTTGGCCTTCTTGGGCACCATGCCCAAGGGGGACACCCTGAGGTTTAAGAGGGGGGGGGAAGAAAAGGGGCCCGCCATGCGGCCCGCTGCCACTTCCTTTGCTAATTTTGCCTCTACCACCAGGGGCATGTCCCGCGCTGACCTAAGGTTGTCGCAGTCAGTTGCCACCCTGGGGCCTGTGTAAGGAATGCGAAATCCCTGAGAAAACCCTACCCAAAGAAACTTGGCAGCGGGCCGGTTGGGGTAACCGGACAGCAAGATGCGGAGAGTGGGAAGTCTGACCGGGGACATAGCCAGGGTTTCCCAGGGCCCAGGTACTCCCATTTTAAGAGGTGGCAGCTGGTGTGGCTTGGCCCGACCCCCCTCCTCTGGGAGTCTGGTTGCCTGAGGGCCGGGCACCACGAAAGGGCTTTTTGCTCCTAGAGCAGGTTGACTTGGCGTGGGGGCCCAGGCAAATCTCACATGAGTGTTCGAATTTGCACTTTGCCCTGTGGCATCTGCCCATATTAAACTCCCAGCAGACTAGGCGTGCTCCCTCCCCCTTGTGCATAGGCCGTCTTTTAAAAGAGTGACCCTGGGGGCGGGCAAATGGCTGAACAAACATCATCCACGCCTCTTGATTTAGTTTGTCCCAGCGGGCATCGCTGCAGCCGGATGCATCTCTGCGGAACTCCTCATCGTAACTTAGAGCTGCAGCGTCTCCCCCTATAAGGCGAGCCCTCAGCACGTTACACTGATGGGTCGCCAGATGCCAACCCCTTAGGGGGTAAGCTGCTGAAATCAGAGCCATATATTCCCCAAAACCCAGCAAATCCTCAGTTGTCGAAAGCTTCTCATTCCACCTCGCTAATGCCCTTAGGGCTGCCGAGGGAGGGACCCTCTGTGACCCCAACTACAGGAGGCACTCATGGGCGGATAAATTTAAAAATGTCCACAAAATAACCATTGAGGGCCCTGTCCTTGAGTTTACGTGAGAGGTGCTTGCCTGGGGGATGCTTGGTGGGCTTAGCACCACTGAAAGGGACTGGTGGGGGTGGATCTCCCTGCGGGAAGCCCAGGCTACGGTCCCTACGCTCCCCCAATCCTGGGGGAAGCGCTGGGATGGCTGCCGCATCCTCCCAGAATGTCCCCTCCTCAGGAGTCCCCTCATCCCTGAGGAGAGTACCTCCACTTGAAGAAGACGACGGAGAACGGCGCCTGGATGTACGCCGGCGAGACCTCTTTTTTGGCTTCCCACGATGGCGGCCCCGGTTGCTCCCTCCTTCTTCGACTGATGAAGGGCTCGAGTCCCCTCCCTCTTCTTCCTGTGAAGAGACCTCCTCCCCCTGGTCCCCTGCTGGCTGAGATGGGCCCGCTGCTGTAGCAGCGAACGAAGCTGCCACCCCGCTAGATGACGAGCTTCTGGCCAATCTTGCAAATGTGCTCGCTAGGTCACTAAAAATTTGGGCGCTCAGATCAGAAATCCCCGGCTGACTTCCAGGGGTCGGGGCTGGGGCTGCCTCCTGCGCCTGTGGCCTGCTTGCCGATGTGCTTGCCCCCTTCCCCGGGCCTCCTGACCCTCTCTGAGAGCTTCTGGACCGGGCGCCAGAAGGCGTGGGGATGGGCTGCCTGGCCTTGGCCCCCGCTGTGCCCTGTGTGGAGGAATCTTGGTCCCGCCAGGCGGGCGCCTTCCCCGCTGTTGCTCGCCGAGGCCTGCTGTGTAAAGGGGGGTCCCTGCGAGTTCCTGGGGAAGAGCCAGGCTCTGCTCTGTTGGTGGCCACCCCCCGCTGGAGGCTGTAACTCCTGACCTTTAGGGGGCCTGTTTTGCCTGGTCTCAACCCCATGTGGGGTTTTTCTTTTAACACCCCTTCACCGGGTGCCAAGCAATGGTCTAAACAGCAGGGAAAGTGAATGTCAAGGGACTGTATGACTGCCAATCGCGTGGGTAGACCCAAAGGCCTCAGACAATTGGAGCCTGCACGGTATGATGCACTAACTCAGCCAGCTGATAAGGAAAGAGATGGAGATCCCACAAAACAAGGCAAAAGAAAGTTAGTACATAGCGAAGTGCACTGTGAAAAGAAATATTATGAACACCATGCAAAGTGTTTGGTCTGATGTAAAAGGAAATAACTCCAGCTCCCCAGATACGAGTCTGCCGTTTATGTGGAGGGGTGGGGAATCAAACCCTGTTCCCCAGATTAGAGACCACCTGCTCTAAACCACTACACCACGCTGGCTCTCCAAGTTCTGAAAGAACTGTGATTGGACCAAGGTGACCAAGCAGGCTTCCTGTGGTGAATGAGGAAGTACCCCTGACTCTCCAGGTTAGAATCTGGACTCACCTGGAAGTCACCAAAGCACCACTCCTGGATACCACAAAATAAAATTGCCCTAGCCTCCTGAATAGGCATTGGACCCGGGCTCCGTTAGAGAACCCCAATGTGCTGCCTTGTACCCTGGAATTCTGCACACCCACCCCTTTGAAAATCCTGCAGGGGTGGTTTTGCATGGCCTGCCTCTGGACTTCCTTGGTGGTCTCCCATCCAAGGCTAACCAGGGCTAGATGACCCAGCTGGAGTTGGGCTGTAGCAGCCCTAAGGGGAAAAAGGGGGGGGGGGACAGGCAACAAACCCAGTGGAAAGCCTGGTAGCAGTAACCCAGTAGCAGCCCTAAGGAAAAAGGAGGGGGCAGGCCCGTAAGCCTGCGTGGGTGCGCGGCCGCGCGGCCCATCGTCACCGCCGTGAATGCCGAGGGGGGGAGCATATGCCCCATGAAACCCGGGGGTAAAGTCACGCCTCTAAGCGAAGACAGGGTGCCCGGGCTGAGTTCGCTATGCGCCCATGAACGGCGGGGGGTGGCGGCCGCATGGGGCCAGGCAAGCCCCGTGAATCCCGGGGGAAGGCCGCTTGGGCCCCTCCCCCCTGAAAACTTGTCCCTTGCCATACCCAGAAAATCGACGTGAAGATCCCTCGCCGTCCGGATGCAGAGTGGCCGGGAGACACGAGGCAGGGCCTTTTATAGGCCCCACTCCCGGCCCACTCTGCTGACGCGCTCTCGCCATCGCGAGAACGCGTCACCATGGCAATCCGGCCCTCTGCGCTTGCGCAGAACAGGGCCGGATCAGCCAGGCCCTCTGCGCATGCGCGGAACGGCCGCACATGCGCAGACGGGCCAGGAAGCCTCCGTCGGGCCCCCTCGTCCCGCCCGCAATGGCGGCCGCGTCTCAGGCGCGGCCGCGCTTTATGGTCTGTGAAAGGCAAGTAACAGGCCCTTAAATGACAAAGATCTGGTCTACTTTATTAGAAACTGGATTTTGCTGAATGGTGTGTATGAAATCTATAGTAAAAACTCTAAAATGCTATGATTAATACACTTTTGTAAGCCATTGGCACAGTAGAAGAATAGAGCAGGAATTCACAGATCTCTCCTGATACTGAATGGATCCCATTTCACCAGGAAAAGACTAAGTCAGGTGGGGAGAACCATATGCTGTTACAAAAACATCAGATTTATAACTTGTAGGGGAGAAAATAATTTCACCCTTTTTTTTCCTCCTTTGAAATGCCCTGACCATTTACAATTGAGAAGTAGCTGTCAGGTTAGTAACCATTTTCTTTAGCCATTACTGCTGTTAACCTAATGTGGTCTGGTCAACAAAGCACACATTGAAGAGCACAGCCAGAAACAAGGATGTCTGGGATTTGTACAAACTGACAAGAATGGCCAATCAGGGTAGTCAACCCAAGCAAGGTTTTACAGGCATGTCCCATTTTTCTCCATCTCAGAAGTCTACAAGCCAATAGTTATTGCTGGCGTGGCGTTGGGTCCTATACTAAATGACCAAGAGCTGCATAGGTACCAAGAGTTTTCTACCATCTTCTGTCCGATGCAGTATCTTATGCCTCTGAAAAGACACTACAGACAGGTGATTATGTCAGCAAATAATATAGCATCCTCTTATTATTACATATGAAAGTGCTTCTGCACATACATGCTGGCTGGTTTGGATACCACCTGCCATATTTAGCCTAGTATTTTCTAACTCCTTTTCTTGCATTAAAAGTGGAGCTGAGTGTTAACAGTAAGAATTGCCAGTCTTAGCTGAACATTTCCTTTCCCTGTGTCTCTCTACAAGTAATTGATCTGGGCATTTCACTTTGTAATGTGAACAGTGAGCTGCTCTCCTTGCTTGCTGCAGAGGGCCTTCAACAACAGTGAGGATGCAATCAAGAAGCCACTGGCTCAGTCAGAGGAAAGGGGAACCACAGTCAGTTGACTGGATGAATGCAGTTGACTGGATGAATGGCACACAGGTTTATTAGGGGAGAGATGGTCCTTCAGATGCAGAGGTCTCAGGTTTTAAAGGCACAAATCATCAACGTCTTACTTGAAGCTCATAAAGAAACTGGCAACCAACGAAGTTGTTTTAACACCAATGTAGTATGTGCTCACTAACTACTCCAGACAGCAATCAGGCTGCTGCGTTTTGCCCGGGTTGACATTTCTGACATCTTTGATGGCAGCCTTCTATAGAACATCTTACAGTAGTCCAGTCACAAGGCTACAGAAGTATGGATCAGCACAGCCAGGTCAGATGAATCTAATAGAAAGAAGAGCTAATGAACAAGATGTAACTGAAAGAAGGCATTTCTGGTAAAAGCAGCAATTGACTTTTCAAACAGCAAGACTGGCTCCAAAAGAACATAAAAGCTCTTTACCTGATCTGCAAATGATGATTTAACTTCACCGAAGGTAGGCAGATCATTCAACTTGAGTAATATCAGCTTTACCAACCAGCATCCCTTTCATCTTGCCTGAACAGTTTCAGTTTCTATTGTCTTTATCACTTTACCTCAACCTCAAGGTACTCATTCAGGGTAAAGCTACAAGACTAAGGACCACAACAGCAATTTACAGGGGACTAGTTGTCATAGTATTATCAGAATATACCCAGAGCAGAAGAACCTGCCCCTATTTACTAACTGGTAGAAGGCTAGAACAGTGACTCACAAAGAGACACCATGGCCCACCGCACAGGCCCATGGAGTGGCAGGGCGCTGGTGTAAATGACACCAGTGCAGCTCCAGGGCAATTCGCATGCTTGCGTGCAAGCGGCCCAGGAGCGGCTGCAGCCCACGGGGGCACCTTTGCGCAGAGGCACTCCCATTTTTCTTTTGAACTTCCCTGCCCTTCCCTGCGTAGCTCTGCAGGGATGAAAGGACATGCCCCCGTGGCCATGGTAACACCCGGGGGTTAGAGGGTAGGTGGTGTGTCCCTTCCTCCCTGCGGAACTACACAGGGAAGGGAAAGTAAGTTCAAAAGAAAAACGGCAGCCCCTAAAAGTGGCACCGCTGACCCGGTGCCGTTCGCTTGGCACCAGGTGCACAAACGTTTCCCAAAAGACTCGCCACTTTAGCAAGTTATGGAAACACCGTTGTCCCACCGGTTGGGGGTAGAAAGCATGGTGCTGTCCTATTTCAGCGGCAACAACCATGCAAAGTTCTCCCCCAAGCTGGTGTTTTTACTGGCCCTGAACCGACATTTTTTGGCCTGTGCAGAGTGGGCCCATGATTAACATTTTAATCCCTCTTTCTCCTTCTCATATTGCATTGTTTAGTGGATGAAGTTTGTGTGTATGTTTTACTGCATTTTTATTCTATATATTTTACCAGTCTTTATTGCTCTGTAATTCACATTAAGACTGTGACTACATACATAGACAATGAAGCAAGGAAACAAACAAACAAACAAATGAGGATGTGGGGTTTATTTTACTAATCTATCATAATGCCAAAACATACTACTTCAGGAGGGGGGTGGAAAGCTTTTTAAATGGACGATACTTAAAAGCTCGCTTTTAATGGGCAGGATGTGAAATAGTAAAAAGCAGTTAAAATTGGAAATCATTGTTTAAATGAAAGCAACTGGACTCCTTTGAGGCAAAGCCGAGATAAGCAACAGACACAGAAGTGATCTTGTACATGTCATTATCATTAGTATCAATTCTACTTGTCCCCTTAAACTATAAAAGTGTTGTACCCAGCCAAGGACATATTACCAAATAGCCACACCTTAAATTTATGGAAAACCAAATGAAATGGCTGATTGTTTAAACAAACCTGGCACAAAAGCTTTGGAATATTAGGTTACAAGCCTCTTTCTGAATCTAAGAGCTAGAAGAGCATTTTTTTAAAAAAAAGCTCATTTTTGTTTGAGAGAAGTGGGGAAGACAAGGAAAGTATTGTTTGCTCCTGCGCCTGGGAAACTTGAGCACCATATCTTATCATTATTTTTACCCTCTCTTTGGTTTTCTCATAAGTATAGATGACAGAGAAGCTGCATTTTCACCTGCAGACCCTGAACATATGCACTCCATTCATGAGCACTGTAAACACCGCTTTATTGAGGCAAGCCTTTTCAGACTACTCTTTTCTCTTCTCTGACAAGAGGCAATTTGCCAAGATACTTTGCCTAATTTGCATTTCTGGGCATATTGAGAAATAAATTAATAATCTATGAAAAAGCTCATTTGTTCCCCAAGTCTCCAGGTACATTTTTTTTACTAACATCAGAAAAACTACAAGCTCACAACCTGCTCACAGGATGCTTGTGAGCTTCAAACAAATTTCAGAAAACACATTAGAGAGTAGAGATGTGTCTTCACTGGTGGGACTAGGGGGTGCTAGAGGGGGCAGATGGCTTACACACCAGTCACCTTGGTCACATGACTGTTTGCCACTGTAGAGCTGCTTCCATAAATAGGTTTGTTCCAGTTTTGTGTCTAAACTGGAATGGGGGATGGGAAATGTTGGAGCATCAGCGTATCATCTTCTAATCATCCACTGCCTGTGTCTTCTTCTGCTTGTCGTGGTCTTTCCCAAACCTGGTTTGATACAATTTTTTTCAGAAACATACACCTTTCTATGGTCCATTATGCACCATGTATCTGCTGCGTAGCAGGGGCAAATGCCCATCACGGCAAGATTTCTTATATGGATGTATTTCCCTGAGCCCCACTTTCAATTTCTGTTCTCCCCATGCCTAGTGACATCACTTTAAGCACAACTTTAATTTTCTTTGCTGCTAGAGCGAAGGAGGTTTGCCCCAGACATCTTCCCTCTGCCCACCACCAGCCCCATCCACTCCCATGCACATTTTCCCCCTTTCCTGTTTTCAGATGTTTTTACTTCAATTTTTTGTTATTTATTATATTAATATATCAATATAAACAGAGAATCACTGCAAAATCGCTGTCTTTTATTGCATTTGAAAACCAGAAAATGTATGTGTGTGGGGGGAGGAGATATCAGTTCTAGGACATGGTCCCTTTCTTCAGTAGACTGTGGTCCAGGGAATTGCTTTTCTTCTTTGTGTGAGTGTGTGTGTGTGGGGGGGGATATTTTTGGAAAAGGACAGCAATATTGATATAACTGCAATCACAGGTATATTGATATAGCTGAAACCTAAAAGGCTTTAACACAGCTCTTTATATTGCAATTACTGGGTGTGATATCTGTGCCTTTAAGGAGTTGAAGGGTGGAGTAAAGAAAACCAGGAAAAGCAGAGGCCCCTTGAGACTTCAGTGCAGCTACGGAGCAGGCAGTGAATGTCTCCTCAGGTGTAAACAGGTAAATGTGAGGAGACCACACTATAGCCCCTTGTGTAGCTAAGAGCCCTGAGGTAAGTGTTCCATGCATAATTGGCCTCGATGTCCCATTTGCATCAGCACAATTTCCTTGCTCCATTCGCCCACTAATAGAACTCCCTTGTTTTTGCCACCAGAAGGCTTTTAAAAACATCAGTAATGTATTAAGTAGAAGTAGTAAGTTTAACTTGCATTAAGTTGTAGCAGTAAGTTTAACTATTTTAGGTTATCTTAATGTATCTGACATAATACTATATTTTAAAATTGGTAACAGACATTTCATTATACCTTAATGCTTGTCATAAGGCCATACGGAGTTCCCTCCGGGACCCCTTCTGGTTGCCAACCTCGGGCTTTCCCTGCTCGGATCATTGAAACTCCCGGGCCTCACTCCCTGTCCAGGAGTGGGATCTGGCGGGCCAGCAGCTTCAGCCAGGCTTGAACCAAGGCCTACAGCTGGACTCCCAGGGCGCCGCGAGGAAGCGGGGAGGGGAGTGGTGAGCACCCCTGCCAGCCGGGCTGGACTGCTGGCTGTTTCTCCCGCCTCAGCTCCCCTGCCCTCTAATCGAACCACCAACTTCTCTTTTCCCAGTCTTTTCTCCCTAATGTCCCGTCCTTCTCCGGCCCTGGTGGACTTCCCCACTGTAGCCTCTCTCTTGTCCCTTCAATGCTTTTTTTCTCCTGTTTCTCTCCTCTCCCACACACCCACGCACACACCCTCCTTCCTCCTTTCTTCCTTCTCCTCTGTGCTCTTCCTTGTCGCCCTCTCCTCCTCTTCCCTCTTTTATCCCTTCCGCTACCAAGGTTCTGTCAACCGCGATAAAAACCCCGCCTCTGCATCTTAGAATTCTAGCCCGACAGGGCTCAGCTGGTCCCGCTTGGCAGGCTTGGCTCCTCGACGCTGGCGCTTCCTGGTTCCCGAGAGGCTCCCGCCTCGCCTGGCCAGCTGGCGTAGGGTCTCGGGAACGTTTCGGCTTCCCCATCGCCACATGGCTACCGCCCCAGCGCTCCCTGCCTCGGGCCGGGCGCTAGATCGGATTCTCCCCGCTGCACGCCATCCGGTGCGGGGAGCCGCCGGCCGCCACAGGCGTAGGGCGCTGAAGTCCTGGGCTGGACCTTGCCGGCGCCGCTGAGGGCTTTCCCCCCGCCAGCCTGGGCCGCTCCGGGTCAGCGCCGCTGGCCGGGCCGTGAGGGCGCTGAAGTCCGGGAGGGGGGTGGATAACCTCTTCGCGACTCCAGACACACACCCCCTCTCTGAGAGTTCGGATGGCGTCAGGCGAGGTGTCCCACATCGGGAAAGGAAGTCGGCATTCACTTGTTGTCCCCCCGGTCGATGGACGACGGTGAACCTGAACGGAAGCAGAGAGATGTACCACCGTAAGACGCGGGAGTTATGGTCCTTCATATGGCGCATCCATTGTAAGGGTGCATGGTCTGTGACCACGGTAAATGGGTCAGCCTGGCCCAAATAGGAAGCGCAGGTGCTAATAATAGCCCATTTGATTTTATAAAGTTTCCATGTTCACCGTGGTACATTGTTCAGCCGGGTTGCAGTTTGCGGTTAATGAACAGGGATGGGGTGTTCCCATCCCTCCCATTCCCAGCGGTACAGGACCGGCCTCTAAACCCGCCCTGAGGCATCGGGTCTGGGATCTATGAAGGGGCTTGGGGTCCGGGATTCTGCAGGACCGGGCTGTACCTGAGAGCTGCCTTTGGGATCGGTGAAAGGCCTGGTCCTGTGTGGTTCCCCAGTGCACCTGGTTAAGGGGGCGGCTGTTCGAAGTGAGGTCCTGCTATGGGTGCCTGGCGGCAAAAGCTGGCCAATGAATTTCTGCTGTAATAACCCACGCAGGCCCAAGAAGCTGCCAGTAAGCCTTTCTTTTGTCGTGGGTGGTATACTCCATCCAGGGTGCTTTCGTCTTGTCGGGTTAGGGGTTTCAAACGTCCCCAAATTCACATAGCCTAAAGAAGGAGTTCTCGTGGAAACCAACTGCTCTTTCCCCTGGTTGATGGTCAGCCCGGCGCCTGCAATGCTGTCAGTACCCGTTGTAGGTGGACCAGATGTTGGTCCCAGGAGGGGCTGGAAAATCAGAATGTCGCTACGTAAGCTGGGATTTAATCCTTACAGATTATTGGCTTCAGGGGTACCAGACCGCCCCTGCAAGGTGGCTGCGCCCTGCAAGCCAAAGGGCATCACTGGAATTGAAACAAGTCTTGAGGGAGTCGCGAAACGCTGTTTTTTTTCCTGGTCCGGATGTTCTTCATCGGATCTGCCACATCCTTTGGTCAGATCCAGGGCGAGAGGTAGCGGGCTGCTTTCCAGTTGTTGGACCAAATGGTCCTTCGGCGGCATCGGATATGCATCAAACCGAAATGCATCACAAGGACTTCCTGGTAGTCGGCGCAAAACCGATGGACTCCATCAGGGTTTTGGCACCAAGACTCCAGCGGGACTTCAGCCAGGGGACTGCGGGATCTGGTTCTAATGACCCCAACTGGGAGTATCTTGTGTCTACTCCTCCTGTCGTGACCACCTCCCACCGCTGCTGGGATGGGTCTTCCAGGTGCTGCGGCGACTGCCGCCGGGTCAGTAAATACCCCATGCTGTAATGATCGAGTCACTCTCGCCTGGCGGGTCGGTAAGAGGCCTCGAATTGCTGCTGGAGTGAGGGCCTCCAGGGCGCTTATCTGCGCTGGGGTCAATAGGCTATTGAACGGGTGGTTCTCCATTGGGCCCATGTTCGCTCGTTACAAGCCTCCGACGCCAGTTCACCGGGACAGCTCAGGAGCCCTTCCTGGGGTGGTCGGGAGCACCACTCCTTCAAGTTGTTAATATGCAAGGGTTTGCGGCTCCTACGAGAAGGGCCGCATTGCACTTTGTAGGTGAGGGGACCGAGCACGCGGGTTACCTGAAAGGGTCCCTGCCAAGGCGCTGACGTGAGAGCCTGCACCAGATGTCGTTGCACCAGCACCCAATCACCGACTGACAGTTCCCTGGGCCGACAAGAGCGGTCATACCTGCTCTTTTTGTTTTTTAAGGGCGCGATGTTGTGGTGGTTTTGGGCGTTTTCCCTGAGAGCTGCTTCTGTCATTGGTCCCTGTTAAGTTCCTGGAACCAGGGCCTGGCTGTCCCTTTCCGGGTCGGGCAGAACCTCCACCCAAGTGTCCTCCATGGCCTGCAGGATTCCCCGGAGGTTGCGACCATATATCAGTTCAAAGGGGGAAAACCCCAGAGAGGCCTGGGGCGTTTCACGCACGGGTACCAGGGATAGGATTCCACATAGACACACACAATAATAGGACACACACACACAATACTAATAATATCTTCCCACAAAGCAGTGGCTCGCTATGGGCCAATTCTATGGTGGCGGCCACTTAAGGGTTTGGTTAAAGCTGCCCACCAGCCCGGCCCTGGCCTGAGGGGTGACCGACTGCTGTGGAATATCTCACATTAATGCCCAGATTAGCCAGAGCCGCTTAGCGAGCGTGGGCTATGAAGGGGTGCTCTCGGTCAGACAACAGTTCTTTAGGCAAGCCCACATGGGAAAAAGAACTTCACCAAGGTTCTAACCCACCCCTTCGGCCTTCATGGTCCTTAAGGGTATGGCTTCCGGGTAGCGGGTGGCATAATCAACTAGCACTAGCACATAAAGCTGGCTCCCGGGGCTGTTCGAGGTAGTGGCTCCAATAAAGTCCATGGCGCATCCGGCCAAAAGGGACCCCCCTGGCTTAGGCAAGGGAGCTAATGGGAGCTCACAAGGCTGGCCAGCCGTTCACCTGCCGCTGACAGATGTCACAGGACCAGCAGTAGGCCCGGGCGTCCTTGTATAATGAGGGCCAGAAGAAGTGCGCCAGGACCCTTTTATCGTGTTGTTGGCCCCCTGGTGACCAGACCAGACATGGTCATGAGCTTGGGCCAGGACCTGCGCTCGATAGGCCTGAGGCACTAGCAATTGTTTCACTGGTCCTCCCCGACCTGCCACCACCCAGAACCAAACGGTCCCTTCCCTGCCTCTCAATATGCGTAACGGAAGGGTTCTACTGGGTGTTCAGGACCTGTCCCTCACCGCCATCAGCTGGCGCGTAGCAGCCAAGGTGGGGTCTTCCTCCTGGGCCTTCCTGAAATCGAGATCTCTTACCCAGGAAACCCTTTCATCCGGCGGGACTGGCGAACTGTTTGCGCCCGTCGTCGCCTCTGGCTCGTCCCCTTCATCGCAGGTCGGACAAGCCAAGTCGGGTCTGGTCTCCTCCGTGCCCTCCCAGGACACTGCCGCCAGCAAGCCTGCGAAGTCGGGGGCGTCCCGCCCCAGCAGCAGGGGATACGGTAATGTCGGCACGCAGGCTACTTCGAGGGGCCACACCTGGCTTCTCCATTTCAGCGGCAGCCGGATAACGGGGTACGTCTTAGAGTGTCCATGGAAACAGGCCACCCCCACCCGGCGAATGGTCGGTGAGCCGGCCGGCCGGCCGCACTTTGTCCTGAATCATGGACACCGAGCTCCCACTATCTAGGAAGGCTTGCTAGTTCTTTCCCTGCAGGGTCACCCAGAAGGTAGGGCCGGGCGGGTGGGGCTGGAGTCTGCAAGCTATCTCCCACCTCTGTGGTCGTGACTCCATCACCGGGCAATCCCATGGAAATGGCCCCAGTTCCCGCGAGCGAAGGAAGCAGGGTCCCCTTGTCGCTGGGTGGCTAGGGGCAGGCCTCGCCCTCGAGGGACCGGGCTGGGGCCCAAGGGACCAGGCGGGTGGCCCTGGCTCCCCCCCCCCCCAGGGAGGGTGCATGAAGGGCGGCCTCGGCCCCCGTCCAGCCAACCGGGCCCGCCCGGGATTCACTACCGTTCTCGTCCGACGGTCAGCCCTAGGAGTTTCTCTGTCTCCCGGGTCCCGTCCCTCGGCTGACAGGAAACCCTCCATCAGGGCAATGGCGCCCCGCTAATCGCCTTTGGGCTGGGTCCAAGACACCACCCAGGCATGCCTTTGCTTTCTTGGACCTGCAAAATCTGTATGAACTGTTCAAGAACTAGCAGCTCTACCACCCGGCCGAAACCGCTTCTGCGCATGTATTGCAGCCAATTCTGGGCTAAATCCTCCAACTGTCGCTAAGCAAGTACTGCCCAGGTATTGGTCCCTTTTCGAAGGTGTGAGAGCTCGGAAGCGCTTGGGCATGTAGGTCTCCTCGGAGAGATATTGTACCGGGTCCAGGATAGCTTCCTTCAATTTAAAGGCAGAATCGGTGGCCTCCTCGCCGGGTAGAGCCCCATTGCCGCCTGAGCCGGGCCTGTCAAATAGGGGGGTAAGTGATGAGAGCTCCATATTGGCTTTATGTCCCAGCCGGGCGGCCTCTGCCGGGCCCGCCTTCCAAACGCACTCGCCACAAAGCTATCAATATCGTCGTCAGCTGTGAGCTTTGTCATGGGTACCCAAGGGAGCTTCCCCGCTCCTACTCCTGCCCCCGAGGTGCCCAGCTTCTGAGTGAGATCCCGTAAAGCGGCCGTCTGGGCATCCTGCCGCTGTACTAATTCTTTTACTAAGCTGACCTGTGTCTCCTGCTGCAGCTGAGCCATATCTCGGGTCAGCTTGGCCTGGTGCTCAGCCAGCCACTGCCCAAACTGGGCAAAATCCATCCCTTCCATCCCCAGGGGTTCGAGGGTGGGAGCCCTTTTAGAACTTGTCCCCTCGGGAAGGCTGCTCTCCCCGGGCGAGTCATCCCCAGGAGGTCTACCCTCCAATTGCCCTGCTAACCGATGCGCCGGAGCGACCCAGCCAGCAGGACGTGGCAGGTGTGGCCGAGGGCGCAACTCGCTCAGCTGTGAGGTGCCCGCATTCTCCACCACTTTGTCAGGCGCCTCTGGGCGGAGTGCCCTCCGGGACCCTGCTGCTAACCCGGGCTTCCTGCCCGTCTCGACGCTGGAAACTCCGCTCCACTCCCAAGGTCCGGGAGTGGATTCGGCGGGTCAGCCGCTTCAGCCACAGCTTGAACTGGCTGCCCACAGCTGACCCAGGGCGTGCAGGAAGCGGGGGAGGGGGAGTGGTGAAGTTCCCCTGCCAGCCGCTGGACTGCTGGCTGCTTCTCCGCCCTCAGCTCCTGCCCCCTCTAACGAACCACCAACTCTCTCTTTTTCCCAGTCTTTTCTCCCTAATGTCCTGTCCTCTCCTGCCCCAGGACTTCCCCACTGTAGCCTCTCTTGTCCCTTCACGCTTTTTCCTCCTGTTTCTCTCCACACACCCACGCACACCCTCCTTCCCTCCTTCTCCTCTGTGCTCTCTCTCCTTGTCAGCCTCCCTCCTTCTTCCCTTCTTTTTTATCCCTTCCGGGCCAGCTTCAAGCTCTGGTCCGTGATAAAACCTCCCCCCCGCTTCTGCACTTAAGTAGTCCCCACTAGGGCTCAGCTGGTCCGCTTGGCAGGCTTGGCTCTCGACGCCAGCTCCTTGGCTGCCGAGGCTCCCGCCCGCCTCGTCAGCTGGCGAGGGCTCCGGGGAACGTTCCCCCCCCCCCATCGCCATGGCGACCGGCCCCAGAGCGCTCCCGTGCCTCGCCGGCACTGTGACGGGATTCCCCCGCCGGCACGCCGTCCCGAGGTGCGGGGGAAGCGCCGGCCGGCCACAGGCGAGGGCGCGAGTCCGGGGCGGGGGCGGGGACCTTGCCGGGCGCCGGGCTGGCTTTCCCCTCACCAGCCCGGCTGCCTGGCCGCTGGGAAGGCTGGGCTGGTCCGCCGGTGACGGGCGCTGAACTGGGAGGGGGGTGGGGACGTCCCCCGCACCCGGACAATGCTGTAGCAACATATTAATTCAAATTTTGTTTTAAAGCTTCCCCCAAGTCCTCAGGTGGTACGGGAAGGGGAAAATGGCACCAACGATTGCTGGGTCCAGGAAAGTCCAGAGGAAACTACCATCTGGATGCTCCATTGCTGTTGCAGATGTGCCTATATTTGTAGTAGCAATAAAATTAATGTGGAAAACTGTCACTGCAGATTCAGTCTAAATAGGAAACTTCCTGTCCACAGCCCCCTTAGTGGGGTTTGACTAAATGCTGTACAACTCATACTTCATCATTCAAACCCATCCATGTGGTTAATTATCCTGCAGATAAGGGTCTTCTTTTCTAAGACCCACATGAAAAACACTCTTCTTGAGGCATATTTTGTCACTATTGCAGTCACTTTAACTTACCGGAGTAAATGCAGTAAACCTGATTTTCCACTTGGCTCCCTTGTTATACATTGCAGGATGCTCTACTCTGTTTATATCAATCTGATTATATTCCATAAGTCAAGGAATTGTATCTGCAGCTTCCAATAATATCCATTGTCTATCTTGAATGCGTTACCCAATTAATCTCTCTTGGATATTAAAAGACAATTATTTATTTTTGAATGTGCAGAAATGTATATGTATATGTGCATATGTATAGTGTAGCAATATATAATAAGGTTCCAAGTACCATTTTATGAATCAAAGTCAGTAGAAAAGTAAAACATAAACATACAATTTATTTGCTTTTTATGCAAACAAGAGAACAAGGGAAACTCCAAATATATAATTTCTTTTTGTCTTTATCACTTGAGATAATCATGTTTTAACAAAATACATTTTATCTTATTTTGTAGAATACAAGAGGATTGTTATTACTAGTTCCTAATCTGTTTTATATCCCGCAAAATATTTCTTTCAGTATGTGTGAGAGCCTGTGTTGAAGACTAGAGATCTGGCAGTGTTAAATGAACGGCACTTCCTTCCTAAGGCTTTTCAAGAATTGAAGTTTTCACAAGTGCTTTCCATGTTTTGCGAAGAGGTTCACTTTTGGGGGCAAACCCCAAAGCCAGAAATTATTTTCTGTTTATTTATAAATATGACCAAAACAGTCTCATGAGCAGACATTAAATCTGCGTCCTGTGCGTTTTCTAAACACAACCCATTGTTTGTGATGGCAGCAGATGCAAGAAGACTTTACTCTGAACAAAGATAGCAAGTCTCTCCTTCCTTTAGTACAGTTTCCCATATGCTGCTCAAATACATATCAAAACAGGCTCTAAGTAGACTCTGTACGGCCAACACCAAAAATTAAGGCTTTTTAATAATATTCTTTCAACAATGGGTCCTGAATGCATAATTGGGGAACCAGTGTAATTAGGTTACTATTCAGTTCTTGGCCCTCTGGAACACTTATAACTCTTCTCCCACTAAGGAAAGAAAAGGCTTCCATTAGAACCTAATCTGATCTTAAAATTAGAGTTCTTCTTCCATCAGCACTCTCTCATACTTCAGTAGCTTAAAAATTGTGTATCACCAACTCTTTTTGACTTGCAAGAAATCAAGTGCAATCAATTTGATGAGAAGTCTCCCTAAAGTTTACGCTGTTTATACTGGAATAGGTTTCTTAATTAAAATTATGGATATTGTTCCAAAGAATTTCAAGGAATTTTAAAATATATCTAAGCTCACCAAACCTTTCTTGAGCATATTAATATCTGCAGAGGAGCTACAGTTATTGGTTTGTGATGTGTATTCCAATGCATAGGGACCCATGTTGAAACCTTGGCTACTCCCCCTATAAATTTCTGGCAGCAGGAATCGGAAAGAGCACTGCCAGCCTGTGTAGACAGAACAGAGTGACAGAGTTTCACTGAATGCCATTTAGCAGGAAAATGGGGTATAAAGATACAATAATGTTTAACTCTAACAATTACTGCAGCAATTGAATAGGATATTTGAAATATGGGCCCCTTCTGCATACGCAGAATAATGTGTTTTCAATCCACTTTCAGAACTGTTTGCAAGTGGATTTTGCTATTCTGCACAGCTTCAAAGAGCATTGAAAACAGTTTGAAAGTGCATTATTCTGCATGTGCGGAATTGGCCATAGATTCTCAATAGAGTAACTAACATAAAAATGGAATGAGATTATTTCTAAACATGATAGGTATATTATCATAGGTCATCATTATTTTTGGTACTGACTACAGAAAATGATTATAAATAGATGTGAAATACCCAACCATGTAATTTTTTTATATACCTGACTTTGAAACAGACTTAATGTGGTCATTTTAGATAGTTTTCTTTTATACTTCCAGACTTCTCTTCAAATACATTTTATAACCGTTAGCCAAAACATTGCTTCTTGCCAGCTTTAAATATTTGCATTGATGAAGTTCACACTACACATTTATGTGAAACTTTACATAAACCCCAAATTTGATATTGTTTCAGTAATGCATATCATTTTCCTTTAAAAGTCCCCATAGTTCAGCCTATAGCCATATTACAAATGCAAAATTTTTGCAACACAAGATTTAGATGCTGTGAGTCTATCCTAAAACATTTACTCTCATGGTTAAATTCAATCTCAAGTAATTATGCTTTTATCAAAACAATTAAGACTTTTGTTATATGAAAACTGAAGCAGTGAATCTCACAGGCCTTCTTTGCCAATCTAGTAGTAATTAGTAACATCTTCTGATTTCTGGATTTATACTTGCAAAAGAAGAATAGTGAAATATGGAATATTTTAAAGAAAGGGAGGAATTATGGATGATGTGATATGAATGCTACATTTTGTGATGATGCACAATAACCTATGAAGAATGCCAAACTGTATAAATGTTAAGACTAGCCAGAATATATATTTTGCTTATTATCAGAATAGTCTCCATATGCCAATAAAAAAGTATTATATATTTTGGGTAGAATCCAAAGTTAGACAAACTATTAAGGCAGTATACAAACAAAACTTTATGTCTGCTTACCCAAATGAAGTCACACTGAGTTCAGTAGGACTTCCTAGGACCAACTGTGGTAACTGAACATGGGGACTTCATAGGGAGAATTTCAGTTTTCAGGACATAAAGAAAGTACAGTTTTTCAAGTAAATATGTTTTTTACTGACAGATAGCATAGAGGGAATTCTGACTGCCAACTTTCCTTGTTGGTTATATCTTACAGAACAAGCAATCAAAAATGCAATTGTCATAACCAGTAGGTGTCTAAGGTTTAGATTTAAATTTTGCATTACTTGATAGCATTTACTCTGTAAAATATAAAATACTGCATTGGGGCACAATTCACAAAGCCAGCCATGCTGATAGAGAACACAATTGTATCAGCATGCTGTGGGGGGGAGGATGTTCTCTATCAATAGCAGCATAAGCCCTGCATTTGATCACTCTCAAGATAACAAGGTTGCATACTGCAACAGCATGGAGAGCACCAAATGAATGCCAGAGCCAAGGCATTGCAAATGCCAATGCAAACAGATTAACCCTATGAACTTAAGCTACAGGGATAAATGTGCCTCATATCACAACATGGCTTTTTAGTGTTTTAACATGCAAAACTTTGCATCCAATCAGAACAGCAACAAAGGGCCCTGATCCAGATAGTGAATCTTGAGTCACCCCATTCCTGTCAACACCAATGGCAACTAATGGAGAAGGACATAGGTGTACTGATGGATAACATAGGCAGGGAGCCAGGGAATTGGGACAGCTTTTAGAGGAAAGAATGTGTATGTCATACCTTCATAGTGAGGCACTGCACTTACGTTATCAATAAGGTACATAAAGCATACAGATTTCTGAAGATGCTACTTAAAATTATCCTAAAACTAGAGAGACCTTGAAAAACTGCAGGCATTTATGGAATGACTTTCCAGTATAAATTTATATATAAACAAATTTTCTGAAAGTCCCCTGCCAAAAAAAACCCTGCATATAAATCAAAAATAAGAGAAATAAATAACAAAATGGTAATGACAGAGATGGTTTCTGACTGTTTCATTCCTGATTTCATAGGCATGAGGTTTAACATTCAGACTGTGTACCTTTTTCCACCTGCAAGATAAACTGGTACAAAAAAATGCAAAAGAAATCTGGCCATTATTGTTCCCTCATGATGTTGCCTTTGCAAAGATATTATGCCAATATGTGACGCTGATATAGTCTAGGATTCCTGGCATAAATGTTCTGGTGCGGACTGTCATAAAACAGTGACAGGTCGGAGCTGCTCCAACTGGGTCTCCAAGGCAGTTCGTTCTTTGTGAACTTCCTAGAGAATGCAACAGATGCAAAACAATTACAGTACAGAAACAAACATGAAACTTCTCAAGTTGAAGATTTATGAATTCTGCTGATACAACTACTCTGTAGTTAATACAGAATATGTATTTTTCCCCAAAGAATATAACAGATGGCTTTGCAAAATCTTGGCTTCTTAAGTGTATCAGGATTACAATACAGTACAATCCTAAACAGAGTTACACCTGTTTAACTTCACCAGAGTTAATGGGTGTAGAAAAGAAGTGGGATTCAGTCCACTGAGATTCAGATACTTCAGAATATTAACACTGCAATACGTTAAACAGGCTCCATCAGATACTTAATAGAGAATGGAAATCTTCCATTGATTAAAGTGCATTCCTTACCTTTAGCTGCTGCTGGAGTTCACTGTTTAACCTAGCGAGAACTGCATTGGCTTCTTTGTTTTTTCGAATAGCTGTCTGAATAGCTTTCTTCTGTTTTGATGACTGTCTGCAAAGAAAACCACTTTCAGTCAGCAGGGCCATTTATTGACATAAGGACATGTGATGCCCACTTTTAACACTTTTAAAGAATGAGTAAAAATCAACACTTAAACAGTCACTACTGTGAACAGAAATGAGGACTGATGAAAACAAATGTGTGCTACTTAATATATTGGGTTTCTTTTTTAAAAAAAATCCATTTATATTCCGCCTTCCCCAGTAGGGCTCAGGGCGGCGAACAACACATAACCATAAAAACAATATAAATACACAAACCTGATAAAAACAATAAAAACAATGCACATGGAGGCCAGACGTAACATTCAGGTCAGGTCGGCTGGCCAAATGCCTGGCGGAAAAGCTCTGTCTTGCAGGTCCTGTTGACAGGGGCGTACGTAGGCAAACTGGCGCCCGGGGACAAAACCTGAGTTTGGCGCCCCCCCCCCCCCGCCTGGCGTATGGGCGGCCACCCTCCCCCACCATGACCAAACAATGATTTTTGTACCAGCTCACAAAACACCTCCCACTCCCATCAAAACATACATAGCTCTCTCCCCACCAACTGTTTTCCTAATTTCCTAATCACAACAACCCTATGAAGTAGGTTGTTAGCCTGAAAAACAACTCCAAAAAAGCCAGTGCAAGAGTGGGTATTAAGCATGTAAATCTCTCTACAAATCACCCCAGCAAAACATTTACTCAAACAAATGTCAGCATCATCTCTCACAAAACACCTCCAGTGGAATCCACCCCCCCAAAACAGCATCACTTTTCCAATGAGTGTTTTAAACTAGAGGGAGCTCAGATTCTTCTTTTTAAATCCATCTTAAAAGGGGAGAATCTGGGGACCCCATTAAAACAAATTAGAAAGTGATTAACTATTTAGTGGATTCTCCACCACCCTGAAACAACATCACTTTTTTTGAGGATTAAAGATTCAGATGAAAACAAATAGCAGATTTGGCTGGAATCTGGAGCAGAATTTGGGCACATTGAACAAAAATTGTCCAATTATTTCCTGCCCAAATATGAACATAATCGCTTGAATACAAGGTATTTGGAGTTTTTGGGGGGTATTTTTATGGTGTTTTGGCCTGGCAGGCAGCGCATTTGTAAAAGCTAAGCGGCACCATGATTTCAGGGCATCATCCAGAGACTGCCCTGATGATACCACCCTGGTTTGGCGATGTTTGGTTCAGGGGCAGCAAAGTTATGGATGCCCAAATGGAATGCCCCCCCCATCTCCCATTGTTTTCAATGGGAACTAACCTGCCTGAGATGGGGGCTACCCATTTGAGGGAACCATAACTTTGAAGTCCCTATGAAGCATCAACTTCACCAAACTTGGATGGCATCATAAGAATAGTTATCAGATGATACCCTGAATTTTTTGGTGTCACTAGCTTTAAAAATACATCCCTTCCAGGCACCCCAAGAAATTTTGCTCCTAAGATTCTTTGTTTTGCAGTGACTTTGCTCCATTGTAGCTAATAGAGGAATTTCTGAGGCAAGCTGCACATTTTTTTTGAAGATAGAGGTAATGCCAGACTTTCAAGGGTGGCTCCAAGAGGCCTTGAGTAATAGCACCCAAGCTTGCGTGAGCTTCTAGCTTCCTGGGAGTGTGGGGGGGAGTTGAGAGAGTTCTGAAGAGAACTCAGCCCACAGGCTGTCATGTACAGGAGCGAGGGAAACAAAATAAGCCTTTTGAGGCCCCATAAGGTGAACCCCAAGCAAGGTCCTACAGAACCTGGATGCTATTACCAGGAGGCCCTCCCTGGAGACACCCTGAAAGTCTGGTGCCTCTGTCTTCCAAAATGTGCAGCCTGCCTACACACACTCCAGAAATTCCCCATTGGCTACAATGGAGGCAAAATCACTGCACAAACAAAAGAATCTTGGGCAAATTTCTTGGGATGCCTGGAAGGGATGTATTTTTAAAGCTAGTGACACCAAATTTTTGGAGAGTATCATATGTTAACTATTCTTATGATGCCACCCAAGTTTTGGGTGAAGATATGTTCAGGGGGGGACCAAAGTTATGGTTCCTCAAATGGGTAACCCCATCTCCCTGTTGAGCTCCCATTGAAAACAATGAGGATGAGAGGGCACCCCTTTGAGGTCCATAAACTTTGCTGCCCCTAGACAAACATCCTGAAATTTGGGTGGCATCATCAGGATAGTCTCTGGATGGTACCCTGAAATTTTGGTGCCGCTAGCCTTAAAAACGCGCCCCCTGCAGGCCGGAACGTGAAAAAAACACTTTAAAAATTAAAAATCACACAAACGACCCTGAAATGTTGGCGCCCCCCCCACGTGACCAAATGGGGGCGCCCGGGGACAAAGGGTACCCCCTGTCCCTAGGCAGGAACGCCACTGCCTGTTGAAAACCTGTATTTACTGTAGGTTAATCCTTTTTTACAGTACTCTCCTTAAGATCAGTGTAATGGAGATTCTCTGATCCAACTGTACAGCCAAAGTAGTAGATAACATTGTACATTGTAGTTAACTTTGCATGCACTTTGCATGCAACACAGCAAGGAAAGTATAGGTGCTACGCATTTGCACTTTTCCCTTTTGCTGCTTCTTTAAAACATGCAAATGAGCCATAAATTATGGTGTCAGAAACTAAAACAGAACTTCCTACATATGATCCAGTGGACTTTGTACATCCCATCTATTCCACTTTTAAGAATCAAATGTGTTCGCAATTTTTTGTCTTTAAAGAAAATAAAGAAAAAAATGAGGAAAATACAGACTAGGTAAGCAGAATTATTTCTGAAAGAAAGCATTTTTGGCTTTTTGTAAAGTGTAAGAGGTTCTTCAATGACAAGGAGGTCCAAGACAGCTGCATTTTCTAAAAACAGTGGAAAGTCGCTCATATAAAGCTCAGTTTGCTTTTTTCTCTAAAACAACTTGATCTGTGGAGCAGAACTCCAGTGCTGTTTCTGAGTATCTCCCAAGTCCCTTCTTTTCCTTCTCCCACTTCTTTCAATACTCTACCGGGAAGAAACAAACAGAGCATGCCTTCTTGACTATTAACATTCTCAAAATAGAACTAAATTGTTATAGTAATGGTAAATAATGCCTATTTTGAAAAAGTCACCCAGCTCCCCTAGCAACAATGTTCCCCTTTCTGATCCTTGAAGAATCTTGGAGAAAGTTCCAACCTTCTACACTCTTTGCCAGAAAACACATACTTCAGGAGGGTGTGACTTCCATAATTACTTTTTAGGCTTCTGCATGGATTAGAAAGCTATTTGTTCTCTGAACAGATTCAACAGGCAGGAAGCTATTTCTGTATTGTTCTGAATTAGCTCTAAGAAAAAAAACACTTCTAACAACTGGAAATCATGGACCAAGAGACTGGGAGGGAAATGGAGTTCCTCTGTTAAGTCTCCCGCCAGAGTCTAGATCTTCTGTCCACATCCATGCCATGGATTAACCTTCATTTACAGAGCTGCCACTTAATCTTGCCAACAGAGAAGGATATTTTGAAATCGGATATTCTTTTAAATGCTCTGTGTGCTTTAAAGGAGTAGCATGAAAAATTGAGCAGGTGAGTTACACATGCTATTTCCATATCTTGTGCTTATCCAGTTATCCAGTGCTTATCCCACAACAAAATAGTGAGCAACACTACCCCACACCATTCTGTTAGAATATGTGAAACAGCCACTCTATGGCAGCACACTCTATGGCAGCACAAGGCCCAGATTTATCCCAGTTTTTTTTAATGTAACCCAAAATATTCCTTCTTTACTTTGAGATTGAGTGATGGGGCTTGATGGCAACCAAGGAAGATGCCACACTTTTAGTGGGAGAAAGTTCCGGATTCTCCAGCATCTGGCCTTCAGGTCGGAATTTTCTGCGGATTGGTTTTGAGGGTGGCTGAGTAAGCAAAACCTCCTGTGAAGAGGAAAAGAAAAGAATATTTATTCTCAATGATCTGTAAGATTCCAATCCAGAAGGTTTTACTATGGGTTTTTTTTCCTACTACAAAATTCTCCTCAGCCTGGGGGGAAGGCTTGTTTCTTGCAAATGTCCATCCATAACCAACATGACCAAAAGCATCTAAGAGCATCACCGACCAGAAAATTATTCTCTGCCAATATATTACTGTGAATAAGGATTATACCAAAAAAGTGCATTTATGAAATTAAGTCCTGTTTGGTTCAACAGACCTTGACACAGGCATGGATGGTTCTTACTAGAGTTTGTTTTTAACTGCAACAACATCCCAGTGTTGATCTAAAAGTTAGAACTAGCCATATTCGCTGTAATAATGGGGAGAAAATGGAACAGAGGTCCTATGTGAACACATAAAAAGCACATATGGATAGAAACACACATTTATGATTAAAAAACCTAGCTGTGCTGTTGGAATTATTTTAATTATGTTCTAGATTAGTCCATAATTAAAATTTATAATCCATGCATGGATAACTTTAAAAGATATGTACTCTGAACAAAAACAGCACACCAGGTCATAAAGGCCTGTGCACTAAAGGCCCTTCCTGTTTAACAGGATTGGTGCAGTGAACCTGCAGTGGTTGTGTATTTAATGTACACAGTCGAGATACCTTCCTTTGAAGTTGTGTTTCTTTTGTATAAGTATTGAGGGGTTTTCCCCCAGATGTTATGGCCCCTGACACCCCCAGAATATTATTTATATATATTTCTGCTTTAAAATCATATTGGCAAAAGCCAGTTGCCAAAAAGCACTCCTCTGGGTGTAGGTAGCCACATGATCACTTGACCACAAGCTAAAGGTCAAAACTACTTTAACAAAAGCTGAATTAAGATAATGAGTTACTCCTGGTAACCTGGAGGTCTCATTTGAGTTACTAGCATTGATTACCACACCTTGCTATAGAAACTGTTAAAGACAAAGGATATGGAAAGTCACCCAGCCAGCAGATACTGTATTCTTTGTTTCGCTTGGAAACACAGGTCAGCAGCAAATACTTACTGCTCTGCATTTCTCCTCCTTTTGTAATGGTTCTCCTAAAAGCCTTTACCTCTCCCAAGTCTAAAGGTCTCAGCCAAAATCTGAATATCTTGGGCAGTGACCCTACAGGGTTAATCTGCATGGGAGCATTGCAGCCCTCCCTCATTCAGTTTAACAATGTAATTCTGGCCCTATTGTCACGGGGTTAGCAGTAGGTGAGCTGACTCATCAAGGTCAGCACTCCAAATCCAGCACAGATGCTGCACAAGTAAAACTTGCTCTGATTGGTTCCTTTTCCTGCCAAGGAACGATCTACGTTATAAAAGTTCAGCTCACCTGGAGTACATTGCTCATTGCCATATGTTCCTCCCTTGGTCTTGTTGGTGTGAGACACGAATTCGTCCTTCATTGGGTTTCTGTGCTGGCATGGAATCCCTGCCTTCTATTTAGTCTACTCCTAAGAATCATTAAGTAACATATTACCCTGCAAAAAACCCCATTCCTCCTCTATCCTCCCAATCTATCCTTCAAACCTTTTTATATACTAGAACTTGAATGTATGTGCTCTTGTGCCTTACTGTATGTATGTATTTTTGAACCAAATTCATATAAAACGTTTAAAACTCAATTGGACTCTTGCGCTCCTCTGTGGAATATTCTTTGCCAGAATCCCTTCCCCGTAGACATAGTCCCAAAGATCCCCTCGGCCAATCTCTCGCAGCCAACGTGAGCTTTAGTTTTTATTCCCCTGTGCTACTTAAGAATTTAAACGTGTGCTGTTACACTCTTAGCAGCTGGTGGAGAATCCCTTTCCTAAATCCCCTTCCCCTGTCAAGGCCATAACACAGAACAAAATTAACCTATACACCTGACCAAACATTGTTATTTTGTCAGAAAATACTTTTATGGAAGTTACTGTGCAAAGTAGGCTTTCACAGGGTACAGGGGATTGTGATGATTACTAAGACTTAGCCATATTTTCTGCAAATAGACTGCAGCACACAAGGAGTTAAGTCAGGAATGCTTGTGATTGGCTGGCTGCAAAAGGCAGCATTCTAAAGGCTGTGTGAGGAGATTTGTGGGGGAGTCCTAAACAGAGTGCCAGTAAGAACTGGCTCATTTCTAAGTTGGGCCCTTTCCACAAGGGCCATTTACAGAGGGCCAGGGATGGCAAAAACACCGTCCCTGGGCAGCTGTTCGCACAGGAGGCACTGCTGGATCACAGCAGCGCCGTCCTGGCCGCCCAGGAGCGGCGTGAAGCCGCTCCTAATAACCTCGCTCATTGAGCGAGGTTATTCTAAAACGCCGTCTTCCCATCGGCGCGGTGCGAACTGCACTGCTGGGAAGATGGTGCTTTCCCCATCCCCTCTACTCACCTCGTTCTCCAGTGTGCTCTGTAGGCCATCAGGGACCCGCACACGCTGCCCCCCGACCTCCAGGTGTAAGCGCAGAAGGAGAAAAGAGGGGTCTAGCTCTGCTTATAATAAAAGTCTTCTTTCCCTCCATTACATTTCTTGTCATGGAGAGATGGCAACCAGAAAGCTGCTGACCAAAGAAATCATGCAGGCCTATTCTTTTACTGTTACTAGGCAAGCTTGACAACCCTGAAGAATGTCCCTTGTTCACAATTATACAGAATGTGCAAACTAAACTGTTTTTGAGGTCTTACTGTCCCCAGAAAGATACCTTGAAGCTGCCCTTTTCCTGAGACAAGAGAAAGAAACATGAAATTGTTTAGGCTCTTTGTCTAGTGAAAGGGGGCAACAAGAACAATACCGATAAGAAAGAAACAGGGCTTTAGTTCACACAACGTCAAAGGACAAAATGCTGACATCTTCCAATAAGGATTATGGACAACCCCAATTGTTTTGGGGAAAGGAAAGATCTCCACCTTTTTGTATGATTGATTGATGATGTGGGCATTTTGGGGTGTATTCTTTTCTGCCATTTTGATGTAACCTGTCTTAATACTATAAAAGTAAGAACGCACTGCCATTTTGTGTGATCCCTTGATACTATCTAGCCCATTGTTGGCCGAATAAAATTCTCTCTGATTTTATTCTGTATTGGCTTGAGCTTTCTTAAGCTTATTTAGTTTTCAACCTGTTTCTTCATGGTTACACAGGGGTTGGAGGGCAGCGTGGGCTGATCCCTGACGGTCTCCAGAGCGATGCTGGAGGACGAAGTGAGTGGGGGGGACGCAGAAGAGGCGGCTCTGTGCAAAGCCACCTCTTCTGCGCCAGCTTCTGCGGGGCTGCTCGCACGCTCCCGGGCAAATGGCCCCCACCCCTCCACCGGCATAATTTCTGCCAGTGGAGAGGCGCCCTTTCCACTGTGCGGAAAGGGCCTTAGTTAAGCTACGCTGTTTAAGGGACTGGAGGGTCAGACTACACCAGTGATGGCGAACCTATGGCATGGGTGCCAGAGGTGGCACTCGGAGCCCTCTCTGTGGGCATGCACACAGAGAATTCATCATGTGTGGGGCGGAAAATCACCCTTTCCATAAAAAAAGCATACAATGGCAGAATAACTGTTGATAGTAGCTGCAATAGCAGCTTTTTTGTGGGGTAACCAGGAGAGGTTATAGGAGAAAATTATTCCAAGATATTTATATCGATTAACCTGCTCCACTGGTGCATTATTAATTGCCCAGTTATGTTTTTTATATTGTTTGGCAAAGACCAAGATCTTGGTCTTATTTTATTTATTTATTTATTTATTTATTTATTTATTTATTTATTTATTTATTAGATTTATAGGCCACCTCTTCCCCGGAGGGCTCCAGGCGGCTCAACAACATGGCTGTTATTAACAGCAACTCAACAACATAACTTAAAAACTCCGGCAGCTGTTACATCTAATTTAAATAATCCAAGCCATTCAAACAGTATAAAACAGTTCAAACAGGCGCCCGTTCCTAAGGCTAAAAGCAAGGAAAAGATGAAAGAAGAAAGGGAGGGAACAGGTGGGCCCAGATGGAGTCACAGCAGGCCCAACCAAGATGACAAAGATGGAAATTCAGCAGAGTTTCAGTGGGGGGCAGTAGAACCGCAGCCAGCCTCTCCAAAGGCCCGGTGGAATAATACTGTCTACAGGCCCTCGCTTGGAACTTCGCCAAGATCCCGCAGGGCCTGGACAGCTGGAGGAAGAGAGTGTTCCAACTGGCTGGGGCCAGAGCCGTAAAGGCCCTGGCCCGAGGTCAAGGAACCAGCCGCATCGTCGGGGAGCTAGGGGTCACCAACGAATTCACCCGCACTGCCGAGCGCAGGTGGCCTATGTGAGACCTTATAAGGGGTGATGCTTGATCCCGTGAATATGAGGGGCCATGCCGCGTAAGGCCTTAAAGGTTATTACCAGCTGCCAGAAGGCGATCCAGAACTCCACTGGGAGCCAGTTACCCGAACTGACGTAGCACAGGGGTGATATGGTCTGAGTAATCACCACCTGTCAAAAGCCGTGCCGCTGCGTCTGGACCAGCTTCAACTTCCGGATCAATCACAAGGGAAGGCCGGCGTAAAAGCGAGTTACAGTAATCTAACCGCTGAGGTGACTGTCGCATGGATCACAGTGGCCGAATTGATCTGGGAGAGATGGGAACCCAACGCGCCATGCCTGGCGAAGATGAAAGAACGCATAACCTGGGTAACGCCGGGCCACCTGGCTCTCCATTGACAAGGCAGAGTCCAGGCGGACCCCCAGGCTACGAGCCAGGGATGCCGGGGCCAAAACGACCCCCTCCAATATAGGCGGCTGGAATTCCCTTGGTCTCTCCCCCTGGCCCAGCCAGAGGACCTCCGTCTTTGTTGGATTGAGTTTTAACCTACTCTGCTTCAACCAACCAGCGACTGACTCCAGACAATGCTGTAGAGCTGCAGGGGCAGAGGCCGCCACCCTCTCCATCAACAGAACGAGCTGGGTGTCATCCGCATATTGGTGACAGACCAGCCCAAAGCTCCGCACCAGCTGAGCAAGGGGGTGCATGTAGATGTTAAATAAAAGCGGGGAAAGCAAGGCCCCCTGAGGAACCCCACAACTAAGTGGGGCTCTCTGGGAGGCCTCAACCCCGCACCATACCTGCTGACCCCGACCCTGGAGAAACGAGGCAATCCATTGAAGGACAATGCCCCGCACTCCAGAGGCTGCCAGTGATTGGATCAAAAGGTGAAGTGATGCGACCACATCAAGCAGCTGCTGTGAGATCCAAGTAACACAAACTTGGCATGATCCGCCTTGGTCTAGCTGCATGCGGAGCATATCTGTGATGGCAATGAGGACGGTCTCCGTCCCATGCCCAGCACGGAAGCCGGACTGGAAGGGATCGAGCACCGATGCGTCCTCCTTATGATAGTTTATGGCTAGTCCATTGTCTATACAATACTCCCCACACCTATTCAGCAGTCGACTAAGTCCAACTTTTGAACGAGATAGAAGAACGGTTTCATCAGCATATAAAAGTATTGGGATATGCCTTGTGCCTAATTTAGGGGCATGGCTGTTAATTTCTGATAAAGCTGATGGTAGGTCACTCAAAAATAAATTGAAAAGGGTTGGTGCTAACACACAGCCTTGCCTCACACCTTTATAGGTTGGAATAGAATCAGTCATGAGACCTTCTCACAAGCACTTAACTCTGCAGTTTGTGCCGGTATAGAGTTGCCTTATTAGATAGAGGAGTTTATTATCTATTCCTTGTATAGCCAATTTGGTCCAAAGACGTTCTCTAGAGACTGTCAAAAACTGCCTTCAAATCAATGAAGGCAGCATAAAGTTTGCTTCTTGGACTTCTGGAATATTTATTAACCAGATGCATGAGAAGCATAGCATGGTCTAACGTGGATTTCCCCCTCGTGAAGTCTATTTTCTCTGGGCCAATAATGTTCTGTTGAATCGTCCAGGCCTGTCTAAAAGTGTCTTAGCATATATTTTCCCAATGACTGATATTAGACTATTGGGCGGAAATTAGCAGGATCCGATGGGTCACCTTTTTTATAAATAGGTACAATGACTGCAGATAACCAAGACTTGGGAATGAAGCCTGAGTCATTGATTTGGTTAAATATCAAACAGATTCAAACAGTAGCGCCGCCGCACACACGCACCTCCAATCCCTATTGGGCAGGGAGGTTGCTTTAGTAACCCCTTCTCGGCACTCAGAAAAAATTAGTAACCACTTCTAGAGAAGTGGTGAGAAATTATTGGATCCCACCTCTGGATAAAGGGTCATTTTTGGTATTTCCTCAAAGCTGTTTCTTTGCCTGACTGTGAGGTGCCTCAAGCTGAACAATTTAAGAGATTTTTTACGGATTATAATTATAAAGTTGGGAAATCACAAAGTAAAAAGAAATAAAGCAAGATCACCACATTCAAGCTACTGCATCACAATAATAACAGACCACAGGGTTGCTCAGGCAAAGCATAGGTGATAGTTGGAATTTTTAGAAGGAAAATCTCCTAAGGGGGCACAGAGAAGGTGCTTGGCACAAGAAGGATACTTCTCATGATGTGATCGCAACCTGACTAAAACACTCTCATTTACACACACCTTCTGCTATTATGTGCAGTTTCAAGCTTCATTCATTATTTTTTAATATTTATCACTTTGAAAGAGGTAGCAATTAAAAAAGCAATACTTATTTCCTGGAAAATAGCAACAAGAATTTTCTGTATTTAAGAAAAAAAGTTATTTAAGAAGAGAAGAAATTAGTACATTTGTTGTATTTAAGGTTCTGATACTTCTTCTGCAGGCTGAATATTAGTTCACAGCCTTGTCAGTTGAAAAGAGGCAAGCACTAGACTCAGCAAGTACATCTCAAAACTATTTTTCCTTAATTGCCAATGCTTGTAGTCCTTTGGCAGCACCTCTTACTCTTTTAGTTCTTTCTGCACTGCCACACTGCTGCTTTATAACAGACAATTGAAGTTCCCATCACTTTACTATACTAACAAAGTCTCAAGTGTCATCTGAATTCTAACTCATGACAGTGGTAGACAACAGTCATCAAAGAATAGGCATGCTACTGGGCACTTAATGGATGCCAATTTTATTGAAAGTTTGATTGGTATTGTGAGCAGGAGTATTAGCAATTTATGACAAGTCATCTCAGTCATTTCAAAGACAGAACCATACAATAGTTATTATTCTTCACAAAACATATTTGTTAAGATTCCCCATCTCTAATATTTCTTGGGTATCCTCTCAAAGTCTCTTAGCGCTGAAATGAGTGATCATATTTAACTCTTTCTCTGTTTCCAGTTCAATGAAGCAGTGGAAGCAGTGGTGGCTGAGGCTTTTTCTTCTCCTCCCGCCTGCCCGCCTGCCTACCCGTCTGGTCTCTGCTGGGTCTTTGCCAGGCCTGGTTTCTGATGGACCCGACTTAAATGACTTGAGCAAACACCTGGGTCAGATTGGAATGGTCGATATAGATCATTTCAGCTTGAAGATCAAAGGGAGAGGTCGGTGGCAGGGGCCTCCTCCGCTGCTGCCCAGTCACCTGGTACCACTATTGGATAGTGGAGATTGTGTTTACTGGCCTTTGTATGGGTCCAGTGGCAGTGGGCCCGGGTCTTTGCTTCAGATGATACTTCTATTGCTTGGACTTTTTGTAAACTGCCGGGTGGCCGGTGGCAGCGGTCCCCCTATTTCCTGTGGCAATATCGGACTGGGACATTGGCATCATTGGTGGGGAGGAGTGGCAGTGACTCCCGACTGATGTAAATTGCATCATATGTAGCCTGGTCCATTAACTAATTAATGTGTTGGCCTCCAGCACTTGCCATCAGGGTACTTGTGTTGCGTTGCACCTGCACTTTATTAGGCTATTATTTATTTATCCTATTTCATCTTATACTATGGTGTATGATGCTTTGGATTCAGTAGTAGTAGGGTAGGATAGTTAGTGTGTTAGGTGTCAGTAGGTAGTTAGTTTATTAATGGGTATCTAGCTGGGGGGATTTGTTGCCCTATATTAGGTGGTAGGTTAGTGGGGGGAGGTGGTCTGTTATAGGATTAGAAGGTTTTACTAGGCCTCTGCTATGGGAGGGAATGGCAGCAGGGGGGCAATCTATCAAGGCCAGGGGATCCCAGCGATATGGGGGCGGGGTAGATATGACGGTAGGCGAAGGTCTTATGAGAGAAGGGGGAGGAGATGTTTTCATGCTCGTCCCCTTCTGACCTCCGACCTATCCCAAGGAATGCAGGCTGTGGGACTCAGGCATACTCTGCTTTGAGCCTGGTGTTGATCAACACCAGGTCCATTAACAACAAGGCTGCAATGCTCCTGGATTTTCTCGGGGCGTAGCAGATGGACCTGGCTTGCATCACTGAGACCTGGGTGCGAGAAGGCAAAACGGTCACCTAGGGCGGTCTCGCCCCCAGGTTTCGTGTGTGTCTACCAGCCTCAAATACAGGGCCGGAGGGAGTGGCAATGTTCATCCGGGATTCCATCGCCATCAGGGCAATCCCTGTCCCTCAGATCTCTGAGTGTGCCAGCCTGGAGTGGCTGTCCCGGGAGAGGTTGGCCTTCTTCCTGGTGTGCCAGTCGCCTAGCGCTCTAGGGGACGGACTGCCACAGCTGCTGGAGGCAGTGGCTGAGTGGGCATTGCGATTCCCTCGACTGATTGTTTTGGGGGACTTCAACGTCCATGTGGACGCCGCCTCGTGTTCAGCGGCAGTGGATCTAGTGTCATCCATGGCGACGTTAGGACTCTCCCTATTAAATTCTGGTGCCACCCATGAGGCTGGTCACACTCTGGATCTGATTTTTGGGTCAGGAGTGGATATGGTCGTATCCTCTATTAGTAGAGTGCCATGGTCCGATCATTTTTGCCTTGAAGGTCCGGATGGACCTCCCGCGCCAACCCTATCTAGGCGACGGACCTATTTATGTCCACCTGCGGAGACTTATGGAACCAATTGGTTTCCTGAATGCTCTGTGGGATCCTGAGCCCCCTGGCACCCTCGATGAGCAGGTGATAGACTGGAATGCCAGACTTTCCGATGCCATTGAGATGATTGCTCCCAAGCGCCCTCTGCGTCCCCGTTTACGGCAAGCTTCTTGGTACACTGAGGAGCTATGCCAAATGAAGTGAGAACTCAGGCGGCTAGAGCGAGCGTGGAGGAAGTCTCGTGGTGAAGTAGCGCGAACAACTTATAGGATGTTTATGAAAGCCTAAGAGTTGGCGACGAAGAGGGCGAAGAAGGCCTATTTCTCGTCCTCTCTCGTGTCTGCTAGCTCTCGCCTGGCACAACTTTTTCGGATTGTTCAGTCCCTCACTTCGTTAGTAGAGGGTTCCACAAATTCTCAATTGGCTATTGGCTGTGAGGCATTTCAGAGCTTTTTTGCAGACAAAGTCATGCTACTCCGTCAGGACCTTCCAGCCACATTTGATACAGTTAGAGAACTCGAGGCTCCTTCGCCGTCTTTGGGTCTTACTTTAGACCAGTTTTCCCTGCTCTGCGAGTCCGATGTTGACAGGTTCCTGGCTGCTGTTAGACCTACTACCTGCCCTCTGGATCCGTGCCACCCCTGGCTGATTAAAGCCTGCCAGGAGGAGTTACGATCCCACCTGTAGAATATAGTCAACGGCTCCCTTGAGCAAGGAGTGTTTCCAGGTGGGTTGAAGGAGGCGGTGTCTAAGGAGGTGATGATCTAAGACCATCCTTAGATCCTGGTGATCTGGCCAATTATCGCCCCATTTCGAACATTTTGTTTCTGGGGAAGGTAATTGAGAGAGTGGTGTTGGAGCAGCTTCAGGACTTCCTGGAGGATGCATCAGTGCTCTATCCCTTCCAGTCTGGTTTCCGTGCTGAGTATGTGACGGAGACCGTTCTCATTGCCATCACAGATACACTCCGCATGCAGCTTGATCAAGGCGGATCAGTGCTGCTAGTGTTACTTGACCTGACTGCAGCGTTTGATATGGTCGATCACGATCTTTTTATCCACCGCCTGGCTGCATCTGGGGTGAGGGGCACTGTCCTTCAGTGGATTGGCTTGTTTCTCCAGGGGGGGGGGTCAGCAGGTATGGTGTGGGGATCAGGCCTCTCGTAGGGCCCCACTTAGTTGTGGGGTCCTGCAGGGGGCCTTGCTCTCCCCGCTCTTATTTAATATCTACATGCGACCCCTTGTTCAGCTGGTGTGGAGTTTGGGGCTAGTTGTCACCAATATGCAGATGACACCCAGCTCATTCTGTTGATGGAGGGAGGTGGCCTCTGCTCCTGTAGCTCTATAGCATTGTTTGGAGTTGGTTGCTGCTTGGTTGAGGCAGAGCAGGTTAAAACTTAATCCAACAAAGACAGAGGTCCTCTGGTTAGGCCGGGGGGAGAGACCAGGGGATTTCCAGCCACCTGTTTTGGACGGGGTCATGCTGGCCCCGACGTCGCAGGCCTGAAGCCTGGGGGTCCGCCTGGAATCCTCTTTATCTATGGAGGGCCAGGTGGCCCATGTTGCCCATGTTGCGTTTTTCCATTTTCGCCAGGCTCGGTGGCTGGCCCCCTATTTCTCCCAGTCGGATCTGGCCACTGTGATCCATGCGACGGTCACCTCGAGGTTGGATTACTGTAACTTGCTTTACGTGGACCTTCCCTTGCGACTGATCCAGAAGTTGAAACTGGTCCAGAATGCAGTGGCTCAGCTTTTGACGGGTGGTGGCTATGTAGACTATATCACCCTCGTGCTTCGCCGCTTGCACTGGCTCCCAGTGGAGTTCCGGATCGTTTTCAAGGTGTTGGTTTTGACCTTTAAGGCCTTACGCGGCATGGGGCCCTCATATCTGCAGGACCGCATCACCCCTTATGCCCCAAATAGGCTGCTGCGTTCGGCAGCAGCAAATCTGCTGCAGACCCCCAGCCCTTCAATGATGCGGCTGGCCGCAACCCGGGCCAGGGCTTTTATGGCTCTGGCCTCTGCCTGGTGGAACGCTCTTCTTCCAGCTGTCCAGGCCCTGCGGGACCTTGGTGAGTTCCACAGGGCCTGTAAGACGGAGCTGTTCCACCAGGCCTTTGGTGGGGCTGGCCATGGATTTATTGCCCCCCAATGAGGCTGCCATTTTCCATTCTGGCAGGGCCGTGATTCCGTTTTGGGTCCTGCCTTTCCCCTCCCGGCCTTTTGGATCGGGCACTGTTCTTCTTATGTTTTTATCTTCTTATTTTTGTTTTATTCATTTTAAAGTACTTGCTGCTGTATTATTGTTTGTTTAATGGGGTTAATCTATGTTTTATATGCTGCGGTATTGGATATTGCCATACCTGTGAACCGCCTTGAGCCCTTCGGGGGTGAGGCGGCCTATAAATATAAATAAATAAATAACAACCACAACAACTAAGGGTTAAATAAGGAGGTCTATACCCATTAGTATATGGTAGGAGATATCAGTAAGCACTAGGTGTTCATGGTTTATACCAGGAAAGATTCTTTGTTTTGGCCTTCATGCTCTGGTCTACAGGGACAAAAAAAATCTCTGGGAAGAGAGAATATCCACTATGTTTTGGGACTCCTCGTGAATACAGTCATTATTCTCTACAATCACAAAATCTATATTTCAGGTTTTCTGTGAAAACAAGTTATACCCAGAATGTAAAGCATCTGAAATCCAAATGGTGCTACAGAAATCATTGACTACATCTGTGCAAAAAATCATACAGAACATCCCTGAAGTCCATTTTTGTGTCAAAACCTTCAGGAGAAAACGAGGCAGACCTATCTAAACACTACTTTATAATGGGAAGCAAATCAACCTTAGTTGAGGAAGAACAGCTTTACCTTTTTTACTGGGCTGCTTTCTTCTCCCTGCGATGAAGTTCTGGTGGTTAGCAAATGTAATTCGGTCTCAGATTCTTGCTCCATCTGTAGCAATATACAAATAATAAATACATAAATAAGAATAATCTATATAAAAGTCAGTTCCTAACATTTCATCAGTTGTTAGGATGACCAAGAAACAGGACAGGGCTTTACAGACAAGATCAAGTTTGATTTTTCAAAGACTTGAGTATTAATAGTAGTTTTTCTCTTCCCCTACATTAGAGAGACCATGGAAGTACCTTTCTCCCATTGAAGTAAATAATTACCATTCACTTCAAAGTAAAAAAACCCAAAATAATTCTGCCACTGGAAGACTTGCCCCCCTGTATGAATGGGATCCCTAAGGGAAACAAACAAAAAGAAGGGTCTATGTGTTAAGTATACAGAATCTTTTTTTCCTAGGGTTCCATAGTCTCTAGCATTTTGTAGATGAAAATGAGTTCATTTCAGATGGTGGGCAGCCCAATCAAGAATGGGGGATGCACCCCTCTCTGCAGCAGGCACAACCTTGTGCACCGGTGGAAGGGCAACTTACTTGGAGACCAGTGTTGCTGGGGAAAGGGAAGGGGGGTGCAGCCAACCTTAATTTCCACTGCTCACCCAGCCCCTGTGCACCGGCAGAGCTGGCATTGGAGATACACCACTTTTTTGTGGCATATCTCTGTTATCTCCTATGGGTGATTTTTGGAAAGGTTTTTCTTTTTTGGGCTTACTCACACCATGAGAAAGCTTTTTGGAGAGGGTGGGGCAGCACTGGAGTAGTGCCGCCCCTGTCTGCCAGCCTGCTCTGAATTGGGCTGTTAGTCTGCCAGCCTCAGGAGGAGGTCTAGTGGATAACATTGGGGTCAGTACAAGCCAGATCCTTAAGAAGAAATCAGGTACTCAAAGTGAATGAAGCAGGCGGCTTCAGAGGCAAGCCACAGGTTACAAGATTATTCAAATACATAATAAACATATGCATTAGATTGCATTTATACTGTTCAGAAGGCATTAGCTCCATTTTGCACATGGGTTACAGTAACACCAAGATCAGTCAGAAAATTCAAAATGAGGAATTAGCAGAAACAACAATAAATAAGAATGGTTCTCTGTTGCCTTTACCACTAAGAAGTTTTACTTTTTGACCTAGTGTTATGTAGAGTTCTAGGGAGCAGTCCGAGAATGGGCTATGGACAGTTTCACATTTTGGGGTTTTTGTTACAATTTTGTTAGGTTTTGTTACAATTTATGACTGAATTAATTAAATAAAAATAATAAGTTAGGGTTAGGGTTAAGACAAGGGCAGCGGTTCAGGCTTGCCTTAGTGTTACGTTGAGTTCTAGGGCACAGTCCGAGAATAGGGCTATGGTCAGTTTTATGTTTCAGGTTTTTGTAACGCCATTGTAATGCTGTTTTAACGCTGTTGCAAACCCATTACAACGCCATTACAACGCCGTTACAACATCATTGTAACGCCCTTTTAAGGGTTAGGGTGAAGGCAAGGGGAGCGGCTCAGGCTTGCCTTAGTGTTACGTTGAGTTGTAGGGCAGAGTACAATATTAGCGCAATGGTTAGTTTTAGTTTTTGGGTTCTTTCCTTTTTTGGGGAACAATTTTTGACTGAATAAATTAAATAAAAATAATAAATTAGGGTTAGGGTTAAGGCAAGGGCAGCGGGACAGCATTGCCTTAATGTTATGTAGAGTTCTGGGCGCAGTCTGAGAATGGGGTATGGTCAGTTTTAGGTTTCGAGTTTTTCTTACAATTCTGAGAACAATTTATGACTGAATAAATTAAATAAAAATAATAAGTTAGGGTTAGGGCTAAGGCAAAGGCAGCAGGTCAGCATTGTCTTAGTGTTACGTGGAGTTCTAGGGCGCAGTCTGAAAATAGGACTAAGGTCAGTTTTAGGTTTTGGGTTTTTGTTACAATTTTGGGAACAATTTATGACTAAATAAATTAAATAAAAATAATAAGTTAGGGTTAGGATTAAGGCAAGGCAGGGGCTCAGGCATGCCTTAGTGTTACTTTGAGTTCGAGGGTGCAGTCTGAGAATGAGGCTACGGTCAGTTTCACATTTCGGGTTTTTGTTACAATTTTGGGAACAATTTATAACTGAATAAATTAAATAAAAATATTAAGTTAGGGTTAAGGTTAAGGCAAGGGCAGCGGTTCAGGCTTGTCTTAGTGTTACGTTGAGTTCTAGGGCACAGTCAGAAAATACGGCTATGGTCAGTTTCAGGTTTCAAGTTTTTGTAACTCCGTTGTTACGCCGTTATAACAACGTTATAACACCATTGTTTTTGTAACTCCATTGCTACGCCATTGCTACGCAGTTATAAAGCCGTTGTAACGCCGTTATAACACCGTTATGAGTGTTAGGGTTAAGGCAAGGACTGGGGCTCAGGCTTGCCTTAGTGGTTAAAATAGTTCTAGGGCATAGTCAGAGAATAGGGCTATGGACAGTTTCACCTTTCAGGGTTTTGTTACAATTTTGGGAACAATTTATGACTGAATAAATTAAATAAAAATAATAAATTAGGGTTAGGGTTAAGGCAAGGGCAGTGGTTCAGGCTTGCCTTATTGTTATGTTGAGTTCTAGGGCACAGTCCGAGAATAGGGCTATGGTCAGTTTTAGGTTTCGAATTTTTGTAACTCCGTGGCTACGCCGTGGCTATGCCGTTGTAACGCCGTTGTAACACAGTTATAATGCCGTTGTAATGCCATTATAACGCCGTTGTAACGCTGTTGTAATACCATTATAAGTGTTAGGGTTAAGGCAAGGACAGGAGCTCAAGCATGCCTTAGTGGTTCGAATTTTTGGTGGTTTCGAATTTTTGTAAATCCATTGCTACGCCGTTATAACGCTGTTGTAATGCCATTGTAACGCCGTTGTAACACCGTTATAAGTATTAGGGTTAAGGCAAGGGCAGCGGTTCAGGCTTGCCTTAGTGTTTCGTGGAGTTCTAGGTCGTACTCAGAGAATAGGGCTATGGTCAGTTTCACATTTAAGGGTTTTGTTACAATTTTGGGAACAATTTATGACTGAATAAATTAAATAAAAATAATAAGTTAGGGTTAAGGCAAGGGCAGTGGTTCAGGCTTGCCTTATTGTTATGTTGAGTTCTAGGGCACAGTCCGAGAATAGGGCTATGGTCAGTTTTAGGTTTCGAATTTTTGTAAATCTGTTGCTACGCCGTTGTAACGCAGTTGTAACACCATTGTAACGCCGTTGGAACACCGTTGTAATGCCGTTACAACACCGTTGTAACAGCGTTATAAGTGTTAGGGTTAAGGCAAGGACAGGGGCTCAGGCTTGCCTCAGTGGTTCATGGAGTTCTAGGGCATACTCAGAGAATAGGGCTATGGCCAGTTTCACGTTTCAGGGTTTTCTTACAATTTTGGGAAAAATTTATGACTGAATAAATTAAGTAAAAATAATAAGTTAGGGTTAATGCAAGGGAAGCAGTTCAGGCTTGCCTTATTGTTACGTTGAGTTCTAGGGCTCAGTCCGAGAATAGGGCTATGGTCAGTTTTAGGTTTCGAATTTTTGTAACTCCGTTGCTACGCTGTTATAACACAGTTGTAACGCAGTTGTAATGCTATTGAAACGTCGTTGTAACGCCGTTGTAACGCCGTTGTAATGCCGTTGTAACGCTGTTACAATGCTGTTGTAACAGCGTTATATGTGTTAGGGTTAAGGAAAGGACAGGGGCTCAGGCTTGCCTTAGTGGTTCGTGGAGTTCTAGGGCGTAGTCAGAGAATAAGACTATGGTCAGTTTTCGTTTCGGGATTATGTTACAATTTTGGGAACAATTTATGACTGAATAAATTAAATAAAAATAATAAGTTAGGGTTAAGGCAAGGGCAGCGGTTCAGGCTTGCCTTAGTGTTACGTTGAGTTTTAGGGCACAGTCTGAGAATAGGGCTATGGTCAGTTTTAGGTTTTGAATTTTTGTAAATCCGTTGCTACGCCATTATAACGCAGTTGTAACACCGTCGTAACACAGTTGCAACAGCGTTATAAGTGTTAGGGTTAAGGCAAGGACAGGGGCTCAGGCTTGCTTTAGTGTGACGTTGTGTTCTATGGCACAGCCCGAGAATAGGTCTATGGTCCGTTTTAGGTTTTGAATTTTTGTAACTCCGTTGCTACGCCATTGCCACGCCGTTGCCACGCCGTAGCTATGCCGTTGCTACGCTGTTGTAACACCATTGTAATGCCGTTTTAAGTGTTAGGGTTAAGGAAAGGAAAGGGGCTCAGGCTTGCCTTAGTGTTACGTTGTGTTCTACGGCACAGCCTGAGAATAGGGCTATGGTCCGTTTTAGGTTTCAAATTTTTGTAACTCCGTTGCTACGCCATTGTAATGCCATTGCTATAATGTTGTAACGCCGTTACAACACTGTTGTAACACTGTTTTAAGTGTTAGGGTTAAGGCAAGGAAAGGGGCTCAGGCTTGCCTTAGTGTTACGTTGTGTTCTAGGGCACAGCCCGAGAATAGGGCTATGGTCCGTTTTAGGTTTCGAATTTTTATAACTCCATTGCTACGCTGTTGCTACGCCGTTGCAATGCCGTGGTAACGCCATTGTAACGCCATTGTAACACCGTTGTAACGCTGTTGTAACGCCGTTGTAACACAGTTATAATGCCGTTGTAACGCTGTTGTAACACCATTATAACGCCGTTGTAACTCTGTTATAACTCCGTTATAACGCTGTTACAATGTAACGCCGTTGTAACACAGTTGTAACACAGTTATAATGCTGTTGTAACCCCGTTTTAAGTGTTAGGGTTAAGGCAAGGAAAGGGGCTCAGGCTTGCCTTATTGTTACGTTGTGTTCTACGGCACAGCCTGAGAATAGGGCTATGGTCCGTTTTAGGTTTCGAATTTTTGTAACTCCGTTGCTACGCTGTTGCTACGCCGTTGTAACGTCGTTGCTATGCCGTTGTAACGCTGTTACAATGCCGTTAGGGTTAGGGTTAAGGCAAGGGCAGTGGTTCAGGCTTGCCTTTGTGGTTCGTGGAGTTCTAGGTCGTACTCAGAGAATAGGGCTATGGTCAGTTTCACGTTTCGGGGTTTTGTTACAACTTTGGGAACAATTTATGACTGAATAAATTAAATAAAAATAATAAGGTCAGGTTAGGGTTAAGACAAGGGCAGCGGTTCAGGCTTGCCTTAGTGTTACATTGAGTTCTAGGGCACAGTCTGAGAATAGGGCTATGTTCCGTTTTAGGTTTGAATTTTTGTAACTCTGGTGTAACACCGTGGTAACGCCGTTGTAACACAGTTATAACGCTGTTGTAATGCTGTTGTAACGCTGTTGTAATGCCATTGTAACGCCGTTGTAACACCATTATAAGTGTTAGGGTTAAGGCAAGGCCAGGGGCTCAGGCTTGCCTTAGTGGTTCATGGAGTTCTAGGGCATAGTCAGAGAATAAGGCTATGGTCAGTTTTCGTTTCGGGATTATGTTACAATTTTGGGAACGATGTATGACTGAATAAATTAAATAAAAATAATAAGTAAGGGTTAGGGTTTAGGCAAGGAAAGCGGTTCAGGCTTGCCTTAGTGTGACGTTGTGTTCTAGGGCACAGCCCGAGAATAGGGCTATGGTCCGTTTTAGGTTTCGAATTTTTGTAACGCTCCCAAATTTCTTTAAGCCATTTGCTATGCCGTTGCTACTTCATTGTATACGTTATCTTAGCGTTTCAAGTCGTACAGAGTTAGAGCAAGGAAAGGAAAGGTGCTCAGGCTTGCCTTAGTGTTACGTTGTGTTCTAGGGCACAGCCCAAGAATAGGGCTATGGTCCGTTTTAGGTTTCGAATTTTTTATAACTCCATTGCTACGCTGTTGCTACGCCGTTGCAATGCCATTGTAACACCATTTTAATGCCGTTGTAACACAGTTGTAACACAGTTATAACGCTGTTGTAACGCCATTGTAACTCCATTATAATGCTGTTGTAACGCCGTAATAAGAGTTAGGGTAAAGGCAAGGACAGGGGCTCAGGCTTGCCTTAGTGGTTCGTGGAGTTCTAGGTCGTACTCAGAGAATAGGGCTATGGTCAGTTTCACGTTTCGGGGTTTTGATACAATTTTGGGAACAATTTATGACTGAATAAATTAAATAAAAATAGTAAGTTAGGGTTAGGGTTAAGGCAAGGGCAGTGGTTCAGGCTTGCCTTAGTGTTACATTGTGTTCTGGGGCACAGCCCGAGAATAGGGCTATGGTCCGTTTTAGGTTTCGAATTTTTGTAACTCTGTTGCTATGCCGTTATAATGCCATTGTAACGCCGTTGTAATGCCATTGTAACGGCGTTGTAACGGCGTTGTAACACTGTTGTTACGCCATTATGATGCCGTTACAATGCCGTTACAATGCCATTGTAACGCCATTGTAACACCGTTGTAAGTGTTAGGGTTAAGGCAAGGACAGGGGCTCAGGCTTGCCTTAGTGGTTTGTCGAGTTCTAGGGCGCAGTCAGAGAATAGGGCTATGGTCAGTTTCACGTTTCGGGGTTTTGTTACAATTTTGGAAACAATTTATGACTGAATAAATTAAATAAAAATAATAAGTTAGGGTTATGGTAAAGGCAAGGGCAGTGGGTCAGCACTGCCTTAGTGTTATGTAAAGTTCTAGGGTGCAATCCAAAAAAAGGGCTTAGGTCAGTTTATGGTTTTGGGGGTTTGTGACAATTTTTGATTAAGGCAAGGGCAACGGTTCAGGCTTGTAACTCCGTTGTAACGCCGTTGTAACGCCATTGTAACGCCATCATAAGGCAAGGACAGAGGCTCAGGCCTGGCTTACTATTACGTGGAGTTCTAGGGCGTAGTCAGAGAATAGGGCTATGGTCAGTTTCACGTTTCAGGGTTTTCTTACAATTTTGAGAACAATTTATGACTGAATAAAAATAATAAGTTAGGGTTAGGGTTAAGGCAAGGGCAGCGACTCAGGCTTGCCTTAGTGTTGCGTTGAGTTCTAGGGCACAGTCCAAGAAGAGGGCTATGGTCACTTTTAGGTTTCAAGTTTTTGTAATTTTGTTACGCCGTATTGTTATGCCGTATTCACGCAATTGTCACACCATTATAATGCCATTATAAGTGTTAGGTTTAAGGCAAGGACAGGGGCTTAGGCTTGCCTTCGTGTTACTTGGAGTTCTAGGGCATAGTCGGAGAATTGGGCTATGGTTAGTTTCACGTTTCAGGGTTTTGTTACAATTTTGGGAACAATTTATGACTGAATAAATTATATTGAAACCATAAGTTAGGGTTAGGTTTAGGGCAAGGACAGGGGCTCAGGCTTGCCTTAGTGTTACATGGAGTTCTAGGGCGGAGTTAAATATTAGCACAATGGTCAGTTTTAGGTTTCGGGTTCTTTCCTTTTTTCCGAACAATTTTTGACTGAATAAATTAAATAAAAATCATAAGTTAGGGTTGGGCTTCAAGCAAGGGCAAGGGTTACGGCAAAATCGTGAAACCTGAAACTGACCACAACCCTATTCTTGGAGTGCATCCTATAACTCAATATAACATTAAAGCAAGCGGAACCCCTGTCCTTGTCCTAAACCTAACTTGAACTTATTATTTCTATTTAATTTATTCAGTCATAAATTGTTCCCAAAATTGTAACAAAAAATAAATTAAACAACAAAATTGGTTACGGTTAGGGGTTAAGGCATGGGCAGGGGCTCAGGCTTTCCTTAGTATTAAGTGGAGTTCTGGGGCGCAGGTCAGTTTCACGTTACAGGGTTTTATTACAATTTTGGGCACCATTTATGACTGAATAAATTAAATAAAAGTAATAAGTTAGGGTTAGGGTGAAGGCAAGGGCAGCGGGTTAGCATTGCCTTAGTTAAATACTCAGAATTAAGAAGTAGAGTTTGGAGTGACAGCAATATCACCTATACAGATTTAAGTTTCAGTACCACTGTCTAAAACGTAAGTGCTAATCCTCCATTACCAAACATTAATTAGAAGACACATGTATTGTTCACCAGCTATTTTGATTTCATTTTTGTCTTCTACCAACTTTGCACAAAAACTCATCTGCCAACCTTGCCTCTCCCCCTTCTTAAAAAGGCAAGCACTCTATCTCTCAGCATACATAACGTCCTCAATTCCATCACAGGGACAGAGTCACAGTCACTTCCATACATACACAACTGTCCATCTGGTTTTCTTCCTTCTCTTCAACCAGTACGCCCCATGCAAATTTAATAAAATAAAAAATGTGTGGTGGTTTGGAAAAAATTACTAGCACAGTAGGAAATTTAGTATCTATTTTTAAGTTATGCATCTTAACCATTAATTGAAAATGTAGGTAGAAGACCGAACCAACTATTTCCAAAAAAATTGCCTGCCTTCCATTCTCCACTCCTGTCAGTACAGAATAGTGATTAGCCTGTCACTCTAGGACCGAGAAAACTCTAGTTCAAATAGCCACTTTGCTTGCTTGCTGGGGACCTTGCGGACCCTCTCAGCCTAACCTATCTCACAGAGTTGTTGTAAGTTTACAAATCAAGGAGAGGAGAATTATGAAAGTCACTTTTGGTCCCCATTGGGCATAATTAAAGTAAATAAATAAATACAATTTCAGTTGGAACTTACTTGGCTATTCTTCAGATTCAGTGTACTAGGAAAGGTAGAGGGAAGTAATGCATATTAAAAGGATTTAATTTTCATTTAACATTAAGGTTTTGAGGAGAGAAAAATCAGCAGCTACATTTTAAGGAATACATTTTATAGAGTTGATTTGATTGCCTCTAGGGGGTCAGTGATTACGGCATTCCCTTGAGAGACCTGTTCTATGGACTTCAGCCTTAACTGCCATTGGAATGTAAAGTATGTAGCAACTAAATAGCTTCTTCTTTAAATCAGGACAGATTCAAAGTTGTCCAACAGAATTGGGACAGTTGGCAGGTAGAGGGTTCTTGCTACATACAAGCCTTCTTTCCACATACACCAGTCAAAGAAAGTAATTTGGCTGTAGAATCATAAAGACAATAAATATAATCCAAACACTATTGTTATACTTCCCTCTCTCCCCGCCTTTGTAAAGCAGCTTGTGTAGAGTAAATGTTGCATAACAGAAATGCTTGGTTGATTGTGCCTGATAGAAATAAACAGTGAACATGAAATTACTATAGCAATTTTAACTATTTATTTCTGAGTATAAGTTTCTAATTGTTTCTGAGCATAATTTTTTTCCTTCATCAGATTATTTTCTTCATCAGATTATTTTCAGTAACAATTTGAATGTCTGATGTTTGTAGACTCCACTGACTTAGGGCTAAGAACTTATGCATAGCCACTGAATTCCATGATGGGATTTGCTTGTGGATGACTAATACAAAACAGCTAGAGTAATCAAAATATGTAGGAAGGAGCATGGTAGGGAGAAATAATTCACTATGTGAAAAAGTTTTCAGCAAACATGCCACAAATGAAATTTTTTTTGAAGCGCTAGAAAGCTACAGTATAATTTCCTCTTCCTTATATAAAGAAAGAATGAAAAATATAGGAGAGAAAGTTTATAAAGTCCAACAAGACATAGGAGACAAAGTTTATAAAGTCAGGAATAGCTTATTGATATACATAAGACATCAGTAACCACTGTGGGTATTACTAGGGACCACAACAGCATTGCCAGCCTTTAAACCTCCATTCAACTTGTGCAACTTGGCCAGGTCTGGAACTGTTCCCTACACAACTCACTTAGCAACTCACTCTTACTGGATCCTACACAACTCACTTACCACATGACTTTTGTACCTTAACCAGATTTTCCCAGGGAGAGTCTGCCAAGGGGAGGGGAGAGTCTGCCAAGGAAAGCTGAAAACCACTGTGGTGGAATGGTTAGACCAGGGGTCGGCAACCTTTAATACCCAAAGAGCCATTTGGTCCCATTTTCCACGGAAAAGAAAACACTTGGAGCCGCAAATACTTTTTGATATTTAAAATGAAGATAACTCTGTGTGTGTGTGTGTGTGTGTGTGTGTATTACCTTTACGCTTTGTATAAATAATTATAGTGTGTTGCTTATGAAATCCATGAAGTGCTACAGAGAAAATTATAATTTATTTATGTAAAGAACACATTTTGAACATTTTGAACTCTTAAAAAATAATAACAGACTTCCATGTCTGCCATGGAGGGTGGACTCGACAGCCATATTCCTCACTGAGCATGGCCCCCACTCTGGTCCCAAAAGCTACAGCTTCTGAGAATCTACCCCCAAATGTCCTGGGAATTACCTGCCGGGAGTTGGCAAACCCGTGACAATCATGGCTGAGAATGATCCCAGCCTTCCTCCCTTCCACGATCTACAAGCTTACCCTCCACTGGCTTACTCTGAAGTAAACCTTCCAAGATCCATGTGCAAGGTTTCCCCCATGTGCTCCTGCCCACCTTGGCAATGCAGAAGCAAACAATTCCCACCAACCCCCACCTCCCCATCAAACAGCCCTGATGAGTGCAACCTTGCAGGGCTGCAGGTAATAACTCCTTTAAAACCTGACATTGTCTTTCTCACCTGGACTCAGCCAGGCTGCCATCCACCAGGAAAGCCCCTGGAGCTTAGCGGGGCTGCTGGGGAGTCTGCAACACAAGGTGGTGCTGCTGGGGTCTCCAATGGGGTCCTGCCCCCAGAGAAGGACCCGGGGAGGGGGAAATGAGGCCACCCAAAGTAGGGTCGACCCCTGACCCCCCCATTCAAGGGGGCGGATTGAGGTTAGGATTGCGCTGAAAATCTGCGCTCCTGCAACTCTCTCCTGTTTCCCGCCCTTCACCGCTCACCTGTTCAAGAGGATCCACCAGCGGTGCTCCACCCCACCCCGCGCCGTCATCACCGGCATCAGCCAACCAGGCAACTGGGACAGGGAAGCCGGAAGTGGCTTGGGATAGCTGTCTTGGGCTGTGCCTCTCTAGGAATGGGGACTCTTTCCCATTAACCCTTAGGGCGACTCTCCAAAGGAGGCTGAGAGGACCCAAGCCACGCGGAGCCACAGTACAAGGACGAAAGAGTCGCATGCGGCTCCAGAGCTGCGGGTTGCAGACCCCTGTTAGACCAATAAATTGCCTGCCTTCCTAAGAGACTTAGGTTCAAATCCCCACTCTGCCACAGAAGCTTGTTGGATCAGTCACTTTTTCTCGGCCTAATCTAATCTACTTGATAATCTACCTGATATAAATAAAATACAGGAGAGAAGAATAATGTAAGCTACTTTGGATCCACAATAGGGAGAAAGATGGGGATAAATGAAGTGAATAAATATTAAATAAACCTGAAAGGAGATAGATAAAAGAAAGATTGGTTGGTAAGGAAGAAGAAGAGAAAGAAGCAGCAAAAGAGAAAAGCATACGGGAGCTGCCAGGAGGTCAGAAAAAGGACACAATGTGGGGAAAAGCATACAGGGGAAAATTTAAGTGATCATGGAAATGGGGGCTGCAGGAGGCTAGAAAGAGAACACAATATATGGAAAGGGATACGGAGGAAAATTAAATTACCATGGAAATTCTTTTCCATATAATAGGGGTTTGGGAAGCAGGAAACTAATTATTGTTTAGCAAGATAACATAACATAGCAAGATAACATAAAGATAAAGGATGTAATTTCTAAACTTTATGTAGTTTAGGGTTGAGACAAAAAGCTGAAAAAGAAAATTTTTCAGACAAGTACTGATTTTTATGTTTCTTTCCAGTATTTGTCACGTATTCTAATAATAGGAGTTATAACAAAAACTTACCTTTGTTTTGTGTTGCAGTTTATGTTATTGTCTAAAATATGTGTCATACTTATATTATTATTATACATATAAAGTGCCATCAAGTCACAGCCGATTAATGGCAACCCAGAAGGGCTTCCAAGCCAAGAGACTAATGGGGTAGTTTGCCATTGCCTTCCCCTGCATAATGACCTTTATTATTATAGGTATCGTCAAGTCAGATCAAAAAAGCACAATCTACATCCAGTATGAGGCCATTACAGATACATAAAGTCTAAATGAAGAATGTACTTCAACAGATGAATACATCAGGATGTTATAATAAATTAAGGTTTGCTTCAAAACAAAGCCCAGTCATTGGCAAATCACTCACTCATTCAGTTTCCCCAACACATATAAAGGGTAGGGAAGAAAGATTTACGGACATCTGGGCATTGTCATACCAGTTTAAAAACAACAAATTGAGTAAAGTCTCCTTCAGTGTGATGTCTGGATCAGGGCTTCCCGTCAAACTGTGATTCTTTTGTTTGGATATGAACTGAGGATTCTAAACATCTGAACTCACCAATCCCACTATGATCAAAATAATGATACAATCTGTACCTGATGCGAAAGAGAAACCCTGATTTACAAGAGTGGAAAAGAGGATTGGCCTGAGCTATTTGAAATCTCTGTTGTAAATAAAAATTGAACAATAGTTGAACCAACAATATAACCACTACTGAAAAAACCTCTCCTGTGAAATAAGTTCTGGTTAAAAAGAAATGAATGATATGTTACTATTCTAGAGTGGCTCAGCAGAGGCACTGGTGTCACGATTTACACTTGTCTGCAATACAGAATGCATTGTCAGTTATGCAAACATCAGAAGTGTAAATTGCACGCCCAGCCATGCATCTGTAATAAAGCTAGTATGTACTGATACAAAACATACAAGAAAGCACTGTTCACCTGACAATATCTTCAGCATCACAGTACAGAGTCTGGATGATTAACAGAGAACTGCTGCTGACAGTCCCAGAGAGCTTTTTGAGGTATATTCTTTTGTGCAAAATAAAAGGTCAGAAAAAAGGATATGGATTGCAGTGAAAAGGCAAGTCAGGGAAAGTGGATAAATGGTTCTAAAAGTGAGATTCCCCAGAGTTGGGCATGTTTCTGCCTTTAGATTCTGGCCAAGTTTAACAAGCTAACACATTGCAGCCACACTCTTCCTCTCCTTTCTATCTAAAAAGCATCCAGCACTTATACAACACTGGTTTTTTTGAAAACAAATGGCAAAACATCCAAGTTCCTTTTAAAAGTATCACCCCAGACCCCTTCCTTACAAAACAGAATAACAAGAAGAAACATATTTTGTTTCTAATTGGCAGGTTGCATGAGATGATGTATAGTGTGAATATCAAGAATGCCATAAATGATGCTGCCTAAGAAACACAGCACCCTATTCAGAATGTTTCTCGAACTTTTCCATTTTGAGTACCTCAATAAAAACTCTATTGAACTCTATGTATTTTGTGCACCTTAACGTTCTCTCTTTAGGTCTCATGTCCTAATGAGAAAATTAACTGTTGTGACAAATGTGATACTTCTTGGATCCCTTGCCTGGGCTGTCTACATATATGAAAAAAGAAAATTAAGTGATGGAAGTCTCCCCATCCCCCCCACCTGTGTAAAAAGATACAAACAGGTGGGGAAATTATAAGAATGAGTAAGAATGTGTCATTGATTACACAATTAGATACTCATAGATATGTGAGATTCAAGGGAACAACTCATTAGTATTTGAGAGTTATTCTTCCAGTTTGAAAATCTCCTGAATTTGTTACTATTTATTTATTTTTTGCATAGCCCACTTTTCTTACTAAAACTTAAGGAAGATCACAAAATTTAGCAATGCAACATGAACGTTATCAGTTATAATAAACATTGCAATAAGACTGAAATCCAAAGCTAGAAAACAATATAATGAAATAATGTAAGACATGACATAAGACATATAAAAACTGGACTACAGAAATTAAAAAGACAAGTAATAATAAGAAATGCCTGGAATAAATTGCCATAAACTACAGCCTTCGTCTCCTTATAAAAATGCCCTCCTGAAGAATTCTGTTTGACACATTCTGGGAGTGAAAATAAAAGTCTTCCTGACCTCCGCAGCCACACATAGTGGGAACCACAACACAGAATGTTATCAAAGAGTACTAAATGCAGAACTAAGGCCCTTCCGCACATGCAGAATAAGGCACTTTTAATCCACTTTCACAAGAGTTTGTAAGTGTTTGCAAGTATAGGCAGTTGCTATACTGCCTTCTGTAACTAGTATGAGAAATGTACTCTACTGTGGAACACAGAGTTCAAATTCATACCAGATTCCACTACACATAGAATCTCATGCAAAAAATATTATTGTAATGAAAAAAGATAGATGAGAAATATGAAGAACATGGTTTGACTGGTTGCAATGTCCTTAAAGTGCCACCTAGTGGAAACTGCCACAACACTTTAAATTAGAATATGCACGAACAGCATATACATACGTGCACATCACACACCCCTAAAACTGTTTGCCTGAAGCTGGCAATTCCAAAGACGTCAGTTACAAGTTTAGCCAGTTCAGGAGTACATGTGCTGGAATAACTTCATCTGAACACTCTACTGGCTGTGACACATTTAATACTGAAAGATATAAGGCCAGCCAAGCCTAAAAAACAAGGACTGTATATATAGGGATACAAGGCAATGTGGTATAAGCAGTTATTTTGAGTGTAATTTCAACAGATACTTCATAAACCGTTCATAAAGATTATTCATACAGATATATTGTGGTTATTTAACTGGATAGAAAGGTAATAAACACACATATAATGAGAGCATGTCATAAACATTGTCCATGAGGCATGAAACCTGCAATAGTCATATTAAGGCTCCAGTAGAAAGAGTCAGTATCTCCAAAATTCAACGAATCAAAAAATATTTAGATGAGTTGTGGTAGTTATAAGCAACAGCTCCAGCAAGTGATGAAGAAACTAATGGCCATGGTAGCCACATTCGTAGAACGCTAAAGGCGCGTGTTAGTCCACGCGCTTTCAATAGAAATTTCTTCTATGCCTGTGGCAATTCTATTAGAAATAACTGCATAAATATAAACTGTCATTTTAGATGTTATTTCAAATTGTGTTGGACATTATATATGTTACATCTTTGTAGCAATATGGTAACAGTTGCTTTCATAAAAGCAGCGAAATCAAACAATTTAATGTCATCAATAAGTTAACATTTTAACAGATATAATTTTGTTCAACTTAAACATGCTGATGATCAGTTACAGTAAATGATACAGTTACTTACAGATTGAATTCTCTTTATGTGTTTAGCTAAGTAAAGCAGCATACAGCTTCTACCTTCAGTGAATCATCTAGTTACAAAGTAATGTATAACTGCCTCAGCAGACTTCCAACGGTTACAGTTGCAGTAACTGTCATCTGCAGTTTGAATTTGCTGCATTCCTAGCTTAGTGAAACAGACCCTAGCTTCAACGCTCAGCAAATCAGCAAGTTGCATAACAATGTACAACAGATGTGTTACATTATAAATCGCGCCCGAGGCTTCAGCCGGGAGGCGCAATTGCGTGGGGGGAGGAACGAATGGAAGGTATTATTCCCGCCGGCCGGCCGAGGCTGTCACGTGGCCGGGTGCCGGCACGTGACAGGGGCCTTCAAGCAGCCTATAAAAGGCGGCGTCGGCGGGAACCGGCCTCTTTCGAGGCTGGCTGCTTTCACAGCTGTTCTGTGGGGTTGCTTATGATTTCTGGGTCTTCCTGCAGAACATTTTGGTTCCCACTTCTTCTGGATGGGAGCGGCAACCTCAGCCTCTCAAGAGGGCCACCACGCAGACTAGACTCAGGCTACAGACCGGTCAGGCTGGAGGCTGCTGGAAATCTTTGGCCTACCGTAGTAACGTCTGGCCTCACCTTTTGTTGTAACTCTGTTCTCTTTATAGTTCTGGCGGTGCGTCGTTACTGAGTTTGGCTGGTGGGCCACAGCGTTGTGTCCTGGGCTAGTCGTTACGCAGCGAAGTCCATGAGGTGGTATTCCCTACTCCCCTGGTTATGGATTCCGTCCTTCAATCTCGGCTTCCCTGATGGAGTTATGCTACAATTGGGAGAGAATGGCATTCCTGGCCTGAAGGGAGTGGCCTTGCAGATCCTCATGGGAGACTGGACTCCGAGCTTTCTGTCATGTTGTACGCATGCCAAAAACCAAGCTGTTTGGTCGCGGCTTACTAGAACGGAGGACTTGGAGGGATCCTCATGGAGCCTGACCTGAGCTGGTTGCATTGTAAGACGCTACAGACCAAGCTGTCGAAGTCGCGGCTTATGCTGGAACAGAGGAATTGGAGGGATGTAGCTGTTCCCACCAGGGAAAAAACAAAGCCAAGGTTAAGGCTTGTCGCACGCGAGTCCGGGTTGCGGTTGCGATATAGGGGGGACGCTATTCCTCATAGTGATATATCCTATACGCTCGGTGCTTGTCTTTGCCCGGCCAGAGTACACTTATCAGATTGACGCCAGGACATCTGGTGAAATGATGTCGGTTATGCTCTGATATGCTCTGTTGCAGCGGCTTCATTGCGCATTTCGCACTGAGCTGCTCTAAGGTAAATGGCTTTACGGCATGCACTGAGGGAAACTGAGCTGCTCTGCTGCAGTGACTTCACGCGCACGACCGGAGCAAAATGACGCCTGATGTGCTCTGTTGCAGTGGCTTTGGGCGGCACGCACTGAGCCAGGTGACTCTGGGCCGCTGAAGTTAGCGGGAGCTGTTGGTTTAACAGCTCGGTGGCTAGTTTTAAAGTATTAAGAGCACATCCTATTCGGGGAAGGCAGAAGCTTGCATGCCGGACCTTCCCATGGGGGCCTCCATATGAGGTCTGTGGTATGCGATAGAGTCCTTGAAGACAAGCCTGGGGGGGCCGTGCCAAGAGCTCGCCGTCTCGGCAGGGAGGGGTGTCACAAATTGGGTTTGCGCCCATGTGGCACCTAGTAACTTCCTGTTCCAGTTCCCTCAGGGATGTGCCGGACAGGGGTTCTGGTCCGGAAGGCCTATATCAGCTAGGCTGCCCTATAACCAGGATCAGCAGCTCATTGCCCAGCCAGGATGTACTCTGTTGCGTCTCCTCGCCCAGCTTCAATGTTTTTGGATATATGTTAAATAAATTTGGGCTGCGGCCGACTTCTTTTCCAACAAGTATGTGTCAGTGTATTTGTTGGAATGAGTCTCCACACATCCCCATGCAAATAACAGCGGAAATCTAGGTCCTTATTCAAACCAGTTTGGCAACTGTTTAGCAAGTGGATCCACCAAGCCTCCTGTCTAAGTAATACACGTTTGACCGTGTTCACATCTTCAACATTGCCCCTATATAAGAATAAAACCATAAATTTGAAATTTCTCTCAGTATGCTGTTTTTCTAAAAAGTGTTTAGTTAATGGTGCCTCTTCTTTCTTAGTACGCAAAGCACTAATATGCTCATACAATCTTTGTTTCAAAAATCTGGTGGTCATCCCCACATATGAGAGCTTGCAAATGACACCGTCGCCGTAGTTTCTTCATCACTTGCTGGAGCTGTTGCTGCCAACTACCACAACTCATCTAAATATTTTTGATTCTGTAATGTATTGTATTGATTGTGAGGTACTGTATTGTTTTAAGAGTCTGCAGCTGTTGCACTGGAATTGGTAATCAGTAGGTGTGTTATATTGAGCACAGCTGCAGAGTGATTTTAGGCTATGTGTGAGTAGCAGCTTTGAAATAAAGCACCATGTTTTGTTCCTCCGACTCCTGATTCTTTGAGACATAACATATTGGCGACGAGGATAAACTTATGACGAGTCTAGCAAGTTTTTGTGAAGCAAGGACTGTGAGTAAATTATGGCTTTTCAAGGGCAGCTGGAACAGTTTAATTTGGAGTTTCCTTTGAAGTGGCAGAGTTATGAGGCCCGATTGGAATTTTATCTTCTGGCAAATGGCATAACAGACCCAGAAAGGAAAAGAGCCGTGTTTTTTGAGCCTCTGTGGTGAAGGGGTGTTTGACCTCGCCTCAGCATTGATAGCTTAAGAGACTTATCAGCAACACCGCTTTGTAGAGATATTACTGACTGCATTAAGGAACCATTTTCATTTCCCCAACCGGCCGTGAAATAGCTAGACGGAGTGTTTTTTATAAACGTGATCAGGAGGGGACTGGAAAGCATTGCAGATTATGTTGCAGTCTTAATGGGCGGGTTATACAACAATGTAATTTCTCCAATTTGGAAGAAATGTTAAGGGATCGCCTGGTCTGTGGCCTGAGAGAGGCACCATTGCAAAAGCTAAGCTGCTGGCAAAGACAGACTTGACTTTTCAAACGGCATACCAAGAAGCCTTGAATTTTGAACTTGCTGCAGCCTCTACTCGGGAGGTGCGACAGGCCAGGGAGCCCACAGAAATTGCAAACAGCTGGCAGTGGGACTGTGGTAGACCCGGGTAATGGTGAAATTCAGAGACTGCAGCATGGTGCAATGAAGATGGGAAGACCACCACAACAGAGGGGGAGGATTTTAACAGAGAAATGTATGAGTTGTGGTGGGCCCCATGAGAGAGAAAGGTGTAAATTTAAAGAGGCACAATGTTTCTAAGCAAACGCGGGGCATATTGGGAGAGTGTGCAGAGAAAAAAGGCATCAGGGACCAAGAAGAGCGTCTCCCTGCCCATTCGGGTTGGCCATTAATTTGTGGATGCACTTTGTCGTCCCCATGTAGCTGGTTTGATTCGCCAACCCCCCACATGAGCAGGTGTGATGGTAAGCTTACGCAGCTGATGTAATTAACCACGCAGCAACCCGAGATCCAGCGTAAGTTGTCGGTGACTGTGAAGATCCAAGATGTCCCTTGTGTGATGGAAGTGGATTCTGGGTCAGCATTCTCCATCGTTTCAAGGGACACTTATAAAACATTTTGCCCACAGGATGATTTGGACATTCAATCTTGTGACTTACCACTTAATGGATTATCACAATATAGAGTACCTGTGGTTTATATGTGTAATGTCCATGTGCAGTCATCATATGTTTGATGGATGTTTGAAATTACAATAGTGGAAGGAAGGCGGACGAGCCTATTGGGGTTGGACTGGTTTGGGAGGTTGGGAATTGTAATTACTGGAATTCATGAGGTTAGCAAGTTGACATGGGAGGTGCTAGTGGGAGAATTTAAGAGTGTGTTTGCTGAGGGACTGGGGCAGTATAAGGGTCCACCTATATCATTGCATCTTGATCCTTTAGTACCCCCAATACGTCTAAAATCACGGCGTATTCCATTTGCTTTGCGCTCTAAAGTGGATGCAGAACCAGGAACAAACACAGACTCAGGAGCCAGAGCGGGAGCTGAGACGATCTCAGCGAAAGAGAATCCCACCAGATTATTACAGGAGTTAGGGGGAAGGGGTGTAATGTATTGTATTGATTGTGAGGTACTGTATTGTTTTAAGAGTCTGCAGCTGTTGCACTGGAATTGGTAATCAGTAGGTGTGTTATATTGAGCACAGCTGCAGACTGATTTTAGGCTATGCGTGAGTAGCAGCTTTGAAATAAAGCACCATGTTTTGTTCCTCCGACTCCTGATTCTTTGAGACATAACAGATTCATTGAATTTTGGAGATACTGACTCTTTCTACTGACTGGAACGCAATATGACTATTGCAGGTTTCGTGCCTCATGGACAATGTTTATGACATGCTCTCATTATATGTGTGTTTATTACCTTTCTATCCAGTTAAATAACCACAATATATCTGTATGAATAATCTTTATGAACGGTTTATGAAGTATCTGTTGAAATTACACTCAAAATAACTGCTTATACCACATTGCCTTGTATCCCTATATATACAGTCCTTGTTTTTTAGGCTTGGCTGGCCTTATATCTTTCAGTATTGGTTTGACTGTATATATTTGCTATTCTGTTTAATGTGACACATTTAATACACCAGTAATCTTGTACCCACCAATATTTGGCACGTGAAACAAGAATAGACATTGGATCAGAGAAACAATGGGCACAACTCCAAGACTGATTACAATAAACTTTTTTACTTCTACTGGAGGATGCTTAGCACATTAAAAATTAATACATGTTGTCACAATGATTTGCCATAGCTTCTTGGTGTACGTGCAGTGTAAATTCTTCTATACACATATACTGTGAAGCCACAATCATGACTTCATAAAGGAATCTGTCATGAGCCAGCCCCTGGGTACCTCCAGGACACAGAAGACTCTGAGGCAGAACTTGAGGACACAGTGTAGCCAAAGTTGGTTGCTCCAGAGCAGGGGTAGGGAACCTGCGGCTCTCCAGATGTTCAGGAACTACAATTCCCATCAGCCTCTGTCAGCATGGCCAATTGGCCAATTGGCCATGCTGGTAGGGGCTGATGGGAATTGTAGTTCCTGAACATCTGGAGAGCCGCAGGTTCCCTACCCCTGCTCCAGAGGAAGACCTGGCAGCAGAGCCAACTCTCAGCCCTTCCCTGCTTGATGAGGAGCCTGCAGATCCTTCTAGGGAACCCAGTGATGAGCCATAAGCAGCTCCTTCAGAAGCAAAGAAGTGCTCATCTGGCAGCAAGATATAGGAGAATAGAAGTATCTCCAGCTGATGAGGATTAACTCCTTGCAGAATCCCAACCCCTGAGACAAGGTTCTCTGTATAAGCCTTGCTGTGAGCCTGCTTCTGCCTGGCTGCCACAAGTGTGGTTCCTGTTGCTTCTGTGTGCCTGGTCTGTGTGCCTGGTCTGTGTGCCTGGTCTGCTGCTGAGCTCCAGCCTGTTTGCCTGATCTCCTGTGCCATGACCTGTTGGACTGTGACCTGACTATGCCTCACCTGCCACCTGCCTTGACCTGTTGGATTGGACCTGACAATGCCCTGCCTGCCTACAAAACAGAATCTTCTAAAGTACAAAGTGATCCAGCTGTTCGGGAGTCCTATGGTCTTGGTGAGCTCCTACAAATTTGTAAGACGGAGCTGTTCCGCCGGGCCTTTGGAGAGTCCAGCCGCTGATGGTGCCCCCTTCCGCTGGCCCCTTTCGCTGGCCCTTCCGCCGGCCTCTACATCTGGGCCTATAACATCTATCTAGACCTACCGTTCTCCCTGGGGGTGGAAGAATTTAATATTAGGCACCGGGCGCCACCTACACCTATGCCTATATTTATTTTACATTTAAATGCTAATGTTTAGCTAGTTTTCGCTGCTTTTATAAGTTTTAGCCTATTTATGATGTTTTAAAATTGTATTTATTATCTGCTGTACACCGCCCAGAGCCCCTCGGGGATGGGGCGGTCTAGAAGCCCAAAGTATAAATAAATAAATAAATAAATAAGTGATTAAGAAATCCTGCTAAGGATTAAGAAGGAAATCCTCATAATTTAACAGGAAAATCTTAGGGGATAATAGTAACTCTATCCTTATACCTTGAGATATCTCCTTGACACATATTCCAGTATTGTACCACTCTACTGAATTCCCAGTATATATGTATAAAATGTGCCTTGACAGCAACAATGCCCTTTAGCCTCTGGATATAATTTTGTCCATTTAAGAGGTGTGTTAAGTGACTATATTGCTGCAAAATACTTTGTAGCAATCCAGCAGCATCAGGTTTATAGGAACTGAAGGGCAATATTTATGTAAGTAAAAGAACAACAAAGGAATAGATGAGGGACAGAATAGAAATTTGGCAAAACATTTATTCATTTATTAAATAGGCAGAGTTTCCGCCTTAATATTCCTAATGTAGGTTCTTCACAAACCCATTTTTCTTCCCAAGTCAGTTTCCCGATGAAATCAAGCCTCTTTTCTTTAGTTTGAGAACTAGGTATGTAGCACAGAGAAATGCCCATTTCTTTTTCAAACTTGCCCTAGAAGCTGACAGTGACAACACAGAAAGGAAACCTATAGGGATGCAAATGCGACAAGCTGCCAAAAAGCCCCTGCACTGACTCTCTGCAAGCCTCATATTTAGATAAGCTTTTTCTCTTAGAGCTGTCTGAGAGTTTGTGATAAGGTTTGGGGCAAAAACAATAACGTATGTAAATTGCAAGGTGTTTGGTGCTTTTCAAAGTAATGAATAGGCCCTTAATGGAAATTCTGTGGCTTTGCAAAATTAGATAAAAATTAAGATAGAAGGCAGAATGTGTATTCTTCTAGGGCTAAATTAATAGAATCGTCATTTAAGAAATATATGTTGAAAAGAGTGAAAAAAAGGTTTTTTGGTGTACCAGAACAAACTACTATGACTTGCTAGGAAATAGATGGCCTTCCCCGCCTTCAAATCTATTTTATGATGCCCTTGTGTATTTATTTTTTAGAATAAATTAAAACAATATAATAAAAATATTAATAGATGCATGTCCTCTCAAGACAATTCAGTCAAATAGTGTGAGGTGTACAGAACAATCTTTGATTTCAAAGGGATTTTATTACATTGAACACAACAGACTGCTTCAGAGAACAAGTTCTGTATGATTCTCATGGCATTATTCAGTGATTTATCTAATGAGAGACTCCTGCTTTTGCTGCAAGCCATAGTTAAATGCCCTGACTTAAACAGGGTTATAATAGTCTACAGCAAGAGATTGAGATGCAGAGCTTCAGACATTTAAAAAAGCCTCATAAAAACAGAATTATTGTGTAAACATGCTTAAAGACCTACTAGGAGAATGAGTCCCTGCTTCTCTTAGGCAAATCTGGCAAAAACATAAAGCTAATGCATCCATTATGAATCAGCTTTAATGGGTACAAATAGCTGCTTGTGCAAGTATTTTACTGGGTGAGCTGCATCTGAAAAACTCATTCACAGAAGATGTAGTAGCAGCTTTTATTAGAAATGCACTGTAAGGAGTACAGAAGCTTCTGGTTACAGAAGTTGCTGCAAAGGACTGTGCTCCAGTCTCTGTGTAACCAAAAGGCCCCAAATCTTCCACGCAAAATTTGAACCCTCAGAATAAAGTGATGTTTAACCATACAGTGGGTACAAATAAAGCACAGCAACTCTAGATAGTCAGTAATACTTAAAAGGACAAGGTAAGCATTATATGAATATAGAAAAATAGTTACTATTCAAAGAGAGAGAGATAAAAATGTATCATGCGAGGATTTTTCTTTCTCTTTGATTCATTTCCATAATTCTCCTAGTCTGAAAACAGATCTCTTCCACTTGTATACATGTATGTTCTTTTAAGCCTAGGCCCCCATTAAGTAATGCAGTCCATATGCTTATTATAACTGTGATGGCTATACTGAAGAACAGCAATGGTGAATTATAAGATTTAAGCAGTTTGTATTATCTTGACCACTTTAAAGCACATTCTGATGGCCAGGCACATAAGGGATGGGAGAAAGGGAGAGGGATAAGAATTATGCTCAGTCATAGCCAAAATGTCAAGATTTTATAGATCCATAAAAAAATCAAAAGAAGCAGTGAATACTTGGATACAAAACATTATTTTTTCCCATTGTTTCCAAGTGGAAATGGTCAGAGTTTTTTTCAGCAATTCAAGAAGGGATCTTTGCATAGCAATTCGAAAAGGGATCTTTGCACAGCTAGTCCACCATGAACTAGGTCAAGGTGGAACCTGTTAGGGCATTATCGGTATAGCCACCATGGAACTTTTGCTTCATTTCACTAAAACAAAACCTATGGTTGTTCCCAAAGAAGCGTTTAGGGAACAGAATTTGTACACATAAGTTTTTCACAATTTTCAGAAATTACAATACATTCCTTGCTCTTTTTCCTAAGACCAGGCATTACTACATAATCCTAGATGGCTGCTGCAAGGTATGATGGGAGGCTAATACTTTCACCACTGCTACCAAGAAAATCCCTAAGCCTTGGCTATACAACCATTGAAATTATTATATATGATTTTAATCAAGATGTTTGAAATGCAAGAGAAATTAAAACTGGAAAAATCGCTCCAGGATACTAGTGGACTGTTCCCATAAATCCCACACATGTATGGTTATTTAACTGTGTTATATATTCCTAATAATATACTTATACATTTCTAAAACCATGCAAGTGTCAGTGCGGGGTGGGGAGGAGTGAGGAAGTCAGTGAGCCAGAGCCAGATGAAGCAGTGGGAAGGCAAGGCAGTGAACCAGGACCATGTGAGTGTGGTGGGGAGATAGACGGAGAAGGCAGGCTGGGCAAGTCGGGGCCAGGCAAGTATTGTGGGGGGCAGGGGGAGAGAAAGGGAGGGGTGAGCCATATGAGCCAGGGCTCTTCAAGGCAGCAGGCAAGTTGAGGTTGGTGGGTCGGATGGGGCAGCCAAATGCACCTCCCATGTGATCATGGTCAGTGGCACCTGAGTTGCAAGAGACCCTCCAAGATACGCCCCTGCTCAGTAAATTGAAATACTATTAGTCTTGTACTATCTCTGTTATGAATCAATCCCTGGGTGTCAAAGACTCTGACATAGAGCCTGACATAGATAGTACAAGATACCATGGATCCAGAGCCAGCTCCTCATGAGGAGATACAGACAACACTCAGCTCTAAGCCCATCCCTGCCAGCTGAGGCAGAGCCTAATGCTGTGCACCTGGGAGAGCCATTAGTAAATTTAGACAAGCTGAGTAACGAGCCAGTTGCACAAAGGAGCCAGACAGAGGCTTCAGCTGCACAGCAAAAGGTGACGCTCATCTGACTGGCAAAAGGTTCTGTGAGCTAGAGGTATCTGCTTCTGATGAGGACTAAGTCCTTGCAGAAGCCTGGCCCATTAGCAGGGCATCTTACCTAAGCCTTTTCTTGGGCTTGCCTCGGCCTGGGTGTAAGTGTATGATTTCCTGAAAAGTACCAGGCTCTTCCTTGGCCTTTGACTCTGGTTTGTGCCTTGACCTCTGCCTACAAATGCCACCTGCCTTGACCCCTGGACTGCCTGACGTCTGCCTACATACCTTACTTGCCTGACCACTGCATTGTTGGATCTGTGCTACTTTGCACCATCTGACTTGGCACTTGAGCTGCTTAACCTGTGCAACCATCTTCTGGCTGCCTCAGTCATCTGCTAGCAGCCTAAATTTGAGTTTGTTTACTTTTAGTCAGGATAATAAATAAACAAACTAAGCATCTGTGCAATCCCTGAATAAGAGACACAGAGAAACTTGCCTGCCAATTCTATGCTTACAGTTTAAAGCTGTACCTGTTCTTCAAGTCTGAAGTCTTGGTAGCTTGATTTAAGAGGAGCATTTGGTTCAGCATTTGTGATGTGATGGGAAACCTGCAAGACAAAAGCACACACATACATATATCTGCAGAGATTCCACCTTATCATGAGCCTGAGCAGAAGATAGGAGGAAAGGAGTTATGAAGTTCATTTTGATCTTTACTTGCAAAAAATAAACCTGGGGTTTGTTTTCTTTTTGGAGGGGCTGTAATTAAAACTTCAAAGAACAATAATGTGAGAAGCTGAGGAACTATGGAATATCCTGTGGCTAGCATCTCACTGAGTTTGGTCTCTGCTCTGCTTACAAGACCTAAAGTGTGCAGGGACATAAGTCAAAGGGGTCTTGTCCTTCAGTGCTTAGCACTATGGTGATAGCCTTAAGTTGGGCAGAAAACTGCCTAGCAGAGAGATGGAAGATCTGTCTGGCACAGAAGCTCTCTCCTTTTCCTTTTTGTATTTTCCTTTTCTGTTGTATTTTTTTTTCTGTATTGTAAGCTGCTTTGGGCCCCCATTGAGAAGAAAGCAGGAGACAGACAAAGACCGATGGAAATAATAAACAGATATGATAAAGTAATAACCAGGAAAAAGTCCTTTAGAGCTGACAGAAGTCTTGGAAGAAATACTCCTGTACATTGAGAATGGGAGATAGAACAAGAATTTCACAGATGTACATGGAGGAGAGGTCAGTGTAGTATGCTTAAGTTCTACTTTTATAATTTAATAATTTTGTCTTTTTTCTGTTTAATAAGAGGGCAAAAGGTAAGAAACAGAAGGAGCTGAAATGAATGTAACAGCCAACTAATAGCAAACTATATCCTAATCTGTGGAGACTCTGGGTTGGGGCCAGATGGAGAGCCAAAAGGTGCTCCTGCATACTGACGGGTGGGAAGGATCACAAAAAAAAGAAAAGAAAAAGTTTTAAGTCAGAAAAGTAGGGGGGCTTGAAAATTCCCCAAACAGTCCACAGTAACCTGGAAGCACTGACACTAAGGAGGCAGGGAGCTGTAGCCATGGTAAAGGTGGGTTGGATAGGATGGGGTAAGCTATCATTGCTGCCATTGAGGTGGTGAAACTGGGACCAAGAGGGATGGCAGGGAATCCTTACCCTGCATTATGTGTGGGTCCCCACTTATTAATACATAATAACTTTGAATATCCTATAACACAACATACTCCCTCATGTAGTTCTTGTTTAAAATGAAACTTGGAGCTATACAGTGCAGCACTTTGCATCACTATCCACTTGTTTGTACTCAAAGATTACATGCTTTGTTGATCAAATAAGTATTATTATGCAACATGTTATGCAATCAAAGCTATTCAGCATAATTCTGTTCTCATACATAAATTAGGTATGTCTGTCAATTATGAACTACATACAATGACATGTACACATTTCCTTCTCTAAATATGAAGAGTGATGTGTTGCTGACATTTACAAATGGAAGGAATAGTTGGGGGAAAAACCCTGTCAGCCAGAGGTCTGTCAAGTATACTACCACCTGATATATTATAAATTGCTGCATTTCAGTGAATTGGCTAAAACCAACCGAAAATAATTCTACAGTACTGGGCAGCCAGAACTACACCAATAAAGGATCTATAGGATGTACTAGAAATTAAACACTAGCTCAGGTCTACCTTTCTTAAATGATCACATACAGGGCAATCCTAAGGAAAAATACACCATCCTAAATGTTAATGGAATTAGAAAGATGCAAATCTTTTTAGAATTGCATTCTTAGAATTCTATCCTTCAAATACAGTGAAATATCAAAACATTAATGCATTTGATGCATCAATAACAAGCAGTGTTTTTTAATATCTATTTTTGTACAATAGAATTGGGGTCACCCAGGTGACAGTGGAACCAATGGTGCTTAGGCTGTACTCTTCACCAAAATAGTTAAAATATGGAAAGAGAAGTCTGTTCTACCCATGCAATAGAATGATGTAGTAGAATGCTGAAGATACAGAATGGAAAATTCTACTTGATATAGGAGTGGTCTTGTGTTATCTGGGAAAATAATATTTTGTAGTACCACTCTGCATGTATGCGTGTGTGTGTGTGTGCGTGCACGCAAGCACCCCCCCCACACACACACGCACACGCGCACACACAAAACCCACGTACACACAGCCTTCCTAAAAGCAGAAAATGGAAATGCCAGGAATGGGCTGGCTGGAACTTATCCCACTAATTTCCTACTTTAGACTTTGTGAGGACTTGTTGGTTCTTCACAGTATTTTCCATCAACAGGTAGGGTGCATGGAATACTTTTTTGTGTTGGTCACAGTTTACTCTAGTTAAATGCCAAATAATGTTAACATATTCAATTTAGCAGAATACTTTTACCCTGCCATTATCTGCCATTCCATATTTCCTCCGTTAGCCATGGCAAAACTGTTGCATCTGGTCAGAATAACCTGTACTCTCTTAACTGGAATGTTGTTAATCACTAGATTAAAGCCTGTGACATATGTAATTGACATTAAAGAAACTCAGGTTAACAGTACTTATGTTTTCCTCCAAAGAGAGGAAGAGAGAATACCACAAAAGATTGTGGTATTCGCCCATATGGCAAAATCTCCTAATGACCACTGGCCATTTTAAAAGAAACACTATGTCCAATATTCTCCTGCTCAAGTTCTTCACCTACCTGTGAACCAGGAGGCCTGGGAGGCAGAGCAGGGGGCAGTGGTAGCCAGCCGGCCCTAGCTGATGAAATAAAGGGACAAAATAAACACATTTAATCAATGGAGCCCTCAGATGAAATGCACTGTTAGAGCCTTTTGGTTTGTGAACAATTCAAATCGAACAAATTCTGTCATTGTTGAAAGCAATGTTAAGTGAACAACATATGCTGTAGGTCATTGTACATAGCCCAGCCTATTTATATATTCAGTAAGAATACACCAAATACAGACAATAGATCATCTTTAGTGAAAGTTTAGTAGTGTGGTGCAAGAAAATGAAGCTTCCCTCAAGATTTCTGTTCTGTCACTAACACCCCACCATAAAAAACTGCAGCAATATCATGTGTGTATCTTAGAAAGCATACAAAATAAAATGTGATGTGAAAAAGTGCAGTTATACGGAAAACATCTGTGGATGGAATTGGATATTCTGGTTCTGGATGAGCTAGCTGTAGCTTTTAAATATTTTTGGCAGGAACTGAAGAGGGAAGAAACTCAACAACTGTCTTGTTTAGGCTATATAGTAACAAAAATAATTTAATCTTCTGTTCTGAGCCAATGATCTGAAATGCTAACATCCATGGTGGGACCATCTATTATATTTCTCAATCTGGATTCATTTAAATCCATAAACCTATGGGACCAAAACAGCAGAGAATATGAAGCTTTGTAAAGCAATTATGACACACAGATGATACATAAGTGGGGGACACACAAAGACTTGCAGCAGGCATCTAATTTCCCCTTCCCTCATATTCTTCCTTTTCTTGAAAGCCCCCACTTACCTGCTACCTTCTCTCCTTTCCACCCATTAGCCACCCTACCTTTATCTACAGAGGCTTTCCTCCCATTGGGCAAAGTGGGTAGTTGCCCAGGGCGCCCCCTTATGGGACGTTTGCAGGTTCATTTGTGGGATTTTTTTGTATTTTCAGTGTTTTTTCTGTTTTTGGCCTGCAGGGGGCACAGTTTTTAGTCTAGCAGCACCAAAAATTCAGGGATTTTTCAGGGGACTCTTCTGATGATATCACCCAGGTTTGGTGAGGTTTGGTTTAGGGAGTCCAAAGTTATGGACTCCCAAAAGGAGTGCCCCCATCTCCCATTGTTTCCAATGGGAGCTAATAGGAGATGGGGGCTACACCTTTGAGGGTCCATAACTTTGGACTCCCTGAATCAAACTTCACCAAACCTGGGTGGTATCATCAGTAGGGTCTCACGAAGATACTCTGAAATTTTGGTGCTGCTATCTTAATAATTGCACCTCTGACAGCAGGCACCCCCTAAATTTACCCAGATTCTCCTTTTAAATCCACCCCCTTCCTGACAGTGCTTGTTTTCTTTCTTTTGTTCTCTCAATGCCAAATAAAGGTTGTTGTTGTTGTTGTTGTTGTTGTTAAATCCACCCCCTTCGGCATGGATTTAAAGGGAGAATCTGAGGTCCCCAGTTTAAACACTGAAAGTGATGCTGTTTCAGGGTGGGGGAGAATCCACCCCAAAATAGCATCACTTTCAATGTTGTCTAAACTGGGGACCCCAGATTCTCCCTTTATGGTGGATTTAAAAGGAGAATCTGGGCTCCCTAGTTAAAACACCATTGAAAATGATGCTATTTGGGGGTGGATTCCAGCATCACTTGTTTAAACTAGGGAGCCCAGATTCTTCTTTTAAATCCACCTTAAAGGGAGAATCTGAGGTCCCCAGTTTAAATAACATTGAAAGTGATGCTGTTTCTCCCAATTGGGGGGAATTGGATACAACACCATAAAATGTTTTCATAGCAGTAATAAAACATTTTGAAAGCATTTTGAAAATGTTTTCCAAAAAATATTTCTGCTGTGTGGCATGGCCCATTGCTGTGTTCAGATTTGTGAGTTGGGGCATGTTCTATAATGTGATGGTGACTTTGAAACGACCTGGTGTAAAAAATCATTGTTTGGTCATGGTGGGGGAGGGTGGCCGCCCATGTGGGGGCATCAAACTCAGGTTTTGTCCAGGGCTCCAGTTTGCCTAGGTACGCCACTGTTTATCTACTTAACTTTTCCCTCCCTCTGGCAGCCTTTCCTTGGTAAAACTCTCTATGGTTCAAGCCACTGGGCTGTTGTGGGCCCAGCTGTGCAGCACTGGTTGCCAGGCCAGACCCAAGAGAGCACAAGGATTTACAAGGGAATTTTACCTTACAGGGTATGGTAAATTTCCTTTCCTCATGCCATTTTCCTTTTCTTCCTCCTGGCAATCTTCTTCTAGTTTGGTCACCATGGATTTTGAGTCTCTATACATCAACATTCCCTACAAAGACTGACTACAAGCCTTCATGAATAGCATCTTTGACAACACAACAGCTGACCTTTATTTATTTGTTTTATAGGCCGCCCTTTTCTGAAAGAGCTCAGAGCAGCTACCACATACCATTACAGTAGTGAACATCAATAGAATCAATAACAGGTCCAAAAACAGGGCATAGAGACCAAGGCTTCTCCTGATGTTGCCTTTTGGTACTGGCATTCAGAGGGTGGCTGAACATGGAGGTTCCCTTTGCCACTGTGCCTAACAAAGACCTCTATGAATCGGTCTAATCCCTTTTAAAGCTTTCTATGACTGTGGCCATTACTACATACTCTGGAAGTGAATTTCACATTTTACTTACTAAGTAAAACGTATTTTGTTTTGTGTTTCCTGAATCTACTGCTTGTCAGGTTCATTGTATATCCTTGAGTTCCAGTTTTCGGTGAGAGGGAGAAAATTCTTTTTCATCAACTCTTTCCATCTTGAGGATAATGTTATAAACCTTTATCATGTCCCCTCTTAGTTGTGTCTTTTCTAAATTGAAAACTCCAAGACTTTTAAATCTTTCCTCTTAGGAGCAGCAGTGGCGTAGTGGTTAAGAGCAGGTGTACTCTAATCTGGAGGAATCGGGTTTGATTCCCAGCTCTGCTGCCTGAGCTGTGGTGGCTTATCTGGGGAATTCAGATTAGCCTGTACATTCCAACAAATGCCAGCTGGGTAACCTTGAGCTAGTCACAGTTCTTCTGAGCTCTCTCAGCCCCACCCACCTCACAGGGTGTCTGTTGTGAGGGGGGGGGGAAAGGTAAGGAGTTTGTAAGCCCCTTTAAGTCTCCTATAGGAGAGAAAGGGGGGATATAAATCCAACTCTTCTTCTTCTTCTTAGGGGAAATGCTCCATCCTTCATACTGGAATAAGAGGATCCAGTATCTCCATTTCTTCTTGTATTTGCCAAAGGGAACTATGATTCTCAAAAGCTCCTACCCTGAAAATCCTGTTGGTTTCTAAGGTGCCACTGGAATTGAACCTAACTGTTCTACTGTAGACCAACTTGGTTACTTTCTGAAACTAAACAGATAAATGTATATTACACCACAATTATTACTGCACATGCCTTTATTAAAACATATGAAAACTGTTTTTAAAAGTTACATGTTCTCTTGTTAAAGAATTGTTTAGGTATGTACATTTATAAACTATAATGGAATAATAGAGATTTCTGGTTTTAAGGATTTATGGACAAGCTGCTGAATACAATTACTCTAACTCAATTCTGCTGAATACAATTCTAACAAACACACGTTAGGGATCTGTGTAACATGTGGGGAGGTGGAATCAAATATATTGAGATTTGTAAATGGCCAATAAAATCTGGCATCCGAAATATATTGTGCCTGGAATTGTCAGCTATTGGAATTCAGGTCAAGTTACCCATAAAAGCAACAAAAACATCTGTAGCATAAAAGGATTAATCATAGTAATCAAATATAAGAAAAATTTGTATTCTGTTACTGATGATATACTTTGTACAATTAGATAGGTTTTAAATGAAAACAGTATGAGTATAATGCTTTCACCCCTTGTTCTTTGTTCAAAATATACCTAATGAGAAACCTTTTTTCTGTTCATGTATATTTCATCAAATAACATGAGGCATTGATGTTAGGACTGGACATCAGCATTTGGAAGAGAAAGTTTAAGAGTATGGATATGTGCAAAACATTGAGGGGTCTGACTCACATGTTTGAAGTGCTTTTCATTACATGAAAACACACATTTGTGACATGTATTCTGTGAGAACCCAATGCTAGAGATATTAACTTACCCAGGTAGAAGCCAGCTTGGTATAGTACAGTGATGGCGAACCTTTTCGAGACCGAGTGCCCAAACTGCAACCCAAAACCCACTTATTTATTACAAAGTGCCAATGCGGCAATTTAACCTGAATAACCCCCTTGAGCAGGGGCCAGCCTAGATGTGGAAAGGGGAAATCACCCCCCCCACACACACACACATCTAGGCTGGCCTGGGCCGCTGGACTTGATGTGTGTGCACCTTAGCAAGCAGGGAGGACTCGGCTGGCGGGCCTGGTGCCTGTGCTCCACAAGACGAACTCTGTGCGCGCGTGTCCACAGAGAGGGCTCTGAGTGCCACCTCTGGCACCGGTGCCGTAGGTTCGCCACCACTGGTATAGTAGCTAAGAGCAGCAGACTGTAATACGGAGAACCAGGTTTGATTTCCTACTCTACCACATGAAATCTACTGGGTGAACTTGTTCTCACCACAGTTCTGTCAGAACGCTCTCTCAGCACTACCTATTGTGGGAGTTGGGAGGCAATTGTAAGTTGCTTCAAGACTCTTTATGATAGAGAAGATAGCGCGGAGCATAAAAACCAACTCTTCTATTAACTAGTATTTTTGTTCCACTCTTCCCTTAAGAAATTCAGGGTGGTGTGAATGACTTTTCCATATTTTTCTCAACAGCATTTTAAAGCAGTAGCATAATGTCCATTGGGCAATATGGGCAGCTGCCCAGGGCTCAGGAATTTTGCAGGGCATGCTCCTGCGTTTTATTTGTTTGTGTTTTTCACATGTCGGCCTGCAGGGGGTGCACCTTTAGAGATATTGGCACCAAAATTTCAGGGTATCATAAGGAGACTGTCCTGATGATGCCTCCCAAGTCTGGTACAGTTTAGTTCAGGGAGTCTAAAGTTATGGACCCCCAAACGGTGGGGTCCCTGAAATTTCGGTGAAATACCCTGAAATTTCGGTGTCACTAGCTTAACAATTGCTTCCCTAACAGGCACCCCCAGAAATTTGCACAAGAATCTTACTTCTGCATTGATTTTTTTCCATTGATGTCAATGGGGAATTTCTGGTGCAGCCTGTGGGGTGAACATTTCTGAAGGCACAGTCACAGAACTTTCAGGGTATCTTCAGGAGACTGTCCTGATGACACCCCCCAAGTTTGGTGAAGTTTGATTCAGGGGGGCTAAAGTTATGGACCCTCAAAGGGGCAGCCTCTATCTTCTATTAGCTCCCATTGGAAACAATGAGGGATGGGGCACCCCTTTTAGGAGTCCATTAACTTTGTGCCCCCTGAACCAAACTTCACCAAACTTGGGGAGTGTCATCAGGACGGTCTCCTGAAGATACCCTGAAATTGTGGTATCACTAGCTTTAAAAATGCTATTTTTTGTGGAACCCAGCAGGCTTCATGTGCTGGAGCAATGATACCCTGAAATTTTGGTGCCAATATCTCTAAAAATACGCCCCCTGCAGGCCCAAATGCGAAAAACACCAAAAAATAAAAACGCATCCGAGAATCTTGGATGTTACCGCAAGTTCAGATCACGCAGAGTTCGGAGGGGGCGGGCTCGGGCCCTTGGCCCTCCAAGCACCTCCGAACCAGCTCAGCTCGGCCTGATCCATGGATTGGACCAAGCTGAGCCAAACTGCCAAGCCTGTACTCTGCCTCTTGTCAGCCCTGCTGCTTCCTTGAGTGGATCTTTGTGTGGTGGCAGGACTAGCACCTGGCCGACCCACCGACCATGCCACTCTCCCCTGGATGCCGCTGCTGCCCGCCACCGCACACCCGCCCCCTGCATCTCATGCCCTTTCGCCGGTAAGGGGGGCACCTAAGTTCAGCCGGCAGGAAGGCGGAAGCCACAAGCCACCAGGGAAGGAAGATAATCCAGTTAACTTCCTGTCTGAATGGGAACTGTCAGGACATAATATCAGCCTAACCACTACACCACACAAGCTTGAGACATTTAGACAGATCAGTATTATGTGTCGATGAGTCTTGGCTAATGGTAGCTCCTAGGTGTGATTCACCCATCCACAAAAGATCACCATTTCATATACTAGTGTTCATTACGGGGACATGCTGTTAACATGATCAAGTTTACTTCCCTATCAAGCAATTTTTCTGAGAGTTGTTCACATTTGGTGTTGTTGTTTTTTTGCATTACAATGTCTCCTCAGTTGCTTTTAATAGGTACAGCCTGATTGTAAGTAAAGGCAATTGCCACTCATAATCCATAAATATAAACATCCACCATACAGTAACATCCTCTGTACCCTCGTTTCTAATGGAAAACCATGGCAGTTTTATCAGGGGAATTGCCTTCATTCTGCCTGCTCTTTAATACAACTGACAGAAAAAAAGCCAGGCAATTTCAGCAGGGGTGTGAATTTCCTTCTTCAAAGAATGACCCTACAATAGTTTTGCTAGTATGCACACTGATACCCTTTTGAATAAAAATAATGTTCTAAATAAGTTAAGAAAGATAATCTGGGTTTGTGTATGGTTTTGCCTGTTATGAAGCCTCAAGTACCAATACTCCAAGGATTGGTTCACACATACACCTATGCCAAAGACATTATGGTGTTTGAATTATCTGATGCAATGACTATAACTCAATGACAACACATGTCAGTGTTCCATGATGGTTACACACAAATCATACATGTGCCAGGAACCAACAACTCCCTGATACATGCAATGGAGACAGGGAACCAGATACGAATCATCATGTTACAGTTTGCATGTAAATTATACTGTCATTTCAGCGCAAAAGCTTTCTGCAAAGAAGCTTTGAAACGTGTGAAGCAGTGTCTAAATTAACGGAGTGACATCAAGAGAGCCTAAAGGTGCTTTGAATGAGGGATTACCAATACAGGTGCAACTTTTATTTTCCTAAATGAATTAGAATCCTTTCTTAGTTAACTAGGATAAAATTTCAAAACTTCATTCATTGCCCTTATTGCTAAGAACTTGCTATAAGCACAATGACACATTTCTTGCATAGTCTGTATCTTAAGTGATAACTTTGCATCTGTACTCAACAATCTCCTGGGAAAGAACAGTAATTTGCAGGTTTTTAAAAGTAGAGTAAGCTAGGATTACATCCAAGTCCCAAATATCATATGCATTATGCTTGCAGCTGTGCCAAACTACAGAACGTTTCACTTCAATTTCAACTGGCAGTATTCCGCTTTCCCTTTAATAGACTATATTTTGAGGGGGAAATCTCCAAAACATCTTGTTCAGCTTTGAAAAATATGCTGTAACTGGGAGTTAGCATTTTATGCAAACAAAATACTCAGACCAGGCATGTTTGACCCAGTTTCCTGCTTTTTAATCCTAAAATTTTAATTCAAGCTACTCATGAAATATGCATTAAGCCCTGCTGTTTCAAAATATCTTTGACATATTTGAAAGAAGTCATGCTTATGCAAGTACTGTTCCCAAAGAAAATCCAGAGCTCTCAGGACATGATATCAGCAAAAGCTCTTTTCAAAGGGGAAATGGCAACACCACAATCACAGAGGTCCTTCTCCAATACTGCAGCCCACAAAAAAAGAGTCCATTACAAAACACGTGACTTAGGGATACAGAGAAATGAACACTGTCTTTCTGTGTAATCTGCAAGTTAATGACAAGAACTGCATGAAGATATAAATTTTGGAACTATAATATATTCAGCTTGCAGATTTTATTCCATTGTCTTTTAGTCAGATTTCAGAGGGGGACTATAGAGAGCTAGAGAGATAGCTAGGTCAGGACCGTAAACATTTCTACTGGACTGCTGCTATCCCACTCATGTGTAGACTGCAACTCTTGGGAAGTCTTCTTTCCTTCTGGTTAACAGCTTCTTTCTCTCTTGGGCCATTTCTGCACGGCGTTGATGGGGGCTGGGTCGGCGCATTCCGCGCCGACCCAACCCCCCTGGGACCGTTTGCACGAACAGTCCCAGAAACAGCCGGGCAGACTGCGCCGCGGAGCACCGTCGCCCGGCCGACCCGGCGTGTCCCTGTCCCTGGCATGTCGCCGAGGCCTGGGGACACCCCCCCCCGGCCCTGCGCACCTACTTCAGCGTTGCAGGGCAGGGGGGCATGTCCCCAGGCCTCGGAGATGCCCCGGAGGACCGGAGACAAGGTAAGTGCAGGGTGGGAGTGGGGGAAGGAGGTGCCTGGAAGCTGCTGCCGGCTCCAAGCCGGCGTTTCCAAGAAACCTCACTTGCCCAGCGAGGTTTGGAAACGCTGGCTTTGCGCCGGTCGGGAGGCGTGAGGGCGGCATGGCTGCGCAGCTGCTGCGCCCCCTGTGCGAATGGCTCCCTGGGGACAGCGTTTTTGCCGTCTCCAGGCCGCCATAAAACGCCCGTGCGGAAAGGGCCTTGGTCTTCTCCATATCTTGCAAATATTAGATATGGATGCTAGAGATGTTTCTTGCACCTTCATCCATCCTAGTTAATTAGACTAGAATCCTATCTATTTCCCCAGCCTGTCTAGAATTGAGTTCTCACAACGAAGGACTCATATTAACCTTATATCGGATAAATCTGCTGAGATAGGCACATATTTAACTACCACAAAAATGTGGCTTAATACTAATTCTAATTGTTTCCAATTCAGTAGTAGTGAAGGAGCTCTAATTTCTAAAGATATGTTCATTTCTGGTCTGTGTTGACAGCCTTTTGTTTCAGATTCTTGACAGCCTTTAGTTTCAGCTTCTTGACAGCCTTTAGTTTCAGATTAAAAAGTACCTCACTTCAAAACAGCATGGCCAGGCAATTAAAGAATTGCAACAACAGGCAATTTGCAGAGATCCAAAAAATTCCTCCTTGGCCCCTGAAGGCATCTGGCTACTCTGCTCTGGGCAGCTGCATCAAAGTTACAAGCGACTGCAACCAGCTCCAACAGCTGAGACCAGTGGAGTACAACAAATGACACCCAATGTCTCATTTGAAATATAGGATCTGGAACAACGACATCCGCAAACATGATCAACTCTTCTTTAATGCAGATCTATATTAGATATTGCTGTTTCAGAATAAGTACACATACATATTTTCCTAATAAGGTTTGAAAACTTTTCTCCAGATCATCACATTCTGTGGTATCAAGGTTTTAAGAATATCAGTTTTAATTTGTTTGGTCCAGAACTTTTCAGGACACATTTATAAACGCTGCTCAGAAAAAATAAAAAGGGAAGGTCAATGTTAGTTCAATATTAACTGTTTAGCTGAGAACTTTACATTTTTAAGAGTGGGGATTGTCATATTACATAATGATACTGTGTCTGTTCAAATTGATCAACATTGCCCAAACAAAAATAAAACGCTTCTGAATATACTTGTACCAGTAATTTCATGTGCCACTGTTAGATCATGTTAGTATCCAGGCACAGAATATCAAAATATACTAAGCTAATGCCCAAGATGATAAGCTATATTTCTCACAACACAGTTATTTCTTCTTCTTTTTTTGCCTAGAAACAGGACATTATGTTGCTGCTTTCCTATCAGTGTATTCTCATTACTGTGTTTTGGTTTTCTGACTTTTCTCCCAAATTCTATTTTGTTTGCAACACTGGAATTTGAATTTCAACACTGTCTTCAGTGTTCAACTTCCAGTATCTTTTAAAAATGCAACGTCTATCTGAAATGTTTAAAAGGTCTATGATAGGACAAGCAGTCCCTCAGATATGTGATCCCAGGTCATGAAGGGCTTATTACTTTTAAAGTAATGAATTAAATGAATAAGCAAACTGGAAGCCAGTGCAACCACTTAAAAAATTATTCTCAAATCAGCAGATACCCACAAGCAATTTCATTCTGCAGTAGCTTAAGCTTTTACATTGAGAGCATATGCATATACTCAGAACATGTACAAGTTCTCAAGAGGAAAGAGGAAGGTATTGTACTGGGATATCCAGTATTTTTCCATCAACAGCACTCTCGCCAGTCAAGTATGTTAAACAAAACTGTACATTTAACTCTTCTTTATACCTGTAGAGGTAGAAGCTTACTGTGCATTCCCCTTGCTATTACAAAAAGTCAAAGGAAAACCGCAGGTGCTACTGAGCTCCCATTTCATGTGCATTTGTGAGCTTCAGGAAAGAGCTAACTCTGCTTTGCAAAAAGCACTACTTATGTAGATAGCAAAATGAACAAGGGTTAAATGTATACACTTTCAAAAGATGTTTGTATGCATGCAAAACATTATGTATGTGGTTATGCCTCCACAGTCACATGCAGCAAGGGAGCTATACATTATTTCACTTGATTCTCTGCAATTATGCATTGATCCAGTGCAATGCTTGGCTTCATTCTATATGATCCTCAGGTTCACTAATATTAGAGCCACCCATTCATCTCAATCCGTTTACTGCAATATTTTCCAGTGCCAAAACTTTCTACATGAATGGGGTCTTGCCATTTAGGGCTCGGGGTTGCCATAAAGAAGCGCAGAGAAAGAACCCGGGCCTGTCTCCAGCACCATGCTTTCACTTCCCATGGCTCCCAGCAATTTGCTTCATTTAGACCTAGTCTGAGTAACTAAATATTGTTTCCAATATCTTAATTTAAGCAAAGCCTTCAGTGTTCTGTGGGTAGGCTTTCTTGATTTTCATCCAGCCACGCTAATACTTTTAAGATTAGTTTGGGTCACCACCTTTCTTAACCCAATCTACCGATCAGACTATTAAACACAGCATGATTAGCAAGAACACAGCATTCGAATTCAGCATGAGGCAAATTGTTGGCACCTAACGGCTGTTATGTTCAAGAAATTAACAGCCATTGCACAGCCTGCTGCAGAAGGAGCAGCACAAGGCTAGCCCAGTTGGGAAAAAAACAAGAGTGATCTAAAAAAAAGCATCCATGAATCCCTGCAGTTTTCTGTGTTCCTGCTTTACGTTCCACAATGCCACCCCCCCCCCCCCCCCCCCCCCCCCCCCCCCCCCCCCCCCCCCCCCCCCCCCCCCCCCCCCCCCCCCCCCCCCCCCCCCCCCCCCCCCCCCCCCTCCCCCCCCCCCCCCCCCCCCCCCCCCCCCCCAACCCCCCCCCCCCCCCCCCCCCCACCGCCCCACCCCCGCCCCCCCCCCCCCCCACCCCCCCACCCCCTCTCCCCCCAGCCCCCCACCCCCCCCACCCCGCCCCTCCGCCCAGCCCCGCCCCACCCACCCGCCCCCCCGCCCACCCCCCTCCCCCCCCTCCCCCCCCCCCCCCCACCCCCCCCCCCCCCCACCCCCCCCCCCCCCCACCCCCCCCCCCCCCCACCCCCCCCCCCCCCCACCCCCCCCCCCCCCCACCCCCCCCCCCCCCCACCCCCCCCCCCCCCCACCCCCCCCCCCCCCCACCCCCCCCCCCCCCCACCCCCCCCCCCCCCCACCCCCCCCCCCCCCCACCCCCCCCCCCCCCCACCCCCCCCCCCCCCCACCCCCCCCCCCCCCCACCCCCCCCCCCCCCCACCCCCCCCCCCCCCCACCCCCCCCCCCCCCCACCCCCCCCCCCCCCCACCCCCCCCCCCCCCCACCCCCCCCCCCCCCCACCCCCCCCCCCCCCCACCCCCCCCCCCCCCCACCCCCCCCCCCCCCCACCCCCCCCCCCCCCCACCCCCCCCCCCCCCCACCCCCCCCCCCCCCCACCCCCCCCCCCCCCCACCCCCCCCCCCCCCCACCCCCCCCCCCCCCCACCCCCCCCCCCCCCCACCCCCCCCCCCCCCCACCCCCCCCCCCCCCCACCCCCCCCCCCCCCCACCCCCCCCCCCCCCCACCCCCCCCCCCCCCCACCCCCCCCCCCCCCCACCCCCCCCCCCCCCCACCCCCCCCCCCCCCCACCCCCCCCCCCCCCCACCCCCCCCCCCCCCCACCCCCCCCCCCCCCCACCCCCCCCCCCCCCCACCCCCCCCCCCCCCCACCCCCCCCCCCCCCCACCCCCCCCCCCCCCCACCCCCCCCCCCCCCCACCCCCCCCCCCCCCCACCCCCCCCCCCCCCCACCCCCCCCCCCCCCCACCCCCCCCCCCCCCCACCCCCCCCCCCCCCCACCCCCCCCCCCCCCCACCCCCCCCCCCCCCCACCCCCCCCCCCCCCCACCCCCCCCCCCCCCCACCCCCCCCCCCCCCCACCCCCCCCCCCCCCCACCCCCCCCCCCCCCCACCCCCCCCCCCCCCCACCCCCCCCCCCCCCCACCCCCCCCCCCCCCCACCCCCCCCCCCCCCCACCCCCCCCCCCCCCCACCCCCCCCCCCCCCCACCCCCCCCCCCCCCCACCCCCCCCCCCCCCCACCCCCCCCCCCCCCCACCCCCCCCCCCCCCCACCCCCCCCCCCCCCCACCCCCCCCCCCCCCCACCCCCCCCCCCCCCCACCCCCCCCCCCCCCCACCCCCCCCCCCCCCCACCCCCCCCCCCCCCCACCCCCCCCCCCCCCCACCCCCCCCCCCCCCCACCCCCCCCCCCCCCCACCCCCCCCCCCCCCCACCCCCCCCCCCCCCCACCCCCCCCCCCCCCCACCCCCCCCCCCCCCCACCCCCCCCCCCCCCCACCCCCCCCCCCCCCCACCCCCCCCCCCCCCCACCCCCCCCCCCCCCCACCCCCCCCCCCCCCCACCCCCCCCCCCCCCCACCCCCCCCCCCCCCCACCCCCCCCCCCCCCCACCCCCCCCCCCCCCCACCCCCCCCCCCCCCCACCCCCCCCCCCCCCCACCCCCCCCCCCCCCCACCCCCCCCCCCCCCCACCCCCCCCCCCCCCCACCCCCCCCCCCCCCCACCCCCCCCCCCCCCCACCCCCCCCCCCCCCCACCCCCCCCCCCCCCCACCCCCCCCCCCCCCCACCCCCCCCCCCCCCCACCCCCCCCCCCCCCCACCCCCCCCCCCCCCCACCCCCCCCCCCCCCCACCCCCCCCCCCCCCCACCCCCCCCCCCCCCCACCCCCCCCCCCCCCCACCCCCCCCCCCCCCCACCCCCCCCCCCCCCCACCCCCCCCCCCCCCCACCCCCCCCCCCCCCCACCCCCCCCCCCCCCCACCCCCCCCCCCCCCCACCCCCCCCCCCCCCCACCCCCCCCCCCCCCCACCCCCCCCCCCCCCCACCCCCCCCCCCCCCCACCCCCCCCCCCCCCCACCCCCCCCCCCCCCCACCCCCCCCCCCCCCCACCCCCCCCCCCCCCCACCCCCCCCCCCCCCCACCCCCCCCCCCCCCCACCCCCCCCCCCCCCCACCCCCCCCCCCCCCCACCCCCCCCCCCCCCCACCCCCCCCCCCCCCCACCCCCCCCCCCCCCCACCCCCCCCCCCCCCCACCCCCCCCCCCCCCCACCCCCCCCCCCCCCCACCCCCCCCCCCCCCCACCCCCCCCCCCCCCCACCCCCCCCCCCCCCCACCCCCCCCCCCCCCCACCCCCCCCCCCCCCCACCCCCCCCCCCCCCCACCCCCCCCCCCCCCCACCCCCCCCCCCCCCCACCCCCCCCCCCCCCCACCCCCCCCCCCCCCCACCCCCCCCCCCCCCCACCCCCCCCCCCCCCCACCCCCCCCCCCCCCCACCCCCCCCCCCCCCCACCCCCCCCCCCCCCCACCCCCCCCCCCCCCCACCCCCCCCCCCCCCCACCCCCCCCCCCCCCCACCCCCCCCCCCCCCCACCCCCCCCCCCCCCCACCCCCCCCCCCCCCCACCCCCCCCCCCCCCCACCCCCCCCCCCCCCCACCCCCCCCCCCCCCCACCCCCCCCCCCCCCCACCCCCCCCCCCCCCCACCCCCCCCCCCCCCCACCCCCCCCCCCCCCCACCCCCCCCCCCCCCCACCCCCCCCCCCCCCCACCCCCCCCCCCCCCCACCCCCCCCCCCCCCCACCCCCCCCCCCCCCCACCCCCCCCCCCCCCCACCCCCCCCCCCCCCCACCCCCCCCCCCCCCCACCCCCCCCCCCCCCCACCCCCCCCCCCCCCCACCCCCCCCCCCCCCCACCCCCCCCCCCCCCCACCCCCCCCCCCCCCCACCCCCCCCCCCCCCCACCCCCCCCCCCCCCCACCCCCCCCCCCCCCCACCCCCCCCCCCCCCCACCCCCCCCCCCCCCCACCCCCCCCCCCCCCCACCCCCCCCCCCCCCCACCCCCCCCCCCCCCCACCCCCCCCCCCCCCCACCCCCCCCCCCCCCCACCCCCCCCCCCCCCCACCCCCCCCCCCCCCCACCCCCCCCCCCCCCCACCCCCCCCCCCCCCCACCCCCCCCCCCCCCCACCCCCCCCCCCCCCCACCCCCCCCCCCCCCCACCCCCCCCCCCCCCCACCCCCCCCCCCCCCCACCCCCCCCCCCCCCCACCCCCCCCCCCCCCCACCCCCCCCCCCCCCCACCCCCCCCCCCCCCCACCCCCCCCCCCCCCCACCCCCCCCCCCCCCCACCCCCCCCCCCCCCCACCCCCCCCCCCCCCCACCCCCCCCCCCCCCCACCCCCCCCCCCCCCCACCCCCCCCCCCCCCCACCCCCCCCCCCCCCCACCCCCCCCCCCCCCCACCCCCCCCCCCCCCCACCCCCCCCCCCCCCCACCCCCCCCCCCCCCCACCCCCCCCCCCCCCCACCCCCCCCCCCCCCCACCCCCCCCCCCCCCCACCCCCCCCCCCCCCCACCCCCCCCCCCCCCCACCCCCCCCCCCCCCCACCCCCCCCCCCCCCCACCCCCCCCCCCCCCCACCCCCCCCCCCCCCCACCCCCCCCCCCCCCCACCCCCCCCCCCCCCCACCCCCCCCCCCCCCCACCCCCCCCCCCCCCCACCCCCCCCCCCCCCCACCCCCCCCCCCCCCCACCCCCCCCCCCCCCCACCCCCCCCCCCCCCCACCCCCCCCCCCCCCCACCCCCCCCCCCCCCCACCCCCCCCCCCCCCCACCCCCCCCCCCCCCCACCCCCCCCCCCCCCCACCCCCCCCCCCCCCCACCCCCCCCCCCCCCCACCCCCCCCCCCCCCCACCCCCCCCCCCCCCCACCCCCCCCCCCCCCCACCCCCCCCCCCCCCCACCCCCCCCCCCCCCCACCCCCCCCCCCCCCCACCCCCCCCCCCCCCCACCCCCCCCCCCCCCCACCCCCCCCCCCCCCCACCCCCCCCCCCCCCCACCCCCCCCCCCCCCCACCCCCCCCCCCCCCCACCCCCCCCCCCCCCCACCCCCCCCCCCCCCCACCCCCCCCCCCCCCCACCCCCCCCCCCCCCCACCCCCCCCCCCCCCCACCCCCCCCCCCCCCCACCCCCCCCCCCCCCCACCCCCCCCCCCCCCCACCCCCCCCCCCCCCCACCCCCCCCCCCCCCCACCCCCCCCCCCCCCCACCCCCCCCCCCCCCCACCCCCCCCCCCCCCCACCCCCCCCCCCCCCCACCCCCCCCCCCCCCCACCCCCCCCCCCCCCCACCCCCCCCCCCCCCCACCCCCCCCCCCCCCCACCCCCCCCCCCCCCCACCCCCCCCCCCCCCCACCCCCCCCCCCCCCCACCCCCCCCCCCCCCCACCCCCCCCCCCCCCCACCCCCCCCCCCCCCCACCCCCCCCCCCCCCCACCCCCCCCCCCCCCCACCCCCCCCCCCCCCCACCCCCCCCCCCCCCCACCCCCCCCCCCCCCCACCCCCCCCCCCCCCCACCCCCCCCCCCCCCCACCCCCCCCCCCCCCCACCCCCCCCCCCCCCCACCCCCCCCCCCCCCCACCCCCCCCCCCCCCCACCCCCCCCCCCCCCCACCCCCCCCCCCCCCCACCCCCCCCCCCCCCCACCCCCCCCCCCCCCCACCCCCCCCCCCCCCCACCCCCCCCCCCCCCCACCCCCCCCCCCCCCCACCCCCCCCCCCCCCCACCCCCCCCCCCCCCCACCCCCCCCCCCCCCCACCCCCCCCCCCCCCCACCCCCCCCCCCCCCCACCCCCCCCCCCCCCCACCCCCCCCCCCCCCCACCCCCCCCCCCCCCCACCCCCCCCCCCCCCCACCCCCCCCCCCCCCCACCCCCCCCCCCCCCCACCCCCCCCCCCCCCCACCCCCCCCCCCCCCCACCCCCCCCCCCCCCCACCCCCCCCCCCCCCCACCCCCCCCCCCCCCCACCCCCCCCCCCCCCCACCCCCCCCCCCCCCCACCCCCCCCCCCCCCCACCCCCCCCCCCCCCCACCCCCCCCCCCCCCCACCCCCCCCCCCCCCCACCCCCCCCCCCCCCCACCCCCCCCCCCCCCCACCCCCCCCCCCCCCCACCCCCCCCCCCCCCCACCCCCCCCCCCCCCCACCCCCCCCCCCCCCCACCCCCCCCCCCCCCCACCCCCCCCCCCCCCCACCCCCCCCCCCCCCCACCCCCCCCCCCCCCCACCCCCCCCCCCCCCCACCCCCCCCCCCCCCCACCCCCCCCCCCCCCCACCCCCCCCCCCCCCCACCCCCCCCCCCCCCCACCCCCCCCCCCCCCCACCCCCCCCCCCCCCCACCCCCCCCCCCCCCCACCCCCCCCCCCCCCCACCCCCCCCCCCCCCCACCCCCCCCCCCCCCCACCCCCCCCCCCCCCCACCCCCCCCCCCCCCCACCCCCCCCCCCCCCCACCCCCCCCCCCCCCCACCCCCCCCCCCCCCCACCCCCCCCCCCCCCCACCCCCCCCCCCCCCCACCCCCCCCCCCCCCCACCCCCCCCCCCCCCCACCCCCCCCCCCCCCCACCCCCCCCCCCCCCCACCCCCCCCCCCCCCCACCCCCCCCCCCCCCCACCCCCCCCCCCCCCCACCCCCCCCCCCCCCCACCCCCCCCCCCCCCCACCCCCCCCCCCCCCCACCCCCCCCCCCCCCCACCCCCCCCCCCCCCCACCCCCCCCCCCCCCCACCCCCCCCCCCCCCCACCCCCCCCCCCCCCCACCCCCCCCCCCCCCCACCCCCCCCCCCCCCCACCCCCCCCCCCCCCCACCCCCCCCCCCCCCCACCCCCCCCCCCCCCCACCCCCCCCCCCCCCCACCCCCCCCCCCCCCCACCCCCCCCCCCCCCCACCCCCCCCCCCCCCCACCCCCCCCCCCCCCCACCCCCCCCCCCCCCCACCCCCCCCCCCCCCCACCCCCCCCCCCCCCCACCCCCCCCCCCCCCCACCCCCCCCCCCCCCCACCCCCCCCCCCCCCCACCCCCCCCCCCCCCCACCCCCCCCCCCCCCCACCCCCCCCCCCCCCCACCCCCCCCCCCCCCCACCCCCCCCCCCCCCCACCCCCCCCCCCCCCCACCCCCCCCCCCCCCCACCCCCCCCCCCCCCCACCCCCCCCCCCCCCCACCCCCCCCCCCCCCCACCCCCCCCCCCCCCCACCCCCCCCCCCCCCCACCCCCCCCCCCCCCCACCCCCCCCCCCCCCCACCCCCCCCCCCCCCCACCCCCCCCCCCCCCCACCCCCCCCCCCCCCCACCCCCCCCCCCCCCCACCCCCCCCCCCCCCCACCCCCCCCCCCCCCCACCCCCCCCCCCCCCCACCCCCCCCCCCCCCCACCCCCCCCCCCCCCCACCCCCCCCCCCCCCCACCCCCCCCCCCCCCCACCCCCCCCCCCCCCCACCCCCCCCCCCCCCCACCCCCCCCCCCCCCCACCCCCCCCCCCCCCCACCCCCCCCCCCCCCCACCCCCCCCCCCCCCCACCCCCCCCCCCCCCCACCCCCCCCCCCCCCCACCCCCCCCCCCCCCCACCCCCCCCCCCCCCCACCCCCCCCCCCCCCCACCCCCCCCCCCCCCCACCCCCCCCCCCCCCCACCCCCCCCCCCCCCCACCCCCCCCCCCCCCCACCCCCCCCCCCCCCCACCCCCCCCCCCCCCCACCCCCCCCCCCCCCCACCCCCCCCCCCCCCCACCCCCCCCCCCCCCCACCCCCCCCCCCCCCCACCCCCCCCCCCCCCCACCCCCCCCCCCCCCCACCCCCCCCCCCCCCCACCCCCCCCCCCCCCCACCCCCCCCCCCCCCCACCCCCCCCCCCCCCCACCCCCCCCCCCCCCCACCCCCCCCCCCCCCCACCCCCCCCCCCCCCCACCCCCCCCCCCCCCCACCCCCCCCCCCCCCCACCCCCCCCCCCCCCCACCCCCCCCCCCCCCCACCCCCCCCCCCCCCCACCCCCCCCCCCCCCCACCCCCCCCCCCCCCCACCCCCCCCCCCCCCCACCCCCCCCCCCCCCCACCCCCCCCCCCCCCCACCCCCCCCCCCCCCCACCCCCCCCCCCCCCCACCCCCCCCCCCCCCCACCCCCCCCCCCCCCCACCCCCCCCCCCCCCCACCCCCCCCCCCCCCCACCCCCCCCCCCCCCCACCCCCCCCCCCCCCCACCCCCCCCCCCCCCCACCCCCCCCCCCCCCCACCCCCCCCCCCCCCCACCCCCCCCCCCCCCCACCCCCCCCCCCCCCCACCCCCCCCCCCCCCCACCCCCCCCCCCCCCCACCCCCCCCCCCCCCCACCCCCCCCCCCCCCCACCCCCCCCCCCCCCCACCCCCCCCCCCCCCCACCCCCCCCCCCCCCCACCCCCCCCCCCCCCCACCCCCCCCCCCCCCCACCCCCCCCCCCCCCCACCCCCCCCCCCCCCCACCCCCCCCCCCCCCCACCCCCCCCCCCCCCCACCCCCCCCCCCCCCCACCCCCCCCCCCCCCCACCCCCCCCCCCCCCCACCCCCCCCCCCCCCCACCCCCCCCCCCCCCCACCCCCCCCCCCCCCCACCCCCCCCCCCCCCCACCCCCCCCCCCCCCCACCCCCCCCCCCCCCCACCCCCCCCCCCCCCCACCCCCCCCCCCCCCCACCCCCCCCCCCCCCCACCCCCCCCCCCCCCCACCCCCCCCCCCCCCCACCCCCCCCCCCCCCCACCCCCCCCCCCCCCCACCCCCCCCCCCCCCCACCCCCCCCCCCCCCCACCCCCCCCCCCCCCCACCCCCCCCCCCCCCCACCCCCCCCCCCCCCCACCCCCCCCCCCCCCCACCCCCCCCCCCCCCCACCCCCCCCCCCCCCCACCCCCCCCCCCCCCCACCCCCCCCCCCCCCCACCCCCCCCCCCCCCCACCCCCCCCCCCCCCCACCCCCCCCCCCCCCCACCCCCCCCCCCCCCCACCCCCCCCCCCCCCCACCCCCCCCCCCCCCCACCCCCCCCCCCCCCCACCCCCCCCCCCCCCCACCCCCCCCCCCCCCCACCCCCCCCCCCCCCCACCCCCCCCCCCCCCCACCCCCCCCCCCCCCCACCCCCCCCCCCCCCCACCCCCCCCCCCCCCCACCCCCCCCCCCCCCCACCCCCCCCCCCCCCCACCCCCCCCCCCCCCCACCCCCCCCCCCCCCCACCCCCCCCCCCCCCCACCCCCCCCCCCCCCCACCCCCCCCCCCCCCCACCCCCCCCCCCCCCCACCCCCCCCCCCCCCCACCCCCCCCCCCCCCCACCCCCCCCCCCCCCCACCCCCCCCCCCCCCCACCCCCCCCCCCCCCCACCCCCCCCCCCCCCCACCCCCCCCCCCCCCCACCCCCCCCCCCCCCCACCCCCCCCCCCCCCCACCCCCCCCCCCCCCCACCCCCCCCCCCCCCCACCCCCCCCCCCCCCCACCCCCCCCCCCCCCCACCCCCCCCCCCCCCCACCCCCCCCCCCCCCCACCCCCCCCCCCCCCCACCCCCCCCCCCCCCCACCCCCCCCCCCCCCCACCCCCCCCCCCCCCCACCCCCCCCCCCCCCCACCCCCCCCCCCCCCCACCCCCCCCCCCCCCCACCCCCCCCCCCCCCCACCCCCCCCCCCCCCCACCCCCCCCCCCCCCCACCCCCCCCCCCCCCCACCCCCCCCCCCCCCCACCCCCCCCCCCCCCCACCCCCCCCCCCCCCCACCCCCCCCCCCCCCCACCCCCCCCCCCCCCCACCCCCCCCCCCCCCCACCCCCCCCCCCCCCCACCCCCCCCCCCCCCCACCCCCCCCCCCCCCCACCCCCCCCCCCCCCCACCCCCCCCCCCCCCCACCCCCCCCCCCCCCCACCCCCCCCCCCCCCCACCCCCCCCCCCCCCCACCCCCCCCCCCCCCCACCCCCCCCCCCCCCCACCCCCCCCCCCCCCCACCCCCCCCCCCCCCCACCCCCCCCCCCCCCCACCCCCCCCCCCCCCCACCCCCCCCCCCCCCCACCCCCCCCCCCCCCCACCCCCCCCCCCCCCCACCCCCCCCCCCCCCCACCCCCCCCCCCCCCCACCCCCCCCCCCCCCCACCCCCCCCCCCCCCCACCCCCCCCCCCCCCCACCCCCCCCCCCCCCCACCCCCCCCCCCCCCCACCCCCCCCCCCCCCCACCCCCCCCCCCCCCCACCCCCCCCCCCCCCCACCCCCCCCCCCCCCCACCCCCCCCCCCCCCCACCCCCCCCCCCCCCCACCCCCCCCCCCCCCCACCCCCCCCCCCCCCCACCCCCCCCCCCCCCCACCCCCCCCCCCCCCCACCCCCCCCCCCCCCCACCCCCCCCCCCCCCCACCCCCCCCCCCCCCCACCCCCCCCCCCCCCCACCCCCCCCCCCCCCCACCCCCCCCCCCCCCCACCCCCCCCCCCCCCCACCCCCCCCCCCCCCCACCCCCCCCCCCCCCCACCCCCCCCCCCCCCCACCCCCCCCCCCCCCCACCCCCCCCCCCCCCCACCCCCCCCCCCCCCCACCCCCCCCCCCCCCCACCCCCCCCCCCCCCCACCCCCCCCCCCCCCCACCCCCCCCCCCCCCCACCCCCCCCCCCCCCCACCCCCCCCCCCCCCCACCCCCCCCCCCCCCCACCCCCCCCCCCCCCCACCCCCCCCCCCCCCCACCCCCCCCCCCCCCCACCCCCCCCCCCCCCCACCCCCCCCCCCCCCCACCCCCCCCCCCCCCCACCCCCCCCCCCCCCCACCCCCCCCCCCCCCCACCCCCCCCCCCCCCCACCCCCCCCCCCCCCCACCCCCCCCCCCCCCCACCCCCCCCCCCCCCCACCCCCCCCCCCCCCCACCCCCCCCCCCCCCCACCCCCCCCCCCCCCCACCCCCCCCCCCCCCCACCCCCCCCCCCCCCCACCCCCCCCCCCCCCCACCCCCCCCCCCCCCCACCCCCCCCCCCCCCCACCCCCCCCCCCCCCCACCCCCCCCCCCCCCCACCCCCCCCCCCCCCCACCCCCCCCCCCCCCCACCCCCCCCCCCCCCCACCCCCCCCCCCCCCCACCCCCCCCCCCCCCCACCCCCCCCCCCCCCCACCCCCCCCCCCCCCCACCCCCCCCCCCCCCCACCCCCCCCCCCCCCCACCCCCCCCCCCCCCCACCCCCCCCCCCCCCCACCCCCCCCCCCCCCCACCCCCCCCCCCCCCCACCCCCCCCCCCCCCCACCCCCCCCCCCCCCCACCCCCCCCCCCCCCCACCCCCCCCCCCCCCCACCCCCCCCCCCCCCCACCCCCCCCCCCCCCCACCCCCCCCCCCCCCCACCCCCCCCCCCCCCCACCCCCCCCCCCCCCCACCCCCCCCCCCCCCCACCCCCCCCCCCCCCCACCCCCCCCCCCCCCCACCCCCCCCCCCCCCCACCCCCCCCCCCCCCCACCCCCCCCCCCCCCCACCCCCCCCCCCCCCCACCCCCCCCCCCCCCCACCCCCCCCCCCCCCCACCCCCCCCCCCCCCCACCCCCCCCCCCCCCCACCCCCCCCCCCCCCCACCCCCCCCCCCCCCCACCCCCCCCCCCCCCCACCCCCCCCCCCCCCCACCCCCCCCCCCCCCCACCCCCCCCCCCCCCCACCCCCCCCCCCCCCCACCCCCCCCCCCCCCCACCCCCCCCCCCCCCCACCCCCCCCCCCCCCCACCCCCCCCCCCCCCCACCCCCCCCCCCCCCCACCCCCCCCCCCCCCCACCCCCCCCCCCCCCCACCCCCCCCCCCCCCCACCCCCCCCCCCCCCCACCCCCCCCCCCCCCCACCCCCCCCCCCCCCCACCCCCCCCCCCCCCCACCCCCCCCCCCCCCCACCCCCCCCCCCCCCCACCCCCCCCCCCCCCCACCCCCCCCCCCCCCCACCCCCCCCCCCCCCCACCCCCCCCCCCCCCCACCCCCCCCCCCCCCCACCCCCCCCCCCCCCCACCCCCCCCCCCCCCCACCCCCCCCCCCCCCCACCCCCCCCCCCCCCCACCCCCCCCCCCCCCCACCCCCCCCCCCCCCCACCCCCCCCCCCCCCCACCCCCCCCCCCCCCCACCCCCCCCCCCCCCCACCCCCCCCCCCCCCCACCCCCCCCCCCCCCCACCCCCCCCCCCCCCCACCCCCCCCCCCCCCCACCCCCCCCCCCCCCCACCCCCCCCCCCCCCCACCCCCCCCCCCCCCCACCCCCCCCCCCCCCCACCCCCCCCCCCCCCCACCCCCCCCCCCCCCCACCCCCCCCCCCCCCCACCCCCCCCCCCCCCCACCCCCCCCCCCCCCCACCCCCCCCCCCCCCCACCCCCCCCCCCCCCCACCCCCCCCCCCCCCCACCCCCCCCCCCCCCCACCCCCCCCCCCCCCCACCCCCCCCCCCCCCCACCCCCCCCCCCCCCCACCCCCCCCCCCCCCCACCCCCCCCCCCCCCCACCCCCCCCCCCCCCCACCCCCCCCCCCCCCCACCCCCCCCCCCCCCCACCCCCCCCCCCCCCCACCCCCCCCCCCCCCCACCCCCCCCCCCCCCCACCCCCCCCCCCCCCCACCCCCCCCCCCCCCCACCCCCCCCCCCCCCCACCCCCCCCCCCCCCCACCCCCCCCCCCCCCCACCCCCCCCCCCCCCCACCCCCCCCCCCCCCCACCCCCCCCCCCCCCCACCCCCCCCCCCCCCCACCCCCCCCCCCCCCCACCCCCCCCCCCCCCCACCCCCCCCCCCCCCCACCCCCCCCCCCCCCCACCCCCCCCCCCCCCCACCCCCCCCCCCCCCCACCCCCCCCCCCCCCCACCCCCCCCCCCCCCCACCCCCCCCCCCCCCCACCCCCCCCCCCCCCCACCCCCCCCCCCCCCCACCCCCCCCCCCCCCCACCCCCCCCCCCCCCCACCCCCCCCCCCCCCCACCCCCCCCCCCCCCCACCCCCCCCCCCCCCCACCCCCCCCCCCCCCCACCCCCCCCCCCCCCCACCCCCCCCCCCCCCCACCCCCCCCCCCCCCCACCCCCCCCCCCCCCCACCCCCCCCCCCCCCCACCCCCCCCCCCCCCCACCCCCCCCCCCCCCCACCCCCCCCCCCCCCCACCCCCCCCCCCCCCCACCCCCCCCCCCCCCCACCCCCCCCCCCCCCCACCCCCCCCCCCCCCCACCCCCCCCCCCCCCCACCCCCCCCCCCCCCCACCCCCCCCCCCCCCCACCCCCCCCCCCCCCCACCCCCCCCCCCCCCCACCCCCCCCCCCCCCCACCCCCCCCCCCCCCCACCCCCCCCCCCCCCCACCCCCCCCCCCCCCCACCCCCCCCCCCCCCCACCCCCCCCCCCCCCCACCCCCCCCCCCCCCCACCCCCCCCCCCCCCCACCCCCCCCCCCCCCCACCCCCCCCCCCCCCCACCCCCCCCCCCCCCCACCCCCCCCCCCCCCCACCCCCCCCCCCCCCCACCCCCCCCCCCCCCCACCCCCCCCCCCCCCCACCCCCCCCCCCCCCCACCCCCCCCCCCCCCCACCCCCCCCCCCCCCCACCCCCCCCCCCCCCCACCCCCCCCCCCCCCCACCCCCCCCCCCCCCCACCCCCCCCCCCCCCCACCCCCCCCCCCCCCCACCCCCCCCCCCCCCCACCCCCCCCCCCCCCCACCCCCCCCCCCCCCCACCCCCCCCCCCCCCCACCCCCCCCCCCCCCCACCCCCCCCCCCCCCCACCCCCCCCCCCCCCCACCCCCCCCCCCCCCCACCCCCCCCCCCCCCCACCCCCCCCCCCCCCCACCCCCCCCCCCCCCCACCCCCCCCCCCCCCCACCCCCCCCCCCCCCCACCCCCCCCCCCCCCCACCCCCCCCCCCCCCCACCCCCCCCCCCCCCCACCCCCCCCCCCCCCCACCCCCCCCCCCCCCCACCCCCCCCCCCCCCCACCCCCCCCCCCCCCCACCCCCCCCCCCCCCCACCCCCCCCCCCCCCCACCCCCCCCCCCCCCCACCCCCCCCCCCCCCCACCCCCCCCCCCCCCCACCCCCCCCCCCCCCCACCCCCCCCCCCCCCCACCCCCCCCCCCCCCCACCCCCCCCCCCCCCCACCCCCCCCCCCCCCCACCCCCCCCCCCCCCCACCCCCCCCCCCCCCCACCCCCCCCCCCCCCCACCCCCCCCCCCCCCCACCCCCCCCCCCCCCCACCCCCCCCCCCCCCCACCCCCCCCCCCCCCCACCCCCCCCCCCCCCCACCCCCCCCCCCCCCCACCCCCCCCCCCCCCCACCCCCCCCCCCCCCCACCCCCCCCCCCCCCCACCCCCCCCCCCCCCCACCCCCCCCCCCCCCCACCCCCCCCCCCCCCCACCCCCCCCCCCCCCCACCCCCCCCCCCCCCCACCCCCCCCCCCCCCCACCCCCCCCCCCCCCCACCCCCCCCCCCCCCCACCCCCCCCCCCCCCCACCCCCCCCCCCCCCCACCCCCCCCCCCCCCCACCCCCCCCCCCCCCCACCCCCCCCCCCCCCCACCCCCCCCCCCCCCCACCCCCCCCCCCCCCCACCCCCCCCCCCCCCCACCCCCCCCCCCCCCCACCCCCCCCCCCCCCCACCCCCCCCCCCCCCCACCCCCCCCCCCCCCCACCCCCCCCCCCCCCCACCCCCCCCCCCCCCCACCCCCCCCCCCCCCCACCCCCCCCCCCCCCCACCCCCCCCCCCCCCCACCCCCCCCCCCCCCCACCCCCCCCCCCCCCCACCCCCCCCCCCCCCCACCCCCCCCCCCCCCCACCCCCCCCCCCCCCCACCCCCCCCCCCCCCCACCCCCCCCCCCCCCCACCCCCCCCCCCCCCCACCCCCCCCCCCCCCCACCCCCCCCCCCCCCCACCCCCCCCCCCCCCCACCCCCCCCCCCCCCCACCCCCCCCCCCCCCCACCCCCCCCCCCCCCCACCCCCCCCCCCCCCCACCCCCCCCCCCCCCCACCCCCCCCCCCCCCCACCCCCCCCCCCCCCCACCCCCCCCCCCCCCCACCCCCCCCCCCCCCCACCCCCCCCCCCCCCCACCCCCCCCCCCCCCCACCCCCCCCCCCCCCCACCCCCCCCCCCCCCCACCCCCCCCCCCCCCCACCCCCCCCCCCCCCCACCCCCCCCCCCCCCCACCCCCCCCCCCCCCCACCCCCCCCCCCCCCCACCCCCCCCCCCCCCCACCCCCCCCCCCCCCCACCCCCCCCCCCCCCCACCCCCCCCCCCCCCCACCCCCCCCCCCCCCCACCCCCCCCCCCCCCCACCCCCCCCCCCCCCCACCCCCCCCCCCCCCCACCCCCCCCCCCCCCCACCCCCCCCCCCCCCCACCCCCCCCCCCCCCCACCCCCCCCCCCCCCCACCCCCCCCCCCCCCCACCCCCCCCCCCCCCCACCCCCCCCCCCCCCCACCCCCCCCCCCCCCCACCCCCCCCCCCCCCCACCCCCCCCCCCCCCCACCCCCCCCCCCCCCCACCCCCCCCCCCCCCCACCCCCCCCCCCCCCCACCCCCCCCCCCCCCCACCCCCCCCCCCCCCCACCCCCCCCCCCCCCCACCCCCCCCCCCCCCCACCCCCCCCCCCCCCCACCCCCCCCCCCCCCCACCCCCCCCCCCCCCCACCCCCCCCCCCCCCCACCCCCCCCCCCCCCCACCCCCCCCCCCCCCCACCCCCCCCCCCCCCCACCCCCCCCCCCCCCCACCCCCCCCCCCCCCCACCCCCCCCCCCCCCCACCCCCCCCCCCCCCCACCCCCCCCCCCCCCCACCCCCCCCCCCCCCCACCCCCCCCCCCCCCCACCCCCCCCCCCCCCCACCCCCCCCCCCCCCCACCCCCCCCCCCCCCCACCCCCCCCCCCCCCCACCCCCCCCCCCCCCCACCCCCCCCCCCCCCCACCCCCCCCCCCCCCCACCCCCCCCCCCCCCCACCCCCCAGGGGAAAGGCAAGGAGATTGTAAGCCCCTTTGAGTCTCCTACAGGAGAGAAAAAGGGGATATAAATCCAAACTCTTCTCTTCTTCTTCTTCTATACCGCCCTATCCCCGAGGGGCTCTGGGCGGTGTACAACACAAATTCTATCATAAGATGATCAGAAGAAGGGAGCAGGGATTAAATACATAGTTAAACTTCAAATTGCACGGCTCCATCAATTTTAAAACATGACTGCTAAATCCCTTTAAAAACAGCAGATAAATAAAAATAAATAAAATAAAGATAAATAAAATAAAAGGCGTCCAGCAAAGCCCGTATTTAACACCCTTCCCAAGGGGGGGGGGGGGGAACGGCGGGCCCTATTAATATAAAGGGACCCTGATGTAAAGGAGCAAGAACAAAAAGGAGGCACCTCATCAGCGGCTGGTCACTCCAAAGGCCCGGTGGAAAGGAGACCTTTCCCCAAATGGGCTCAGGGCAGCCTGCAACATATTAATAGCAAATTCATGAAATCATAAAATCAACATTTTAAATCAATTCCCCAATATAACGCCCAATGGTGCCTTAATCAATTCTAAATAAAGTAAAAAGGGGGGGGGAGTAGAGAGAGAAGGGAAGCAGAGGGAGATCAGTTTGGTTGGAATGTCGTTGCTGCCATCAACCGTAGATAAAACGCTATTGTTTTCTCTGTTGTTTTTTCTCCGTGCATGGAGCCCATGTGGTGTAGTGGTTTCGAGCAGGTGGATTCTAATCTGGAGAACCGGGTTTGATTCCCCACTCCTCCACTTGAGTGGCAGAGGCTTATCTGATGAACCAGATGTGTTTCCACACTCCTACATTCCTGCTGGGTGACCTGGGGCTAGTCACATTTCTTCGGAACTCTCTCAGCCCCACCTACCTCACAGGTGTCTGAAGTGGGGAGAGGGAGGGAAAGGAGCTTGTAAGCCACCTTGAGTCTCCTTACATAAATCCAAACTCTTCTTCAAACTCTTTTTCTTACTCAACTATATTTATTTATTTACTTGATTTGTAGCCCACCTTTCTTCACAATGGGAACTCAAAGCACCTGTCCTCAATTTTATTCCCAGGAGTAGACTGGAAGTGAAAAACCCTGGAGAAAGGTCCCTCCCTCAGCCCCCACTAGCCCCATACCTAAAGGCCATGGTGGCGAACCTTTGGCACTCCAGATGTTATGGACTACAATTTCCATTAGCCCCTGCCAGCATGGCCAATTGACCCTCCCAAAACAGTAATGGATGAAAGAAAGAGACAGCCTGCCTAACCAATTAGCTGGGTGCTGCTTTCCTAACCTCATCAGATCTTGCAGGGATTGTGCACTGCCTCCCTAATCTCACTGGTCATTTCCTTCACCTTGCATGGGGCCCAGCTGGACCAAGCCAAACTGCTACTTTCTATCTCCTTGGATGGAGCTCAACCCTATTGGGCTGGGTGATGCCCTCTGCCCTACCTTGCCTCATGCCACCCTCTGCCCTGCCCCATTTCAGGCTAGGCACTACCAACTGCACTGCTTTCTCTCAAGCCAGTCCTACTGCTATCTGCCCCACCTCACAAGTGGTCTGTTTGGGCCAGGAACTATTATCTGTCTGCACGGCTTGGGAGTAACCAGGCCAGGTGCTATGCCTCACCTCGCACTAGGCAATTCTATCTTAAACATGCAGCAAATGCTGAACTAACTGACCTGTAATTCGCCGAGTCCTCTCTGGCTCCCTATTTTAAAACCAGTGTAACATTTCCAGTCCCCCAGCATTGTAAATGTGAAGAATTCTACTAATGTCTCCAGAATCCCTGTGTTATGATTTCTAATTTGAAGTCTCCTGCCACAATTTGCAGAGCTCAGTAGATTTGAACCCTTAGCTATAATTAAGTGTTTTTTTATATATTTTTTACAGTAAGCCTCTTTGAGCTCCTCAAGGGAGAAAGGTGGTGATTAATAAATGTGGTTATTAATAAATGTTTTAAATAAATAAGTCGTGTAAACCAAAGCATGGCAGATGAAGGTCCAGTTAACACTATTTTTCTGGTGACGCTAGCATCACCAAGGATGGCTCATGGTTTGATGTTACCCATTGCAAAAAGAAAACAATTGCAGCTCTTCTGGCCTGCCCCTCTCCACAGCAGCAGCCTGTGTCCTCTGATGCTGGGATTGGGGAAGCCTTGTTGACAAAATGCCACAAAACACTGCGGAGTTGCTACAAGAAGAGAGAACTGGGTAAAGTATTCCCTTCTCCATGATGCATTGAATGGAAATTGTGCTCACCTGTGTTTTCACCACCACCACCAGTGGAAGGTAGAAGTGATTTCACATAATTTCTCTTTTGCACTGCAGGTTCCCATGCAGTGTGGAATTTTATCCACAATATCCTCCCAAATCCAGCATCAGATTTTTGAAGAGAGGGGGCAAGTGGTAAAGTTCTACAATTTCTCCTCACTTGCAATTGTAATTACTGTTTGGAGGAATGAAGTTGTGAAATTTTAACCGCAAGGCAATATGATGTGGTCTTCAGCATTTTATTGTTATACTGTATTACGTACTGGAGTTTAAATATTATGCTCTAAAATAATAATGGATAAAATAATAGCTAAAAATAGTTCAGAGGATTTTGTGGTTCAGACTTTTGGGGCACACGGATATGCATGCTGCAGTTCTATTAATTGTAAAGATTATGCATCTGGATTTTTTTTTTCATTCCAAGAACTGTCTTTAGGCATGGTATTTCATGTTTTCAATGCTCTGAGCAGCAGAAATGCTATTTCTGTTCTTCAGTTTTTCCTTCCTAAATGCAAGAAAGGACAAATAACCTTTATGGAATTATGCTTCTTGGCTAGGTCAACAGTTAACCTTAGGAATATGTTACAAATATGCACACTTAACAAGAGTTCCTTTCACTATTGCCAAGAGAATGTTCAGAAAGTTAAATCATTGGTGGAAGATGATAATATATGATAGTCAGTTTTTTGGATGCAATTATTTATCGTGTTGAAAAGGAAAAACCAAGCTTGAAATTGGAGTATATTCTGTTGACAAATGCAGGAGGTGGCTTTTGTGGTTGAGGGCCATGTGGGAATCTGCACTGACTTTAGGAGATACAGGACAAGTTAAAATGAATTATCTGTACAGGATTCTATGAAATCCATTATCTTCCTTAAAAGAGTCCTAAAACATGCTGGAGACTTTGTATGTTAGCATTTCTTTGTTTGCACAGATATTAAATCTGTCTTGAAAGCCTGGACCATTGTAGATCTATCAATTAATTCCAGTTAACCCTGTGTTTTGTTCCCTTAACTCCTATTAAAATCCAAGACATCCCTTAAAGCTCTGACAAGCTAAGCCCCTTTCTCAAATGGCCTTTTCCAGGATCCACTGTAATTCTTAGAGAGCAGGGGAAATTGCCTTAACCAAGGTTTGCTCAGGGTAAATACAAACTTAACAATAGTTAATGCAAAACATTGTTTGGCAAACTATCTCCAAATCACATCCCAATTTGCAGTCAATCTTGAATAATGGTTTTGGTGGTTAGACACAATGCTTAACCATGCTTAAGGAAAACATGTGTGGATGGTTAAGCATAAGATGCCTGTAACTCTGGGTCAGTTGTGAATGTTTAAATATTTGTCAGGCTGTGGATCTTCTTTTCAGAGCAGTTCTTTCCATAAATATCTGAAAGTCATTAAATTTACTTGACTCTAATCTATCAGAAATCATATGGATATTCTCACCAAGTAGGAAAAAACTGGTAGTAACAGATGATTTCACATTTGCCGGTCTACTGTGGCAAGAACTGCACAATTTTCCGGGCTCAAGAGTGTTTTTAAAAATAATCAGTTACTGGTACTAAAAAATCATGGAAATTGCTAGCAATAGTCTATTATTTCCTTGTCTGATGAGCCTTTATTCTTGATAGGTTCAGTGGCTAAGAACTTCTTCACAAAATCTAAGCTGCCCATCCCTGAACTTTCACATATATGGTAATTATTATTTTACAATTCACAATAATTTCGTTGGATCTTTTAAAAACTGCTGTGGTGTTGATAAAGAAATCTTTATCAATCGCTCTCATTAAAATCACTTTGAGGTTCAGGTATGTTGTCTTTCCTTTCGTCTTATCTTTATAGACATATTATGCCTTCTCAGGACTACAGAGATTTGAACATAATGTAAATTTGGATTATTTCTGAATGCTGTCTTAAATAATATAATTAACACAACAGGTTGCTAGATAGTTTTGCAAAGAGAGTTCAGATAAACACACATTTGGATTAATTAAGAACTTCTAATGGTTCAGTTCTGGCTATCCTCATTAGATAGAAGTTGATTAGTTCGAAACTTTCCAAATAAGCACAGCTACATAATTCATCAACCCTTTACTAATGAGATCTCACCCTGATTTTAATTGATCTGTTTAGCAAACTTAGCAGATGACCTGCTACAGCAATTTATTTTCAGAAATATTTCTGCATTTGTAAGGCGAAGCAGCTTGTAAATAAGTTGAACTTGTATGAATGTACCACAAAATGTCTTGGAATAAAATTGCACTAGTTTCATGAAGTAGATTTTAAAGATGCGACTTAACAAAATCTATGCTGTAAAAACCCATCTATCCCACAAGATATATATAATATATAAAGAGAAGGTAGATTTATTTCAGGATGCTCTGCAATAAAAGTCAGTAACAGCTGTCTCATTTACAGGGAACTTAGTGATGTAGACTGTGATGGAGCATTGACATTATTGGAATTCTGCGCGGCCTTTCACCTTGTGGTTGCTCGGAAAAATGGTTATCTTTTGCCAGACACTTTGCCAGAGACTCTACTGCCTGATTATCTTCAAACAGGTGATACCTCAATCCTTTGAGAAATTTAGCCGCAGTTGATTAAAATGGCCTGTTAACAAAAGTCTAGTTTTTGCTGAAAAATGAACTTTGAAATTTCTTTCTTACCTTTCACACTATTTATCTTTCGATCTTCTGCACTCCAATTATTTCTTAACTTTCTTCAAAACCAATAAAACAAGTAGTAAGAAGACAAAGACAAATAAAATAAATGCCATGGCAAGAGAACCATGCTACAATTGTAAGCTGTACCTGGAACCGGAACTTCGAATAAACAAACTTTTGAAAAAATAGAATATTTTTCTATTGCCTCAATCCCGCTGTCCCACCCTTTTCTTTTATCTTCCCTTTCCTTTTGTCCTCTTCCCCATCCATGACTTACTCCATCCTATGCCTGCATGAAGTCCAGTTGCACAGCATAATGCTGATCATAGGGAAGTGAGGATCTTTCCACACAAGTCACCTAGAACATTTCCAGAACATTTTCCCTTCTCCCTTTTACTTTGATGTTTGTCCACACTTACCCCCTCCAAAATGTTTCACGGCCACATGGGGTTTTTTTTAACTTCTTTGTTGAAATGATACTTCATTGAGTCATTTCTTTGATTCCCTGTAGCTCCATTTAATTGATGCTTCATTGATTCAACCAAAACAGGAAAAACCCCTTACACACAAATTGTGGAAATAGAGGTGAGAGGGAACAGAATGAGATGAGGGACATGAAAAAATGGCACTGAGAGGAAAGTTGGACAACTGCACAGAGGCGTGGAAAACGGCAGTGGGAAAGATAAAACTAACAAAATATAGTGCCTTTTGGAACTTGCAGCAGCTGTATGGAAGTCAGTTTTGGTGGATCTATTTCTTATTGCCACTATAACTTTTAAAGCCCTCCTCCCATCCTATAGGCTTGTCTAATTGCAGACTTTCTTATCATGCGTTGCTAGAATCAAAGGCAATTGTCAAGACTTCTTTGATTAATTTACTGCCAGCTGTCAATTTATTCTAGAGTTGGATACACAAAAACAAAAGGTTTTATAGTTACATTGTCCACTTTGACAAAGAGATTATAGTTTAAGATTAAGATCTTCAGAGAACATCCAGAGAGAGCTTTCCAGATTTTCATTTTAGTGCTGTTGTAGGTGTTTGGGAAGGCATTTTCTTCTCAGGATGCTGTAGAAGAAGAATAATTGAATAATGCAGAGTGCATCCAATCCCCTGCCAACTGGTTGTTCTTTAATTCTTTCTCTCTTCCCTGTACACTGTGTTTTAATGTTTAACAAATATGAACAGTATATCAAAATACAAAGTATTAAAAAGTATGAGTCCAGTGCGCTTCTATGAACATAAAACGATGTGTATATATGGTTGTAATGATGGCACATGCAACGTGAAGGCTGGGAATTTGTAAAATGAGGCTGTATGGAAAATTTTGTTACAAAGATTTGCATGCATCTCTGTCTTTTTTGCAGCTTCCCTCAAGACTCAGTGTGACTGTATGTTGAATTCTTATTCAGAAACATTGTCAGTAGGTCAACAAACCAGAGATTTCAGCAGGACTGAGGTAAAAACTTGATCTAGTAGGTGATAGGAATTCTGTTGTTTGCATACCATTTGTTCTGCTGTGGAAGTGTTATTCATTGTATTTCAATATCAGCTTCAAAAGGAGCAGCTCTATTTGGCAAACAAATACGTTAAATGGACATACAAAGACCAGTGCTTGGCATTGTCTACTATGAACTTCTGTAGCATTTCAGAATTTCTAGAAAACAGAGGTCTAGGTATTTAATATCCTTTTAAAAAATGGGCACAGACCCAGGTGTCCTGTATACAAATAATATATACTGAACCACAGCAGTGATATGCAGGCTGAGGGTAACATTGTGGTGGACTCATTTTGGTATCTTTGAGTCAGGAGTAGTACCAGTTTACCAGTAGGGTACCAAACAGTTGCCTTTGCCAAGTTGCACTCCACCTTCTAGTTTGTTGTTCAATGTATGCATAAAAGTAAACTATCAGCAGCTATATAGCAACCCCTAGTGTGCCTTCCAAAAGGTGGCCCACCTTTTTTTGCTTGGTATTTTATATTTATTAATTAATTAATTAATTAATTAATTAATTAATTAATTGTTGGGTTTTTTATACCACCCTACCCCCGAAGGGCTCTGGGCGGTGAACAACATAAATCACATGTACAGTAACCCTTGAATACATTAAAAGTTTAAAACGCAGCGATCAGTAAAACAATGTCTGCAATAACCCTCATTAAAAACCTCCCAAAAGGGGGAAGAAAATGGGTCTTATAGATGGTAGGAGACCCAAAAATAAAGAAGAAGAGAAGGAGGAGGAAGCAGGGGGCACCTATCTTCCTTGCTGTATTCCAAAAGCAGGGCTGCATTTGTACATGGATAAGATAGACCACAATTCTGGGGCTTCTTTCAAATCTATACAGCGAGGTCATTCACCAGAATTCCTTCTGACCCCATTACCAATGACTGCCAGCAGCCACACACCAGCAGTTAGTGCTGTATTGTGCACAAGCACAGCCTTGCTCTCAGTGCAGTCAAGCCAGGAAGCAGACATGGGAAGTTGCCAGCTTCATGTATGGCGCTGTGGTCTGAAGAGCAGGATCTGCCTCTCCTCCTCTCTATTAGAAGCACCTGTAGCCAGCAGAGATCTGGGCCACCTGGAACAGTAATAGACAGTGCAAAAGAAATAAGACCCTATAAGATGATACACTGGTGTCATCTTACTTTTAAAGGTGCTTTTATCCTGCAAGCAGACTCAAGGTGACATGTAGATGTAGCAGGTTTTTAGGCAGTTGGCCAGAAAGGTTGCCTACCTCTGCTATGGAGGAACTTTTATTTGTCCTCATCCAGGAGAACTGCTGTGTACTTGGAGGACTTTAGTTCACATAGATAATCACTTGCCACGGAAACAGCTAGGAAACAGTGAAACGGGTGGGGATAAGCTTCCGAGCAGTATTCTGGACTATTTGAGCCCAAGCATCTGTGCATCTGTAAACTGAAGCAGGATAGAGAAATTGCTTTAGATCTTCCTCTGGCAGGAGATGGAGAGGTGACAATTTAGATGGGTGTAATTGCTGGGTCCCATGAACAGGACACACTTCATAGCTGAGAGTGGGGAAGCAGGAGTATGAGTAGAAGGCCGACATGAAGAAAACTGAAAGAGTTCCTAATTGGGGTGAGTGGGAGAATTTGGCAAATGCAGCTTCAGGGAAGGTCTGGGATTGATGGTTTCTTAGCACGTCTCAAACAGTATGTATTGCTTACCTGTCATACATCAGCGGGGTGAGGAGGAGAGTCTTTTACATTTTTATGTTTGCCAAGAAACAATTTTCATTCAATGTAAAGATAAATATAAAACTGTAGGTCTCAGAAGTGTTCTATCAGTCATAATTAGTGATAAATGTTACCTTAAAATTCATCAGAAACTGCTTAACTTTCTACTAAGTATGTCTACACTGAAGATTGGAGTTGCCTCTAGTCTTTGAAATACTGCTGATGTGTTTTTTCCACTAAAAAGACAAATCTGTAATTTATTCTCCCTCTCTCTTTGTCCTTTCTAAAAATAATCAGCTGGAAACTGTCCGGGAGCATCCAAACAACTCAGAGCCATTGATTCTCCTCAAGACAACTTCTGTTGAACCGGTTGGTGACCATTTATTTCTTAATATTCATATGTTGTATTGAGCTATCATGTGATCTGGGTCTTGTCTCATTATGTCCTCTTGAGTTGGGTCATCTTTTTCAGTTTTGGCATTCTGAGTCTCATGTCACAGCATTGAACAAACATTACAGTGATTGAGATTTTAAAGTTATGATGCTCTTAATTGTCAAAATCAATGGTGGCATAGATAGAACAATGGTTGGTTGGTAGGGATAGTTATTTAAATTGACTCTTGGTTCTGCTGGTCATCTGCACATTGCATTTGGTTCTTCTGGACTTGCAAAAGTGTCCCCCACCTTGAGTTTCCACCGCAGAAAGTCTGTGGTTTTACATTACTTTTATTGAACTTGCACTGTCGGAGTGGCACTGGTTTTTTCCTGTGCATACTGTTAACCGGTTCTGTTGGGTCTGCAAAAGTGCAGTCCCTTCAGTTTCTACTGTAGAGATTATCTCATTTTACATTGGTTCTGTTGGGCTTGCACTGCCAGTGTGACCCTGGGTACTGTTGGGTATTTATACATTGCAGTTGGCTCTGCTGGGCTTGCAAAAGTTTACCCAGATGGAGATTCCAATGTAGAGATTCTCTTGTTAGATTTTAGTTCTGCTTGTCTTGGCGCATCCGCTTAAGGTTCTACTGGGCTTAGTGGAATCTGCAGTGGTTCTATTGGGCTTGTTATGTTGGTTCTTTCATGGGAGAAATTTGACCAATGATTGCTGCTTGCAAGTTAGCTTTTGCCCTAGAAGTTGCTTGGATGGTCTCTTTCCTTCAGGAAATAATGGAAAATGGCTCGGTCCACCCTGTGCAAAAGCCAATATATATGAAATTTAGAGGTTATTTAAAGGACAGGTACCAGCAACTCCCCTGCAATTTTGGCACCTACAACTTTTAAAACAACTCCCACAGCCATCTGAAACATTTCTACTTAGGGAATAATGGACCTGAAAAATTCAGATCCCCTCCTCCCCCCTGAATCTGACTACCATATCAGTGTTGGAATATCAGGAATACTGATACTTTTCAGGTCCAATATACACAGATCAGAAAAATATTGATTTTTTTTACATACCCCAATGCTAACTGAGCAGTTGTGAAGGTGTCATCGCTAGTTTGTCATTCAAATGTATGTCACACAATCATGACTCTGGGGAAATGTTCCTTCACCAATAAGCTTGATGTTCTGCCCATGTACTGGAAATGTAAAAAAACTAACATACTGTATAAATTTAGCTGTGACTGATTTTATCTGAACTCTGACCCGTCCTTAACCATGGAAATGAATAAGCTAAGCAACCTGTTGCAGGGAAGAATCTGGACATAAGCATAAGCATAAGCATTTATTGTCATTGTGCACGCACAACGAAATTTACAGCAGCATTCCTCAATGCACACAATTTCAGACTCATACATCATACTCATACAATTTCATACAATACATCATACTCATACACTTTCAGACTCATACATCATCCTCACTTCCCCCTTCCTCCACCCAACCCTACACAGCCCCAAACATATCAACATGAAGCCACGGAGTTTAGCATAGCCACAGCTCTAGAGTAAAAAGCTGTCTCTAAGCTCTCTTTTGTCCTAGAGGATTTGATAGGTCTCCTGTATCGCCTACCAGATGGTAGCAGTTCAAAAAGAGAGTGTGCTGGATGAGACGGGTCCTTCAGAATATTTTGGGCTTTTTTAGGATTCGGGAATTATAGAGTTCTTCCAAGGAGGAGAGAGGGCAGCCGATAATCCTTTGTGCAGTAGTGATCAAACCCTTTGAGCCGCCTTCCCATCTGCCACACTGTGCAACTGGGAGAACCATACACAGATGCAGTAGGGTTAAGACACTCTCTATAGGCACAGTGGTAAAAGGACACCAGGACGTTTTCCATCCAGTTGTTAAGCTTCCTTAAAAGTCTCAGATAGTACAGTCTTTGCTGGGCCTTCTTAACCACCGCGGCAGTCTGTATGCCCCAGGTTAAGTCCTCTTTAATCACAACGCCCAGAAATTTAAAACTAGCCACCCACTCTACTTGATCTCCATTTATAGTCAAGGGCTGAATTTCTGAACTATTCCTTCTATAGTCCACTATAAGCTCTTTTGTCTTGTTAGTATTAAGAACCAGGTTATTTTCCCTGCACCATGAGAGCAGTCGGTCCACCTCACTCCTATAAGCAGACTCATCCCCTCCAGAGATGAGCCCCACCACCGTTGTGTCATCGGCAAATTTGATAATGGTGTTACTAAGATAGACAGGAGTACAATCATATGTATAAAGGGAGAACAATAAAGGGCTCAACACATAACCCTGTGGCGTTCCCATATTTAGAGTAAGAACTGAGGAAACCCGATTTCCCAGTCTAACCCTCTGGGAACGTCCAGACAAGAAGTCCCTAATCCACAAACAGATTGAATGTGAGAGTCCAAGATCCACATGCATGCTATGTGGAATATAGTCTGCTTCTCAGGCTTTCAGAGTTTTAGAGTGTTGTGTAATATGAATGTCAGTCAAATTGCCTATTACAAATGGGAGGGGTCGCAACTCACAATGATTCAGTTTTACTAGTTTTAGATTTTTAACATATTTATTTCAAATATCAAATCAATCTTGAGTCACATTAAACATATGAGCAGCACAGTTGCCTACTCCAAGCCTGAACTGTCTTGAAAATGTTTTGAACATTTTAAAATATTATGTCTGTTACTATTTCAAAGCTTTATTATACCACTCACATGCAACTTTATTATACCACTCACATACCACTCACTCTATTATTATTATTATTATTATTATTATTATTATTATTATTATTATTATTATTATTATTATTATTATTATTATTATTATTATTATTATACTTGTGTACCGCCCTCCCCCGGAGGGCTCAGGGCAGTGTTATTATACCACTCACATGCAAATATTTGCATAGAGCAATGGTAGTCCCCCACCATTTTTTCTCCTTAATTGTAGATTGCAAGATCTCTTCTTCTAACACTGCATAACGTATCTATGCACTTTTTCAATAAAAATATTAAGAGAATGAAACAGTGCACAGGCAAACAGTGCATCTGGCCTCCCGTGGGTTCATAAAAGGGGGAATAGATTAGCTGAAGCCATCTTTAGTCTAATATTTTATGTATTTTAATTAATTTATATATATGATGTTTTAACTTTTTATTTTGTTGGAAACCGCCCTGAGGGCGGTATACAAATACAATAATAAATAAATAAATAAATAAATAAATAAACCTCAACAAGTCTACCCACTTATTCATTCTGTTAGGTCAGGATGTTGTACTGCTAGTGTTGGATTCCAAATGATATGTTATTTTTCAGAATCTGCTCATTTGCTTGTATGTTTTGCAGGAGATAGCTTAGCTGTCCATTTCTGTCAGCCTGTAAACTCAAAACTTCTTCAAGTATTCTTTGTTTTTATTGGTTTATATGTCCTCACAAACTGCTGCTCTTCTCTTCTCTGTGTAAGGAGACTTCTCTTGAAGATGCACCTGATAAAATTGCCCTGACACAGGATGCAGTTAATGATGACAAACAAGGTACAATACCAAGCTGTTGTCTCTTAATTAATTAGGTTTCAGGTCATAGGCGATATTTTATACAGTTCCCTTTGGCTGAGAAGATCAATATTGTCTGAGTCAGTTATGCAGCAGTATCACTTTGAATGGGCAAAACAAATGAGGAGGCTTCTCACTAGTCAGACAGAAGAACAAAATTGATGGGAACCATAATATTGATAGATAGATATGTACATAACTTTGGTCATTCAAACCCATATTTTAACAATACAATGCTTCCAAGTTGGGAATCACATTTCATTTCTTCTATAGAGCAGAATTTCTACAAATGCCTTTTGACATTGGTACACTTGGTATAAAATTGTATGGTATACTTCTAAACATCTCTTCATACTTGTCTGCCTGATAACATGAATGCAGAAATGGAACATCTATCAGTGGATCAAAACAGTTCTTAATTGGAACTGCAAACCTTTCATCATTGATATGGAAAAAAATCATTTTATGTGGTCTGTTTGCTAGGTAGGGTTATAGTAATAGTCTTTTGCTTCTTCCCAAATAGTATAGTCCTTTGCTCCTTCCCAAATAGCAAATTTAAATAAAAAGAAAATTTAAATAGCAAATTTAAAGCTTTCTCCCCATTAGATTCATGTACTCCTGTTGTTAGATGAGTATCCTGTTTTCAAAAATTATATACGATGACTCTAAATAAACGTTTACTTCTTCAGAATGTAAAAATTAGGAAAATGGACACCATTCTCTGTTGGAGAGGTAAAATCATATATTAGCCAGCAGAAAAATGCTAAAGCTCCTGGCCTTAATGGAACTACTCTGGAAATATTAAAAGCAAATAAATATTGGTGGGTACTCCTTGTTCAAAATTATTATTTTTATTTTTTTCTACAAATTGGGTTTGCCACTCTACAAGGAACCAGAAAAAACACACATAAAACATACAAGTGTCAACTTTTGTTCCCTGAAAAAATTAGCTCCAAACCCATATAAAGACCATAAGTATATAAAAAAACCAGAATCCAGAATAGAAAAAATACCTACATGGCTCCCACCTTGCCTTCTCTATACATAACAGATCTAGAAAACATTTACCCCTTTACTTATATATCAGCTACTTCAAAGTTACTCTTCTCTCTCTTTCAACTCTATCTCATTTTTGTATTTCATGCATTTAAATTATGAGTAACAATAATTGACTACTACTTATTTTTGTATGCTCCATACCCTTTCCAGCCATTTTTATATTTCAAATCTTTTAACTCTATATCAATTTTCCTATTTATCCATTTTCTTTCCTGCTTGATGCCTTAGTATTTCATATTTCGTATATCATACACTACTATCCCTCCTCCCACCTTATCTCTTTATTTAATCTCTTGGTATTTCTTTAATAAAACAATAAGAGAAAGAAGATAGCACTTCCATACTGTTTAAAGTTCTTTTTTATTCTTGTTGAAGAATTTTCTTGCTTCTTGGACATCAGTGATCTTCTGATAAATTTCATCAAATGTGAAACCTAATTCTTCCATCATAAGCCATTTGAATGGTATCTTTTTCTTCTTGAATGCATCTGTAAGATACTTGTAATCCTTCCTTTCCGCTAATATCTTGTGTGGTAATTCTCATAATTATGAGCTCCTGACCTTGATAATAGCATCTCCCTTTTAAAATGCGTGTGAAGGATATCTTCTTTCAGTGATTTTAATGTCAGATAGAGCACATAGTCCTGTGGTGAATTTTTACCCTTGGCCGCTGCTGATCTTACATGGTAGATTTTAACTACTTAAGATTCCATTCCTGTGACCTTAAGAGACATTAACTTCTCCAGCTCCAGAATAAATTCCTTCGAAAGGTTTTCTCCCTCTTTTTCTGAAATACCTCTGATTCTTAAAGCACATTCTTTTTGCCTCATCTGCACACAGATTGTTTTTGCTTGGTGATGTATTTCTTTCTGGTCCACCTATACCTTTATTTCTGCCATTTTAGAGTGTAATTTTTTTTCCAGATCAGCAGTTAATCCTCTAATTTCTGTCTTCATTTCTCCTACCTCTCTCATAGCCTATGTGTTCCACCTTATGCTTTAATTCTACCATATCCTTTTGCATGGCAGTTGGTAGTAGCTCAATTCTTTGTAGTGGTTCTGGGGTCAGAGAACCTGATTCCATCCGCCCCTTTCTTCTTGTGTCTGCCATTATCAACATGTTTTTGCAATTTTAATGATTTTAATTTTACACGTTCGCCACTAGATGTCTTATATCGCTCCATCTATTCAGTTTCTCCATGCTCCCTATTTTTTCCACCCAATGTTAACATTCATCAAGGTAACTTTTCTTTTATTGGATATTATATAAACTTTTTAATGAGCCTTTAAGCCTTTATAACTCTTTCATTCACTCTTTAAGAGTGGCTGCATAGGGCAGTTTTACAGCTCCAATTAAAGCCTCTCAGCCATAAAATGGTGGCTTCAAAGTTATGACACATTCATTCTGAGTACACTTAATACAAAGTGTTTATTAGAATTTTTTGGTTAGAAAAGGAGGATATTCTGGCATAAGAACAAGCAGGATTTAGAGCAGGTAGGTCAACTCTAGACCATTGCCTAACAATGCAACTTCTGGTAGAAAAATATGTATCAGGAGGTCACTCATTATTATATGTTGTCTTCATAGATTTAAAAGCAGTTTTTATATGATCTCAAGACCAAGACTATGGGGAAAAAATTAAAAACCACCTCTACTGATAAAAGGTTGCTCTATGTTATTCAGGCATCACATGCACATACTGCTATTAGAACCAGATGCAGTTGGGATGGATATTTTAACAGACTCCGTTAAAACATATAATGGTATCAGATAGGGTAGTATTCTGGCACCCAAACTGTATGTTTATTTTATTAAAAACATGGTAAATTTTTTGCTTTGTCTAGAATATCCCCCAAAATTAACACAGTGACATATATCAGTATCAGTTGGTCTCCTGAATTCCTGTGAGGATGTAAAGGGCATTAAAAGATTTGCTCTATATTGTGAATATTAATTAGTGATTAACTGTAAAAAAAACCCTCTAAGGTTATAAACCTTCAGGAAAACCCCAAAAAGTAGACATTGGGAGTTGCAAGGAAATAAATTAGAACAGTTATTAAATTTTAAATATCTTGGAGTAACATTACAGGCTTCAGGTGCAAAAACCATCCACAATTCCTCAGTTGCTGATTCGGGGAAGAAGACTGCAAATGACATTTTGACATTTTATAGACCACAAGGTGGGCATTATATCCACAATTATATGAATTGATTTATTTGCCAGATAACTGGGCTATCAAGCCAGCTCTAGAAGAACACCCTTTAAATAACAATTGGATTAAAATATAACACTCACACACATTCCTATTTACCATTTTCTGCCATTCATTCACAGCCAGAATACAAAAATGCCCCCTCAAATCACACTTTGGTAACAATGTATGTTTTCTCCCAAAGGCTATACGCAAAGCACAGAAACTTTTCAAAATGGGTGGGTAGAAAACATGACTCAGTGCACTGAGTTGTCATCTTTATAGAATGTATACTCTTTTTATAATAATAAGTGCTTTGTGGGATCTCTGTACATATTGATAATCAATACCAAATAACTTGTCACTTCTTATTTCAATTAAGGTCTGAAAATTAGCACATCAGTCCAAACAATACCAAAGGAATGTAAAGCATCTCAGCACTTGGCTGTCAAAACAGGTATGGAAATACACCCTGTTAAAAACAACCATTGTCCTGTTAGGATTAACAGCAACACACTAAGCCTTCCTACCAAAGGGCAAATTCCATTTAACTCAAGTACTTCCAAATAAAACTTTGTTTGGTATCAGGCTGTGTGTTATTGGAAATGTGAACAACATAACTTGATTTGAAATCCAGTTTATCTGAATAGTTTCTTATGTGAGCAATTAAAAAGTGCTTATATATTTAAACACAGTAGAATAATATAGAGGAGAGGAATTGTCAATAGAAATACATTGTGTATTAGTTATATAGCCAAAGCCAGCACCTGCCTAGCCACCAACGTGTCTAATATTTCCTGCTATTCCTCTAAACATGTGTTGCTATTCTGTCCCTGCAACGTTCCACATAGTGAAAATTCATATCTTGCCCAGCTGCAGAAAGCAGCATATGGCTGAAAATAGTCATCTCAAAAACATATTGTATTTTTTATGTTTTTGTTACTTTTGTATATCTCAGTTGCTCAAAAAAGCTCTGGATGGTGCATATTCTTAATCAGGTACTGGCTAAGCCAAGAATTCATAAGTGCAAACTATAGTTTTTGTTTTTGTTATGATGTAAGAATTGACATTGGTTAATTTGGAATCTAGGAACAGGGGATGACCAAGGGGGAGGTGTTGCTGCTCCTAGGCATATCTTGTAGTAACAAACCACAACCTGTCACTACACCCAAATCATGCCAGTATAAGAATCAGTGCCTTCTCAGCAGCAGAAGTCAAATAAGCAAAAGACTTCAATTATATATACAATATCTTGCAAGTGCTGTTTATGAACTTCCTTCCAAGTGAGCAGACATAGCTGTAGACTGCTAATTATTTTAAATATACTATCACTTTTTCTTAACTGGGATGTAGATATGGTAACTAGAATAGGTATGGGCCTAGGCTTACTTATTTCAGCATCTTTTCCTTTACTAACTTGTGAAAAAGGCTGGCTTTGCCCATCTGTTCTTATGAATAAGCATACTGTGTCTGGCACCACTTGTAATGATTTTGATCATAATTTTGAAGACCATTTGCAAATATGAGAAGCAATTTTTATGTACACAACTTGCGTAAAGGGAAAAAACAGAAAAATGGTGCTGTTTCTGAAACAATTTACATAGCCAAACTAAGTGCATAAAACTAAATTAATTTTGGAATTTTATTTTTTTAATGGCTAAAATTGTGACCTTAGGGTTCAACTGCAGTTATCCAGGAAAACTGTATCTTGTTTGTTTCCAGTTAAAAATTAACTACCTCCATCATAAGGAAGTATATAGCTATCTTTATATAGATAGCTATATTCTTTATATAGCTATCTGTTCAATATGACTCATCAGTGCAACTGAAGAGAGAAATGCTCCTAGAAATACTCCCAGAACTGAGATATCATTAGGAATCTTTGGATACCAATTTAAAGACTGAAGTTAGAGTGGTTGTACTCTTTGGTTGTTTGTCATATTTTTCATATTTACTAAGGTCCGTTAGGCAAGGAACACTTACCTCGGGACGCTATGCTGTGCAGTTCAGTTATATTGGGATCTCCTCGTGTTTCTCTGTTTACACACTGCTATTGTACAGCTTGCTTGCTAAAGTCTTCCAGGCCTCTGCTTTTCCTGGTTCTCTTAACTCCGCCCACCAACTCACTCTTAATTGCCTGAAGGAGTTGTTTACTGCTATTTAGAACAGAGATAAAAATAAAACGGAGAGTAGTGAAAGACCCAAGTAGCGCCATTAATAGACAACAGATTTTTACAATTATTCATAACCAGTGGCATATCTGCCTAGGGACAGGGGGTACCCTATGTCCCCGGACGCCTTCCATTTGGTCACGTGGGGGGGGGCGCCACCATTTCAGGGTCGTTTGTGTGTTTTTAAATTTTTTTAGTGTTTTTTACATTTTGGCCTGCAGGGGGCGCATTTTGTAATTAGGCCGCGGCACCAAAATTTTAAATTATCATCCAGAGATCTGTCTCTCGATGATACCACCTGGAGTTTGGTTATGTTTGTTCAGGGGCAGCAAAGTTATGAACCCCTGTAAAGTGTTTATCTCTCATTGTTTAATGGGAGCTAACAGGAAATGGGGGCTACCCGTTTGAGGGGACTGATCAACTTTGGTCCCCTGAACTCTACCCTCACTCAAACTCTGCGGTGGCATCATAAGAATCAGTTACCAGATGATATCGCCGAAATTTTGGTAAAGTCACTATTCTTGTGTAAATACACACTTACAGTAATCTCTGAAGAATTTGCTCCAGATTCTTCCAGTTTGCAGTGACTTTGCTCCACATTGCAGCCAATGGGGAATTTCTCAATGTAATTTAGGCTGCACATTTTTGAAGATATAACCAGATTTCTTCACAGGTGACTCAGGAGGGCCTCTTGGCAATAAAGCATCCAGTTTGAGATCTTTGCTTCTGGGGGTTCAATTTTATGTCTTCTCAATAAGCTTATTTTGTTTCTCTCCTCGCCTCCTCAGCATGAAAGCCTGTTGAGCTGAGTTCTCTCAGAACTCTTCTCAAACTCCCTCTCTCTTCATCACCAAAGCTTGAATGTTATTACTCAAGACCTCTTGAGCCACCTTGAAAGTCTGGCTTCAAAATATCTTCAAAAATGTAGAAAGCCAGTGCTTACATCTCCAGAAATTCTCAGAAGCTGCCAGACCGTTGAGATTTTCAGCAGTGGGAAAAATTACTTTTCCCACCATAGACTTCAGTAGGGTTTTCTGTTACATGCCCAGATGGCTCTGTGGTAGAGGTTCTCCAATGGAGGCACTGTGGTAGGGGTCTTGCTGTGGGGCATTTCCTGTAGGGCTGGGCTGGTGTGAGTCTCCTGAAAGGAACCGCCAACCAAATTTTGCTAAAATGTGTGGAAGAGGAAAATGCTGTGGGCACCAAGTTGAAGGTGAACCTGATGCCCACAGCATTCGGCCATCCCAGGCAAACTTTAGCAAAGTTGGCTGGTTCCTTTCAGGAGACTCACACCAGCAGCCCTGCAGGAAATAAGTTCCCCCACCCAGAGCAAGACCACTACCACAGTGCCTCCTGCTGAAACCTCTACCACAGTGCTAGCTGGGCATAACAGAAAGCCCCATTGAAGTCTATGGTGGGAAAAATAATGTTTCCCACCATAGAACTTGCTGAAGAGCTTGGCAGATTATGGGGAATTTTTGAGTGTGTAAGCACTAACCACACATTTTTGAAGATAGAGGCGCCAGACTTTCAAGGTGGCTCCAAGAGGCCTTGGGTAATAGCATCCAAGCTTGGTGAGCTTTAATTTTGGGGATGGGGGGGCATGAGTTGAGAAGTTCTGAGAGAACTCAGCCAGCAGGCTTCATGGGCAGGAGCATGAAAACAAAATAAGCCTTTCAGGGGCCCATAAAATTGAACCCTCAGAAGCAAAGGTCTCTAAGTCTGGATTCTATTACCAGGAGGGCTTCCTGGAGCCACCTTGAAAGTCTGGTGCCTCTATCTTCAAAAATGTGCAGCCTGCCTCAGAAATTCCCCATTGGCTACAATGGAGCAAAGTCACTGCAAAACAAAGAATCTTGGGCAAATTTCCCCTTTTGGTGCTCTGTAAGGGGTGTATTTTTAAAACTAGTGACACCAAAATTTCAGGGTATCATCTGGTAACTATTCTTATGATGCCACCCAAGTTTGGTGAAGTTAGGTTCAGGAGGACCAACATTATGGTCCCTCAAATGGGCAGCCCCCATCTCCTGTTAGCTCCCATTGAAAACAATGGGGATGGGGGCATTCCATTTGGGGGTCCATAACTTTGCTGTCCCTGAACCAAACATAACCAAACTCAGGTGGTATCATCAGGGCAGTCTCTGGATGATGCCCTGAAATCATGGTGCCGCTAGCTTTAAAAATCCCCTCCCTGCAGTCCGAAAAACACCAAAAATATTTCAAAAGCCCAAATACCTTGTGCATCTTCACGATTTGTTCTGAGATTTGGGTAGGGACATTACAATCCGGAAACTTTTTGTCTAAATGTGCCCACCAGCCTTAGCCCAGGATTCCTCGCTTGAATCTTGGTATTTGTTTCATCTGGAATCTCCAACCCCTCAAAAAAAAAAGTGATGTGCTGTTTCAGGGTGGGGGAGAGTCCACCCCCAAACAGCATCACCTTTCAATTTTTTTTTAATTGGGACCCCAGATTCTCCCTTTCAGGTGGATTTAAAAGAAGAATCTGAGCTCCTAGTTCAAACACCATTGAAAGTGATGCTGTTTGGGGGTGGATTCCACTGGAGGTGTTTTGTGAGAGATGATGCTGACATTTGTTTGGTAAATGTTTTGCTGGGGGTGATTTGTGAGAGATTTACATGCTTAATACCCACTTGCACTGGCTTGGAGTTGTTTCTCAGGCTAACAACCTACCTCATAGGGTTGTTGTGATTAGGAAATTAGGAAAAGAGTTGGTGGGGAGAGAGCCTTTTATGTTTTGATGGGAGTGGGAGGTGTTTTGTGAGCTGGTGCAAAAAATCATTGTTTGGTCATGGTGGGGGAGGGTGGCTGCCCATACACCGGGTGGGGGGGGGGGCGCGGCAAACTCAGGTTTTGTCCCCGGGTGCCAGTTTGCCTAGGTACACCCCTGTTCATAATTAAACATCATTGGTAAAGAAGACTTAGAAATGACTTTGACAAGTGATCTTTTGTTACAGTTTCTCAGGAATCAAACACTCTTAAAGCAAGACCAAGGTCCAGGTAAGCAACTCAAGAATTATGAATTATTTTTCTTACTGTTGTCTGTTTTTGCCCATAATCTTTTACATGTTCTATAAGTTGTCTCTTTAGAAGCAGTAAGGAGGTTTTTTGCATTTTATGAACCCAGGTGCAAAAATAACTTTGCCTTATATATAAGATTTACTACTGTTCTCGTTCATGACAGGTTTTATTGCTATGTATAATGGAAGTCTCATTAATAGTCATGTTAGATGTGAGCCAATTGCATACGATATTGGAGTACAGCTAGTTCAGACCTAGGCAAATGTTTTGATGAACATAACACAATAGAGTGTTAGAGATTTTTGCAGCATTATGAAGAGCTAATGTAATTTCAAGGATGTTAATTGTAAAATACCTTTTTAATATCAAGCCTAATATAAGACATGTTTTGTGTTCTATTAAAATGAAAATTACATTTATTGTAAAATTCTTCCAAATTAGTGACCATTCTTTCCAGAGTAATTTTGATTGTCATCAGAATTACTTTGGTGCTCAGGATAGATATAATTAGGATTTCATATAAAGTACTTAAATATGTATGAGTAACTTTGTATCAAAATATAAGGCAGCCTGCTTTTCTGATGAGCCAAGTCCTTGTGTTCTCAGTCTTGCTCTTGCTTCCTGTTTGGCAATGGCTGCTGGACACTTTCCCCGTCTATTGGAAGCTTTGATCTTCTGCTTCAATTTTTTCTTGTTCTCATCTGTCATACATTATGCATTAGAGGGAATATGGCACCTCCATGTTGCTTGTGCTCATTTGAGTAAAGACGGCAATCTTCCAGGAGAAAAGTTATGATTGCAACAACAGACAATATGTTCTTTCCTTACAGCCTTATCCTTTCATTTCATGTTAGTACACAGGATAACAATACAGAAGTTATTTAGTTCCATTCTGAGCAGAGTGCTAAAGTCTTATTCAGTGGTGGGATTCAGCAGGTTCGCACCACTTCGGCAGAACCGGTTGTTAAAATGGTGCTTGTAAACAACCAGTTGTTAAATTATTTGAATCCCACCACAGGAACTGGTTGTTAAATTATTTGAATCCCACCACTGGACTTATTGCATTATTGCAGTATTTTATTTAAAAATATGTGGAGGGGAGGGAGGGCGGACACAGATGGATCCATAGAGTCATTCATAAAGGGCAGCAGATCTGCTCTCTCAAATCAGATCCCCAGTGAGGATCAAACTGTACATTACATTGTGGGGCAAGTGTGGTTGGAATTCCAGACCTGCCTCACTTTTCCAGTAATCAAACATTAACTCCAAGAAAAGAATAGGTAACGTTCTGAAGAGTCCAGTTCTGCACAAAAAGAATCCCACACTGTCTTCTCTAACTGTAGTGGCCTTGGTAGAGCATTATTTGCATAACTTTGGAGATGTGCAAATACTGTGCCGCTCTAAAGTTATGCAAATAGGCTGTTTCAGCTTAGGAAAACTGCAGGTGCTGGCAGGAAGCCCTTCCTCCATGCCACAGTTCTGAGCAGAACCCGTGGACTTCAAAAATTCGTTTTCATGCACCTGCTGTGTGATTGCACACACAAAGCTTCATCCCTTCATATAGGCGGGAAGCTCACCTCTTTTAAATCCTGATGGGTGGGTGCTTCATTCAAAGAATTTCCTGGTGCTTAAGCCCTTTTGAGCAAGTATCAATGGTTATGAAGACTTACAGCCCAATCAAGATCCCCAGGTGGTCACAGATGGAGCTGCCCTGCCACCTCCAGAGGGCTTTCTTTCAGGACACCAGCACAGATCCTTGGTGGCCTGGACATTCAGCAGTGGCGTAGGAGGTTAAGAACTCGTGCATCTAATCTGGAGGAACCGGGTTTGATTCTCCGCTCTGCCGCCTGAGCTGTGGAGGCTTATCTGGGGAATTCAGATTAGCCTGTACACTCCCACACTCGCCAGCTGGGTGACCTTGGGCTAGTCACAGCTTCTCGGACCTCTCTCAGCCCCACCTACCTCACAGGGTGTTTGTTGTGAGGGGGGAAGGGCAAGGAGATTGTAAGCCCCTTTGAGTCTCCTACAGGAGAGAAAGGAGGGATATAAATCCAAACTCTTCTTCTTTTCTTTCACCACCCCACACCTGAGAGGTGGCCAGCCACCTGTGCCTTTGTTCCTTTCTCTGGCATATGTGCTGTTCTGCCAGCAGAGGTGGCAAATGTCTTGGCACGCCCCTCCACTGCTTCCTAAGGACATTCGTTCTCTCCTCCCCGAATGGACTCAGCATACCCCTTTTTTGTCTTATAGAATAGACTGATCCATGGAGCAGCCACTTGCCTCCAAATAGGAAGCACTATGCACAATAAAAAGAAAATATTTCTCTATCAAACTAATTCTCCAGAACCTATTTACATCAGTGATTACATTGGGTATTAAAGCACTAGTAATTTTCCCCCTTTAATTTTGTGTTCTTTTCCCGGAGGTCTTATTCTAGCACATCTATTGAAGATGCAATGAAGAAAGGGGGAGAACCTCCAACTCCCCCTCCAAGACCACAGAAATCACATTCCAGAGCATCCTCTTTGGATCTAAATAGAATGTTCCAACAAAACACACAAGGTAAAGTTGTACAAGTCCTTCAAACCTGGACTTTGCTTCCTCTTCAGAATGTTTTGTGATAATGTTTGTATGCAACCGAAGAAGCTATAAACCAAATATCTTCCCTCACAGAAAATTAGGGTTTGTTCATGCACATAGTATTATTTCTTGACTGTTACATTGAATGTGTGAATAAGTTGTTTCATACCTAACACAGAGAAAGTTACCATATTGTTACCTAGATGCATTACTTTTTAAAGGATTTGGCTCATGAATTCATTTAACAGGAAGAGAAATCAAACAGGAAGAAAAGGAGAAAGCAAACAATGTATTCAGTACGCAAAGATGTGAAATCAGGATTTAGTTCTTGATGTTTCTAGTGGTATATTGTTGGGCTTCTCTAGACTCCATAAAATTTCTGTTGACTGACTAGAAGCCTGTCTTACTTCTAGTTTAGCTGCATGGTGACTATATACTGTGGTTTTCTGGATACTTGGTATCCCTCATGCTTTTGCCTTCCATTTATTGAGCATCTTCTAGATCGTAATATCTAAGAGTCATGGTGTTTGTGTGATAAATAAATTATTATTATTATTATTATTATTATTATTATTATTATTATTATTATTATTATTATTATTAACGTTTATATAGCGCCCTCCCCCGAAGGGCTCAGGACGGTGAACATAAAGTATACAAGCAGAGCACAAAATAAAATCAACAGACAACCAGAAATAATTAAATTATGGCTCTGCACATATTAAAACTAAGCCCCATTAAAACACAGTGTTCTAGTTACAAAACACAATAACACAATAGATGGCGTCTCGCGGCTAAACCCCCTAAGAGGGGGGGACGGCTGGGTCCACTGATGTTATAAAAAAGGGGGGGCAATCAGCGGGGCAATCATTAAATGAACTCGAACAACCCCCCCCCCTTTCCTCCCATTTTTTCCCACCAGAACTTTTAGAATCAATGAAAAAATCCCTTAGAACATAAGAACATAAGAACAAGCCAGCTGGATCAGACCAAAGTCCATCTAGTCCAGCTCTCTGCTACTCGCAGTGGCCCACCAGGTGCCTTTGGGAGCTCACATGTAGGATGTGAACGCAATGGCCTTCTGCGGCTGTTGCTCCCAATCACCTGGTCTGTTAAGGCATTTGCAATCTCAGATCAAGGAGGATCAAGATTGGTAGCCATAAATCGACTTCTCCTCCATAAATCTGTCCAAGCCCCTTTTAAAGCTATCCAGGTTAGTGGCCATCACCACCTCCTGTGGCAGCATATTCCAAACACCAATCACACGTTGCGTGAAGAAGTGTTTCTTTTTATTAGTCCTAATTCTTCCCCCCAGCATTTTCAATGGATGCCCCCTGGTTCTAGTATTGTGAGAAAGAGAGAAAAATTTCTCTCTGTCAACATTTTCTACATCTGACACTTGGCTGTTTGAGCATTAGATATCATCTGATGGATCTGGTGAAGATTCAGGGGTGGATTAGGTTCACTTCACAACCTTCCATAGCTGCTAAAAAAGCTGTTCATCAGCATATTTTTCCAAGCTAAACCAAGAGAATTTTGTGAGGTTTTTTTTTTCCTTTTTAGTGGAAGCACTTAGATCAGTTAAGTGATATGCAACCATAAAAGTCAACTTGGGTGTTTTTGGGTTTTGTTGCTAAACTGGCTTTCACTCTGTTTTCTAAGATTGCAGCTTGGGGGTGTGGTCCTACTCTGTATTCCTACTCAATAAGAGCCAAATAGTTTTCAACTGAACACCAAAAGGCAAGTTTTGTTCTGATGGTGTTATCCCCCCCCCCCAATAACCAGCGCAGAAAGTTTATCTATGCCCTTTTCCTATGCCCTGTTAATATGCATTCTGGCTAGAAATTAATAACCAATAAGGAAGTTTTCTACTGTCTCCAGTGCAGAAAGTCTCTTCCAATCGAGTGCTTAGGTTGATTAGAGTGGGAGGAGAGACATTTTGAGTTGTGGTCCTATAGATTGAGCTACTTTTTAAGTCTGATCTTGTAGGCAGGGGACCCCAACATGGCACACATGGACTCCATGGTGCCTGCCAACACCCTCCCTGGCACTTGCTAACAACTTTTAGAAAGGGATGAGTCTTTTGCCCAGTAGGGAATCTGATAGGCTATCATAGCACTAGGGACATTGAGTTAGGCCTGTACAAGAAAACATATTATTTTTAATCAGTATATCCATTTTAAAAGGCATCCTGTTACATAGAGCTTCTGCCTGACATGTCGAAGAGTTATGCATAATTTCACTCCATGACACCTTTTGGGTTGTCCACAATCTTGTGTCAGAACTCCAAATGTGCCTGTGGGTTCAAAAAGGTTGAGAACCCTGTTGTAGGCCATATCAGGACAGTAAAATGTTTGTTTTCTACAGTGTAGCTGTTAGAAGTTTCACTGCATTATTTAGAGATTGTGAGACAGCAGAAGCCTCTGTGGGGATTGCCACTCATGCTTTGCAAAGGGATCTGTATTTGCTGTGATAAATGAACATGGCTACTCCTGTGTTCTACAGATTTAGATGTCATGTGCCATTCATAAATATGAACGCTAACATATATATCCATCACCTGTGAAAGAATTTGGAGTAGTAGAGCTGAGAAACTTAAATAGGATCCCGAGAAGCTGATTGGAGGCAGGATGACTAGATGGCTAGCTGGATCTTTGTTAAATGGAGTTTCTTTACTGGATATATTCAGTGAATATGTACCCTTATTGATTGATTGATTGATTGATTGATTGATTGATTGATTGATTGATTGATTGATTGATTGATTGATTGATTGATTGATTAAATTCATAGGCTGCCTCATCCTCGAAGGGCTCGAGGCGGCTCACAACACGGCTGTTTCAACAGCAAATTGATACAACATAAAAATTAACCCATTAAAACTCAGCAGCAATTAATAATAATAAATAATTAAAACAGCAAGATTGTGTAACACATATACACAGGCGCCCGATCTAAAGGCCAAAGAAAAAAGAAAAGAAGAAGAAAGAAGGGGAGGAGATAGGCAGGGCCCAAGATGGAATTAGGGCCCAACCAAGATGGTTCAGACAGGTAGCTTTGATTTCAGTTTCAGTGAGGGCAGTGGAACCGCGGCCGCCCCTCCAAAAGCCCAGTGGAATAGCTCTGTCTTACAGGCCCTGTGGAACTTGCCAAGATCCCACAGGGCCCGGACAGCTGGAGGTAGAGCATTCCACCAGGCAGGGGCCAGAGCGGTAAGGCCCTGGCCTGGGTCTAGGCCAGCCGCATCTTCACAGGGCCTGGGATCACCAGTAGTTCTGCCGCCGTTGATCGTAGTGGCCTATGTGAGACATAAGGGGTGATGCAGTCCCGTAGGTATGTGGGCCCCAGGCCGCGTAAGACCTTAAAGGTCAATATCAACACCTTGAAAATGATCCGGAACTCCACTGGGAGCCAGTGCAGGTGGCGCAGCACAGGGGTGATATGATCTGAATAATCACCACCTGTCAAAAGCCGAGCCGCCGCGTTCTGGACCAGCTTCAGCTTCCGGATCAGTCGCAAAGGAAGGCCCGCGTAGAGCGAGTTACAGTAATCCAACCTTGAGATGACCGTCGCATGGATCACCGTGGCCAGGTCGGACTGGGAGAGATAGGGAGCCAGCCGCAGTGCCTGGCGAAGATGAAAGAACGCAACCTGGGTAACATTGGCCTCCTGGGTCTCCATTGATAATGAAGAGTCCAGGCGGACCCCCAGGCTGTGCGCCAGGGATGTCGGGGCCAGCATGACCCCTTCCAAAACAGGCGGCTGAAATTCCCTCGGTCTCTCACCCCGGCCCAGCCAAAGGACCTCCGTCTTCGCTGGATTAAATTTTAACCTACTTTGCCTCAACCACCCAGCGACCGACTCCAGACAGTGCTGCAGAGCCGCAGGGGCAGAGGCCAGCCCCCTCTCCATCAACAGAATGAGATACCAGAAGATTCCTGTGGTGGCAGTTTCCAGCACAACTGGCAACAACATGGCCTAACACTGCATACCTGGTTCTCACAGAGATCCTAAACCTATGTTTAGGCTGCATCACTATAGAGAACAGGTAGGGGTTCACATGGCTGAATGCTCTACGTACATGCCAACTCTTATTTACATACCAATTCCTATAGAATACAGGATGTCAGAAAGATGGCTAGACTAGAACCCTGCTCCGTGATTTCCCCTCCTCTCTGGTTTTTAGGTATAGACAATTGTTATTTTTTAATAGAAGAACATTCAAGTATGTGAATGTTCTGCAGCTGAAATCTATTCATGGATGAGGTTTATTTCCAATTTTAAAAAATGAGATTTTATTTCCAATTGCTGCAGCTTTCTTTCCTTCCAATGATATGTACTGTAAATTTCTACTGAATGCTCTTATAACACTGACTCAAATTTGAGGGTTTCCCCCAACTTGCTGAGGAAAAAGACTGGAGCTGTATGACTAAGTGAAAACTTCCTCATACATACAGCTATGATTAGGATTTTAAAAAGCAGCAATAAAAGTTAGAAACATTACTCATTTATTCCACGGAAAGGGCACAGGTTTCCAAAGATAGCAGCAATTAGTGCCATTTTGAAATATGAAAGGATTACAGCAAATTAAGTGGAAGTACTGAGCATTGTTCCAGTCACAAAAAAATCTGTATCATTTCCAGATGAAGCATCTGGAAAATCTATGCATCTTTTGACTCACAGTGTTCACGCAGTCAACAGGAACTCTTATTAAATGAGCCTGGTGTAGGGTTGTGCTTCCTGATATAGATAGGGAGATCTTCTGCCCCCAGCTCTCCCTGTCCACTGCTGCTCAGTTGGGTGGCAGGAGAAAATTTCCAGGTGAAATTGGTGGTGATGATGTGCAAATGGCAACCTGGTGTGATGACATCACTTCTGGTATGACCTGGAAGACACCATCGTGCCAGGTGGTACACCAGTATTTGCCCCTTTAAGCAGTTCCTGGAGTTCAAACCAACACCGTTTTAAGCTAAAATCCCTTCGAGAGTCCGTGGCATATCAATAGAAAATGGAGCCCAGGGCAAAAACTGAGTTCCCCCGACCCCTCAATCTCGGGCAGATCACCTATCTGTCTGTGATAGCACTGACCTTGTGGTGAAGGAGGCACAGGGATGGATGGGTCAGGGAAGTCTTCTGCTTGGCCCTCTGACACTGCTCTCAGGGAGGGTGGTGGGGCGCCCTAGCTTTGGGCAACCTTCCTGGTTGATGGGTCGGTTGCAGAAGGAGCGGCTGAGGATTCGCAACTTTTTGGACAGCACAGACTAAGAAGGGAGGCAGCGTGGATGGCTCCCCGAAGGGGGAAACAGCCACCCAGGAGGCTGCAGTAGCCGGGAGAAGGAGCAGTTGAGGAAGGGGCAGCCCAGCCTGGCTACTGGCTGTCTTGGGCCGGGGCTAGGAGCTGGCAGCCGGAATGCCCAGTCTGGCAGTAGCAGGGCGTCTGCCCACACAGGAGGAGGGTGGCAGCAGCTGCAGCAGCTGAAGGGACTGTGGGGCGCCAGAAAAGCCGCCCACTAAAGAGCCTGCAACCCCTGGACATGCCCCCGACAGACACGCTGGACCAGAGAGTTTCGCCCAGAGAAAGGAAGCAATGGAAAGAAGCACAGTCGGAAGCACATCGATCACGGTGCTTGGCCTGCCAGGGCTGGAGCACACTTCCCAGCTCACCCACTGGACTCTTGGGGCCCGCTGAGCCCTTTTGGATTAAGCTGTCCACCACTGCTGGTGGGCACGCCCAATGCCCGGCCGTCCTCAGTGGCTTCTCCTGGGACTCTTACCTCAGCCCGCCACCGCCCTCAGGACTGTAAGTGCATACATGAACGGGGGGGGGGGGCGCCTGCTGGGCTGGTGGGGAGAGGGAGAAAGGGACCCTAGCCGGGGGCACACGGGCACTCTCCACTGGGCAGAAGGAGACCGAGGTGACCCGCCAAGGAGCGTGCCTCCTCTGGCCTTCCCAAATGCCTCATGTCTGCAGATTGCGGGCCCTTCCTTCCCAAGAGAGCACTGGCCATGCAGAATCCAGGGGGAAGGAGGGGTGTGACTAAATGGGCACTGTCTAGGGATATTTGACTCATATGTGCCCCTGGAGGGTACACCTCTGATTCCTGGTGTGATTACATCACTTGTTAGTCACTCTGGAAGTGAAGTCATTGCACAAGGGATATTAATGCACACCTCCCCACTAGTGGTGGGATTCAAATATTTAACAACTGTTTGTTTACAAGTACCATTTTAACAACTGGTTCTGCTGAAGTGGTGTGAACCTGCTGAATCCCACCACTGCCCCCTCCCCCCATGGAAGTCCCCACGTTCTCACCTTTTGTACACATTCTAGCCTGGTGGTCTGAAATGATATAGCAAAATATTCTGGTGGAACAGTGACAAACATATGGATCTCAATACATATAGTCATACTGGAAAGACCTGATCACTTTTACAGGGAAATTTTCAAAACTTTCAAAATTCGCCCATCACAAATCTTCACTGAAGTCCAGCCTTAGAAGTATGTAGGTTTAGCTAGTCGCCAATCTCACCTGGGGTGGCAACATTTCCACACTTTCTTAAAAGCTGTTCTGTCTTACTGCAGTAGCAATTGCTCAAGTTTTTGCAGACCACTGTGGTCTGTTACGTAACCATCAGCAACCGCTCCCTTGTAGCTATTGCTTCTGCACTTCTATTCTGTCCTCCTTCTTTCAAAGGTACTCTTTTGTATTTGCTGGTTGCACAAAGAAAACAATACCCCTAAACCAATTCTGTATGCTTTTGAGGAAATGCGGTCCTTTAATTAGGAGATAGGAGATGTGCAATGTATGGCATAGCTTGCTCTCAGCATATCTTGGGAGCTAAGCACTCGGATGGAGCCCTCCAACAAATACTCTACAAAGGAACACCAACTCTGCTTGTCACTTGCCTTAAAAGTCCTCGTGCTGGGGTTGCCATCAGTTAGTTGTGACTTGATAGTACATACACACATAATTGGGTGACAAAAATGTAAGTGGAATAACCCCAAATCCTATTTTACCTTTTAACCCATTATCTGTCACTGGAAACATCTTTATCCTACCTTTTTAGCTGCTGCAAATTCAGCTCCACACATACAAGATACTGGGATAATGTTTTTGCTTGCCCGAGGGTCTGGATTGGGCTGTAAATCAAGCTCAGGGAATATAATGGGACACACTGTTGCTAAAGCCTTCACTCAAGGCATGTAGAACGTTACTCAGATGAGCCTCCTATCCTTAGCAAAAGTTTTACAGGGAGATAAAAGATCTGCTTACAGAATGATCTCCTTTCACAAGAATCTGGGTCCAATCCATAGTTTCCTTGGGTGTGCTTTAGCTTTACATTGATGAGTTCTTTTTTCATATGCTGTTATTTTTTTAGTTCAACATATGAAAAAAAGATTTATTTTTAAATTCATAAACTGATTAAGTCAAAACTCACTTTTGACCTTCCACATTACTGTTATAGGACTGTTTTCACAGAAAGCATTCAGACTCACATGAATACAATTTAACTGGCTGCAAATATTAATATCAGAAAAGACCATATAAAGATGACAGAAACAAGTTTCTAACAACCACACACAGTTCATCAGTTACTTTTATCATGACCTGGTCATCTGCATGGCTTAGTCATCATTAGTCCAATCATGGTGTGTTTCCTTTGCTATATGAACCCAAATATACAGTGAAACTAATATTTGTCTTAGCAAGCAAAACATGCCCGCAGAATAAGACATTAATGACATCTGCATGTTACTTTTTAGCAAAGGTGCTGCAGGGAAGGGGAAATTGCCTTAACTGTGTTTTGCTCTGTGCATATGGAACAAGGCTTGCTAACTCACTTCAAATCATAGATTTACAGGTTAGTTTGCAGCTTATCTTTAGCCATGGTACAGGTCACGGTCCCTTTTTGAAGAGGGGCTCTTATAAATTTACTTTAACATTGAAAGCAAGTATCCTCTAGTTCCACATCTTTAGTACAAAACACAAATTTCACATTGATTAACATTCAACAAATATATATTTATTTTTTAGTATTTATAAACATGTAGCAATATTGAACAACAGATTGCATGGACACTTCATAACCATTCGTCAGAGTATACAGAGGCAAATTCAAATTTACCACTGAGTATAGCTATTGTTCTTGCAGCCAGCAATGAGATAAGCACCTCTGGAGCCCCTGCTGGTAGCTTCACCTGCCAGAATTCAGCTTGTACCCAACTGCTACTAATGGAGTTCCCGGTAGGGAATGGACACAAGCTATGTCCATTGCTCCCAGGGCCTGGATTAGACTTGGTCAGAGAACCTGTACATGGAATGCTCACCTTGCATGCAGCAGCCAGCAAGCTGAACCTCAGTATTCCTCTTGTATGGAATGAATGAGACCGCAAGGAAAAGGAAGAAACACTGCAACTCTGTCCTTTTTCCCCTAGATGGGTGAAGGCAAGGCCAAAATGCATCCAGTTCCTCCTCCTCCTCCTCCTCCTCCTCCTCCTTGTGACTCATTTGTGAAAGAAGAGTGACCCACTTTTGAACCACAACTCATAGTTTGAGAATCACTGCTTTAAATATTCAGATGAAGTGCATAACTACCGTAGCAAATCATGATGTATTATTTCTGCATAGTGTCATAATTTACAGTTGAAGTAACAGTTTCCCATGCATTAGCTTGCAACCATTGCAACCTTTTCACTTCTTATAACAATTACCATCTCTGATAGGATATAGCTATGCCCTCAGTTTGGATCAAACACAAAATCATAAATTATCAATCAATTAAGCCTCGCAAGTTACCTACCATTCTGAATACTTTCTATTCGTATAGGAATACCAGACTGTGCAGCTGCAATGAGCTTCAAAGCAGCATAAAACTGAGGACGCCCAAAATATCCAATACGCTTAGCACCACACAATTCCGTAATCTGAAAAAAGAGAGATGAGGGCCATACCATTAAAATGCTTCATGCTTTCGATTCTGAATAAACATCTGAAATATTGAAATCATTAAGATGCATATTACAGAATAAATATCAACTCCAGTTTTATTATACTTTAGAGAAACTGCCATTGCAGATTGCTGGCCCACCCCTTCCTCCTAAAGAGATTGCAACATAGAAAACATTCTACTTCCTGACCATTTCCCCCATATTCTCCTAAACTAGATTCTACTACATGTAATGTATGTTTACGCATGTAATGTACTTTTCGCCATACTCAAAGAGGACAATTTTCCATATCTGTGGAAAAAAATCCAAACTGGTACTAACTGGGGCATATCTTTACCTAGATAATTCGCTAATGTTGTGACGATGAATCCCTCACCAATGGGCATGCAGGAGACTGTCCTGCATGCCCACTGACTGGAAATTCATTATCAAGCTCAAAAACAAAGCCCGCCTGGCAGCACTCAAAAATGTAGCTGGACCAGCAGCACAGCAATACCTTGCCACTCGCTGCTCTATCAGACTTGCCGCCAGCCTCTTGCTTCCCCCCACCTCCTACCTTCCCCCACCTCCAAAGAACAAGCTGGCCCTGCTATTCTACTGGGCCTGCCACCAACCTCCCGGTTCCCCTCTCCCACTACACCAAAAAAAACCCATTTCCCTCCCCTCTCCTTCCACCAGCCTTCCACACTTTCCAGACTCCAGAGACCACAGCATTAACAATAGGTTGGTGGTAAGTAGCCAAGCCGGGGGTAGGGGCAGGATAAAGTGCCACTAAAGCCCATTGCAAGGAAGAATGCTTGCCCCCCCCTTCTCTATGGCCCATTGCATTTCCCCCATTTACAATGGAAGAATGAAAGGTGGAAAAAGCAACCATGAGCAAGAACTGGTGCAGGGTTATCTAAATTCCTTCTCTCATTCAATGTAATAAACTGTGTTCTTAAGTCTTAAGAATTAAGAGCAGAACAAGTATTTTATTATCAAATACAAAGACTCAACTTCTAAGAGGTACAGTTTCTTCTCAGCTTTTTAAAAGCCTGCCATTCTTCCTCCAAATGCTTATACATCACAATAACACACAAGGCAACTCACTAAAAGCATGACATTAAATCAATTACTCTGTAGATTCTAGTCAAGATAGAGTTATTAACAAAACAAGATTCTCAGTTGCTGCCTGCGAATACCATCAAAAACGGACTGCTTAAAGCAGGGATGTCATAAAGATGTGAAAATGAGAGGAGACCTCAACAATTCATGGAAAAAACTGAATTGTACCCCCAGGAATTTTTTTTTTCAAATTTTCTTATTGAAAATTGTGGAGAATACTGGAAAACCTTATGCAATTTTTTTCCATTTCTTTCAGAAGGAATGAAATGCTTTAAATGTCATGGTTATATTCACTCAAGACGTCTGCTGAGTATCCCTACTGAACTAAAAAAACTATTTCAACTCGGGCATTAATAAAATGACCAGCTGCCATACTAAAGGGGTTTCCAGCCAGTAAGGGAGCATAATCATGGTCAAATTGTGTTTTTTGCTGCTGCTATCTCATCTTCTACCAATTAGGTAACACTTTTTGTATTCAACTCAAAGCATGGTTTTGAACCATGGGCAGTACTTCTGATTGGTTTAGATTGTAACCTCTACAAGTAATCATATTTAAAATGTCTTATGTTTTTATGTTCTTATGCCAAACCCTGTCACAAGTTCCTCACTAACAGATGGACTAGGAATTTGGCAAACAAGTTAAAGCACCTTTAAGAAAAGTCACCTTGAAAAACATCAAGGAAGTCTCAGTAACTTTTGTGACTGCTAATATAAACACTGCCGAGATAAGAAGAGCACAATGTTTAGTCCCAAAATACAGAATGTCAATTCCAGTGCACTATACAAATTATTAACTTAACAGTTACAAGTGATCTGGCTGTTCACACGCCTCGGAAAGAAACAGAGTCTGCCCGATTCTTGTGAGCCTCTCTTTCTACTTAGTCCTCTTCAGCTGTAGCCAGAAAGTTTGCTTGACTAAAATTCTTTGCTTTATTGTATTTCATTGTGGCTTCAAAACCACAGAGAGGAAAGTTATCATCAGCATATCCCAATGTTCTCATCAGCAGGGCTACTGAGGGTAGATAGACTTTGGGTGGGCTATTACTGCTTGCCAAATTTGCCTAGGGGATTTCCTTTCTCTCCTAAACCATAGTAGTATGAAAGAAAGCTCTGGAGTGCACTAGAAGCAGTGGTTTCGAAAGTGAAAAAGGACTGATTGCCCTAATTAATTCTGCATGAGAAACCTGAAAAGTTTTACCTCATCCTCAAATGAAATGGTAATAGTCATAGAGTATTCATTTACACCATCATCTCATCTACATTTAATAGACATCAGGGATTTTCCAACCTTGCTTGTATCTCAAAGATCCTTCATATTTTATGAGCAACAAATCTCTGGAAGTTATCTTCCTCTTACCCAATTCTTTACTCATTATTAAATTGTGTGGCATTAGAAAAAATTAATTAGGCATGCACTTGAAGGTGCATACACTGAGGATGAAGGACACCAGTCTTGAAAAGACCCTCAAATGTCCAAACATGGAAATACCTCAGAATTGGTCTACACAAACAGTAGATGCGGTCTATACAACCTGAGCCAAGCTTGTAGCACTTGGGATGAAAGATGCTGTAATATCGTGTACATAGTAACCACTCAATACCTGCTTCTTGTTTATTTGCCAAAATCAGTTTTCTGTGATGTCAAGGTCAGGGAAGAAGTTGTTTGGGAGAAACCTGGGGAGATTAATCAGGGGGACTTTAAATTGACATCAAAGGAAAAGGGATGACCAACATTAGGATTTAAATGAAGGGCAGCAAACAGCAGAGGTCCACTGGGATGGCAGGGTCTAATGGAGAAGAAGGTATGGGGCTTCAGAAATTCTGGAGGAAGAGGGTAATAGCACAGCGGAAAATATCTGGGTGAGGATAAGTGTTCTAGAAAACAACACATTCTCATCTCTGCCCTATTATTTACTCAATTTATCACAACACTACAAAAGGTTAAAGGCACAGAAGTTTCCACTAGATATACTTTTTCCTTTGATGCAAAGTGAGTTGCTTATATAAAAGAATCTCCTCAAGAAGCAAAATGTCAGATGAAGAAGCCTCAGTGAGCACCTCTAACCCAGCAATGACTGTTTCTGCAAATGTGAGTGCAGTACAACCCAAAGCCAATATGTCCTGGCAAGCAGTCCTTCTCTACCTACTCTCCATCGGTTGGATGAGCAAAAGTTTTGATCTGGCAATTTCACATGAAGCATGCTCTTGCTATTCAGAATCTCTCTCATGTGACTGAGCAAGAAATGTCCCCAAATTCCCATGAGTTGAAACTTTAAAATGGATGATTCCAAAGCATGCTGTCTATTGACTTCAACAATAGGTGATGAGGGGAGTGCCCTCAATATGAACTGCAATCTGCCCACAATCTTTGGAAAGGATTGAAAGAAAAATACTGTGGAAAGTCAGTTAAGAAAATAAGACTTCTAAAAAGGAAGTTCTACAGTGCAAGAATGAAAGAAGGAGGAATTTGAATGAGCATTTAAATGCATGATTGATATGGTTATGCAAATCAGGGTAGCTGAAAACATTTTGGAGGATGAAGATGTGATTTCTGTAATCCTGGGGTCTCTGCCTGTAAGTTCTGAAAACCAAGTGTCTGTGCTTGAGGCCAAACAGTCATTGGACATGAATGTTCTGGATTATCTAAGAGGTACAGATGCAGAAAGTAAAGCAACAAATGCAATGGGAGAGGCAGAGGGGAAGAATCAAGAAATGCTTATAAAAGAGGTGGTATTAATAAAACCTTAGCTATAAAGACTGACAAAGAAAAACACAAAATCACTTCAGTTAAAGAAAAGGGCAAATGAAGAAAAGATGTGCATACATGACTGCAAATGACTGCAACAGTAAAGTGAATTTATTTCTTTGGGACTCTGGATCTTTATCCCATATTTGCAATAATGAAAAATATTATATTCAATTAAAAGAAAGTGAAGAAGAGAAACATTTGCAGGCTGATGGTAAACCATTGAAAGCATATGGAAAAGGTACTTTGAGAGTTGACGTTTTAAGTTCTACTGGAGAGACAGTACAGCATGACCTAATAGAGACACTGTATACCCTGAAGCTAGTGAAAATTTAATATAACTGCCTAGATTGCTGAATGGCAGAAACAAGATTATAATGGATGGAGAAATATGTAGCATTTATAACCCAAAACTTGATATGGAGTTCAAAGCTGAAGACTGAAACCTTTTTCTATCTAAGGCCTCTTCCACACATGCAGAATAATGCACTTTCAATCCACTTTCACAATTGTTTGCAAGTGGATTTTGCTATTCCGCACAGTAAAATCCAGCTGTAAAGTGCATTGGAAGTGGATTGAAAGGGAGGCATGGCGTCAGTGGCGTGTGCCGAAGGAGTCTGCAAGACTAGATAGATGGGGCAGCCCCTGTGGAGGTGCCTGACAAAGTGCCCAATGTGAGGTAGGGTGGCTTTGCATTTTTTTCTGGTTGTGTATGGGCCTGTGTGAGGCAGAGAACCTTTGGAAGCATGAGAAGCTGTCAGGCAGGAAGGGAGATGGGTGCCCCGGGCTGTAGTGGAGGCAGGGTACCAAGTTTGGGTCTCTCAGTTCAGCAATGGTGAGCTCCTTGCATGCTCCTTTGGTGTCACCTTAAAAGTGTGCCAAAGGAATCCACAGGGAAGCTCAACGGAGAAGCCTGACCAGAGTGTCCAGCCTCCGTTGCAACCCAGGTGCACCCATTAACCGACAGCCTGTCACAGGATTTGGGGCTCTTAGCTTATCCCTGTCTTACTCAATGCCATGCAGGACGCTGTTTGGTGGGGAGGGGGTGGAGCTGGCAGAATCTCTCTCTCTTCCTGTTTCTCTCTTTCTCTCAGCTTCCTGTTCCTCTCGTCTCTTTCTGCCTCTCTGTTTCTCCCCCCATTTTCAAATATAGCTGGGGATCAGGTACTCATCTTTGCATGTGATATGGATTTAGCACTTTGTACAGTTTTGCTACCTCATTTTTTTAATATGTTCCTTCTAGACTTGGGAAACAATGTAAACTGAAAAGCTGAGTTCTATTAAATTATGTTCCAGAGAACTAGCAGTAGTAGGTTGTGCTAGTCTTAAAGTCTGTTGTCGAGTATTCTGGGAGGCTGAATTGGTTTCCCACTGCATTTTAGCATTTGTATTTTCAATGTTTGGTTTGTGCCCATTAGGGAAATGGGTTGCCAAGGGGTAAACAAGTGAAAAAAGATTGGGAACCACTGCTCTAGACTGATCCTACATTGAGCAGGAGGTTGGACTAGAATAGATGGTTTGTACGGCCCCTTCCAGCTCTATGATTCCATGGTTCTAAGAATTCATTAAATGCTTAACAACCACTTAAAAGTTTCCAGAAAGACTGTTGTTACAAATACCAAAAACTGTGGACCATAAAACAAATACTTAGATTGATATTATATCCCTCATAATGCACCTCCAGAAAATACTGTATATGAACAAAATATGAACAAAATCAGAGAAAAACACTTGGAAAAACAGTCTTTATTCAGATGAAAAATGCAAGTACAAAGATCAATATGTATAGCAAACCAGAAAGATATTATACAGCAAGAAAAAAAATGCAAGGGGAATGTTTTCCGACTGTATTGACCTCAAAAACTTTTGACACAATGCAGAGGAAATTGATTTTCTACAAACACTATGAAAGGGATTAGTCTCGGATTTAGGCCAGTAAGAGATTTATACTCTATTTGGACCTAAATCTGTAACATGATGCACAAGTGAGAGCACCAAGTATGGAGGAATATTTACACTGGCATTTAATTGTTGAGAGCTGAGGTTTATGATACAAGATGTGTAAGTTAAAGAAAAACATTATTATGTTATGTCAATCCATTATCATATCATACAAAAAAGACTTCCACAGTAATAGTCCATTGTTTCCAAGATAAAAACTGCACCAGCCTTTCCCCTTAGGGGAGGGGCTTTACCTCAGTGGAAGAGCCTCTGTTTTGCATGCAAGAGGTCTCAGATTCCATTCCTGGCATCTCCAATTAAAGGGACTAGCTGGTGATACGAATGACCTCCACCTGAGTCCCTGGAGAGCTGCTATCCATCTGGGTAGACAACACTGACCAAAATGGACAGATGGCCTGATTCAGTATAAAGGACCTTCACATGTGTTCACACTTGTGAATTTTAAATATTATTCATTTAGCCCAGGGATCTGCAACCTGCAGCTCTCCAGATGTTCATGGACTACAATTCCCATCAGCCCCTGCCAGCATTTAGTTTAGTTTAGTTTCTTTAAAAAATGAAAGAATTCTATTGTCACTTTATAGTATTAGAGGAAGAGCAATACTGCAACACATTTTCACCATTTTCAGCTATAGATCTTTTAATCTTAGCCTATAATGATAAAAGCTGCAGTATTGTTTCTGGATTGCAGCCAAAATTGGCTTTAGGGTAAGCACCACATGACTACAGAAAAGAAACTGCTAGAAGCAGCCATGACCCTTTCTTTGACTTGGAAAAAAAACAAATCTGGAAACACTTTCCAGATGTTCCATTGTTCTGCTAGATTTATGTGACATATCACAAGTAAAAATGTTAACAGACTGAAGCTAAGGAAATAAGAAACAGCATATTTCATACCTGGGTAGTGGGGATACTATTTTAAAATTATGTACATTATCCTCTACGCATAAAATATGAAGATAGAGCAGATATGATTTGCATGCCCCTGGTGATCTGAAATCATACATATTTTCATCTGCTGTGCATATTTCTATAATTCTGTGTTATGGACAAGCAGATAAAGACTGCCGCTTGGCCAGCATCTTGTCATGGTTAGCCACAGCATGCATTTCTTAGAACATCCATGATTTATTTATTTGTATTTTCAATTGAAATCCCACTTGCCCCCCCACCTAATCAATTAAAACGGAATATATACTATTAAAACATCCCAATATACAATTTAAAACCATTCAGCAATCAATAATAGTGGCATACTAAAATCCCATTGTTATATTACCCTGCCCTAATAGGCACATAGCCATCTACTAACAACAGGAAGCCCAATGGGAGTATGGGGGGGTGCTATCTGGTGTCCAGTATACATTGCAGAGCATATGCTAAGTCCTCACCTGTACACCAGCACAACAACTCCATCTTGCAAGCCTTGTGAAACTGTGAGAGACCCTGCAGAGAGTTCCATTTGGTCGGGGCCACAACTGAAAAGGCCCATGCTCTGGTCAAAGATGAGCAGACTGGAGTGTTGTGGGTTTTCCGGACTGTATGGCTGTGTTTCAGGATCCTCTGAAGATGCCAGCCACAGATGCAGGCGAAACATCAGGCGAAAATGCTACTGGAACACAGCCATACAGCCCGGAAAATTCGCAACACTCCAGTGATTCCAGCCGTGAAAGCCTTTGGCAATACGATGAGTAGACTGCTCTTAGGCCAGGGACCCTCAGCAGATTTTGGGAGTTTGGGAATGCAATGTCCGGGGGTGGGGGCGGGGGATATAGAGGAAGAGACAGTCCTGCAGACATGATGTCCTAATGACTGTTTTTTGAAGATTTAAAAGGTTCTACTGGGTATTGCTCATTACTTCTGAAAATACAAAATGTGAAGTTTGGGAATCACACTGTTCCTGTCTAAAGGAGCTAATCTTGCCTGCTGAAATTGTTTATGCAAATGGATTCACAATATCCTATATTTAAAGGGGGGGGATGCCATCCAGTCACAGCTGTCTTATAGCAACCCCATAGGGTTGCCCAGGCCGGAGACATTCGGAAGTGGGTTGTCATTGCCTCTATCTGTGTCATGACTGTGGTGTTCCTCAGAGGTCGCCCATCCAAATACCAGCCAGACTCTGCTTAGCAGATGAGGCTAGACTTGAGCTATCCAGGTCAGGTTAGTTAAAGCAAAGTGACAACCAAATTCAAACCCCAGGTGAAGAATCTATTGTGACCATTCTAAATATCACATTTCTCTTGTCTTATTGACACAGAGAAGGATGGTGTACACTGCTGGAACTGTACAAGTCAAGGCTATAACATGACAATCATACAATTATTTCGACCCATAGACCATTACTTCCTTCATATTCCTGCTCCAACCTTTCAAAAAAAAGGTCAGTGTCAAGAAAATCATTGCCAAGCTAAATGCCAGTCCTGCACTGAGTCTTAAATCATCTCAACAAACTCAAAAAGTGGCTTCCTTGTTGAAAATAGATTTGAGAATTCCTGCTATTAATTAATACTCATTTCCAGTTATATGATGCAATATTTCCTTCCTCTCTTCTATAAACAAAACAAAACCCCTTCCGGTATAATTTTAGTCTGATAAAAGAATTCTGAAAAATGTTACGGAGAGTCACGACTCCAAAGTCATGTGAGAAAAGAAGGGGTTGTTCTTATAGTCTAAGCACAGCCAGTTTACAGTACATGCCTGGGATATATGACAATGGAAGTGAACATTTCGTACCATCTGTCCCAAGTTTGCTCAGCTTTTTTGATGCTGTTCTCCTCTCTGTAATCAGAAGAGATTTCTTTGGATTTGCTGGCAAGTACTGCCCTGCTGTGCCTTCTCTTACGTGGCTGCTGCTGTACCAGCGGTCTGGTAGAGGCTGTAGAGAGGCTTATTCTGCAGCTCACCTTGATCCTCAATGGCAGTGACATGGGCGAAGGTGTAAACCTCCTCTCATGCCACCCCTTCATACAAAGTGCTTTGAATTCTTCTGTAACACCCTGTGTTGCTGTCACTGCCTTAAGATATTGGCTCCTGGTGGAGTGAGAGAAGAAGATGCCTTCTTCTGTCCTGCCGAAGGTCTAAGGCAGACAGCAGAGGAAGCATCTCCGCAGCCTACCTTAAACCCACAGCAGCAACAGTAACACAGGAGGTGGCGTGTGCTTCTTCTGCCACCTCAGCAGAGTACAACGAAGCAGAATTGCCGTTTATGTGTCTTGGAGCTTGTGGGGGTGGTGATATAATCCAACCTCTGCACTCCATGTTGTAGCCCAGGGGTGTGGTCTGGAAGGAGGCCACTTGGATGGTGCAATGCCTTGAGCTAGCCCTGAGGCCAAGGTCCTAGGGTTACCAACACCTTTCCGGGAGCAGCAGTGGTGTAGGAGGTTGAGAGCTCGTGTATCTAATCTGGAGGAACCGGGTTTGATTCCCAGTGCTGCTGCCTGAGCTGTGGAGGCTTATCTGGGGGATTCAGATTAGCCTGTACACTCCCACACATTCCAGCTGGGTGACCTTGGGCTAGTCACAGCTTCTCGGAGCTCTCTCAGCCCCACCTACCTCACAGGGTGTTTGTTGTGAGGGGGGAAGGGCAAGGAGATTGTAAGCTCCTTTGAGTCTCCTACAGGAGAGAAAGGGGGGATATAAATCCAAACTCTTCTTATTATTATTGAAAAAGGAAGAGGGAGATGAACAAGATGCTGTTGGCCAGGATGGAGCAAAGGTTTACCATCTAGCACCTCAGACAGAATATCATATCAAAACATTACATACTGGAAAAGCCCAAAGGTTAGGTTGTTTCTGTTCTTCATGGATCAGGAAAGTCCCAAGGGCAAACTACAAATTTGTAGGAGATGAAAGGGAAAGGGCTTATTCTCTTGGCTCATTTTTCTTAAATGGGCACAAACCATGAAGGACTATGCTTTTACATAGTGACTCGATCATGACCATGTACTGAGGGACGATGGGTAGAAACCACAAAACTATTAACCAAGTTAGTGGAAGACTTTTCAATGGCCATAACCTCAAAATTTGATAAATAGCCTATCCCAACACCAACGTATTTTGGGTACATCTAAAGGGAAGGCTAGAAGACTATCAGCCTCATCCAAAGGGGGGGGGGGCAAAAGAGCCCTAGGAAGCGCCACAGTCTTGCACTAGTATGTTTGCCCACCCTGGGACACTTATTTTGGTGGAGGAGACAGATGCACTGGCAGCCACCCGTTCCACAGTCCCACTGCCTCAGAAACCACAAGTCCGGGCTGCAAAGGCTTCTTGCTCAGATGCCAGTGTGTGTGTGTGTGGGGGGGGGGGTTTGAGGCATTCCTAGGATTCCCAGGAATGCCTCAATCGGCACCCCCCCCACACACACACACAAACAGGGTTTAGGGTGCCAACTTATGCCACCCTTTTGGTATAAATCCTGTAAGGTCTATGGGGCTTTTTGGAGGTGGGTGGTGGTGGTTCTGGGCCTTTTTTGAGCTCCCAATGCCACTGGAAAGCCCTCTTGGAGGTGGTGTCATGACGCCACATCCTACCACCTCCAGGTCTGGATGGGACTGCCCAGTTTTTAGCCTTTTGTTTATAAGTTTGCTCAGGTCTGGTGTTTGTACAGTTCCTGTGTGATATTTTTATTATATTCTTATAATCTGAGCATTCAAACCTGATCTCTGTGTTCAAACCATGTCAAATTCAGTAACCTTTTCCAAAGAGCAGTAAAGGAGAGAGACTGTGGACAAGCATGCAAAATTATAATAGACCATCTCTGCTTTAGATAGTACAAGCACAACAGAAGGTGCAGCAACTAGGCAGAACCTTCAAATGACAACGCTGTAATAGAGTGCTGGAAGTACAAACCCTTCCAAGCTGGAGATACTCTTTCAGATTTGTTGGGGGCAGGACTTACTACCCAGAGAGAAGTTGGGCAAACACCATTTGTAAGTAAGGAAAGAAGGAATGGTAGCGAATCACCAGGCAGAGACTTATGAAAGCCACAGACCTTGCTGAGTTCCCAGAACCCATATAGTTTGTGACTCCATTTCCTCACATGTGGTATAAACTGTGGCAAATAAAAGTGAAGCATACAAAAAGCTTCCTTGCAACCTATAGATTAATTAGATTGGATACAAATCAAGGTGCTGATGTAACATCAGATTAATTTTGTTATATCCTGTTACTCTAAGCTCAGGCTTAGAGTAACTTGTGTTGTAGAATGACAGGCAGATATTGGGTACAGATCCATGCATAACATGTTCCACTTCCACCTTGAACTCATTGCTGAGTATGTAAAAATGACAGACCTTCTCTGGTTCTCCCAGCCTGTTTCTAATCTACAGAATGGAAATACCAGTAACGCAACACAGAGCTATGTATCCAAGTGATTACAAGGGTGACTACAACACTGTCAAAGCACTCTGCAAATAAACAAACACAACTCAGCTGACGCTAGTACAAGCTTACATACAAGTAAAAGCGCAATATGAAATCTCTTGAGCACAATGAGATATTTTCCCCAGTACCTAAATATGTGTCCTAAATATGTGTACCTAAATATGTGATAGGGACTGTAGGAGGAAAGCAAGGTAGAATATAAAAATAATTAAATCTATCTTTCCCCAACTAATGTATTTCCTCTACTAATGTATTAGCAGAATCATGCCGCATCAGTTCCTCCTTGTGGGCTGCCAGCAGAAGCAGCTGTAATTAGGCAAGACAAGGAGCCCTGGGGAAGCTGATAAGGTGGTGAAATGGGAAAGACAACAAGGAGTGAACACAGAAAATGAGCTTATCTAGGACAGCATGGCAATCTTATTACTTCACGTGTCACTTAATTTTGTTTTATGCTGCATGTTATCATACATGATAAATATAGTGTTCTTTACAAAGTGGGAAGGTAATCTCCCATATGGCTAACTGGTCTTAATCCACAGCTGAAAATAATGCATCTCACGACTGCAGTTATTTTCCTTTCAGGAAAGATTTTTCTCTGTGGCGTTTTAATTCTCCTTATCATTTGTATGTTTGATTTCAAATACTTCCATAGTGGCATATTCTACAGAGAGAATTTTCCTCATTTGAGCCACTCAACTCATGGCATTTTTTTCTTGTTTCTACATACCATTTTACATTCCTGCACAAGTCATGCACAGTCTGTCCTTTTTGCAATAAGTACATAAATTACATATAAATTTGATTACCCTAAAGGAGGAAAAAATCCACTCCACCATGTCTCCCACCATGATATTTCTGGGACAATTTTCTTCTTGTGTTGGAAAGGGAAAGTAGTTTGTGGCTGAATGGAAGGAAACACCCCTTTCCTCTACACTCCCAGTGATTTGCCAGTCTAAGGTTGGTTGGTTTGTTTTTAAATTCAGTGCTGCAATTCAATTTTTAAAGGTGTTTAGAAGTGCACTATTCCCAAGAATCATTTTTGAGAATTTTTATTTATTTTACACATCTGGATAACACATACAGAGAAAGATAAAGGAAAAAAATCCCGATCTAGTATCCTTCCCACCCTAGAAGAGTAATACTGCAGAATCATGATGGCAGAGGAGTGGGAGGAGGAATGCAATGCGCTTCTTGTGTAAAGGGAAACTCTGGATAATAATGGTGAATAAACAGATTACCCTGTGCCATCTGCAATCTCCGCTGCAAGTGACAAGTGGCCATCAGTCACACTGGCAACATGGCCACCACAAAAAAACATAGTCATGCAGAATCAACCAGTGAAAGAAACAAACAGGCTCATGATTCTGAAAGGATACAGTCACTTACTAAGATAGGTAAACAAATGACCAAACAGAGCAGTCTTCAGAGAAATACTTGGGCTTCTGCCTTCTTCAGTAACAGTTGGAGTGCTGAGAGTAGAATTCTCAGGAAAGTCATATAAACTAAGAGTAAGAAGACTGGATAAAAATTATGCGTGGTTTTCAAATGAATACCATATCTTCAAAGTTACATTTTTGCATGTTTGCATGTGCGTATATGTGTAACATATGGTGCTACGTGGCATTTTCAATGTATGTAGTAAAGAGGTTGCCCTGAACGGGATAGCCCAGGATAGTCGAATCTCATTAGATCATGGAAGCTAAGCACAGTAAGCCCTGTTTAGTATTTGGGTGGGAGATCATCAAGGAATACCAGAGTCATTGCACAGAAGAAGGAAACGGCAAACACCTCTGAACACCTCTTGTCTTGAAAACCCCATAGGTTTGTCATAAGTTGGTTGTAACTTGATGGCCAAAAAAAAAAAAAAAAGTACAATTTACTCCTGCCATGCATATAAAGAACAGACACAGATGTCCAGTAATAAGAAGAACAGTTTGGATTTATACCCCACTTTTCTCAACTGTAAGGAGTCTCAAAGTGGCTTACAATTGCCTTCCGCCACAGCAGATGCCTTGCGAGGTAGGTGAGGCTGAGAGAGTTCTGAGAAAACTGTGACTAGCTCAAGGTCACCCAGAAGACTTCATGTGCAGGAATGGGGAAACAAACCCAGCTCACCAGATTAGAGTCCATCACTCTCCTTCCCCTCCCTCCCTTGCATGCCTCCCCTCCCTCTCCCTCTCCCTCTGCTAGGGTGGGTGGGTCATGTCCAGATGCCAGGCCCCCTCACTCCCCTCCCTCCCCTTCCCTTGCATGCTTCCCCACTACACCATGCTGATTATACATAATCAGCTAGATTTTTTTAATCTAAGGGAGGGTTTTTTTGTTTTAACTGCTCCACTGCCAATGTGAAGGCAATGCTACTGAACATGTTTTAGAATCACCCCAATTTTTTTTCAAATAATTTCTAAAAGTACTATTTATTTAAAAATCACAGAAAACATTTTACTGATAACATGTACCTTGTATATAACAAGCCTTAAAATTCTAACTAGAAAAATGGGTGTGAGAGAAACTCCTGGTTATCCTTTAACCTCATAAGCATGTAAGCACCTTGAATAAAAATCTAGCTGTAACTGGTATCCTCAGTGTTTGGGAACATCATAAAGGCCCTGTGCATTACATCAGGCCAGTTAAGAGTGCTGTGATCCTGGCAGCACTTCAAGTAACCTCTTGTTTGTTTAACCCAGTGAATGGGGAAACATACTGGTCCAATTCAGATGTCACGTAAGAAATCCTATAAGTCATTATCTGGAGAACTGGGAATATGCTGGGGAAGGGGACTTGCATATTTCCCCTTTCCTTGTATTCTGTGAATGTCTGCCTTTTTTCCTAATGGACATAGTTTGCAGAGACATCTTTATCTGGCAGCTGCAGTTAATGGTTGATAGGTTGCTTCCAAAACATGGTTTCAAGTGGGTGTGCTCTCTCACTTTGCAGAAAAAAGTTAGCTGTAACCAAAAATAAAAACCAGTGCTTATAGTGTGAGCTAAGACAGATTCCACATGGGCCAAAAACAACTGTGTAAAAATGGTGTGAAAACAGTGTTTGTAAATCCTTTTATACCGTTTTAAGCCATTTTACACAGTTTTCACACCGCTGCTTTTTGTCCATGCGGAATCTGCCTTAGAGACAGCCAACCATAACCCTCAGATTAAATTCATTCTTCCATACTCTTCTAATTGGGCTTACCTAATATCATGCCAGTCACCATAAACAGTTTGGCCACAACCTCTGATAAGGAAAATAACAAAGGTTTCAAGCTGTTAGAAAGAGATATTCAGTATTTCATGCCATGTATCTGTTCTACTTTGTATGAATGTTACAAAGAACACATAGGTGTATGTTTAATTGTATTAATTAGCTTAACACAGATCACTGTGTAGATTTTATATAACTGTGAAACAGTTATTGAGAGATGAAGCAACTTTATTAAGAATTCAGTTTGTGTTGGGGTCACAAATTCTCAGGGTCTGGCCTTAAGTCTCAGGTTTTGAAGTTTATTTTGAAATCAGCAAATTGAAGTCTCGAGTTCACTGAAGGTGGGAGGCCAGACAGTCAGGCTGACAGGAATAAGGGAGACAATTTGCACAAATTTCTCACCCTTGAAACCCCAATACATTGCATTCCATGCTGCTCCTGCAGGTAGTATTTTGTGGGGTGAAGTGAGCTACAAAGGGAGATAAAATACTTCTATGAGCAAAGCTTATGGTTTGTTGCATCCATTCCTATGCCATTATATGTCTGGGAGTGTGATGAGTAGTTCATGTCTTCCAAAGTGACATGATAATGCTGGAGTACATTCATTGATACAATCTGACAATTCAGGGGGTGCATATAGTACAGTACTACAATTAGTACTTCTGTTCAATGAGTCATTAACAGATCCCATGAGACTTTCAACCCAAGGTTTTGGAATGCTGAGAACCTGGCAACCTGTTTGTACAACACCACAGACATTTCAAAATGTCTATTTCAAAAATGGGGTTATTCCTGAGAAGAAGCTGAACATCTCCTGGGGATGTGTGTGAGTCACAGAAAGGGGTGGGGTGGGGGGTATATAAAGGCTATATATATTCCATTCTGGTTGGAGTCTAGTTTGCCAGTCAACCGATTTTTAGTTTGCTATTTAATTACGATCAAATATAGACTAGTATTCCACACAATCATGAATAACACTGCGTAGGATGCAGTTTAACTTTTCAAATATTTCACTGTAAAGTCATTTTATAGACAAGCCAGAAATCGAAACTATAGGTATCTCCAAAAAAGCATACCAGCAGTCTAAGACTCCATCTCTCTTGCACAGAACATGGGAGAACCTCCTCCATGTTACTTAATTCCTACTCTTAAAATTAAAATAACGCAATATAGAGTAACTTTGACGTTCCAGGATAAAAGCCAAGTATCTGCTCAGTAAATTAGTCACATTGATAACAATCTTGCCTTATGTTCTTGCAAGTTAGATGAATAGATCCTATGCTCCACTAAAAGAGGCACTTTTTTCCAACCCAAGAAGAGTTCTGTGAACAGCGTCCCTTCCACTGGCAGAAAAGCTTCTCGGGTGAAAGGAAAGCACCACCATTAGAAAAACAGAACTGCAAGATTCAATACAATTGTAATGCATTCTTTTTTAAAAAGATGATATGAAATGTAGTTGTTTTTGTGATTATCATAGATATCAAACCTATTGATTCCAATATGTATATTGTTTTAAGAAGGTGAATGCTTAAGATATATTTCGATCATTATTTATCCATTTTTGACCGGTCAAAACACTTGACCCTAATTCCTTTCTTGGCATTCTCCAAGTATGCCATTTTTAAAATGACATCCTTTAGTGGTGCTTTTGGACCAGATTTTAAGGCGTCATTATCAATTCTTTGGCTACATCAGACATTGGTAGATAACAGGCTAAAGTAATAATTTTTCTATGTGGACTTGAAGATGCCAGCCACAGATGCAGGCGAAACGTCAGGAGAGAATGCTGCTAGAACACGGCCATACAGCCCGGAAACCACACAGCACCCCAGTGATTCCAGCTGTGAAAGCATTCAACAATACAAAGAGAAGTTTGATGATGATGATGATGATGATGATGATGATGATGATGATGATGATGATGATGATGATGATGATGATGATGATGATGATGATGATGATGATGATGATGGTAAAAATAAAAAGGAAGGAGAGGAAGGAGGTATTAGTCAAGTTTACCCTTGGAACTCTGGATTATAAATAAGTCAAGAAATTTGGCTACTGAATCAGTTACATCACATAAGAACAAGCCAGCTGGATCAGACCAGTCCATCTAGTCCAGCTCTCTGCTACTCGCAGTGGCCCACCAGGCGCTGCTGCTATTGTCTAATAAGATGATCTTCTGCGAATTGGAAGCATGCTCTTTTTTTAGCTAACAACGGTGATAGCAGTTTTGTTCTAAGTGCAGTATAAAGGGGGAAGTAGAGTAAGACATGAATTATGGAATCTACACAGTCCGCATTGCACACACAAAGCCTTTGATGGTAAGGAATTTTGGCAAATCTCCCCGTTAATGCAGCTGATGGAATAGCATTGCAGTGAGCCAGCATCATTGCTCTACATAACCGGGGTGAAATTATTTGATAGAGATATTTAGCCCCCATGCTTCCCATGCAGGGGATACTCAGGGGTAGAGGTGAGCAAGACCTAGTGGCCTTTTTGATTAAGAATTGATGTTTCTGATCCAGCAGCTTCCTTTTCAGGGATTGAAATATCTCTGTAGATGAAAGCATGCCCAAGGAATCCAAAGAGTAGCCTAACTTGAGGATTTTGGATTCAATATGGATTGGATTCGATATCATTCAGAGTCATAAAGCTATAAGGATTTATTATTATTTATTAATTTTCCTATACCGCCCAACCTCCGAAGGGCTCTGATCAAAGAAATGGCTTCACAGTTAAGCAGAGGCGTAACCAAAAAATAAATGTGGCGAGCCAGGGGATACCCAGGGCTAGCGGTGAGCAAGACCTAGTGGCCTTTTTGAGAAAGAAAGAAAGAAAGAAAGAAAAAAGAAAGAAAGAAAGAAAGAAAGAAAGAAAGAAACCTAGCATGTCCTTGGCTTTTGATTCTGGTGTTTTTAATTACTGGTAGCCAAGTTTTGTTAATTCTCAGAGTCTCTTCCTTCTTGTTGAAGTTTTCTTGGTGTTTATGGATTTCAATGGCCTCCCTGTGTAGTCTGACATAGTAACCTTCCGATTTGTGCAGAATTTCAGTGTTTTCAAATAGAATGTTATGTCCAGTTTTGTTTACAACATGTCCTGCTACTGCAGATTTTTCAGGATGGTTAATCTGACAATGTCTTTCATGCTCTTTAATACGAGTCTGAATGCTGTGTTTTGTAGTTCCAATGTAAATTTTTCCACAGCTGCAGGGTATGCCATAGACTCCTGCAGAAGTGAGGGGGTCTCTCTTGTCCTTTGCTGAGCGTAGCATCTACTGCATTTTTCTGGTAGGTTTGAAGATTGTTTGTAGGTTATGTTTTTTTCATCAGTTTCCCTATTTGATCTGTGATTCCCTTGAGGTATGGTAGAAATATTTTTCCTGTAGAGGGCTGTTTCTCTTCAGTCCTCTGCAGGGACGTAGGTATAGATTTTTTATGGGGGGGTTCAGGGGTGGGGCCACAGCCCCACCCGCCCCTAGGGCATGACCACGCCTCCCCAACCCCCGCCTCTGGCCTAGCGCTTATAAAAGCAGCTCTCCGAGGCCGGGGACAACAGACTCCCCTGTCATGCCCTTCCCTGCCCCACACCAGCTGGGCTCCCAGCCAGCAGCCGGCAGTTCCTTCTGCCCTCCCCTCTGGGCAGAGGCATACAGGAAAAATGGAGCCCGGTGCAAAATCTGAGTTTTGCGCCCTCCACCCCCGGGCAGCCGCTGTGATGCTGGACTCCACCCCCAAACAGCATCACTTTCAATGGTATTTAAACTTGAGAGCCCAAATTCTTCTTTTAAATCCACCTTAAGGGGAGAATCTGGGGTCTGTAGTTAAACAACATTGAAAGTGATGCTGTTTTGGGGTAGATTATCCCCCACCCTGAAACAGCATCATTTTCAATGTGGCATAGTGGTTAAGAGCAGGTGCATTCTAATCTGAACCAGGTTTGATTCCCTGCTCTGCCACTTGAGCTGTGGAGGCGTATCTGGGGAATTCAGATTAGCCTGTGCACTCCCACACATGCCAGCTGGGTGACCTTGGGCTAGTCACTGCTTTTCAGAGCTCTCTCAGCCCCACCCACCTCACAGGGTATTTGTTGTGAGGGAGGAAGAGCAAGGAGATTGTAAGCTCCTTTGAGTCTCCTACATGAGAGAAAGGGGGGATATAAATCCAAACTCTTCTTCTTCTTCTAAACTGAGGACCTCAGATTCTCCCTTTAAATCCATGCCGAAGGGGGTGGATTTAAAAGGAGAATCTGGGGGAATTTGGGGGGTACCTGCTGTCAGGGGTGCAAGCTAGAAGCACCAAACTTTCAGGATATCTTTAGGAGACTCTCCTAATGATACCACCCAGGTTTGGTGAAGTTTGATACAGGATGTCCAAAGTTATGGACCCTCAAAGATGTAGCCCCCATCTTCTATTAGCTCCCATTGAAAACAATGGAGGATGGGGGCACCCCCTTTGGGAGTCCATAGCTTTGGACCCCCTGGACCAAACTTCACAAAGCCTGGGTGGTATCAGTAAGAGACTCTCCTGATAATATCTCCCAGGTTTGGTGAAGTTTGGTTCAGGGTGTCCAAAGTTATGGACCCTCAAAGGTGTAGCCCCCATCTTCTATTAGCTCCCATTGGAAACAATGGAGGATGGGGGCACGTCCTTTGGGAGTCTATAACTTTGGACCCCCTGAACCAAACCTCACCAAAACCAGGTAGTATAATCAGGAGAGTCCCCAAAACAATCCCTGAAAGTTTGGTTCTGCTAGCTCAAACAATGCACCCACTGCAGGCCAAAAACCAAAAAACACTAAAATGTTTTTAAAACACACAAACGGAGGGGCGGAGCTTCGGACATGAATGGGTGGGTTTGAACCCGAGAACCACCCCCTTACCTACATCCTTGGTCTGGTTTCTCTTGGTCTTAAAGCTCTTCTGATTTCTGTTGTAGAGTAGCCATTAGCCTGCAGAGTCCAGTCTAGATTATTGATTTCATCAGGGAGGAGGTGAGGTTCACAAATTTGTTTTGCATGATCTGTCAAAGTTTTGATTATACCCCCTTTTTGTTGTAGGTAGTGGTTGGAATTTTTACGTAGATACCAGTCTGTGTGTGTAGGTTTTCTGTATACTGCGTAGCCCAATTGATGAATGGGTTTGCGAAAGACCAAGACATCTAAGAAAGGCAGTTTTCCTTCTTTTTCAGTTTCCATGGTAAATTGGATGTTTGGGTGGATGGTGTTAAGATGATCCACTATATCAGTGATGGCGAACCTTTTAGAGACCGGGTGCCAGGGCGGAGCAAGGTAAAACTGCGTCCAGGGCACATGTGCGCCCTGCATCCCTGCCATGTCCCTGTCTGCCCCTGCCCTGCCCTGGAACACCCCAAACACCCCCGTCATACCCCTGGAACGCCCTCGCCACACCCCCGCAGGGGCATGCACCCAGTATGTTGCGGCCCCCTCTCCCCCTTGACACTGTGCCACTGCCAAGTGCCCACATTGGGGTGATGGCATGCGTGCCCACAAAGAGGGCTCTGAGTGCCACCTCTGGCACCTGTGGCACTATATGTTTCAGTTCATTTACTTGGCAAACTGGGCACATTTACAATATTGTTGCATCTTACAAGCAGGTTACTTTGTGCTAGTTGTATGCCACTATGTGGATGCCTAAATTTAAACATTTTGATATATATCCTGCCATACACACACCCTCACACATATATATTCAGACTATACCCTTTAAAGAATTCACCATAAAATTAAAACAGATAAATTGTCCACCAGAAGGAGATACGAAAAAGAAAGCATTTTCAAAATACTTAGCATAATGCTTCCTTTCTCTAAATATGGGGCTGATATTCAAATTACAGCCGAGACACCCAAGTAGTAATTCCTTTCACTCTCATTCTGAACATTGATTTTTTTATGCTTTAAAATCATTGCCTTACTGTGTAAAGATCACTGTAATTTCTAATTATTGTGAATGGGTCTTTCTATTGTTTTACATAGGCAAACCAGGGCCTTTAAGAGAACAATGATAATATTTTTTTATTTTTAAAAGTTTATTAAATTCAAAATTTCCATTTTACAAAATGATAATATGCACATAAAGGCAAAAAAATCAGATATCATTCATGACAATTTTTTTTAAATTCCCGATTGGGAATATCCTATTTTAGTAACAATTTTAATTTTACTAGTTTGACTTCACGTTCCTAGTTTTAATGATAGACACAAAATAAAACAGTACTATTAACAGAAGGACTCTCAATTAATTAAAACTTAAATAATTAAACCTGCCCACTAACCGTGGGATTTGTACACATAGATATGACTCTCTATTGGAAGATATTGAATTTGATATAGAAAAACATTTCTAATGGTCTCCATGATTCTTCTTTCTTCTCTGGTATCTCGGTCTACAATGATAATGACAGTAAGTCTAAACCCATACATGTAAATATCTTTTCCCACTAGTCACATAAGTGTGGAGTTTCTCCAGATTTCCATTTTCTAGCTGTAATTATTCTTGCTGCAGATGTGCGATGTTGTTATTAATCTGCTATATGGATGTAATTTCTTATCTTCATAAAATCCTAACAAGTAAATTTCTGGCGAAAAATTAAATTCAACCCCCAAGTTTTCTTTAATGTAAGATGCCTGAAGCTAATGTTATTTATTAATAGATTTTATAATGGATTTTAATTTATATTATATTTTTGTATAAGTGGAGTTCTATGTATTCACATGTACTCTGATTTTAAACTATTGGCTGGCCAAAAGGCCGTAATAATAAATATCAGTGAAGATTTCTTTAATCTAGCTATGTATCACCTTTCAGAATTTTTTTTAAAAAATTTGCAGGACCACCAAGCATGAAAAAAGGATCCAACTTTTTTTTCTGCACTTCCAGAAGAGAGTGCAGAATTTTGATCTATTTATGATCCATCTTGGACAATATGTATGGTATAATGTACCACCTGGGGATCATTTTGTATATATTTTCCTTCACTTCAGTATTTGTTAAATGAGTATATGCCCTTTTCCAAATAATTTCCCATTTGTCCGTATTTATATTTCTGCCAATGTTCTTTGCCCTTCTAACATACTTGGTAATATTTTTGTTGGTGGTAGATGCTTCCTCCATGGGAGCTAACTGCTAAGAGGTGGCCTCTCGACAACTAGCTCTCTCATTCAAAAACCCATTCGTGCTTGAAGAAAGCAACAATTGTTTGAGAAGCGGCAGTAGAAGTATATGACTGAGGAGAAACAGCCGTGCTGAACTTGGAACAAGTACTGCTGAGAGAATGGCGAAGCATCTTCAAAGTCAACCTGTTTCTTAGCAGGCTTGCAGACTTGTGGTCCACTGCCTCCACCCTTCAATACCTGAGAATAAAGCAAATATTAAAAACACTATCCATCTCCAGAACTGTGTCTCAAAGAGAAAGGAAGCCCCAGAAGCGCAGCAGTCCTTGGCACTTCTCATCACTGGGGGATGAGGAAGAAGCATGTCGATAGCATTCTTATTCAGTGACAACTAATCTATATATATAAAAATCTAACAGTGTGTTTGTCCCTGATGGTCTCCCTCAGAAGCTGCTGGACGGATTGCCCCCACATTTTCACAGGACGTCCTTCCTGTTGCGGGCAGGTAATCAGACCTTCAAATCACCGAAAGTCCATACCCGAGCCAGGTAAAACGTCTTTTTCCTGGTGCACCAGGCCATGAAGCTGGCTGTGTTTAACTGTCACCCTTAGAATGTTCGTGCAGCTTGTCTGTGGCCTGAGGGCTTGGTATGAGGGCTTAGAATGTTCGTGCAGACGGGCAGAGATGAGCAGTGAAAACAGTAAATAGGTAATACTGCTAGGTAATACGAGTGGAAGTGAAACACATACACACTTTGCCGTGTGAGACATCAGGTGGGGTCCCCACCCCTCACACGCTGGTAACTTTCACTCTCTGTGCCTCTTCACCCACTGCTACCACACAATACACATCCAGCTCATCCTCACACACCTCTACTCTGTCTGGCCTCCCCTCACATCCACAGACCACCACTTACCCACTTCCTCACCCATATTCGCCACAGCTCTCTTTTACTAAAAGCAAGCTGAAGTTCACCTTCAGTGGGCGTGAACCAAAACTGCTGGCTCCTCTTCTTTTGCACGTGGCCCTTTATGAACCCAGGGAGCTGGCCTCGATCTGAGTCACTCACCACCCTGCCTCTGCTGCCTGATTGGGATAGCCTCCTTGCCCCAGTTCTGCCTTACCCAAGCTAGGACTGTGCGTGTCAACCAGCCTCATGGACAGCGGGATTCATAATTTCGGATGGACAGTTCTGTACTGTGGAATGGGAAGGGTTACCTTTTACTTAAAAAACCAAGACAGCACCATATAATGATGTGCATTGAAAAGGGAAAGAGGGATTCCATTTGACCACCCCAAAAGGCTATGTTGGGGATCATTGGACCCATAATGGACATCTGCGTGGGTGTAATGCGACTGTGATAAGGAAGTGACAATTTCTGTAAACAGCAACGCGTGGCTGGGCCCACTAGTATGGATATAAAAATATTCATGAAACATGTAACTGAGAGAAACTGTGTTCTCAGGTGCACATACCAATGTCAAATTATTATCTGTAGAATTGTCTGGAACAGACAATTTTATTTTAAACTATTGTGCCCATGTAAACACCTCAAAATCCTTACATCCCAGTTCAGCAGTTTCCATTATTTAGACAGGCTGTGCTAATGGCAACTGCAATGCGCAGTAACCATAGCAACAAGTCACCATAATGATAAATTAACTAGTTAGGCCAGTGGTGGCGAACCTTTGGCACTCCAGATGTTATGGACTACAATTCCCATCAGCCCCTCCCAGCATGGCCAATTGGCCATGCTGGGAGGGGCTGATGGGAATTGTAGTCCATAACATCTGGAGTGCCAAAGGTTCGCCACCATGGAGTTAGGCATACTGAAGAAAAGCAAGAAGTGTTAATGCACTCATCAACATCTTTGTTGTCTAAGGGAAAAAAATTCTTAAAGTAGGCATGACTTCTGAATGAACAGAGGTCCCTTACTCATGGTCAGGTGATAGGCAAATCTAGCTCAGCACCAGCTGTTTTCACAAGGAACAGGTCTCCAATGACCCAGGCAAAGGTCTTGCCCATCTTTTTTGCCCAAGATGCTTTTAACTTTTGATACTGGAGACTGAGCCTAGGACTTTTTGCTGGTACAGCATATCTGCCACTTCTGAACAGTGGCTCTTCGAATTGATCAGCAACATCTCACATAATCATTCATTGATCGTATTGTAAGATGAATTTGTTGCAAAAAACTAAAGTAGAGATAATCACTGATACATAAAGTAAATGATTTTAATTATAAAACGAACTAGTACTGTGACAAAATTAATGTTGCGGAGCATTTTTGAAGTGGATCTTTCTGCCCACCCCATATACAAACGATGGCCCCATAGCAACTATACTTGCTTTTCTGCCATGATGCTTAGCCTTCTGTTCATGATCTTCACAAACAGACTGTAGTCAACGTTTATGAGCGTGTTGGGTCACCAGTTCTGCAATAAGCACAGGTCTCCCTTCACCTGGAAGAACAACACCAACGTCCCCTCATAAAAACTGTCTCACGATCTTTCTGTGTTCCACATGACACTGAGTAGCCCCATCAGGAGCAGCACCAGGCAGTCCTGTAGTTGTATGTAGATAGTGCAGGGAGACTGTCTGGCCCCAGGATTGCTCAGCATCCTCCTTGTTTCTGTTGCTTGTTCCTTCTTCCTGTGGTGGTCACCCATGGTTCTTCTCTACATTTCCACCTGCAGCACTGCATGTTCCGCCCATAGGTTCAGGACCACTGCACCTCTCACTGTTGTCCATGGGCATACCACACTTGAGGGTAGGGGGGCTAAATTACCCTGGGCGCACCAACGGGCAGGGGGTTTGTGCAAAATGGCCCCCTCCCTTGCACCGACCTGGTTTGGAAGAACTGGGTTGGAGCGGGGGAGGCACCTAAAGACAGAGCCAGCCTACTGCCAGAAGCTGGCCTGCTGCCACGGCACCCTATCCTTCCCTCCCCAAGCCACGGCACCCTATCCTCCCACCACACTGAAGGCTGGCTTCTGCCCTCCCAGGGCCTGGGGAGGGCAGGAGGTGGGGGAGCGGCTCGGACAGGCGCCGTGGCAACAGGATGGTCCAGGAGCCGGCCGGCCTGCTGCTGTGATGCCTGTCTGAGCTGCTCCCACCTCTGAGACTTGCCCCCGAGCATGGTGGGGGTGCAGGGGCACCCGGAGCAGGTGTTGTCCCCAGGCAACATTTCCCCCCAATACATCTCTGCTGTCATCATCATCCTAGGGTCTGTCCAGATTCACAGGGTCTGTCTGAGCTTAGCGATTAGCCTGTGGTCAGACTGCGGTGTCTCCAGATAAATTCATGAATCTCACAATTCCCACCAGCCCCTGTCAGCATGGCCAGTTGGGGCTGATGGGAACTGTAGTTCATGAACATCTGGAGAGCCGCAGGTTGCAGACCCCTGGTTTCGATCCACAGGATAAAGTTGGTCTCTGTGGCCTCTCCTCTCCCTTCATTCCACTTGTGGCTCCTGATCAGGTCTTCACTGATTTGGAAAAACTCCACCCCTGTAACAAACTGCCAGGTAATCAACCTCGTTCGGCATGTCCAATTTCCTGTTCACCAGACCAAACTCTCCCCTAAGGAACCCATTCGGCTCCCCCTCTTCTTCAGTCAACAGTTTCACATTGTTCCTGTTCATCTCCATTGGTGAGGATCACACTCTTTGGTGAGAAGGGGCCTGTGGCCCCTCCATTGGCTTCCACTCGTTCAACTCCTGCATTCGAATGAAGAAATCTCTGGTGATCAGCAACTTCCTCTTCCCATGTGCCCTCTCAATGCTGGGGCCCATCACCACCTCTGTCCTGTCTGCTTGCTCCATCAACATTTACCACAGCTAGTGCTATCCTGCACACTCCCTGGGCACAGCTAAGTTGCACAGGTTGAACCATTTGGGTTGTTATTATCCCTAGACCAGTGGTGGCGAACCTTTGGCACTCCAGATGTTATGGACTACACTTCCCATCAGCCCCTGCCAGCATGGCCTTGTTTCAGGGAGGAATTTTTTATATCATTTTAGGATGGATTAGGGACTATATCAGTTTCATTGCCAGCATGGCCAATTGGCCATGCTGGTAGGGGCTGATGGGAAGTGTAGTCCATAACATCTGGAGTGCCAAAGGTTTGCCACCACAGCCCTAGACATTCTTTCCTGTCTCTTCTTCCCCTTCTCTTGTTTTCCTGCCTTTGTTGTGGACATTTAGATCTAAGAACAGCAGGGAGTCCTCTGTGGCCCAAATGATCCACATGATGTGGAAGCCCTCTCTGTTGTGTACCGGGACTGCTATCCCATCCATGGGTTCTGCCCGTGTTGCTGCATTGGTCTGGTGGTGGTACTGTTGGGGGCTGTTGCACTGATGTTGCTGTCGGTGGTGTTGGTGCTCTGGTTTCACCTGATAGGACCTGAAAAATGGCCCCCACTGCGTCCACTGCTCTTGGGTTGCACACTGTTATTGTTCCATGTGGAAATCAACCCCCTGCAAGACCACAACATCTGTTTTCAATTCTTCCAAGTGGTACAGGATGTCTTCCCTCATGTCCCTCCTCCACAAGCCTCCTTTGCATTGTCACATGCCCACAATCAGATGGGTCCCTGCCTCCTCCACTTAATGGGTGTGGCCCCCTTGGGCTTGGCAATCTCTGCCTTTCCCTGCTCCTCCTCCTTTTTCAGTAGTTAGGAAGGTTCTCTGTTGCTGCTGTTGCTTTTCTGCCTGCACTGCTGGTATCAACACTGCTTCAAGCATGACTCACTTGAAGAGTCCTGCCTCACTTTTTGCCACCTCCATCACGTGGTTGTCTTTGCTGGGGTTCCACTGGTGTTCTGTGTCCCCCTACTGTGCTGCCTGTTGAGATGCGTCTGGCATTACCACATTGCCCTGCAGCATTGCTGTGGCTAGTGGAGTCCCTGCCAATGGTACCGTTGTCAGAATTGCTCATGTCAAGCCAGAGTCTCCCTTGTCACCCACCCAATAACTGCCCTGCTTACGGTGGTGTGACCACCTCTCCTCCTTCCCCTTCTTCCTGTCCTCCACAGAGTTCCTCCACCCTCATCTAGAACTAATGTAACCATAGGTCCTGGTGCTCCCACTGTCCACAGCCACTGCTCAGATTCCTTGGGAACTCCAGTCATCCTCTGTTGTCTCCAGAAAAAGTGGACTTCTTCCTCCTCTTCCCCATCCTTCTTGTAGTCTCTGTCACTAATCAGGATGGTTTCTGCTGCCAACTGAATGGCCTGGTTTATCTTATGGACCAGTGCTTCTTACCAACCTCCGCTTCCTGTACTCACCCCCTCATCTTGGGTCTATTCTGCTGGAGTTTCCTCTTGTCTCCTTTTGTTGCTCTTTTTATGATCACACTTTGTTGATCCCCTGACTACTTCAGGAGACTGGTGCCTCTGGTGCTGCTACTTCTGTTGACGTCATTGCTGGTGCCATCACCTTCCATTACCAGTATCCTCCTCCCCTTCCTCTGCCTAGTCACCTCATTCAGTCTTCTTCTCCTCTCCCTCACCTTTTCCATTCTTCATCTGTCACTTCTCCTTCTTACTTTGCTGCCCCACCATCTGCCAACCCTTGTTGCCTTCCTGTTCGCTATTTCTGGTCTACTGGTCCCGGTCCACTGTATTAGAATTACAAATACAATGCTTTCTTTTACTAATCAAACCAACATTCTTATCGATAGTCATTGTTGCAGAAAGATCTCCAAAAGATAGTCATTCATGGTCTGAATAAAATACAATATCCTAGGTTCAAAATGGTGCTTGTCCTTCTAGGAATAGATTTCTGGATCACAGTATGTTAATGGAAAGTACACTAGTTGCTTCTTTTAAAATCAGGTCACGCATTAGCAACCTCAAAAAAAGTTGCAATAGCCACAGTGGCCACCTGTTGAACAGCAATTAATGTATTTGGTATCAGCATTTCAAGAGAAAAAGGCTGATGGTATCAGGTTGATGCAGGTTATAGCTTTGATCCACCTGCATACAGCTTCATCACAATAATTTAGCTGTTCTGTTTAGCTGTCAAATCAAACTCACAGCCCTTCCAAAATACAATCTTTTAGAGAATTAAATGCTTCTGAGGAAACTCTTAGAAATATATTTTGAAAGACAATGAAATAACCAAAGTGATAAGCAAAACTATTAACCTTCCTTCAGTTAGGATATAGTATCTACTTTAAGGATGCTGTTTTGAATTTCTTTGAATGGAAAACATCCTACAGTAATATGAATTCGTATTTATCCTTTCTGTCAACTGACAATCAAGTTCACAATCAAGTACAAGAATGGTGAGCAAATATTTTTTGAAGATTTTGATTTTTAATTCTGTATTGCTTCTTTTGTATTGATCTGAGTTTTAACGTTCAAAGGCAATTTCACACATGCTGCTTAAAGAGAGGGGTTTTTTGGCGGGGCGTGTGTTTTGAGTGTTGCTATTTGTGCGCATTGTGAAAGACAGCTCTATTCTCACTTGAATAAAGTGTTTAAATCTGCTGATAACCATGCTGGAAGATGGATTTATAGTCACATTTCTACACTGCTCCTATTTTTGTGTCACTTATGAATGGATATGCTGTCTGTCACATTGCATCTTGTGAACCAAACTTACAAAATATCTTTCATTTTCTTTCATTACAAATATCTTTCATTACAAAATATCTTTCATTTATTATTTCTATAATAATACTTAGTGTTTACACTTTCCATACATTGTTGTTATCCTAATAGCCTTGTAAGGTAGGCCAGTAATCTTATAACTACTTGACAAGCTGAAAGAGATTGGCTTGCCTGAGATGAATGAGCATGTGCATTTGTGGCAGATATTAGATTTTAGCTGGCAGTCTCTCATATCACAGCTTATCCTCTGAGGCATAATACACCACATCTTTTAAAATAATCTAACTTTTTTTAATTTTCTGAATTTTACTTCCTGTTGCACCAATATGAAACTAATTATGAGACAGTGTCAAATATGTCAGAAGATTGAGTCTTACAAATAGAAATAGTTTCATTATATGTTTTAGAAAGGCACTTATAAACTTGAGATTTGCTGCTGAGAAAGCACATAATAGTTTTTGACGAATGGTCTCTGACACACTGCCAGTTCAGTAGCATCCTACCAACAATTCAGTTTATCAATTCAGTTCCACAAGGGTTTCCCGTGGGGTCAATTCTCTGAAAGCCCCAAGATTCATCTGTCTTGAGTCAAACTCTCAGGTTGGAGGATGCAATGAAGACACACTCAGAAGAATAAGTTCCTGTATACAGTCACAAGAACACTAGCCAGTTTCCAGGGAAACAACAGAAAGACAAGTATTAGTGCTGTTCAAGCTTGGCTAGTTTTATCCAGTTCCCGATTTCCCGAGTTCTTCTTTGTGTTTCGAGATGCAACAAGTTGTTTTAAAGATCACTTCTTAAATTCTTACAAATGAACATTATTCTCTACTAGTGAATTTATTTTAAAGTCTTGAATTCAACATCAGCATTGTTCCACATGCACAAAGTAATAGAAGAGAACTGGCAGAATGTAGTGCTTAGACTATAATGCAGGAGATCCAAATTCAAATCTCCACACTGCCATCAAAGCTTTCTAGGTGACTGTGCACCTGTCACTTTGTCTCGGCCCAACCTACTTCACTGTTGCTATGCGAGTAAAATAAAGGCCAGGACAATGATGAAGTCAGCTATTTGGGGTCTCCACAGGGGAGAAAAGCAGGTAATTATCTAACAGCCCAAATCAGATGCAAGGCAGCTGGACACAGCGCCACTGCCACACTGCCTCCAAAGGGCTTCCAAGTAGCATGGGGAGGCAGCTGAAAAAAATCCTTTGGCCACCTGAGGGGGGCCTGGCCACTGGCGCCTCTGTCCTCTCCACTGGAGGGGTGTCCTTTGCACCAGCAAAAGAGGCAAATGCGTCAGTCCAATCACCACCACGCATCAGGACTGGGCTACCCATAAATAAAGGCTCTAGAAAAATTCATGACAAATAATTATATGTAAGAAGGGTTACAATGCAGCTATACAGACCACATTTGTATGCCTTTCATGTGCTTTTAACATTTTACAATGATCTTACATTTTACAGTGATTTTTTAATTAGTGATCACCTTCCGCTCATCTTCTCCTTCAATGAGGTCTCAACAGTTCCACCTCCAATCTATTAGGTAATTAACACAACTCCTATAATAAGGTGGTCAACGCAAATATGTAATAAAACTAGGGAAGCGCCGCCCAGAGCCCTTGGGGATGGGGCGGTATAAAAATCTAAAGAATAAATAAATAAATAAATAACACCAACTGTACATCCCTACGTTTTTCTGTAGTTACAGCAGACAATTAACTAAATCATGTGGAAGTAAAAAAAAACAAAGTTACTATCTCCTCTCTTGTTTCTCTTAGTCCTTGAAATATTGAATAAAGATATAAGACGAGATGAGAGGATTAAAAGAGCGAGGATCAAAAATGAGACATTAAAACCCTTTCCAGATAATTTGATATTAATTTTAGAAGACCCATTAACATAGAATTATTAATGGCAAAATTGAAAGAATTAGGTACAGTAACTGGGTTTAAGATTAATATACATAAAACAAGGATGTTAAAAATGTGAAAATACAAGGAGAGATTTGATGAATAAAAATAGTTTTAAAGTTGAAAAGAAGGTAAAATTCACATTAAGTTCTAGTCTTAAGGAAAATTTCTATAAAATGATGTATCTTTGGTACATGTCACCAGAGAAATTGGCTGAAATATTTAAAGGTATTTCAAATGTATGCTGGAAATGTGAAACAAAGGGAAGGGACATTCATTTTCACTCACTAATCCAGAAGATTTTAAAGATGATTGTATAATTGAAGCCAGAGACTTCTCTTTTTAGGTATGGACAAACAGCTAGAAAAGAGTCATGGAACTTTGTTTTTATATATGACTACAGCATCAAGATTATTATATCCTCAAAAAATGAAAGGTTCAACATTACCTACAATAGGAAAATGGCAAAAAAATGATGAAATATGCAGAGATGGCTACATTTCTTTGATCAGAGAAAAGACAATATCTTCATTTTTTTACTGACTGGAAACCCTTTATAGACTTTTTGCATGAAACAAAAAATGAATTGATGATTTGTGGATTTTACGATTTAAAAAAATAATTAGATAATAGAAAAAAGCGTTTTTATTTTTGTAACAGAGTAAATACTAAGCTTGTTATTTTACTTACATCTGTCACAGAGAAAATCAGAAGCTTCTTCTTTATATATATACTTTTAATTTACCTTTTATTTTCTTCCTTTCCAGGCTTTATCTTTTTAGTTCTCGTCAATGTTTATATAGTGTCTTGGAGTCGAGACAGTTTGGGTAGGTACCATAGAGAAGCACCAGAAATCGCCCCCCCCCCCCCCCGCCTACTTTCCATTGCCCTGATACAATTTTTTAAAAAAAATCAAGGTAAAGGAACATGTTTCCACAAGTAATCTGAACAGACCATGAAAGCCAGCTGCTGGGCAAAGGGAATCACTGGGGCATCTGGCTTTCATCTTCCCTGTACTCTGAGGCTGCAATCCTAAACTTAGCCTATCATGCATAAATCCAGATGAATATCAATGGAAGCTGCTTATGTAGGCTAGGAACAGCACTCTCCGTCACACTCTTTGCATCGTGTGTGGTCTCTTTCCTCATTATGTAGAGCTGGAAGGTGCCTACCTCTGAAGAGCCAATGCACCCTCTGTCAACTGCACTCTCTCAAGTATACCCGTCTTCCTTGTTATACAGGACAGGACAACAAGATGTGGTCTGGCCACATTCCTTTCTCTGACAGATCCCTTTATTTTGAGGTTGGGCAGAAGACACAAGGAGGCCTCTTAGCAGGTGTGCTGGGCCTTCAGCTGTGCACAAAGTTTTCCAGACCACAGCAAAGAGCTCTAACCCCTCCAACAGAACATAAAACTCTGCTCTTAGTTTGTAAGTCAAATGGTATGTGTGGATATTTTTATGTACCTCCCAAAGGTCTTAAGTCTTGAATTCATCCCAGGGGGGCAAAAAAACCAGAAAAACAAAACCAGAAGCATCCAGTTATTAGCATATCAAGTTACAATCTGCCCCCACTTATTCAGATTATTAAAATGAAGAAGATCAAGCGGCACGTATTAGCATGCTACTGTTAGTGTAACAGCACATAATACAAATATTTTTAAAGAAGCCATGTCAGGATTCAAGAATTTTGAGATGGAAGAGAAATATGCCCAGAAAGCAGACCAAAAAAAATAATGCCCATGACACAAAGGCTGATACAAGCTTTTTGCAGCTGGTAACGGAGAAGGTGTAAACAATTGTGAACAGTATTCTGGGTGCATGTGCAGCTGTAACAACTGGGATAGTTTTCATTTGTTTTTGTCTCCCCTAGTGTATTTTTTCAGAGGAAATAGAGGAAGTGAGATGATGAGACAGCATAAAATACTCTCTTTCCCCTGTGATAAAAAAACCCAGTTAACTAGCAATAGCAGATAACCAGCAACAAATAGTGTTCAAGAACCATGCACGTCTATATAGAATAGTACATAACTTTCTCCAATATAATTCACCAATCATCCACTAAAAATGGTAACAGAATGGCAGCATGAGTTGCACTAATTTCATCTTTTCCAACAGGATACCTCCCTCTGCAAGACCAAACCAACCGGTAGAAACAATCAAGGAGCCAAAGGCTTTCTCTTCAACTGTAACTCCAATTAACTTTAACACCAACCCTGTGTGCCTTGTTATCCAACAAAGTAAACCTCGACCTTCTTGTTTAGCCATGAATTAGAAAGCACGTGAGGGAAGCGGGAGCGGTGGGGAGCACCATTTCAAAAGAAAACGCGAGCAAAACAAACTTTCATTCCCGGTTACGTCTACTTTTAGGAAAGGCGATGGGGTGGGGTGTATTATTCCGAAGCGCCCTTCAGCTGGTGACACTGAGGAAACCAGTGGAAGTCAGTTGTCCAACGCCGTCGACTGTCCTTCCACTCCCAGGCTCTATTGACGCTTTGCTGGAAGACCTGGAACCCTGATGAATTCTTTCGGAAGCAAGAAAAGCATTCTGCACCTGCCCAGAAACACACTCTCCCACTTTCTCAGCGCCACAGTCACGGAGGAGCCCGCAGGCTCTCTGCCTCCCCTTCCAGCTTACCTGGTGCAGCGTCTCCGGAGGCAACTGCGAGGCCCGGAAGAGCTCGGCCACTTTGCTCCCCCCCGCGGCTGGGGCCGCTCCTGTCCCTGCCTCGGGCACCGTTTGGCAGCTGCCACCACAGCAGAGCGCGAAGAGCTCCGCGTAGAACTGCTGCTCGCTCCCGGCCAAGAAAAGACCGGCGGTGGCGGCAGCGGCAGCCGCCGGCTCCATTGGCAGGGATGAAGTGGGAAAGCGCCCAAACTCCTCGGCCAGACCGCCGCAAAGTGGACGGCGCAGTGCCCGGGGCTCCTCCCCGGTGCGCAACGGCTCGGGCTCTGCAGCGCTGCTCCTGCAGCAGGGAGAAAGGCAGCCGCCGCCGCCGCCGCTGCTGTTGCTGCAGCCTCCCGACTTCCCCCCCTCTCTCTGCGGCAGCCGGGAAAGCCGTTCCCCAGGGCACGCGCCCCAGCGGCGCTCCCTCCCCACAGCACACGGGCCTCCGTGGGAGGGCTGGCCTCTTAGACTGGGGTGGGCTGGAGAAGGGAAGGGCCGCGGCAGACCACCGCCTTCGGCGGTTGCCTTCCGACCCAGGTGGAAAAATCCCGTTCGCGCGTGCTTGTTCTTCAGGCCTCGTCGAAGGCCGGGGGAAGGAGTGCCTCTGAACAGCTGCAGAGTATCTTTGCTTCACCATTCTCGTTCAACAATACCCATGTTTTGCTTCCACGACAGCCTCTAGGGTGGGCCATGAACACCCTCTAAAACTTTCCCAGACGGCGCTCTGGAAGAGAGGCGCTCTTGAGAGCATCCCGACTTCCCCGCTTCAGCCACCTTTCCTCCCGGAGGTGCTCCGAAGCCTCAGGAGTAGGGAGGAAGGGCCCGAGCCAAAGAAGTCTTGTCCCGCCAGCCTCTTAGAATGATGCCATAGGCTCGAGTCGGCCTGTCAACTTTTGGGAAGCCAAATCTGGCAAAGGAAAGATTCAACCCACGGGTAGAACCAGTGCAGCGTTCCCAAGAACCAGTTGTGGTGGTCTTAGTGATTCTGGGGCCCAGGGCAGAAGCCCAAGGTGGGGCCAAAAATCACTGCCAATCCACAGGGTGGAGAAAGGATGGTCTTTATCCCATGTGAGGCGAGCAGGATTTAAGTCCCGGACAGAGAACTCACAAGTGGTTGAGCTAGCTGCCTGACCCCTGGATGGAGTGGATATGAGTGGCTGGTGCTGTGCATAGGTGCTACAAGCCCCAAAAGTGTGAGTGGGGGTGGTAGGAGCCTGTTCTTTCCCCCCCTCTGCTCTTTTGGGGTGGGGGTAGGTCTGTGGGTGGTCAGGGGCCCCTCCAGCATGGGGACAGCTGCCTATTTGCCCCTGGAACTCTTCTCCTACCCCCTCCATTATATATATCAAAAGCTGCTACCTAACTTGGCAACAAGACAGATGAGAGAAATACCAGTGGCTAGCCAGCTGGCAGTCCTCCTACCCAGGTGCACTTTGATCAGCTGCAATTTGATCAGCTGTGCATACTCAAAGGATCTTTCGGAAATGATGTAAAATTTTATATAGTCAAGCTGCCTTTTGTAGGTGTTGGATGCATGCAGGCACACACTTTATTAGAAGAAGAAGCTCCCAGAAAAGGAAGGTGGCCTAGCAGATATCTTTGGGTTGCTGCCAGTGGGTGTAGACACTGTCGAACTAGATGACAGTTATATATGTTTTTAATTAATTAATTAATTAATTAATTAGTGCAACTGGTGTTTTGTGATTGGGCATAAAAGTATTCATAAGCTTGTTGTACCTTCGGGAAATCTGTATGCTGCCTCTGCAGCCCTACTATATGTGCCCTATACCTAAAACAATAAAACAATGAATCAAGTCAATAAAACAAGTCAAGCCAGTAGAATATGTGAAAACATACTAATTAAAACAAGCCAAGCCAATTTAAAAACAAGACCATAAAATGAAATAAAACAAGCCAAAAATGATATTAGTAAAACAGGCTAACTGGAAAAAAAATCCATAGCCTGCATACCAAAAAAATGTTTTGGCCTGGTGCCCAAAAGAAAGTAAGGCAGGTATCAGGCAGGCATCACAAGGAAGGGTATTCCCAAAGAGTGGTGTAATTGCTGAAGAAGGCCAAACTCTGGGTGCCACCCACCTCACCTGTGCAGGGGTCACAGAGAGCAGGGACTGAAAAGAGGATCATAATGGGGGGGGGGATGGACAGTGGAAGGAGGTAGTCCTTCATCTGTAGGTACACATGTAATTTAGGCAAAAACTACCAGAGCATACTGCTTTTATACAGAGGCTTTAAAAGATCAGCAAAACAGTACCAGGACTGGGGGTGGAAAAGATACACTCTTCATCACTATATTATGCAAAATATAGATTGAAGGTGAGCATATTTGTGTTTGGTGAAAACTACACACATACACACCCATCAGTGAAATACATCTTTGTTAAGACCAATCAATATGTACGAAGTAGCTAATGTGAATAATGCAAGTTCACATTAGAATATTCTGCACGGAACAAAAAAGTATGGGGAGACAAGAACGCTTCAAAGAAAGCCCCCGTTGATCAAGTTGGTGGCAGTCAAAATGGGGGACAGGAGATACTCTAGATGAGGTAGTGCTGTGTGGAAAGAAGGTTCCCAGATGCACCAAATGCTTCTGGAATAGAAAAGGAGAAAAAGGAACTGCAACAAATCCCCCAAACACACCCTCCCCGTGAAATCAGGTTTTTTTTCATTATGTGGCACCTTGTCTTTTTGGAAAATGTGATGTTTTAAGACAGAAGCGTAGAGTAATGCATGTGAAGAGACTTCTAGTTGTACTTTTCTGAAGTGCCTTCAGGTATTCTCCACATTCAGTTGTTTCTCCATTTTTAATTTTTTGTACTTGTTTTGTTAAAGCAGCACTCGTTGCATAATTAATTCTATTACGCTTGTTGGTTGTTCATCTTGTATCTAAATATAGATGAAAATGCATGTTGATCTTATTTATAAAGGGAAGTACATAAAAATGGTCATGGTACTTATAGACATACTTATCAGTTATTTGAAAAACTGTCTTCTGATCACCTGAAAAAAATTGAAAACAACATTTGAAAACACCCCCCCCCCTCACATCATGAAGCATGCTTTATAATAGTAGCCAGAGCAGAACAACTAATTACATAAATGGGACAGAATGATGAATAGTGGGAATTTCTCCTTCAGTCAGAAGCAGTTTTGTTTAAATATATCCATACATCATTAGTTAATCTTTAACCTGTTCATCATTAAATTAGGACCAGAAATCTTTAACAAGAAAGTTAAAGAGACTAATTTCATCATGCCATTAGTCCAAGAAGTAGTCATTTTCTCAAGGCCCCATGATAAACATGGGGATGGGAATTTAATTTCTCTCAGAATTATTTCTATCTGTTAGAGTTTTATCCTACCTTTCCTTCATGAGACCCATGTCAGCATAGATGATTCCCCAAAAGGCAGCATAAAAATATTTCAAATACATGATAAATGTCAATTAAGCTCAAGGTGTCCAGTGACTGATGAGGGTGACTATCCATCATGGCAAGATTTCTTGTAGGGACATATTTCCTCAACACCCACTTTCATTCTCCATTCTCTGTGAGGCAAATGATGCTACTTCTAGCCTGACTTTTTAACTTGCTTCTTTGCCAGAGTGAGATTTGCCAGTGAACACAACTTTGCCCAGACATCTTCCCTCTGCCCATGGCCAGCCTATCTACCTCCACCCTTTACCCTTCACATTGCCACCCATGCCTTTCCCCTCAACCCCCTTCCATGTTGTTGTCTCATTCCTGCTTCTCTAAATGTCCATATCAAGAGATTGATATCTTGATATAATAGAGAGGGCATTTCCAAGGAAGAGCACAAGCAGGGTCTCTTTTGGGCTCCACACCACCTCTCCTGCTCTACTTCTGCCCTCCCCAATGACCAGGAGGGATTTTAAAAATTTTATTTCAAACATGTCTTTATTTTAAAGTATAAGAAAGGGAAAAGTGATGGGGAAAGTCTTTTCTGAACTTTAGAAGACATGGAGAAATGGGGAGCTCTGGTCTGACTGATGGGTATTTTGTCCTTAAAATTGCTTTTTGGCATTAAATCTGGCCCCAACAGTTTTGACTTGATAAGAAGCCTTTTGACTGTTTCTAATTTTTAGGAAGTGCATGTCGGCATATCAAGATAATCTATAGGGCATTTTTATGCTGTTATTCTAGGCTAATACCATTGATTTCATTGAGTCTAGAAAGGAGTAACTATAAGATTGCATTGTTTTTAAGCATTCGTACTCCTCCACCCACTAATCAGTACCATGATGGCATGGGGGTTAAAGACTGCTCCCCCCAAAATGGATGCTTCACAGAGAGTTTTGGGGTGCATCTTGTGTGTCAAGCCTGGGCAGGAAGGGGGTTAATCACTGAACTTTTTCCTTGGCTCTAAGGTGTTGGCTAGACAATAGGTCTAACGAACACCCATTGTTCACCCCAAGGTGATTTAATCAGCACTCTGAGCAGAGCATTATCGACCCTATCTTCACCAATCCCAGTAATCAGTGGGTATTCAAGGGAATAATCCAGGCATTTTCCACTTCTGGCCTCCTTTCCTTGGATGTCCCTTTAAGATGTCACTGACAATCATCTCTAAAGCCCTATCCAAGATCCTCTCTCTTATCTTTGTCAGTTCTTGTATGCTTTCTGTGCATATGTTCATTGCTTAAAATGTAGTTCTTGTGTTACTCTTTTTATTCTTAAAAAAACAATGCCTGTTCACTTGAGAGTTTTCACCCATAGACTATCCTGGCATACATTGACCTCATCTTGCTGTCTGACTGCACTAAGGTCGATTCTGCACAGCATACTAATAATGGGTTACATCTGTTATTTTGGAATTTGAGTCTATTCCGTTTTTGGTCTTTGCATGGGTACTTGTTCTCTGTGAAGAAAATAATCTGTTTTCTTTCTGCCCCTTTGCACAAACCCACAATGCAAATGCACAAGTGCAAAGATCCCATTTTTCCTGCATTCTGATTGCCTGTCCATCACCACAGTCCCCCTTCCACCCACTCCCACCCTCTGCTAAGGGAATGCTTCTGATTGGTGGAGCACCTACAGCACCACTGGGAGCCTAAGCAGAACCTCTCCCTCCCACTTCTACAGCATGGGGGGAAAAAAAGGTTTAGGACTTTGAAATCACAACACACGGAAACATGAAGCATGCAATCTCCACCCCGTTTACACTGTGATATACAAAATAATAAAATCTGTCCAAAAAGGGAGCAAAGCAATTGTCGCATCCACATCCAAAGATGTGTATCTGCCTAGCTATGTGCTCTGAGCACCCAAAAAAGAAAAAGGAAAGGTTGTGAATCGATTGCTGTACACATTTGGGTGAAATGGTACTCACAATTGCTGCCAAGGGGGCAAAACATGCTTGGGGGACATTTCTGAAAATGGCAGGCTGTCCCACTGGTTGACAGCTCAGCAGAAATGAAACTGACATGATGTAAGGCAGGACAATGAGCAGCAGAGCAGGAAAAGTAAAGCGGTTGGGCATTAGTGCCATTCCCATGGAAGCGGGTTCAACCCAATATATATATATTTTAATTACAATGTTGGCATTTTTTGAAAAATCCAGGTTGAGGGAAATATAATGGATCAATCCCACTTTGGGGGAGGAACCCATGCAAAGTTCTTTCCTGGGGTTATTTCCCTTCATCAATCCATTACATTTCTACGGTGCGGGTTCCGGTTCCGGTTGCTGAGTAGGGCAGCCACATTTCTGAGCTCCTCCACATTTTAAGATAAGTAAAGATAACTTTTAACCTTAGGCTAAATTGTACCGGGCTTGAATTTCTACAGTGTGGAATTGACCTAATTCTCTCCAACTTAACTGGAGATTTCTGTTTAGGGTAACATGTTAACCGGTTGTTCCTTTCCTATTAGAATTGCCAATGCCCAAGTATGATCAACCAACTAACACTGCATCTCACTGCGTGTTATAAATGTCTCCTAGTGTAACCCCCATGCCCAGAATGGGTTGGCCCAGATTGGGTTGACCCAGTAAGGGGTGGAGACTCAGAGCAGCAGAAAGGCTGAAAGAGCTCTTTGCAGAAGACAAGGCTACCAGACTCGGACCTTGATTTCTATAAGCCCTTAACACCTTGTTAAGGGTTTTCTTTTGTGGTTGTAATGGGTGAGAGTTCTCCTGGAGACCTTCATCATGTTGCAACCTGTTCATCAAGCCCTTGGAGTCTTCAGGAGCCAGCCAACTTGCAAAGAAGAATTTGGACTTGGCAATATCAGTAGACTGTAAATAGAAGGACTTGAAATGCAACCTGAACAGGACCTTGAATTGTAACGTTAAATGTTGATGTTTTAAAAGTGTTAATTGTAAAGAAAAGTAAACCATTTTGTTGTTTAAAAATTGTTGTTGCAACTCATTCCAAGTACTGCCCCACAGAACCCACAAGCTGAGGTTACACCAGCTCATATCTTCAAACAAACATTACCAGGTAATCGAAAATTAAATAAAAGTCACCAGCTGTGAGGCTGTAACTCAGGGTTAAATGAGAGAATTTCAGTAAAAATCAATGTCCTCTTGGTAAAACTCTGAGCAAATTAACCCCCTGCCCCAAATTAAGCAAAAAAAGTATCAATAATTTCACACATAGCAGATCTTACAGAATGTTAGGAACAATGCCGCCAATTTAAAATTGTAAGAACTTTATATAATTTGAAACCACTTGGTTGCTTTTCCATGTTACCTTTGCCTTTATAGATTTATGAAAGTTTGAAGGAGGTGTGGAAACAAGGAGTCCTACAAGACACAAGGAAGACTGGGGGGGGAAATCCTCAGATTTTTAAATACCTGCTTTAATCCCAAGTGAATTCGGTGTTAGCAACACCTGCTGCCTTTAGTGCTGGGTAAATCCCCTGAAATGTGAATGAAATAGTGTTGTTGCATCATTGGGAGTAAGTTTAGCTATTGTTTCCAAGGTTAACGCATTATCATATTATTATGAAGACCTGAAAAAGAATCACCAAGGTGGCCAATAGATGTGCAACATCCCTGATTATTGCTCTATTACAATCTATCTCTAGGCAACAGAGAACTTTCACCCTAGAGAAAATAGCTGCCATGGTGGCTGGACTCTATGGCATTATATTTGGCTGTGGCTCCTCTCCCCCGCTCCCCCCCCCCAAATCTGCTTTTCCAGACTCCATCCCAAAATCCCCAGGCATTTCCCAACCTGGAAGAGGCAAACTGTAGCCAGGCTTTGCCCTGGTGAATCTTCTCTCAAAGGCCAAAAAAAGTGGTGGACTTTGCCCACTTTTATTCACATAACCCACCCTGGCATGCTGTGGTTGCCTAGCATCAGCCAAAGAGGAAATTAATTCCTTAAAGCTATAGGGACTCCTTTTTTCATTATAGGGTTTTAACTCTCTTACCAATTAAGATTTCAGATTTTTCCAGAAACCTGGGACACTTTTTCAGGCATGTAGAAAGATCTGTCTCATGTGTTCATTGTCCCAATCACCAGAGTTAAGTATCTTTAAAATTTGCTGACTGCTGTATAGATAGCATAGAGTAGTGGTTAAGAACACATTTCTGGACTCTCCACATCTCAAAAAGGATATCGAAGATAGAAAAAGTGCAAAGAAAAGCAACAAAGATGATTGAGGGATTGGAGCACCTTCCTTTTGAGGAGAGGCTGCAGCGTTTGGGACTCTAGTTTGGAGAGGAGACGTCTGAGGGGGGATATGATTGAAGTCTATAAAATTATGCATGGGGTAGAAAATGTTAACAGAGAGAAATGTTTCTCTCTTTCTCACAATACTAGAACCAGGGGCATACATTGAAAATGCTGGGGGGGAGAATGAAGACTAATAAAAGGAAACACAGCATTTGCAAGGTTTGCTCAAATTCTGCCATTATCAGGCAAACCAGAAAAATGCCAGTGTCACACTTATCAGAGACCACAGTGACCAGCAAAAGTTTAGAAGGATTTATCATAAATGACTTGGCAAGGAGAGGCCTTCCAAAGTTATAGCTGCACATCAACCAGGAGGAAATTTCCAATTTTAAAATTTTCAAGTATGATAAACATATCTGGCACCACTTCAGGAACTGAGGGGCCATTAGACACCTTTAACAGCAGCATGGATGGCCATTAAATACAATTTCCTCCAGTGAGGGACAGAGAACTCTCAAGGAGGATACTACATTGCCAAGCCTGTGACAACAGCAAGATAGAAATTAATATATGTCCCCTTACTATTTTTTCAGTGTCCTCTTTTTGAAATTACATTAAATAAAATAGTAGATCCAGTGGACTGGATACAATGGAAAAGTTTCACTGATAAAAAGGGGTGGATTCCATCTCCTCTCCCCTGCAGCAACATTTCAAGAAGCATTTTGAGATGCAGCAGCAGGCCTGCTCTGCTGACGGAAATCCCGTCCACCCGTAGAAATGCTGCACAGGATCCAAGGCAATGTGTTTCATCTGGAGCATATGCAACTTTGACACAGAAAAAAATTAGACAGGTTGTACCCTACATGGATTAATGTTATACCTACATATTCATTTGTTGGGTGTTTGAGAAGTAGCGGTATTTTTGGATTTGCATTTAATACCGGTAGTTCTGAAATTTTTTTTTTAAAAAAGGTGAACTTTTACAGTGATATGAGTGCCTCCCCTTACCCACTTTTTATTTTTTAAATATCTGGAAATTTGAAGGTCAATTAAACCCTATGGGAACATTTTGGGGACTCAGGGAAACAGGTTTTTTAAGGTAGACACACCATGTTTGCAGCACAGCTGCAGGAGATTCTCCTTACAAGGACCCCCATGGTTGGTGAAGACTGGGTTCAATTTTATGGGGTTCCAAAGATCTATCCATCTTCCAGTAAAAATGAAGGAAAATTTGGGATCATAAAATTGCAAAACTGACCCAAACTTAACTAAACTTGGGAACTGTTGTAAGGAGAGGTACTTGCAGCTGCACTGAAAATTTAAGGCCTCTACCTCAAAAACATCCTCCTCCAGAGCCCTGTAAAGACTCCTCAAAGAGTTCAATGTTGTTGAAACATTTTCCTGCCAATATGAGAATGGCAGGAAAATTTGTCTCAGTTCCATCTGGTGTAAAGTTGCTTGACTCCAATCAAGAGCCCTGCAAAAATAGATGACCTGAAAAAGCAAAAAAAAATCAGTTTTTTCCAGTATTGCCTTTTTATTAAAATGGTGCCCCCTTTCCTGGTCGAAAAAACTGAAATGGCTTTTTTCCGTTTGGCATATTTAAATGCACACCCCTATTGAGAAGTTATTTGTGCCTTTTGCCACTAGATGGTGCAGCTGATGCATCTGCTGTGAAAACAAGGCAGACCAAACAGCTCAGCATTTTCCAACTACATTGTGAGGGGTTTTCCCAAACAGCTTTCACAATCCCTACACACTCCAGACATACAAGGTAGTTGAATTATACTTGTCTCTACTAGATGTAGGTGACCAGAGGTGGGGCATACCAACCCAAGTGGGAAAGTCTGAGCAACTGTTCCTCACTTATGAACACCCTTCAGCAAGGGTCCTCAACAAGGTTCATGTTACTGAGGCTGTGGCACCTGCCGCTTTTCAGAAAATGGGTGGGGCTGTTGCAAGACAAACCTTGGCTGCCTTCAGTCAAATGAAAAGGTCTTCACAGAACCAATAGTAGTTACAGCCACTGGAGGATCCCTTTATATCCACATCTCTTTCTCCCCCTCCAGCTGTTCTTCATTTCTTTTTATTCTCCTTCTTCAGTTCAGGGTCAGCAATTTGGGGTGGCACTCATTGTCTGCAGTCAAAATTGAATAGGTGTCTGCAGTTGAAAAAAGTTGGCTACACCTGACTGGAGAATCTCCATTTCTTAGTCCTACATCCTTTTGGGGGCTGATTGTAGGTTAAGTTCCTCCTAGCTAAGTATAGCCATACAAACTGTAGAAAATATATAAGGAATTAAGCCTATTTTCACACAAACATTATTTAGCATGGTTGTGGTGGGTTTTCCGGGCTGTGTGGCCGTGGTCTGGTAGATCGTGTTCCCTTTGGGGATCGGGCGGTATAGAAATTGAATAAATAATAATAATAATAATAACAACAACAACGTTTCACCTGCATCTGTGGCTGGCATCTTCAGAGGTGTATCACAGAGGGAAGTCTGTTACACACTGTGTCCAGTGAGAAGGGAATGTTTTAGTGGGGTATACCCACTTGGGAGACCTTTACACACATTTGAAACATGTTACTTTACATGAGAACATATTTTTCCATGAGCTAATTTAAATTAGTGTATGAAAAGATGAAAGACTTGCAGTTGTAGCATACTGCTTCTTAGGTAAGGTGGCACAACAGTTTAGGCTACTCTTTGGCTGCTTCATGACAGAAGTTGTGCTTTTTCGAATCGTCTAACCTGAGAAAAGGTGTCTTCACAAACAAGCCTCAAGTCCAGAAAAGTGATGCTTACTGATAGTTAAGTGGCTCATAGAAATAAAAGACAGACTCTTGGGTATTAAGCATACATGTTTACTTAATCTATACAGAACGGAGTAGATAAAATTTCAGATTCACATTAGTGAAAAATCTCTACAAAATGTTCCTGAAAAGCAAAAAAACAAAACAAAACACAAGACTGGCTATTCATTCAGCGTTTTTTTTCTTCCATGAAAGCAGATATGGGTTGTAAAAATAAAGCAGACTGTTCAGCACAAACTAGATTTCTGCATCACTTTTCACAGTTATTTCCATCTATAGTCTGAAGAGGTAGATTTTCTGCAACACCTGAGAATTGAACTGCAACATAACCAGGTGTAATCAAAGGACAATGGATTTGGAAGATACAGCCCCCAAGCATCCGAGTTTGTAACTACACTTCAGTGTTACAAATAAAAGGTGACTTTTACTGACCGTATAGTTCAGTCAGTGAAAGATTAGTCTTAACGTTCTAGGGGTTATTCAGTCAGTTGTGCACTGTCTCCACCTCATGAAAGGGTAGCAAGAGTACACCCCTCCCCCTGATACTGAACACATTTGTTGCAAATTCACTGTAAAATGTATACGGAGATGGACGGTATAAGCAATAGCCTTAATTTTCTTTTTAAATACATGATTACTGGTTTACAGTAAAGCAGCTGCCTGTGGAAAGCATGTGTTGTATAAGTACATGGACAAATTTGTTGGAGAACGGCAGTGCAATGTATGGCAGAACAACAGAGTTCTGGACTCGTCCTAAAGTAGCCCTCGCTCCAGTCTATGGAATGACTATAAGGCTTCAGGAAATTTAATTTAGCCTAACGAGATTTAGGAGAGACCAAGTGGAAAGGCTTGCATGTGCACGCAATTTTTTAAAACACACAAAAAATCATTCCAATTCCTCCTCCCCCCCAACCCCAGTATCACTAAACCTAATACTTACACTGGTTCTCATTTATTGAAATTTGAAAGCTTGCAACAGAATCCAAAATATATTGTTGCCTACAGGCAGAAGAAGTTCTATACCATTCTGGCAAGAAGGAGAGGCAACAAATTGCATGTAAAAAACCCTCAAGAAGCACTGCAGTTTACTTGCAATTTGCATTCAGATTCTAACTCCATTAAGAGAATAAATTCTGGTTCTTTTCTGCACCTGTCAAGTTGAAAATCCTGTTGCTTTTATGTCTTCGTTTTAGAACAGTAGCCAAAGGTGTCTAACACTGAAGATACTCTCCAATATCTCTGATGCCACCAAGTGGTTAAAATTGGCAAAGTTAAGCGCCTATGCCCTCACTGCACATGTCCCACCAGATTCACTGCTCTTGGAATGCACAGAAACGAGCAAATGCAACTTGGGTGAGATTAGCTGGCCAGTTCTTAGGTCACAACAGATGTAGAACTGACTTTGCTCATGAGTGGTATGAGCTAGCATTTGAAAAATTCATTTCAAACTTCACTTACTTAAAGATATTGATATCCCACTGTACATCATATCAGGGAAAGGGTGAAGAGCTCAGTGCAACCTGAATATTCAAGTTTTTTTAGCAACTAACCATAAAAGAGAAGGGGTAGGCCAACCAAATACCTACCAACAATTATGTGCTTGAATGTGAACTCCCTCTAAAGCAAAGATCAAATCAGGTACCAGCAATGGGAACATTTATCCCTCAAAATAGCAACTGCAACTTAGAAAGTGAACACTAGCAAGCGAAGTTAACAGCAGCTGTGATCATTTTGCACAATGCCTACACTAACAAAGTAAACATGCTGTTGGTCCCTGTGTTAAAACTCATATTTAGGGGGCTTTTCAGAGCAAGCCAATGTTCAAAACTCCAGGGCAAAAATAAAATGGAGCTGTGATCACTGCGCATCAGTTAAGATACAAATTGACATGCCAAATTCAGCAGGTAACCTGTAGATACCAGAAGGCACTTTTACTTACTGGTATGTTTTGTCAAGCAAAATGTTGTATTCTAGAAAAAGCACTAACTAAAGATTTAAGATCAGAGTAGTTTTTTTTCTAAATCGCTCTGCCTGGATTAGGTAACACATCATCATAAAGACTTTTCCATATTCTGAATTATCCTTGACAATGAAAACATGTATTCAGTCAAGTAGATAATACGATGTTCCGAAAAGACACAGTGGCAAAAAAAAGCTACAAAAAGTATCAATACTTTGCCTAGACAACCACTAACTTAAGCCCCAGCCATTTTGAGCACATAGCTACTACTCCATAGTATAAGTAATAACTAAAGTGCAACTTCAGGCACATATTTATGGACAGCATGCTTCAAATTACAATTTTGAAAAGAGATGTTTTCCTGTGAAGTTGGGGGCAGGATGCATACAAGATAACCTGGTTTTAGTTAGTGGCTGCCCAGATCAAATTTGAGTTTCTCTGTAGCCATCTCCCCTTTTAATCACTTTATGAAGTAGGGCAGAAACCACCCTATGAATGAATTAACCCTGCAGGTCAATCCTGAGAAATATGAAAGACAGTTGTAAACCCTGTTTTTTCCAGTTGCAAAATTACATATATTTCAAAGCAGTAGACAAGATTGCAGCTACACTAAACCCTGTACGATTATTCAGCTTTGTTTGTACAAGCAAATATGAATCTGGTGAGCAGAAGCTTCCACTGGTTATCACACCTCTGTTTAACAATAGTTTACACCCTTTTTTGGTAATTAGAGTTGGATACCAAACCTTAATCCACCTAACAGAAGCAAGCTGTTGCTTTTCCCAAACCAGTTACTCCCCTGACACGATGTCAAATCTGTACATGAGTCTGGTTAACAGGGCGATGTGTGTTAACAAGGTCAGAAAGAAGGAATTTGCATGCATCCTTTATGATAGGGTCGGTTTTCTTTAAAAAAGTGAGGCAGATGTGCAACACAGTTGTGGAAAATTTATAGATAAGCTATTCAATAGCTGCTATGCAGCTTCCTGTACCAGGCAAGTTCTGTTGTTCTAAGAAAATACAGATATGGTAGAAAAAGTAAGAAAATTTTCACCACAAAACTAATAGTTAACCACCACCAGTTAAAGTTATACACAAAATATATCTCTCAATACAGTGTTTACACTTTAGTCAACAAAATCTGTGGTAGGAATGGAATCTAGGCAGACAGTTTTTTCAGAGCTATTGCCTTCAGTTGCCACCCTCAATCCAGGATCTGGCTGGATTCCTTCTTCCGCTCCATTGGTAGAAATCCCCAGTTTCTCATGGGAACTGAGTGTGCATGATTGCAACACTCGTACAGCCAGATCAACATCCGCTTCCCTTACAGCAACCTGTTCCTTAAGGACTTCCACCTTCTCATTCAACTCATTTCTTTCTGTTTGAAGAGCTCTGCACAGCTTTTCCAGTCGCTCTAGTTTTATCTGAAAGCCTTTATATTCTCTGTCTTTAACTGTTTTCTGCAATAAACAAAGATGGCACGTGATGAGGGTGACTTTCATGAAACACAACTTTGCAAAGCTGTTAGCAATAAACTGAGAATAAGCTTAAGTTTCCAGCTTGCACAAGAAACCTTTTATAGTGACCGTACTCAGGATATCCACTTAGCACTTCCTCTTCTCCCAACAATTTTTAAATATCTATTTCTGGGGACACACTCCTTCCTTCCAGTTAGGTAATAACTCTAATCTGTAGAGTCCGTCTTCTAATGTTCAGAAGTGATTTCAAGGCAATTAAATTGTTAACATGACATTCACTGGATGCTGTAATGAAAGCAGCCTAGGCTAAAAGAGCTCTCACATAGCTTTCTAAGGTGGTTGATAATGCCAACTTCAGGTGATGTCAGGTCTATCCACCAAGGCAATGGTGACACATCTGTAATAGAAATGTCAGTTAAGTGTATAATTGTCAGAAAAACCCAAAGTCGCTCTCCAACATTCTGGTACAACCTGCACTTACTGTGCTTTGCTTTTTAATGGCTGGGTAGGTAACAGCTAGCTTCGGTTTGCTTTTTACAGACTATGGGTTACATAAATTAACTACTTGGAAGAGACTGAAATCCAACACTCACTTCTTCAGCCATTTGCAGAAGAGCTTTGTTGTTGTTTTCCCATTTTGTACGCCAAACTATTGTCTCTTTTTCCAGTTTTTTAATCTTCTTGGTCATCTAAAATTAAATGTAATACTTATGTTAAACAATGGTGCTTTTTCAACCTGGCCTGAAAACAAACACTTCTCTCCTTCTAACTCAACCAGTGCATTATTTCTCAGTTCCAAAGACTGCAGTCATAAAAGTCTGTTGCGGCATAAATCAACAGCAAACACAGCAAGGTCAAGGATCAGTGGAATGCAGGAAGTAGAGGCTGAAATGATGTAGTGATGTAAACCTCAAAATCTAATCATGGGGGAAAAAATCAACATTCACTAGTTATGCTATGCTAGAAATCACCAGTAATTAGAGAGGAGTCTCAGGTTTTATTAGAGTAGCTAACACTTAAAATGAGATAGAAATCTCAAATTCCTGCTCAACCCAGAGCAGAGAAGAGTATGATACCTAATGAAAGTCAATTCAGCACTTTCTTCTTTATTAGCTATGAGGGATGGGAATTTGAGGTAACCTTAGGGTCAAAATAATACTTTTAACCTAGCAATATAGTCACTCACATAAACCACTGAGCCAAGCTAAAATCTCTTACTTCTTTAGGGCTGTTCAATACCATTTTTAATTCAAAGAGATCCAAATATATATATTCAAAGAGATCCAAATAATATATAGAAAATCCTCAAAAATTCAGCAGCCAATTGATACAACACTCCTTAGAAAAGAAACAACAAAACCCACTCACAAAATCTTCACCTGGTTCTGATGCATCAAGCTTTCACTGGGACTGTACTTCTGCATCACTAAGCACATCTGATTGCTGTGATGTCATACTGGATTTTTACACAGAATGGTTTTGTCATGGTGTGCAGGCCAAAGGAACCAGAGAACAACCTCACTTACAACATAATATCAACTGTGTAAACTGCGATGAAACCAAGACTCAAGAAAAAATCTGACATAATCAAAACGTCTGACAAAGGACCAGCAGCTGTCATCATGAAGGAGGCCGAGACAACTTTCCCATGCCATACTTTTCAAGGCAATATCCTTAGACCCATAAAAATACTAGGAAGCATTAAGTAAAATAATGAAGGAATCACCCAAATGCATATAAAAACAAATCTGGACACAAGCCAGGAGGTTTTTATGCTTTACCTAACAGACGCTCGACTGGCAAACCCAAATGTCCTATTATTATTGGCACAATCACTCTAGGAAGACATGGCTGGATAGACTCATTCATCATGTTCCGTGCCATCCATTCCCCAGAGAGTCAGATATAGAATTGAGGAGCACTCTTCCAATGAATGCCATCTTGGCCACTACAGACAGTGAGCTGCTGTATATCAATGCCTCTCACAACGACAAATGAAATGCCAGCAGGAATATTATGCCTAATGAAATTACAACATATCCTGATACTACATTTTGTCACTAAGTTTCCATAAGTTAATTTAGATTTAAAAACAGCTTGCACCTTACAGTTAACGGCACAGCCATCAGTACCAGCACTGACCCCAAAGTACGTGGAAATATTAATGACTGTCAGCAGCGCTTCCTCGGCTCCTACATGAGAACACGTTTCCTGTACATGAGATTTCTCAGAAATGTTTTTTCTTTTGGATACTTGGAAGGAAACATGAAAGATTCCACAAGGACTTCAGTTTTTTCCATCCCATCATCATTTTTAGCCTGGACCAGTGCACACAACAGGTTCTTTTTCTGAGCAACCCCAGTGTATGCAGCACCATTAACTGCTATATATCTACATACTTTCAGAAACCACACTAAACACAGCACAACATTACCTACTGTAGGGGTTTGCAACCTATGATTCTAGAGCTGAATATGTCTTAGTACACAACCAAATATGTTTTTTTAACATGTCAATTATCAGTAATGAATATTTTCAGTTATACAGATGGACTCCTACTGAATCTGATGATTACACCAAAATTCAGAGCAAGTAGTTTAGTTCTTCAGCTATAAAAAGCTGCTGACTGCTGTGGCGTGCACTATGTTGCATCTGGATTTGCATCAGTGCCTTAGACAGGGACTCACACATGGAATATTTACAGTCATTCCTAAGAGTAAAGTAGAGATTCAAATGATGTAATGAAACAGACCAATAAACCTAAACGAGTGCCTAGAAATACCTATTACAAGACAGGGGCAAAAGACTGGCTGTCACTGCCAGCAGCTTCCAGCTCAAATCAGTCCAACTTATCAATGATTAGAAGTCTATGACCATGCCAGTTTGCAATAAGAAAATCACTTAAAACAAGCCGTATTACATAAACAGCACCAGAAACCTCACAGGACAGGGATCAAGTCAGGCACAGTCCTTTCCCCCAGACAAATGTTCCCTCAGGTTCTCAGGCACAGAAGTAGACAAGGCTAATGCAGCTGGTCCTTCACAATCCAGGCTGGAACTCCCTTGCCCCCTTTCGGGCAAAGAATAATTATAATGCCTCAGGCACAGAGAAGGGTGGTGCTGAGCCTTTTTTTTTTTTTACAGCTGCCTCAATCCAAAAGCAAACTCTAAAAACCAGGAACATAATCTATGCAATATCTTTATCAGGAACAATCCATTACAGGACCTGAAATCATCAGACAAACCATCCTTGAATGTGATGAGTGCTGTCGTAAGGCAACAATTGTATTTTTTCTCTACACTGGACAAAGAGGTCAGTCACTACTCAGAAGAACAAACAGACAAAAAATTGACATTAACAGCCTTATTTGGGGGGGAGCGGTTTCAGAAGTTGGTGATTCTGGGATTTATTATTTCTACTTCCCTGTCTCCAACATTTAACAGATATTAATTATTTTAGCAAAACCTGGAATGATTCCCTAATAATTACATGTTTACCATAACTAATCTATGGCTTCTTTTAAAAATGATTTTAATTTAACCTAGCTATATTTATTTATAGCTTTTGTTTCTGACAAAGACTCAAGATAGATTATAGAAGATAACACAATGCAATGATACAGCATAAGACAACCAACAAACAGGGCAATTGGACTAGAACTGTAGAATTAGTAGGCAATACGAACTATGACTGCCTAAAAAAGCTGCAGTGGAATCACACAGATAGAAGACACTGTAGAAAATGCAAGACAATACCTACTCCACTGTAACAACAGAGCTTTCCTGGATTGCCACTTCCTATGTCTTAACCCGTTTATGAAAACACCTCTCTGATTGTTTCCGTTCTGCACATTCTGCAGAATGAGAGAAGTGTGGGAGCATGACATGACTCTGGTGTTTGGCATTATTCTTTCTAGGGGCAGTGCAAATCACATCACAGTGAAAATTTACCCACTGCATTTGAACAAACAGGTTCTAGCCCACAAAACTTATGCTGGAGTAAAATGTCAGTCTTAAGGTGCTACAGCATTTTTATTTTTAGCTTAATCCTCAAATCACTGCAATCCATTGTTCAAGACTGCTAAAAAACAGCGAAAGAATATTAACTTTTCCTGACACTTCCAAGCAAGACATCAATAATTTCTTCCAACAGAAATGGATATATTATATCAGGTTCTTTGATACTTATGCAAAATTTAACAGACAACTACTATCAGGTAATGTATGATTCTTCAGTTTTGTATCTCTGTATCTCTGTACAGTTTTGTATCTCTGTATCTTCAGTTTTGTATCTCTGTACAGTTTTGTATCACTGTACATTGGTGGAAAGAGGAAAATAAACAGGCTATCACTTACATACCTTTTCCATCTCTTGCCTGAAAGTTGTGAAAAGTTCATTACTCTTTGTCATTGTTGTCTGGAACTCCTCAAATTTGTCCATGTAAAGAGATAGCTAAAGGGAAAAAATAGTTAAGTCCTATATGATTATATCCAAACTCTGCAGCTTAATCACTTATGTGTTTTCAACACCACCTTAAAAATTAATACATGATCTTTCTCAATGTCAAGTTTAAGCAAATAATTCATTTCTCCAGCTCTTATTCAAGAAGTGATGAATACCAATACATGAAACAAGGTTGAAAGCATGACATCTTGCATTGTGAAATTTCTCTCAAAAGGGATAAATATGGTAGAGGGGAAAGTATTGATGGAACACAAAATACTAGTGAATAAAAAAATCATAAGTGGCAGGGCTGCGAAAGAAGCCATTCCAATAGACACTCACTGACTTTAGACTCATTTTCAAACTTTTCAGCAAAATCCTCAGGATAAATCATACTGCCCCCAGATTCAGTGCTAGAAAACCAGACTGTATGACAGATGGCATTGATGAACCAATACCAATCAAGATCCCCCACCTTCACATTACAGGTGTGATATCTGCAAGAACTAAGTAAATGAGGTAATTATGGTCTGCAGAATAAGGCACCAGCTTCCCTTTCTATGAAGCAAGAGGCAGGACCTATGAAAATGATGGCAAATAATTTACCATTTTAAACAAAAACAATATTTTAGTAATAGTAACAGGAATTCAATTTAAGTAAAGCAAACTGAATATTAAAGGCTGATGCACAATACCAGATTTGCCACAATATGAAGATTTTGCTGCCTTGCAACAGAGATTTTATGCGGAATTCGTGAACAGGATCAAACATTTGGAAAACATGAGTTTGGCAACTTGTTTAGCATGACCCAGCAGACAAACCAGGAATGTAAGTTGAGAATGGGTTTCAGAAGTCTCAGTGCCTCAATTAAAAAGCCACCTGGCAAAGAATTACATATATCTGTCACAAATACCAGATTTGAGTGACACAGAATACAGTCAACACGAACACAATGAGACACCAGCAAACATGGTAATATACTTAAATCTAAATTGCACAATGATCTCTAACACATTGTTTTATTTGCATATTTTAAATCTGAGTTTCAGAAAGGATTCCTAATGGCAATTAAAAATCACTTAGACAATCAACATGCCAGTAACAGAGTCATTAACATCTAACACCTAATGCAGCTAACATGAACAGGCAGACTTTAGTTTACCTGCTGTTTCAATTGGGCTTCTTGTTGCTTCATCTGTTCACATTTGTGTCTGGACTCAGTAGCTTCCTTTAAAAACTGAAGAAAAAATATACTGTTTCCTCTCTATAATATTCGTTGGAATATCTAACAGTTTCTTATTCTGACTACTATGTAAAAACAAGTTTATTTTGAAGTTATCTATTACCACATTAGCCACTTTCCAGTTTTTAAAATTAATATGAAAGAGTTATATATTGAACAGACATGGTCTCTTCATTCTACAAGTTTACCTGAAGTATGCTGGTACAAAAAAAAAATACAAGTCAAACCTTTACAAATGTATGCCATGATGTTCAGGGGATGTTATATTAATTTGTTCTGACAACTCTCAGGTTTTTCACTTAGCACACGCTAGACTGATTTTACTTAACAGAACAACTTCAGGAAGAGATACTGCAGTCTAAGCTTACTGATTTCAGTTGTCTTAAACTGAAATAACTTGCATAGGATTATACTGCAAGTTAGTGGAAACATCTGTTTTGAGTCTACATACTTTGGGGCTACCACAGTATTTGAAACTGTTTTTTTTTATTTTACAGAAATACTGTCTTTCACTTAAAATGACCCATTTCTGCTTATGTAACTATGTTGTACTTTCAGCAATGAGAGAATCTTCATGTAGATATTTTAAAATTCATAACATATTCTTCAATAAAAATGCACAAGAAACAGTACATTTCACATCTTCACAGTCAGAAATTTAATGGGTATCCATGCCATCAAGATTTAGCAACCCTATATGTGAATCGGCAGCTAGAAAACAAGTGGAGCTCAGTTGGAATGGAGGTTCGCTGTCTTCTTTTTCAGGATACAGTCACCTTTATTAGCTCCTGCTCACGCCCCCCCCCCCCCAAGCTTCTAAGGGATGTGGTATAGAAGAATTCAGCAGGCATCCTCCTCCTATGTTGTTGCATGAGCAGCACCATATCCCGCATGGCTCTCAACCTCTCAGAAACTGGCTTATGGAAGGAAAAAGAGGCTGAAGCAACAATAGAAAGATAGGGAGGAATGGCGCTATACAACGTGGCTTGGGTCCAGACTAGCATTTCTGGGGATGCAAGTCCACAGAGCATGTTTTGCCAAAATGCCCCCGCCCAAAATCCCGTTTTGGCAAGCAAGGAGAGGCATTTGATGGGAACATCTAGTTTTTATCCAAGTCAGTGGGCATAAATACTAACCAGAAATATTCCAATAAAGCAATCTCCAAATTGTGTTAGAATAACTGCTTAGGGTCTACAATGTGTTTTTGTTTCAAGGGAAGTTTTTTGTCCCCGAGTCTTTGGGCAATATGCTGCTCAGTTAAAGGTAGCGGGATATGCTACTTTTAACTGAGTGAAGGATACAGTCAGGACAAAATACAGCTTAAGATTAGATACACTTACAAACTCCCTTTCCCTTTGATGCTTTTCTTCAGCTTCTTTTATGAGCTGTGTTGTCTGTTGAAGCTTAGCATCCACCAGCTGCTGTTGTAGTTCCTTATGCTTGAAGACTTTGTCCATATGCTGGAGAAAAAAGAATATCAGAGCTTCAAGTTAGACATGGCAAAAACCTAACCAGGAAGAGAACTCCATCATAGCAGAGGTATTCTCATTTTACTGAGTATTATAAGAGCTGACATCGATTTAGAATATAGACTGAAATGTTAAATCCTGATTTTACTGAAGGAAAGTACTTATAAAGAAATTAACACTGCAATCTTATGCAAAGTTAATCCAATCAGAGACAGTTATTCCAACAGCGCTTGAAGATGGCCTTTTTTAAAAATGGAGTTCTAGTCAATGTTCAGAGACAGCATTTAAGACATTAAAGCAGCAACAGCTGAGGCAGATATAGAACTGAAAACTAGAAGATCAGTAGTAAAACATAGTTGGCAATATTAGATAAAGCTAATGGATGACACAAGCAGACACACTGGTTCTTCTGTTCTAATCCGCCTAACATTCTACAAAGGATGCAGACAAAAAGCAGAGTATGAATTCCCCTCCCACTTTAAGATATCTTCTCCCATAAGAGGCTCATGTGTGTGTTACATGTTGTCTTCCAAAATCTCCTATAGTTAACAGACTGAGGGCTGTGACTTCCCTTATTGAGTCTATCCATCTCAGAAAAGCTCACACTGCTGTTTTTTGGCTGGTTCTATTTAAAAGGTATTATGGGGCTTTTGAAACAGGATAAAATCTTAAGCCAATGCTAAAATCCACAGAAGGTGAAAAGCTAGTTGGAAAAGACCACATGCAATGCAGTACACCCTGCTGAATCAGTATTTGCAAGAAGCAGAGCATGCAAGTAATGCTTCTACAAAGTATGCAGTAACCCCTAGATTGAGGTAAGCACAATTTTCTTCTATGAATTGGTAAGTCACACTTACACTCTGCATCCTACTTGCTAAGATCAGATTCCTAATTCACAGCCAAGAAGCTACTGAATAAGGTTTGCAATTTAAGAGTAAAGATGTTTAGGCGAGATAACCAAAAATGGTGATGTCCCAAAATGAAATGCTAAATGTTATTAGAAATGGACTGCAAAATTGTAAAAATACAACCCAACCATTTTATATTAAAGACGAAGAAAGGAAGTATAACTCATTTATAAACAGCCGCACATACCTAGATTTTTTATTCTGCTCTTCCCCAAAACCTCATGGGGGAATATGTGATCAAAGGAGCTTAAATATGCATTAAGCTCCAATTTGAAAAAGAACTTTAATAAAATTCTGTCTTGTTGGTATACGGCACCAGAAACACTGGCAAGGATGTATAGAAATGTTTTGAAGTGTTGGAAATGTGAAATCAAGAAGGGAGTTTTTATCAGTTATGATGGACTTGTGGGAATGCTAAGGGATTTGGACATCGAAACACACAATAATTCAAAAAAATTTAAAGACAAATATACAAATGAAACCTGAGGCCTATCTGCTGGGAATTATGGATAGAGCTCTGGAAGGAAAATAAGGAACTTACATATGACAGCAGCAACAACATTAAATGTGCAGAAATGGAAAACTTAAGCTATACCTACAATTGAAGAATGGCAGTTAAAGGTTATTATAGTTGGTAATTACGTTTATGGACAATTGGAAACCCTTGATAGCATATTTAAATGAAACAGAAAAAAATAAATTGATGATTAATGACTTTCTAGATTAAGGTTTGTTAAAATAAGAACCAATAGAAAAAAGTGAGACTTTTATCAATAATGATGCTAAAGATCTAACTATATCTAAGTGGTTAATGATCAAGTGCTAAAAATTATTTCAGAATTAATATTTGGTGCAGAAGAAACTGGGAGTCCTAATGGAATAAGTTCTTGTAATTTGTGCGTGTGTGTACTTTGTGTGTTTCTTTGGTGTTGGAAAGATTTTGAAATATGAACAACATTTTTAAACCCAAAGAATCTCAGGGCAGCACACAGGGTTCTCTCTACTCCAAATAACCTCAGAAATACTCAGTGTAATAGTTAAGGCTAGGAATATAAGACCGAGTGAACTTCGTGGCAAAGTCTCCAGTGTCACAGCCCAACTATAAGCACTACACTACACAGACTGTTTTAAGGTTAAAAATACATTTTAAAAGCCTATCTAGGTAGAAATCTAGAATGCCTTTCCGTTTTGTTGTTGCAGGCTGTAAACAGACTATTCGCTATATTAATGGCTGAATATAGTGGACTAAGGCAGCAGTTACTAACTTTTTTAGTATGGTGATCCACCTGTCCACATTTGTTTGGAATGGTGACTGTGGAGAAAGTGTCTGCATTAGCTTAACTGAAGTCATCTTGGTTGTAAGTTCTTATGAAGTGGTTCTCAAAATAATTGCCTATCTTTGGCTTCCCCCCAGCTTTTCCAACCTGATACCAAGTAGCGGTTAATTGAAGGTCACAGCCCAGCAGCATGAAGTTTTCCTAACAGTTGAAACTTCAATAAACCCTCAAGTCCGGCACCTGATAACAATGATGAATCACACCAACTGTCTTTGCTAATTGCAGTAACCCTTGATTGGTTTGCTTAGATCACCTGACATGTAACATCTCTATAATTGTCTTTTCAATTTCAATTCAACTTTTTTCCCGCCTGTTGCTGCAGACATCATAATCATGTCACCTTTTGCTGGCTAGAGCTTTTTGAATATATTTCCTGCTTGCTTTTGGACTTAACAGCTATGCTACCATATGCTTACCAGCTACGCTACATAAAAGATATGTTTTATGCTTTGATTTTATTTGGTTCAATTTTGATGTTGCTAGCTCTTATACAACTGATTATATGTACTTTATGCAAGTGTTCTATAGTTTGTTGAATGCAAGCTGAGTTCAATAAACTTAAAAAATTGTTTTAAAAGACCTTTTTGCCTCTGAGATGTGTGCTTTCAAAATCCTGACCCACGTTGAAGTGAGACTAGTCAGCTCTTCCTCTATAGTGACCCATCAGGGGCTAGCACAGTTTTTTTGGAATCCCAGCAAAGCTATGACCTTGGCACTCATCTAGTTCAGCACTCCATTTTCTACAATGACAAAGCAGGCCTTTCTGAGAAACCACCTCACAAAAGGGGGATGTGCCCTCACTGTGAACCACTAGCAAGTGGCATTCTGAAATACACAGCCTTTGCATATTGCTCTGATCTCCCTCTTCCTTACTTCCTCTAAACACACGTTAGTAACCCTCAGGATACATTTTACTTGATCAACATGTATATGCAGAGAAGAAAAAACACCAACTAATATATGTATTACTACTCAATATATGTATTACCACTCAAATACTATTTCCACGGTCAGATCTTGATTTCTAAAATACAGGGGTCATGGAAAGAGCAGGGGTGCCATTAGACAGGGCTGGTCCATGACCCACTTTCAAAGGCTTTGAAACACACTTTTGGCTCTGATCCACAGGTTGGGAAAGACTGGGCTAAGGCCCAGACAACTTACTTCTTCTCGCAGTGCATACTGTTCGACAAGTTTCTTCAATTTCTCTCCCAACTCAATATTTTCTTGGCGCAGCTTTGCATTATGTATGCCATGCTGTTCCAGCTGAGCCTGAATTTCATTCAGCGTGATCTGGAAATGTGCAGTTGCTTCTTTGCGTCTCTCCTCCTCTTCCCGAGCTTGCTGCATGTTTTCTTCCTTTTATCCAAAGAGATTCAACAACATGCTTTCACCAACATGGTCTTTTCAAATAAATTTTATACATGTACAGTTGACCCAGGCTACTGTCATCTTAATGGTCAGCTTAGAGCTATATTGGTTTCAATATTCCCATGAGCACCCAATTCCCAGATACTGTACACTTTGCTTGTGCACACATGGCTTAGCTCTCAAGAGAAACACACATAAACTTTTGCTAGCATCATGTGAGGCATGATTAGTATGCTGCTAACAGCAGTTTCTTAAAACAGAAATTGGGGTTATATGCTTGAACCAAGGTGGGGGAGCAGTTTGAACCCTTTTGGTACCCACTGCTGTCACCATTACTTCATTTGTAAAGCAGGCTCATTGATGTTCAAGGGTCACAGAAAAAAAATACTTGAGTGGCAGCAACTCTGTGGAACCGCTCCCTTTTGTCAATCTGAGGCTCATTCCGCACATGCAGAATAATGCACTTTCAAACTGCTTTCAGTGCTCTTTGAAGCTGTGCAGAATAGCAAAATCCACTTGCAAACAGTTGTGAAAGTGGTTTGAAAACGCATTATTTTGTGTGTGCGGAAGGGGCCTTAGTCTGGTCAAAAGTAAGAGATGTGACTAGTCAGTGGCGCTCTTCAAAAGGGAGTGGTTCCACAGAGTTGCTCCCACTCAAGTATATTTTTTCTGTGACCCCTGCACATCAATAGCCACACAAGAAAGCCTGGAAAGTATTATAGTTGCCAGTCCAAGCTATCAGGGAGAGGACTACATCTTAGAATGGCAGATTTTCTATCTGTTGTGAGGTCAAGACTAACAGCTTGGTGTATGCTTTCTTCTTTCTCTGGTTGCATCATAGCAAGACAAAAAGCAAAGTAAGAAGAGCCCTTGGTATCTAACTTACCCTGCAAGTTAGCTTAGCAATGCAGTGACTGGCATCAGCACAGAATGCAGAGCTTAAGCTATTCTGTTGACAGGGTATGCCCCATATTGTCAAGGGAAGCTTCCCTCACATCCATCATATTAGTGAATACTTTTCAAAGTTAGAATAGCTGTAATGAAAAGGATGAGTACATGATGTCACCCATTTCTCTCAAGGGAACCCTAAAAAAGCACAAACTCATGCACATACATAGGCAAACTGAAGCTGAGGTTTATATCTGCAGTTGGTACTTCCTGTCCTAAGGTTCAAACTACAAGATTATAAATAGTGTCATTATAAAAACACAGTTCCTACTATGGGAAAGAACTCTGGGCACAATCAGAGCCAAGCAGCAACTGAACAGACTGGTATAGTTTTGCACTGCAACCATTCAACCCAAAACCTTCCCTATGTTCTCTTCACCAACTCTTTGGTAATTCAAGGAAACAACTGCCCTTCTATTACCAGTTGCAGTTCCTTGTACCGAACATCATGGATGCAGCATTTCTGATTGCTACCTAGTCTATACCATCTTGTGTATTTGTTGGACACTTCCACACAAATGACTCTACTTCTGTGGTCCTGTGCAAACTGAATCCTTGTGACACGCAAGAACACACTGCATTCAACACAGATGTATACCTGGACAAAATGTACTGGAACCAGTGATGAGCCAGTGGAAAGCACCTACTAATGTACAGCTTTCCTGCCTTTCCCTCCCCCCCCAAACTTCCTGAAAAGCTGATTCTAGAGGTCGTGACAGTTACATGGACAACATACAAATAACCTGGGGAGCTGGGGTAAAGAGGGAAGCCAAATGAAATCTTCATCACATCACTCTTGTGCCAACCGAGTTTCTGGAGCCAACAGAAACAAATATAATGGAAACCTTCTCCTTACTAGAAACACCCACCTTCTGGGATCTGTGTGGCTGTACATCCACACATACCCTGCAAACTCAATCATCATCTTTTCAGAGGTCTCAGTGGGGTGCTGAGAAAAGTGGAAGGGAACAAAAGATCTATGCTCAGGACCTTGCATTTCATTGGATACAATCCAATAAAAGTAACTGATGGCTAAGTAAGTGCATAAGAGACTCCTCCTCCCAAAAGTGCAATAATTAGCTAAACTTCTTCCCCCTGCACTCCCATATAACATCAGGGCCCTCCCCCATGGAGCACAAAGGAATCATTAGGTAACTATGAGAGGATCAACAGTCTTCTTTATTATCAACTACTGTCAAGGAATGAATAAGTAATTCCAAGTTCCCTGTATTTTCATCTGTTTCCAGTTCTCTTCTGTTTCCCATTTAATGTGTTGTACAGATGAAACAATATAGTACATATGATAAATTCAAACAAAGAAAAAGTATGCAATTTTTAAATTTTTCTGTATTATATGTACTACGTTAAATTAAATACCAAATAGATTTTAAAAACCAGAAATGTACACAGCTATAAACAAGGGGTTCCCAACATGGTCCTCGTGGGCATTGTGGCACCTTCTAGAAAATGGACAGGGCCATGTGGGGTTTTTGCTCAGAAAGGCATCTGATTGGGTCTGCAGATTTTTTTAAAAATGTTGCTTTGGCAGCAGCTGCCAGCACAGCACAAATGGAAGATAAGCTGCAGCAGCCATTACATGTTTGGCTTTACCTTCTGCAGCAGCCATTTTGTGGCTGCATCCACATACTGTAAGAGAATATCAAGATACCTGCAGGCTCAAAAAGGTTGGGAACTCCTGCTATAATCTTTCAAGAGTATTCAACATCATCTAAACCTGACCTTTATAGTTTTATTATGGCGCTGAAGCTCACGACAGAGAGATTCCAGTTTGCTGCGTGCTAGGATTGCTTTGCTATGTTCACTCTGCAAGTGAACCTTCTCTTTTACAATTTGAGCCTGCTTCTTCTGTAGCACCTTCATTTGTCGTTGAACATTTCGGCTTTCTTCCAACTAAACAAGAGAAATAAAGAGAGGTTAAAAAGCAATTCTTTGGTATAGCACCTTAAACCCAACTGATATTCTGTAGTTAATCAGATTTATTAATTTTAAAGCTGCGCACTGACAACTGCAACCCACAGCGTAGGCTTTATTACTAGAACCTCACAGCTTCAACATACTATCAAAATCTCATTCTATCATGTATCCAGCATATGACTAGTCATGATTAAGGAAGATTGTTCCTAAATCCTGCTACAAAGAGTAGTCAAGTATGACATTCATATCTTTATAACCACAAAGCTTGATTACTTTGCTGTTGGGGCTGCAGCTAAAGACTCTGTGGAAGCCATAAACTAGCATGGAACAAAGAAGCATACCTAATTATGAGGCTTTGTTGCCAAAGGCATGGGTGGTCTAAACTGGCATCCTGTCTGTCTCTCCATCGAAATTCACAGTATTAGTTTCCCTGCACAAGCTTATGATTTAGATTCTATAAACTTATACAAGGACTTTTTCCTGCCTATGGTTCTATTAGTTATTAACAGCCATAACAAAAGGGTACACAGAGACATACTCTCTGATGCTTCTTTCTAACTTCAGAATTACCTTCTGTGAAGTGTTCCATATTCTAGTTTTTATGTCGCTATTATATGATCCCATGTGCATCAGGACAGGTTATGTTGTTTTCTATATATGAAGAGTTCTGAGCACATGTGGCAATTCTTCACTATACACGAAGTACACTTATCTGCCTATGAGGATATGTGTACAGTCAACATTGCATTTGAATGTGGCTTGTGAATCATAGCTGTTCTCTGGATTTAAGCCTATTCCATCTGGGCCAAACAAATGTGAATATCATATTTATGCATATTTCAATTACACAACTAGAGACATTACAGTTATGCTTCCTGCTTCCCTCACTTTCATGTCATACCCAAATACAATGTTAATATACAATTGCAGCTTTATGAGTAGCAGCAGATCCAAAAGAATTAAAGCAAAAAAAGTGTAGCTTGATCTCTCACATGCTCAAATGTCTCTCACCAATTTGGTTAAATCTTCAGAGAAAATACCTCATTCAACTTCTACTAATACAATTAACATCTGAAGCAGTGAAGCTTTAGTGCTACACATACACCTGTACAATTAAAAAATCTTGACAATTATTGTGGCACATACCAGATCAGCATATTTCTTGCAGAGTGCTGCCAATTTTTCTTCTGGACTGGCAAGAGTATTTAAAGCCTGCATCAGTAATAATACTTCTTTTCCTATAGATGATGCAGAAAAGTATACTATACTTCATTAAGCAGCAACAAACTGTTTGGCTCTAAAATGTTTCAGTACATAAATTATTATTTATCATTTCTCAACAGAACTCTCACCTACTAACAAGTATCGACAAAAAATAAACTTTGACAGAGCACATAAATAAAGCCTTGAAATGCCACTACTGAAATACATAGTAGAAAAAGTATACTACTGCAATTGTGTATGCAACAATGGCCAATGAACACTTATTTCTACAAACATATGCAACAGGTTGGATCCTACAGACTTCAAGTGGGAGAAGGTATTGCAGTGCATTCCATCTCTCCCAGACCGTAAGACAATGCAGGGGTATCAGGGAGACTTTGTGCGCCAAAAAACACAAAACAGAGGAAGGGAAATCAGGCAAGAAGATTACAGCTCCTTCCCATGATAGCAAAAATACAGCACAGCAAGCTTTTCCTAGATGAAAAAGGGCAGTTTTGCCCAATTTACCATCATTTCAGCCAGTGGCATTTTATCTGCACGGCTTCTCCAATGGAGCATTGGCCTTCCAGAGATTTCAGGAATGCCAGCAGAAGGTGTAGAAAGAACTACTACCCATGAATATCTTCTGGCATTGATTTTCAGAATCTAGTCCAGTATTTACAAAACTAAACAAACAGATCTTTACATCTGTTAATGTTGTGATTCTATTTTTCATGTCCAATATTTATAAATTCCTAAGATGGTTATAGAAATCAACACTTTCTACTCAAATTCAGCACATCATTCCATATTTTAATAAACATAAAAACTCTTCCCGGATTTACTTTATTTATAGTCTGCCTTTTTTGTTGATTAAGGCACAACAATTTTTTCTAAGTAATAAGAAAAAAACCCTAAAATATTTCATAAAGAAACTGATGACTTATTTTGAATCCTGGAACAACAAAAGCAGTTATTAATCCTAGTCTAGTACAGCTATATACCTAAGGTTTTCTCTTTGTTTTTCTCAACTTCTGGGTCTTGCTGGCCATCAGGAGGATCAATACGGGTTTCTTCTCTCCCAGGAGTCTCTTCTCGCAGTTCTTCTGCACAGAATTCAGGTCCCAACAGCTTTCTGTTTCTGGCTATGTAATCCTCCATCTCGTCCAGTGTACCTGCATTTTCTGTGCCATCATAATTTGTTTCTGAACGTTGCAGCATTGTATTCAGTCCTGTACACTGGCTGTTCATTAGCTGTTCCTGGTTGCTACTTCCAATCTCACAGATATGTGAGTCTTCTGTAGTAAGAATTAGGCACTGGAAGAAAGAACAACAGTGTAAGCCATTTAATAAAAAATGATCTTTTGACTATATTATGATCTAATTTCAACCCAAAAGGTTTTGCGAAAATACGTGACAGGACATTAAGGAGTGTGAAGTCTGTATGGAAAGAACAAAAAGTTACAAAAAGAGAAATGAGTTCATGCCACTGTGCAACCATGTTGTGTGGCCTCTCATAACACAATTCAATAAGTTTACATGAAAGTGACCTATCAAGTTCATTTCTAATATACATTGGATTAGACAGTTCTTTTCAGAATATGAAGAAACTGGGTGAGATGAACAATAGTTTTGTTAGATGTAATAGCTGTTCAGTCACCTTGATTACCTAGGGCAGGGGTAGGGAACCTGCGGCTCTCCAGATGTTCAGGAACTACAATTCCCATCAGCCTCTGTCAGCATGGCCAATTGGCCATGCTGGTAGGGGCTGATGGGAATTGTAGTTCCTGAACATCTGGAGAGCCGCAGGTTCCCTACCCCTGACCTAGGGCCTTACTGGACCACACAGAACTGCAGCCTATTTGAAAATCTTATATTGGCCACTACTTTAGAATGTAGCAGGCTGTCTGATAATTTTTAAGAGTTTCATAGAACATATAAACTAGTGTTATAGTTCCTCAATTTCAACTTAGGAACTTCCTAAGTTCATACTCCTGCACTGCCATAAAGTTAAGTGAGCTTGAGCCAGTCATACCCTCAGAATAACTAGAATACTCTAGAGATAAAAGGGAATAAAAAAATCCTAGATATATCATCCCAAATCCTTGAAGGCAGGATGAGATAGACCTGAGACTTCCTTACTTTCTATACTCAACCATACTTACACTCAAGACTTAAGGGATGAACCAGTGCTCTAAAATTGTGTAAATACAGTTTCAAAGCCATGAACCAGCTAAAATGTTACATCTAATATGTTGATACATAGGCATTAGCTGCCCATAGACCCTACAGTTAAAAGAACACAGACCCCCCTTGCAAAAAAAAACCACTAGTTTTTTTCATGTCACAAAGTAGGTTAGACTTTCATTGAGTAGCAAAAAAATCAGTTAATTTTATAAAAGTACTGTCAATAACACTTTACAAAGGAGAAATTCAAGTGTAAATTCCTTCTCATAATCAAGAAAAAATGGGTATTTGTAACAACATTGTTGTAGCAGGGATTGGGTTAGGTGCAGAATATAATTGCCTTACCACAGCAACTGGGTAATGACATCTCACACTGGTGCAGACATGCCAAATATTAACAATGTGATGGAAGTGTCTTAATTTCACTCTGCAGTGAGTTCTATTTACAAATATAATCAGGGGAAGTATGAAATTGCTGGCAAAGTTATCAGGACTACTAAGTTCTTCTTAGCCCCTTTTTCCTAGTTTACTTCTGTTTAAAGGAAGAGAAACACCAATTTATTAAAGAATATATGCATTGCATGCTTCATTATTCTATATCAATGTGTTATGTAGTGTTCCTGCTTAAGAACGGAAGCGTTCTATAAAAGACTGAAAGCGATTGTAAGAAAGCTCTATTGTTGCTTGAATACAGCTATTTACTGGTCACATGAGAAATGGATTTTGAACCTGGTTGTCCTGCTCAAAGGCAGGATACCGTAACTGCTGCCAAAAACTTGAGTAGACATGAGTTAGGACACTGCAAAAATATATGCCAGTTAGTTAAACAAGTTTGTAAGTTATAAAACTGAATTGTACAACCATAGCATTATCAAGGCTAACTTTATGATTTAACCAGATTCTACAGAGTACTCTGCTTTGAACATCCAAGTTACCAATCACATCACATTTTTTGTGACGAAATGCAACTATAATAGCAATTCTGATACAGCCCTCATTCACTGTGACAATATGCTCTTTTAAAAAGTTTTATTTAACAGCATTACACCCTCTTTATTCAATTAAAACATTTGCAGAACAAACAAACTATGTATAACAGTTCTGCAGTTAAGGAAACTGCCAGGAAAAAAAAAACACCGAGAGAGAAGTAATTAAGACAACATAATGGCATGTATAGGGTTTTAAGGCCTGAAAATACAAGCTACTGAAGAAACAAAACGATGCACCCTCCTATGTCGTTTTTAACAATCTAGTTCTGCAGATCGATTATATTGGTTACGTTCCGGAGACATTTACCAATTTACCCAAACCAAGTTTGGCATCGAACACGCATATGAAAAGATAAACAAGCACCGTATAACCCAGCACTCGGGCGTGAAGAAAGAGGGATAAAAGAAGTTTAACAGCGACTTGCCGCCTGCGATGCTCACTGGCTACCCCACCCCCCACCCCCCTTGGCGGGGAACTGATAGCGCGCTGGCTTTTGCAGGAGGAAAGAAAAACCGCACTGAAGAGCCAATGAGGCGGGACCCTACAGCCCCCTCCCCCCTAAGACGGTCCCAGAAGTTTGACTTCATCTATTGCTTCTTCCTCCCGACCTCCCTCCAGGTGAGCCGTGGCGCCTGAGCGGCTCACACCGCAGTCACGAGGGCCGGTAGCGAGCGCCTGTGGCGCCCCCTAGAGGTTCGCGCGCAACCCGCTTCGAGCCCCCTTACTGCTCACGAGATCCCGCCACGAGCAGATCCCCCCCGCCGCCGCGGGACCAGCCTCCCCCTCCTCTGACCAACCGCTCGTCTGGAGCAGAGGCGACCCCAGCCGGGTAGAGGAGAGCGAAGCGGCGGGCTGTTACCTCAGAGCCGCCCGCCGCCGATCCCGGGGCTTCTCCCTCGCCCGGCCCCTGCGGATGTTCCACGCTCCCCTCGGGCCGTGTCGCTCGGCTCCCTCCGCCACACGCGAGTTCTGCTCTGCGCGCCGCCATAATGTGACGGCGGTACCCAAACAAGCCGGCCCACACCAGAAACACACCGGAAGTAAGCCTGAGGACGCCGGGTCCGCGGCCTCATTCTCGGTTGAGCCAATCAGCGGACAGCTTTCAGTGTCACGGCACGCACTACGCCATTCTGCCCCGCCTCCCCAGAGCCCGGATGAAGAGAAAACTCCAAGGGCTTCTCTTGTTATCTCGCATCAGGTGACTACAGCTCCCAGTGTGCCCTGCGCAGCGCACGTTCGGAAGAGACACGAACAGCCTTTTCGCTTTTCCCAACACAAAGTCGCGCCAGAGAAACGCTATAGGCTAATTCAATCGCATTGCTTCTTGGGAAACGTAGTCTTTCTGCCGTGTTGCCGTCCTTTGCACATGGTGGGGATATGCATCGGTTTCACTCAGGGCGCCTACTGCTGTTGAAGCGCTCTGTGCGGAAAGCGCTCGACTCCACGCTAGGGTGAGTCTGGAATTACCTACTTCGCCAGCAGTTTGGTCGAGATAGATAGGGTGAAATGCTTTTCAAGAGGGCGACTAAGTTGGTGGGTAAGTCACCGCCTTTGGCGCCACAAGCAGTTTGAGGATCAGGACGACTAAGCGCTAATTTCTGGTCCACAGTTCAATGACAGGTGGTTGGCACTTACCAAGCATTGAAAGAACAGGCGTCGAAGAAGGAACACTGAATCTTAGTTGAATTTATTCAGACTGAACTCTCTTTGTCGTTGTAAAATTCTGTGTCGTTTGAGTTCATCTACTAATTGGCCTTGCTAATGTCACTGTAACCTGGTAACAGTGGACCAACTGTCGTGGTGCTGCGGTGAGGAACCATCATTTAATCACCCGGAAAATGTGACATAAAGCATGTAAGTGGAAACTTACAAGGCCAGAGTGCCCATTTAAATTTCCCTTTTTCAAAGCATGGGTTATGCCAGATTATACACTCTCTGTCCCACTATACCCTGTCCCACCAAAAGATCTCAGGAGATTTTTGAATTAATCCATCACCACTTCCTGAACCTCCTTCCTTGTACAGTGTTCCCGTTGGGTCCTAGTGCCTAATGCCCTCAAAACTCCTGTCCTAATACTCTGGAAAGTTTCTCTCAATTCTACTCTGCATAGTGCTGTGGAGGACAATGATCATTGTGGGATCAACTCTGCTGTAGTCTTCCCTGGAAAAAAAAAAGATGTTATTCAGACACGAGAGCGAGAAACTAACTTTTCTGGATACAGAAAGAAGTGCTTTCATTTTCATTTACAAAAAAGGAGGGGACAACTAAACTATAAGCAAACAACAGACTTTCTTCTGCTTATGGGAGGAATCCAAAGCAAGGCTTCCTAAAAACTTCAAAAACTTCCTCTCTCCGAGCTGATACTCTCCCCTCCCACTCTCACAAACAAATGGAAGACTCTTGCCCCAGTTGACAGCCCAATGTGGGATAAGTAGCCTTGGGAATGTGCTGGAAGGGGAGGAACTTCACAGCGGAAGACTTCAAGGCGAGTTGTTGCTGCCTTTTTCCTCCCCGGGTGTCCATGGTGGAGGAGGTGATGTGACTGCCAATCACCCTGTGCTTTCCTCCCTCCCCTTCCCATGTGCCTGGCATGGAGCTTACACAAAGGCTGGAGAGGAGGACAGTGGGGACTGCAGGGCTCTAACTGGTATAGCCAGCCAAGGCCAATTGGAACCCTGAGGAGCTACTGTGAGTAGTGATCCACCCTCCCCACAACATGCTCTCATCCAGCACTTGAGCATGCACACACACAAAGCACCATGGAGGTAGTGGGCAGGTCTCCCCATTACCCACGCTCCCTCCAGCCCAAATACTAAGCCAGGCTCACCTGCCTCCCCCCACCCGCAATTCATTGCTCACCTACTCATAGTCCTTTGGGACTATTTTCTACTGTGGAAGCACGCACTTCTACCTCACCACTACTGACAGCGCTTTTATCCTTTTCTGAAACAGTATACATCAGACCCAAAGCCAGCATTATTAGAAACAATCTCAGCAGCAACATATTGTTAGTCCTATTGTATTATTATGTTATTGTTTATTTACTTTGTTGTGCACCGCCCTGAGCCCTTCGGGGGAGGGTGGTATATAAATTAAATATCTAATCTAACTACTAGGTGATGTACCAGAAATTGGATAATGTGCTACAATTTCTAGTCTGCTTCCCCAAAGAGCATGCATGAATTATTATGTAGTGCAGTAGGATTTACTCGGCAGTTCATTATTTCAAGTTCATCAAGAATGCACTACACCTGTGCTTGCAAATGAAATCTAACATGCCCATTTGAAATGTAAAATTTAAACTATTCATTCTGTTTAACAAACTAATTTCCCAAGTACATATTTTTAATGCTTGTTACAGATATCTGAAAAAGGAAATTGGCATTTTCATTGCTAAAAAAGTTGCCAGTACAAGACTTAATACTGTTAAGGCATCTTATCTTAGAAAACCAGCCAAAGCTACATCAGTGATTATCCTCCAAAATTATAGCTAAAGGGCAGGCCCAACCAAAGGAGTTTAGGGCTGGTTGCACGATGCATGCTACCTTGGATGTATGCTACCTTCTGTGCCATATGTCCATTCATCTCTATGGGGCTTTTCAGCAGTGGGGAAGTCCAGGGCTTTTTCCTGTTTCCCGCGCCACTGAAAAGCCCATTTGGAGGGATCATGACCTGCTGCTTCCAGGTTTGGAGGAGACTCAAAGTTTGGTTAAGTATGTAACATGTTCTCAATATGCACTACATTTTATTGAAAACGTATTGCTAGGCTGATAATTTTTTGACAGCACTATAGTCTTGGTGAAATCATGATGCTTACTATATAATTAAAATGGGGTCATTTCCAGCTTCAAACTCTAAGTACAACAGCAGACAATTGTCTACTATTAGCTGAGGTGATTTTCTTTATGTAATTGAACAGTTAACTAAACTGTGGAGTTTAACTAAACTCCACTTCCAATGGAGATACTGATGACCAGGAGGATAGGTGGACCGATTCATGTAGGTAGATTCACGCAAGAGAGGCTACCAGCCATGGTAACTGAAGGAAGCCTCCAACTATAGAGGCAGCAAATAATTCAATACCAGTGCCGGGAAGAAGCAGTGGGGGAGGGTCTCAGCCTTTATGCCTTCTAGGGCAATTTAGTTGGTCACTATGTTTGGTTCACTAGAGTTTCCTTTAGAAAACTACCATAGTCTTCCTGAAACTACTCTTTTTTCTTAACGGTTTATTTATGTTCAGCCTAAAATGTAATAAACGAAACAAAGAATTCAAAGCACCACTCTTCTTCTATAGTACTGATGTGGAATACAATTATGTAGGCTTCATTATTCTTCAGTATTCATTGGAATTGGTTCCTTTTCATTAAAAGTAGACCCACATGATACCCATCATATGTTACTGACAACCACAATCTTTATTTGGGAATCCGTGATCACTGATGTTTCAGGCACTCTTACACAATGGACATCAGAGAAACTAAGCATAAATCCTTTAGCCATTGTCTTCCATTTCCTGTAGTCAATTTCTCTTCCAAAAGTTCTTAAACGTGAAAATTTTTTGATTTATTAATTTTGCAGACAGGCTAGTAAAACCAGTAATGGGGCCAAAGTTAGACTTGTATTCTTTTCTAATGAAGTTCTAACTTATTACCTTCTTTAGAACGCTACTGCTGCACAGATCACTGAACACCTCAGTCGGTCTTTTTTTTTATCCAGCTGTAGCAGTTTTCTGGCCATATCTGTGGAACAGCAGCCATCTTCTCTGCATTCTGAGATGTGAACTACAATACTCTTCCCCATCTTTTAAGAAATGCTCAACACATTTATTACAGCACCTTTCAACCATACCTACACAAACTGGGCCTGAATTTCTTGTTACAGTTAGCATCTATCTTTCAAGCTATATTAATAGGATATGAATAGGACTCAAGTGAAGAGGCTCACCTTAAGATATATTGGACACCTTATGTTTAAATAAATAGTTTCATTAGAGCTTTCCTTTTGTAGTGCATTTTATGGTTTGGAACCTGTTTTAAATTTTGCTATTAGAAGATGCCCCGGCCAATTTTAGAGATGGGGGGGGGGGGGGGAGAAATGATTTAAATAAATAGCTTTAGCACAATGCCACCAGCTGATATTTGCTTTAAAAAACGGTTAACCGTTCTTGTGATTCTCAAAATGGTCCACCAGTACATTCCCCAATTAAATCACTGGAGATTTTATCAACGGGATATTAACATAACTACTGTGGTCAGTTTACATCCTATTTATATTGTATAGCATCACTGTTGAATTACAGAATTAATAATGCTGAGGCTCTGAACGCTTGTAAGAAGTGAAAAGAAAAGTGTGATTAATATATACTATGGTGTCCTATAATCATTACTAAGAAGAGCTAGTAGCCTGAAGTATTTTTATAATTCATATTTATAAAGAATCAAAATGTCAACATGATGTGCCAGTATTTTTGTGAAAAATTTAAATACAAGTTCTCTATGATTTACCTCACCACAGATAAGAGGTTCATAATATTTTCCACTTAAAAACAGACATCTATGTCTACTCATCTGAAGAAAACATTGAACAAAGCAATGTTTGCATCTGCTGTGGACCTCCCTGTCTCCTCTTTCCCAAAGCCTCTTTTGCAGTTCCTTCAGTTTTAAGAAGTGACTGGTTAAACCGTGTATGGAGCTCACAGGCAGGGGTAGGGCCTAAGGACAATCCCCGCATCCTGAACAGACAAGTCCAAATTGCCCTACAGTTCTCTGGATAGTAGTTACTTATCACCCAGAGCCTTATTTTACAAACAGCAATTTTGTGCCTGAAGAAAGTCTCTGAAGCAAGTATAAAAAAACAAGTCCTTGTCGGTTTTCAGTGAACATTTAGGCCAAGTGGTTAATTTTCTCCCTGAAGCATTTCCTCTATTTCTTTGTCCCAGTTGTTGTCTCTCTTTTCTGATTCTGTGACCACTTCATACTCTTGAAGTTCCTGTTGAAGTTCCTTTTCCCAGTCTGCAGTTTCTTCTAAACACAAACAAACATTTGGATTCACTGGACTGTATAGTGAATCAAGGCATATTTACCTTCAAGGGACAGACAATGTTATTTCAAGACTAAAATAATGATCGGCAGATTCAACTGTGAAAGAAAATCTGAGGATGTGGGCTAGCCTATGTGGTTTTCTTTCCACATGAACAGTTCCAACCTTTCTTGAGCACATACTTGTATGGACATGTGTAACATGTGAACCAAGAGATCATTTGCTACTAGCCATATCTGTTCAAAGAGATTTTTTTTTCTAGTTGGTATTACTATGGAATGTTCAGCTATGTTTTTTAAAATCACCTTCTTGGCCTATTGGTCTTGTTCATGTGCAAGAATCTTAAGACCAGAAGGAACCTTTGAAATTCCCACATAGAACAGTGGGTACAAACAAAAAATGGCTACTGCAGGAGACGGCACTAAACACAAAATGTCAGGGAGCCAGGTTAGTTATGCATTATTCCAGGCATAATTCTTCACTATTTCAGGCAAAAGATCTGTTTAACTGGATGCCTTTTAAAATGTTTAAAAATACTTTCTTCATTGTGGCAATGTATAAACAGTGTGTATTGCCCTTTGGGGGATAGCGGTATAAAAATTTAATAAATAATAATAATAATATTGAAGATCCTTATGCTGTGGTGGCAGCTGCTGCCAAAGCAACATTAAAAAATATGCATAGCCAATCAGCTCTCCAGTGGCCAGCACTGCTGGACCATAGTCCCATGTGGTCTAATCCACTTTCAAAAACATTTGGTGGGTGCCAGGAAAGGTGTTGGTGGGCGCCATGGTACCCACAGGCATCGTGTGTTGTGGACCACTGCCGTGCATCTATTAATAATTCCAGTTAGTGTAACACAGTAAGTTTTGCAGTTGAGAAAAAGAAACACTTAACAAGAACACAAATTTGTATTTTACCTTTGGGGTAAGAAGTGAATGACTTTATTGAACCATCTTCTATTTAAAGGTATGCAAAATCAAAGAAATACTTGGTTGGATTCAGTGAACTTTCCTCATTTAATCTTGGCCAGTTCTCCTCCGTTTTGCAGCTCTTATCCCACAGTGGTTTTTAACATTGATCCTAAGATCCTCCAACCCAGCCTTCTGGACGATCAAAGGGGATCTCCCTAACTCCCCTTTTCACCCCAGTTGGATCTAACTCAATGTCTTTAGAGATGTAAATGAAAGAATGTAAAACGATATTCATTTTACCTTCCACTGTAGCAGTTTCCTCTTTCTTTTTGTCAAGCACAAGTTGTTCAATCTCTTTTCTTAAATCTTCTCGATTTAAGCTGCACGCATCAAAAGCATCGCTCACAAATTCTGACACACCTGGGCTGGTAGAAATTTCTTCTTCATCCTTCAAATGTTAAAATATAAGTGGAAAAATGTAAATATCTCTTAAGTACTTCTTAATGTCATACCTAGGGAGGGGGGAAACAGAGGTAACTGGCACAGCATTTCTGTACAGACTGAGAACAGAATGGAGAACTGAGACTCTCCTTAAGTTTATGGGCATAAATTATCACAGCTGTAGCAAAAAGGAGCTTGATGGATCCATCTGACCTCACTTGTTTTTTCTACTTCTACCATCCCAGACGTGAAAAGCAACAGCAAGTCTACGAGGTTATTAAGACCTAAGGAGGACTGGATCAGTACTCATGAGCAGTGCAAGTTTTCCCAGGTGGGGAAATAGTACTCTGCTATTTGGAGGAGCTCATAGCTAGGGAATAAAGAATAGCCGGGGAAAGCAATGGCAAACTACCCCACAAAAACGGCTTGCCTATGAAATCACTACTTGCAGTGGTACCCCAGGGTCAAACATGACTGAAGGGGAAACGTTACTTTATTTGGAGGAGGCAAAAGGGAAAACAATGCACCTTGTCCGTTTGACTAGACACGCTGACATTGGCAATTGCCTAATTTAAAGGGTGGTCTGAATTGCCATGGCCACTCATGTCCCTTAATAAACTTGGGGCTTTGCCATCAGAAGTAGTTCTTCAGAAATAAGTTTCGACTGACCACATGTTCATAATTAAAACAAAAATACTTAGGTTGTAGATATTGATCAAGAGTACAGGATAGCTTTACCTCTTGAGGTTTTAGCTGAGACTTAATTGCCACAGGTGGGGTCTTTGGTCGCACAGTTTCTAGAAAAGACAAACAGAATTCTGAAGATGCCTTATGTCAGTATATGGAGAATATACAATGGGGTGAGAATTTAATCTCAAGCAATATAATTGTATAGGGTTATAAGAAGTTGAGTTTGATTCAGCAGGAAAAGCTCTATTTTTGTTCAAGGAGTTCTGTTTGATCACTTCATCTTACAATTGTGAATCATCTTCTCTTAACCTCGAGCCAGACAAGTTGAACTCTGTTATATCCTGTTTCAAAGAAAGATAGAAGCTAAATTGAAGATTAATCCACCAACACTTCCTGTATCTTCTTCCTGGACCACCCCAAAGAACAAGCTGGGACCAGCTTGTTCTCTGGGGTGGGCTTAGAGGGGGCTTCTCTTTTGTGTTGGCAAACAAGCAGATGCTCAAAGCTTTTATGCATAGCTTGGCTGGGGGTGGGGACAAAGAAAAAGGGGAAAACCAAGCTTACATGCTGAAAAATAAATTTTCATTTAAAACAAAAGGAGCGTTTTCTCCTTGGGTTGCAACGGCTAGGGGTGGGGGCTGGGGGGAAAGTCTTTAATTTTTAAATCATTTCCTAACTGACCAGACATACACAGCTCAATCGAGACTTCTTTTCATATCCATCTCTCGCTTGCTCATCTGTATACGTTGCAATTTTTCCCTCTTTCCCAAAGGATTTGTTCTACTTGTCTGTTTGCAAGTCCCCAGCACATTCAAACATGAGATTTTTCCCAGTCAAGAGGCAGAGACACACACCAATCATAGTCCAGTTGCACTTTTCTCTCGCTTTTGTTCTCTACAATGCAAGTCCATGTTTCTGCAAAGCAAGTGTTTGGGGGCTGAGGAGGAGGGAAAAGAAATGGAGTGGGTGAGGAGATACCGCTGGTAAGAGCAGGCGGTTGACTGGAGGGAAGGAGAGCTAATTGTGGCAGTGCAAGCAGAGAAAAGCAGCCCAAAAGCTCCGGCCAAACACAGACACTGTGTCTGCTGCCATTTTCCTGTGAGGGTGGATGCGGAAGGAGTGGAACACGCACAAAGGAGTAAGTGATGCAACCTCCCACCAGCACCACCCCAATCTTGCCATGGGGAGGGGGGAATGTAATTCAGGAGGATTAGACAGAGGCTGGAGAAGGAGCCGAGAAGGAGCACCAAGATGTCTGGATCTAGATTTCTCTTTCCTCGCCTCATGTGAAGAGACTACTTCTGTGAAAAACACACACTTTTTTGTGCACACATAACTCCCCCCCCCCCGCCCCCCAAATCACTGGTCAACCTTTTGCAAGATCTGTCCTCACCTGGTTCTTTTTAAATTGCAATACATTTGCAAGTGCAGGAGCATGCACTCACAGACACTGAAGCATGCTCTGCTTCTCTTTCTTCTAGCCTGGCACTGGCTCTCCTAAGCCACCTCCAACCCACCCACCCCCGGGAATACTTTCTTCGCCGGAAGTATGCTGCTTCTGCCAAAGAACTTCCAACAACTTTTTTCCCCCCTGAAACAAGGTACAGTTCCTTTCAGTAATAGGTATGAGTGACTTGGGTGCAACTTCTGATGTATTTTTGAGCATCGAGCACTTGTTCCTGACAGAACAATAAATTATATACAGGCATCCAAGAGATATACTTGCAGAATACAAAAAACAGAAGTAAACAAATGCATAGGATTCAGAACTACTAAATAAATTGATATGTAAGCTAAACACCCAGTCTTGTGAGTGATGGCTACATCTGTTTTTTTGGCCAAGACATTTGTATTTGATTTGTGTTTAGTTTGATTTGCCAGATTATAGCTGCCTTAACAAAATACTGCAGGCCGACATGGTATAAGGGTTGGATTGTTGGACTAGAACTGAAGAACCCAGGTTCAAATCCCCAACAGTATCGTTGGCCGACCTTGGGCCAGTCATTCACTCACAGCCTAACCTTGCAAACCTAACCTCACAGCCCCAGGGGTGGACAACCTATGGCACTCCAGATGTTCATAGACTACAATTTGCATCAGCCCCCACCAGCATGGCCAATTGGCCATAACAATTTATGCTGAGAAATTCAAGAACTATTTTGCTTTTTAAAGTTTCTCTCTTTTGGATTTCAAGTAAAAGACCTTTAATTAGGAGACCAGCGAAAGGGGTTGTTATCCAACCTAACAAGATAGTTATGAAAATGAAATCTCTACCTGCCAGCTCTCTTCCTTCTTCGCTGCCACCCTTTTCTTTTCTTATTGCTTGCTGTTGTGCAGCCAATGCTGTGAGTTGTGCAGACTGTTTAATCAGAGAGACACGGTAGAAATAATTCCTCCAGAATACCTCTTCCTTTACACTAAAGACAGAGATTTTATAATTTGATAAGTTTTTATATCAGTTTGGAAGCTATGGGAAGTAAGCTGTAAGGGACTTTCCCTAATAGACACAGAAATTTTTAAAAAAGATCTTATTAATATGCAACATTTGAATCCAATATGTAATATTTGTGTTTAATGGAAAAACATATTTATAAAGAAAACAATAATTATAATTCTAAACACTAATTTTAACACTATATTGTACTTATTTCTGATTTTCTAATGTTATAACAATCTATTTTTAATAAAGAAAAATAAATTGAAATGAAGATAATCAGATATCCAAAGAGGAGAAAATAATCAAAGTAAAAAAGAGTTATTTTTTTTTCTTTCCAATAATTGTTAACATTTTCAGAGAGAAAACAAAATTATTATTTCTTATTTTTTGACGTGGTTAACAAATCTAAATGCAAGATTGCTATGATGGCAATGTCTAGTTCTACCTATTAACACTGAAGACATATCACACTTATGGGAACAGGACAGACATACCATCAGAGGTGGGATCCAACCAGTTCTCACAACTTCTCTAGGAGTGGTTACTAATTTTTTCTGAGTGCCGAGAAGGGGTTACTAAAGCAACCTCCCTGCCCAATAGGGACTGGAGGTGCGTGTGTGCGGCGGTGTCACTGTTTGAATCCTACCACCATCGGAACCTGTTATTAAAATTTTTGGATCCCACCACTACATACCATGGCCACCAGAATTAATAAATATATATGTAGAGTGCCTTAAATATCCATCTGTAGACCAATTTACGTGATCCTTGGTTGATAGATAAAGGATAGATTGCATATATTATGCTGGGGTCCCCAGACTTTTTGAGCTTGGAGGCACCTTTGGAATTATGACACAGGGTGTTGGGTGCAACCACAAAAAAGCTGCCTAAGGAAGTGCAGCCAAACACAAACTGGTTGCCATAGCTTACCTTAAATCAGACAGTTAAGATCCATATGTATTGGGGGTAACTGCTGGCAAAGGACAGTCACTCAAATCTCCAATGGCCAATCAGAAGCCTAGCTGGGGAAAAGCCTATCTGCCCCGTGTGCTTTTAAAAACTCTTGGCAGGTACCAAGAGATGTATCAGCAGGCAGTATGTTGGAGACTCATGAATTATGCAAATGGCTTTATTTTTGTTAACACCTATATGTTGATGAAACTATTTGCTGGTGGGAACTAAGTTCACACGAAATCCTATGTCGAAACTCAAGAGGACATCTTCTTCAGAAATGGTCTAATAATATCTGACAATATTGCAACAAATATCCTTTGAAAGCTAATTTAGATTTAATATTTAAATATAGTCTGTCGCTTTTCCATTTTGAGTAGCATGCCATGAATTACCACATTTTATATGCAACTGGAAAACCAGATTATGTAATGCTGCAAGATAATGATAAAAGTTAACGTCTTACACATGAGCAGTTACTATTTCTTAGTTAGCCGCACACATTAAGAGATTTCTGAAGATTACTCACTGTTTTGGGACCAGATCAAATCTCATTCGGTTTAGAAGCTCATCTTCCTGTAGCATTACCAGTGCAACTGGATACATCTGATCAAAGTCAAAATTAAACTGAACCCCAGCTGGTGGATCACGTAGAAAGTTTCTTCTGTCCTTTGAAGAATAAAATGCACTTGTCAGTCAAGGATGTAAATAAAGAGCTCTCTGAATGTATTACTCAGAGAAACACTTAGACTATTATATTGCTCTGCCAGAACACATAAGGAAAAATGGGTTTTGTTTTAGGAACTATTGCAATCCTACCAACTGTTTCATTAATTGCCACATAATAGTCTAGTCTACAGTCCTGTTTATGGTAAGAAAGAACTTAAATTCAGATTTGCAAATAAAAAACCCTTACTGCTGATAAGGCCAGTATTTGTTGCTGAATTGTTTCTTCTTCATTGCTGTCTACCCAAGGAGGCACAGCTGCTTCTGTGAATAAAAAGAGAATGTTTAAAATGTTTGCAGTTAAACTTAGTAGAGAGAATTACTGCTTCCTTAAACTGAAAAGCCAGGATCCATCAGGCAATTAATCAGCTTGGATAATACTGTTTTTATTCTTGAATTTGTTGCAAATATCAAGACAGGCATCAGAAAACAATTCCTACGTAGCCTTTTGAGTTTGCAGGCACATTTGGAATTGTGACACAGCTTGGTGGGTGTACTATGAAACACGATTACAAATGTCTCAACAATTTTAAGAAGTGAAGTCACGCATACCTAAAGGTACATGAAAATCTGTGCATGAAACTTTGTACGCCTGGTTATGACACCTTAAATCCAGATCTGGTTATGGAACAGAAATAGCCTTGGTCATCCTAGTGGATAGCTTGTTGTGAGAGGTGGACAGAAGGAGCGTGATGGTTGATTCTTCTGGACCTCTCAGTGGCTTTTGATAAGTTGACCCTGGTACCCTTCTGGACCACCTATCTGGGTTGGAATTGAGAGGCACCATTTTTCAGTGGTTCTTGTCATACCTGGAGGGTTGGTTTCAGAAAGTGGGTTAGGGGATGGCTGCTTAGCCCCTTGGGATTTGGGGTCACACAAGGTTTGATTTTGTCCCTATGCTCTTTAACGTCTATATGACACTACTGTATGAGGTCATCTGGAGATTCAGGCTGGGCTGTCACCAATGCACAGCTGACATTTTTATTCATTTACTGATTCAACTTAAAATAAACTCTTCCCCATATGGACTCAGAACAGCTTACAACAGTCAATTATATAAAATTAGTAAGTAAAACATTCTCATCCACATTAAGCTCTATGTTGTGCTTCCAGCTAATCTCAGGGAGGCTGTAGAAACCATGAACCAGTATCTGGAGACAGTTTTGGAGTGGTGCAAGCTAATAAAAATTAAGCTTAATCCCAACAAGAGGAAAATGCTACCGGTGGACAGAAGGTCTGACCCTGAATTTAAGGTGTCATCTGTTCTGGATGAGGCTGTGCTACCCTTGAGGGAAGAGGTTTGCAGTTGGGGAGTACTCTTGGACCCAGACTTACTGCTGGATAAGTAGTTGGCAGCTGTGGCCAGAAATGCCTTTTGCCAGAGTTGACTAGGTAGCTAGCTATGGCCTTTCCTGGGAAGAAAAGATCTGGTCACTGTACTGCATGCCCTGCTTACATCTAGATTAGATTACTGCAATGCACTCTACATGGGAATGCTCTTCAAATTGTTTGGAAACTTCAATTGGCACAGAATGCTGTAACCAGGATGTTGACTGAAGTGCCTTATGGGGACTATATTACTCCAGCCTTGGCCCTTCTACACTAGCTCCAATTTGTTTCTGGGCACAATTCAAGGTGATCATGACCTTCGAAGTCCTATATGGTCTGGGACCAACATACTTAAAGGACCACCTACTCCATTGTGAACCTGCACAACTGCAAAGGCAATCTTCAGAAGCCCTGACCTTCTGAGATTAGGTGGATGGCAACCCAGAGAGAGCTTTCTCTGTCATGGAACCAAAACTCTTCCCAGGGAGACTGAGCTGTTCTCTTCTAGTGTTGTTTTTTGAAAACCTCTTTGTTCTGTTTGGCATTTGCTCATTGACCCCACCTTCCTAATCAATTATTTAATTGTTATTGTTGTGTTTTGTATATTAACCTTGTTTGTAATTATGTTAATGGTGTATGTTAGAAAGGTTGATTTTAATGGGTTTAAAAGGTGATTTTATCATGTATGTTTTAAATTGTTAGCAATCATGGCAGCCTTTGTGAGGGCAGAAGGCAGACTATAAAGAAAGTGCAATATGAATGATGTTCTCAATGTGGTAGGTAGCATTTCCAAGCCAACCATATATACACATAACACATCTGTTTGCTACACCTGATTCAAGGAAGACCGCATGCCGTAAGTATTCAGCCCCAGTCATCACATGACAGAGAAACAGGATCAAAGATTCCAATTATTAGGAATTTCTCAATCTAACTGAACATATGAAAGCAATTTATCTGTGTAGGATAGTTTTTAAGCTTTGAGAACTATGCATGCATAGGCATCATGTGCAGTTCTTTAAGCAATTGCAAACAGTTGATCCTAGTCAAGGAATGGTTCTTCATAGCTATCTCTATCAGATTTCCTACCACAAATGTAATGTTTCCAATCATGCTTATACTGCTGCTATTTCACTTCAGTGGGGTATGGGCAGGAATTTCCTGGTAATTCCCACCCATAATTTTTAAAGAAATACTAAAAACCCATTTTCACTTAAGAATGTAAGAAGTAATCTGCTGAATAAGATCAGTGGTCTGTTTAGTTCCACATCCTGTTAATGAACCAGGTACCTGAAGACAAATATCCTAGGCACAGAGGCTTTCCCAATTTTACCTCCTAGCACTAGTATTTCCTGTGAGAGAAGAGATTTTTCCCTTCCCCCAGCGCCTGCACAGATTGCCTTTTTGGGGATGATGATGTCCTCTGTCCCTGTTTCACTCACTGCAGTGGTGGCAAACCTTTGGCACTCCAGATGTTATGGACTACAATTCCCATCAGCCCCTGCCAGCATGGCCAATTGGTCATGCTGGCAGGGGCTGATGGGAATTGTAGTCCATAACATCTGAAGTGCCAAAGGTTCGCCACCACGGCCCTACTGTTTCCCCTCCTACAAATAGTATTTTTATGCTTTTTGCTTTATGGTTTATGAAAAACATCTTAATTTTTGCTCAGTTCTATGGCAAGATGTTGTATGCTTTCTGTTACACCACTTCTGGATAACCACTCAAATCTGGGTTAACCAGGTTTGAATCGTCACTCTGCCATGGAAGCTTGGAGAACAAGGTTTGATTCCCCACTCCTCCACATGTGTGGTGGACTCTTATCTAGTGAACTGAATTTCTTTCCCCGCACCTACTCAAGAAGCCTGTTGGGTGACCTTAGGCTAGTCACAGTTCTCTCAGAACTGTCTCAGCCCCACCTACCTCTTAAGGTGTCTGTTGTGGGGAGAGAAAGGGAAGGAATTTGTAAGCTGCTTTGAGACAGGATATAAATCCAAAACTCTTCTCGTGTTGTGTAATCCTGGTACAGTCATACTGTTTAATTTGCCTCACAGGTTGCTGTTGAGAGAGAACAATGTGAGCTACTTTGGGTTCACATTTGAGAGAAAGTTTGGGTATAGATAAAATGTATAATAAGCATTTTAATATTCTCGGCTGCTTTAAAGCAATCTTATAAAGAAGATGATAGAATTATCTTCATTGGGGGTGGAAAATGCCATTAAGCTGCAGTTGATTTAGGGTGACCGTAGAGTTTTTAAGAAACAAACAGAGGTGGTTTGCCATTGCATGCCTCTGCATAGCAACCTTGGACTTTCTAGGTGGTTTCCCATCCAAATACTAACTAGGGTCAACCCTGTTTAGCATCTGAGATCAGGCTAGCCTACCCTATCCAGGTCAGGGCTCATCTTCAGTAGTGACATGAAAACAGTACCGCTTTTGAATTACTAGCTAGGCCATGACAAGTTGCAAAATTAACCTTGTGTATCTATGCTCAGAACAATCATTAGAAAAAAAAACCCTAAACTTTTCTATGGATGACCTACCTCTGTATAAGATTAAAGAGAGAATGAAATTAACACAGTTGACTCACAGAAAATAAATACACAGAATCTGTAAGGCAAAGTCAAGCAGCCAGTAATTAAAGTGTTGATTAAAGAGTATGACAATGATGCTATTCTTTGAACTCTCATCCACAGACCTGTAGTAAAAAGTTAACAAAATAGGCATAAAAAGCTCCATTTGAGTGTTAGTTCAGCTTTATAAAGTAACCACATTTACACAATACCTGATTTTTTGATGTGCTGCTGTTGAACAAATTTTTCTTGCTCCTTCTTAAAGTCTCCTATAATTGTCTACAAGAAAAATTAAAGTTATTATAGAATTACAAAGAAGGGGTTCTAAATAGTCAAAACTTACTCCTGTTAAAAATGTTGGATACAATCTCTAAGCAAGAACAGCTCATGGAATGTGTGTGCATGGCCTTGAAATGCAAAGTCAAATGAATTCATAATATGCGAACCTATGCTTAATTTTAAATAGTGCACATAGGATGTGGTGGTTTAAATGCAGCTAAATTCTATACAAAGAGATGTTCAGGATCAATAAACAGCAGCATCCTTCGTGTCATTTGCTCCTAACTCGTCTACTGATGATCAAAGGCTGTGTTGGTAACCGTGCTTCAAACTGAATGTGCTGCGATACCTGGAGAGACAGGAATCGTGCTGGACTTGTAAACCTAGAAGGTACATTGCCTAACATTATAGATCTGCCTGTCAGATCAATAGGATTGGAACTAAGATAATCTGGTAAAGCATGAACCTCTACGAAAAGACCCTCTACTGCTTGACCACCTGATTGCTAGGACCAAGGCCTCATGGGATTTTTGTGAGGCATAGTCTGTTTTTCTGTACAGGGGTCATTAATGGATCCCATTCTATCTGCCAATAATAGATCTGTCAATTATAGCTCTGCAGTAGAAGCATATGCTAGTGAAACTGGCAGCATTTCCATTGCATGCAGGGCTAAAGAGTATAGTTTCTTGGTACTATTGAGGATTTCTCCCTCTCATTACTAAGCATGTAAGAGTACATACAAGATTTCAGAATACACTATTTACAGTTGAGGCAGTACCTTATCAATGATCGTTTCTATTTTGCCTTCTTCAACAGACTTCTTTATTGTTTGGGCTGTTTCAGCAACTGATTCTGTTATCTTTTTTGTGGCCGTAGTGGCAAAATTGAACAGATAACCTTTTAAAAATAAAAAAGATTGTGTAAACTAAGGATATTTCACTTTGAACTTCAGTAACTACCTAAAGCACAACTTCTTTGGCAGTTATCCACGTCTCAGAGTTACTTATTCATCATATCGCTTCCATGGATAACCCATAATAATCTCTACCACTGCAGATATGACAAATTCTTGATATGAAGAAGAGGAAGAGTTTGGATTTGTATCCTCCCTTTCTCTCCTGTAGGAGACTCAAAGGGGCTATGCAGAATAAACACACACTGTCTCAGGTTACAATTGTATGCTTAACTTACTTGAGAGTAAACCATACAGAAGTCAGTGGGACTTTTTTCTGAGTAAAACTACATATGAGGAGGGCTCTGTTCAATGGGGTCTATAGTTACCAACAATCTAGAAGGAAAAATGGCCTTTTAATAATGTCTTAATATGCGAAAATGGGCAACTGTAACTTTTCACATAAGAAGATGACCTAATGAATCGTCCTTTAAACAGGCAGGTCATTTTCTTCCCTCCAGGCAGCTGCCATCCACACTCCTATGAGAGGGAATTAGCATGGCCAGAACTATAACTTTAAGGAGACCCGCGCAAAGAATGTCCGAACATGTCGGCTAAGGTGCCAAGTGGGAGAGGACAATGAATGACACTACTTAGGGGTAAATGGCAGCTTCTTAGAAGCACGGACACTTGCGACACAGGAGGTGTTCGTGGCTCTAAGAGAGGGATGCTGACGGGTCAGGGTGAGCATGGGAGCCACTTACTGCCGAGCCCTTTGGCCTGGTTAAGGAGTGGGTCCGCATCCACCTCCAGCTCCACCTGCTCCTGGCTCCGAACCGCCGCCTCCTCCTCAGGCGCCGCTTCTCCCTCCCCAGCCGCGGATTTCTCTTCCAGGGGAGGCGGTTTCGCTTCCTCCTCCGCCTGACCCATCCCAAACCAGCCGCTCAAGCCGCGCAACATCTCAACTCGACGCCCGGATCCCACCTCTCTTTTCCCCTGAACGCCTGAACCGACGGGGCAGAAAGAGGCCCCAGCGGCGGTGGAAAAATAAACGTTTGTTTCCGGAAAAGAAAGTTTAGTTATTTCCGGGTTGCGTCATCGTAGTACGTCACAAAGGAGGAGGGACGCTCTACGCGGCTTCTCTACTTCTCCGAGGGGAGCGGGAGGCCACATTGAGCTCCCCCTCCTTCACTCACCGTTTTACTGCGGGTTTTTTTTTTTTGGTTTTATTAAGAACTTTTGCAAATATAGTTAATTATTTTATTACATCACGTATCCCGTTGGTAGATTTGGCTGGACAGTCTTTCTCTTCCTTGTACTGTGCTCAGCCGCACTGCCGTATCTTCTTGTTTTGCGAATCTTCGCTGTTAGGTTCAAATGTTGTTTTTTATTCCTACTTTGTAATTTGCTTGCAGGTTAACTGCAGAGCTCTTATCGAGTTTGTCATCTGCTTTAAGTTCCGATGAAAAAGACACGCTCGCTAAATATGAGTTGTTGCCGCCGAGTTATGTGAACTGACAATCGGCTCAACATATCGTCTTGGGTAGCTATTTCCTCCGTTTAACTCACAGCTATTTTCTAGTATTTTTGTAATTCTATCCTGTCAAATATACCGTGAAAAGCAATTAAAAGCTCAAATGTAGCCGCCAGCGTCAGTTATTTTATCAAAACAATGTCCAGTGAGCCACCGTAGGAGTGCGTTTTTCCGTCAGCTGGGAGGGAAACCCGGTCAAGCCTCGGCGCTTCTGCTTGCGGGAGTTCAAGCGACCCGCCGCTCAGGTTGGAACGCGGGTCCCCCCCAACGGCCGTCGAGGGAACTGCAGGAGAGGTCTGCGCCGCCGGGGCAGGGGGAGGGGGCCGAGGGACCCGCGGCTTCTCCCATAGGCTCTTTGCCGCCGTTTCCGCCGCGTTCGCATCACCTGCCGCCAGGTAAGCGGCCTTTCTCACCTGTGACCCGCTCGCGCCTTGCCTGAGAGCCGGGTTTTGCGAAGACGTTCTGGCAAGTTGCTTTCCCTCCCCGTCTGCCCTCGGGGCTGCTGCTGCGACACTGGCGACCAAGCCCTGTGGCCATCTATGGTGGCTGCTTGTGGCGGCTTCTTGAAAGCGTGGGCCTCCACGGGGTTTTTCATAGGTGAGCTGATAGATGCTGATTCCCCTTTGCCACTCTCATGTTTCTGGAATAGTGGCTAAAGGCTGCTTATAGCCTTACCTGGCAAGGGCAGCTATCAACATTTATGAAACATTAAAAACGAAATACAGATAACATTTAAATACAGATCTGCCCATATTAAAATCTATCCAACTTAGAAGGCGGAATTTCTTTGAAGCAGTTCCTTTTCTGCATGGCAGGCAGTGGTATGTCATATGTTGGACCTGGGGTGAAGGGGGTAGAGATGTGGCAGTTTTTGAAAACACCAAGATAATGGTGATGCAGAAATTCAGCTCCTTCAGTTCATGTGGATTATAGAAAAGGCTTCAGTAGTTGAATTTATGGCTGTGGAAGTTATTAAAGGCACAAAGTCTTGTTAGATTTTTCCTCCTCTCAGTCGGCATAGTTTCTGAGTATGGTAACATTGGATGTACAATCCCTCCAGGTTATTTGTAAAACGAACAGCATGAGGCTTCATCTTTGTTCTCTCACTGGGGTTCATCTTCCAATATAGGTGCGTGGGGAGAAAAATTCTGTCAGAATAGTTTTCACAGTGGATCTTAATTTAAAAAGGGTGTTTTTTAATTTTCAAATTATTGGATCTTACATAATAATAAATAATAAAACAATACAAAACAATTTACGAATCTCTCCACTAAAGTAATGCCTATTTGTTCCCTCCTCCTTGGTTTTGGTTATAAACATCTCTGTAAAATTTTTCCATCACTTCTGTCTTGTTCCATCTATAAAGATACAGGTAGTTCCCTGTACAAGCACCAGGTCATTACTGACCATTGAGGTGAAATCACATGAAAACGTTTACTGGGCAGACTGTTTTCTTTTAACTAGGTGGTTTGCCATTTCCTTCTCCAATCGCCTTTAATGTTTGCTGATCTGGGTGGAGATGAGGTACAATAAAAAAAGAAAGTTTCATCACTTCAGTTCCTGATTGTTGGGCTATCTGTACTGGACAAATGGGAGGATGGCATGCTCTGATAGGGGAAGAAGGGGGGAAAGAATAATAATAAATTACTGACTATTATTAAATTAGTTCTTTCTTTCTTGTTTTTTCTCCCAGAGACTGGTTCATGATTTTAACAATCCATCCGGTCAAAATGCATGCATGGATACTCACATGCTTTACTGCCTCATGGCTTCCCCCAAAAACAGACAAAATCCTTGCCTACTCCAGTACTTAGGTATAATCTCTGGCTTTCATGACGAGGTTGCATGGATTTAGAAATCAATATTAAAACCATCCTGAAATCAATTAATAGCTTTATCTTTACCAAGCTGGCCACAAGAATTTAGCCTTTGTTCATATATTCTGGCTCAGCTATGCATTTGTGAATTCTAACATGACAGGTTCTCAGGCCTGCCGCAGAATGCAGTTCCTGCCTCTCTGCCTACCCTGCATGCTCTTTTTTCTATTCTGTTTTTGCAAAGCCAGAGAGAATCGGGGTGAGAGAGAAGCAGGAGTGATGCCTACTAGTTTTGTTTGTACACTTTTAGAAGACAAGCTTGGGAATTAAACTTATGAGATGGGAATTGGGTCAGACAAATTGCTTATTTTACTCAGTAATTTGTCTGAAATAGCAGACAGATCCAGATGCCCAAAATTTTACAATCACAGGTTGTTATTTTGTGCCATTATAGACAGTGCAAACATTGTGATGAATTCTTGTGTATTCTGCCTTATGGCTGTTGATGTTCTTGTTTTCCAGGCATTTGACTCCCCACATCTCAATAGTTTGTCTAATAATACTTCTAGCTATAATACTTCTAATAATACTTTTGGTTGGAATAAAACATTCTGTAAAAACATCTGCATTTCTTTGAAAATAACTTTAATTTTCTTCTGCAGGAAATTTCAAAATACTTCACATATGCACATTTAACAAATCAATATTTTTATTTTCAGATTTCCAGTTCGAGATTTGCAGTGTACCTTTAAGTACCCCATGAAGTACATCCTGGTAACTGGTGGTGTTATTTCAGGAATTGGTAAAGGAATTATTGCAAGTAGCATCGGCACCATCCTGAAATCATGTGGCCTTCGAGTTACTGCGATCAAAATAGATCCTTACATTAACATAGATGCTGGAACCTTCTCACCTTATGAACATGGTATGAGTGCTGCAACTTTTCCTTCTCTACAAATCCAGTTATTTTTATTTTCTTTCTAAAGACATGGTCGACTGAGGTTTTGAAGCCTCTTACTTTGTAAAGACTCTCAACAGTGAACTAATGTGTCTTTATCTAAAAATACTGAATTTAGAGATACTTTTTTTCTGAAGAAAGTGTGTTCAGGATTGCAACTTGTTGCAACTTTGGTATTGTTTAGCCTGAGGCTGCTCAGAGCTAATTTACACATTTACAATGATCATTAATTTGCTACACTGTTAAGCAGTGAGGCACACATGTGGATTAGGTGTTATATTGGATACAATTGGTTAGGCTGGGTGGAGCGTGCTAAGAATCAGTAGTCACCTATCCATTCAGGTGCCTTGCTCATTTTCAATTTAGGCAGCAAAATAGTTAAAAAAAAGCCAATTGAAATTAATCATGTAGTTTCAAAATCTCATGACTTCTTAGGTTTCATCTGAGATTTTTCTGCTATTAAAGTTTCCTTTTCTTGCAGGCTATCTGGTCTTTCATGTCTCATTTGTGGGGATGGGCCATAGGCCTAAAAATTGTATTTGATATTAAAGAAAATGGATATATAGAACCAAGGATTGAAAAAGGTTTGCTCTCTAGAAAAGGCAAGCTTGTCAGCAGACGTGTAACAGTCATGCAGGCAAGCAAAAGATAAAATTTATAAGATCTTATAACTAAGGGCAAAAGACGTGACAGAAGACATATATCTTATTGCCCTGTTTGTCAGAACTAGCTTTATGGGATGTCTACAAGAAACAAACATAGCAATAAAGAAATCAAATGTTAGAATAGAAAGGAATTTGATTAGTTAATTGAAAATGTGTATTTCTATATTTTAAATTAACACTGAAATGATAATGAGAGATTTATATTTACTTGTATTCTATTGTATTCTATTGTATTCTATTGTATTCTATAATTCTAGTCTACTTGAATCACAAAGTATATTTGTCAAAATCATTTTTAACCTTTTGAAGTGAATTAGGGTATGTGAAATCGTTCATCTTGTGAAAGGGAGTAAACTGGTTATCTTGGAAAACCCGAAAGACAGAATTTAGTTTATTGCAGCCCCTTTGCATATGGGCAGGGAGCCACGAGCAGAGGACATGCAGCTTTAGTGTGACACAAAAGAAATAGGGAGACGAGCCAATCAGATTTTAATGCTCATGCAGAAAGCACACGTATGGGGAAAATGATCATATGGGTTAATATGCAGGTACGATTATATGACGTATGTACTCTTTGTGTCTATAAAAATGAACTCTTTGTCTGGTTAAGTGTGTGTCTCTCTCTCGAGAGCTCCCTGTGTGTGAAATACTTATTTGTGCACAGTAAAACCTATTTCTTTTTGCTTAAAACTTTGATTCTTGGGTTTCTTTCCTTGACAGTCTTTATAGAACCCCACTGCGCAGGACCATACACTGGGTTGTGGGCTGATGCGTTCTTTGAAAAGTTATTTTTCAGGATTGAAAATGTGTGTTATCAGTTACATATTAAAAATAATGTTTTGTTTCTTCAGGTGAAGTTTTTGTTCTGAATGATGGTGGAGAAGTTGATTTAGATTTGGGAAACTATGAACGATTCTTGGATATTAATCTTTATAAGGACAATAACATAACCACTGGAAAGATCTATCAGCATGTCATCAATAAAGAGAGGCATGGTGACTACTTGGGGAAAACAGTTCAAGGTACTCTTGTGCTGTTCTGTTTGTATAGACTATTCCTTTATCGTGTTTGTCTTCTGCCCTTCCTCCAAGGATCTCGAGCACTGTGCATGTGGTCATCCCATTTTGTCTTTGGTAAGGGTGAGTGACAGTTGCTTGCCAAAGGCTTCCTAGCGAGCTTCATGCTGAGCATGGAGTTAGGATTATCTTTTTTGTTATGTATTTGACTTTTCATTGTCACTTATTTATTTACATAACTTACTCTGTATTGGAGATCTAATGGCGATAATGTCTGTACAGAGATTATTATGAAACCCTGCATAAGAATCTATTTGAAAAAACGTATTTTGAAGTGTTAAGGACAAACATTCATGCCCAAATGATTGATATTTCAAACAGAAAATGGGCTCCTTTTATTTGTCTGTTTAATTAGAGAGTCTCTGAAGGATTTTTTAGGCTAAGGTAAAGATGGCATGATTTTTATTTGCTGCTGTCTCTTAAGTCGGTTCTGCCGAATGGCTTCTGATTTTTTTAAATACATTCGCACTGTTTCTTTCATTAACATTTAGTTTGCATTGCAGTTGTACCACACATTACTGATGCTGTTCAAGAATGGGTAATGAACCAAGCAAAGGTTCCTGTGGATAGCGATAAGAAAGAGCCACAGATATGTGTAATTGAAGTAAGTACTATTATTACAGGTATGGGTAATCAAAATAGTATATTTTGTAATGTGAATAGAGAATACCTTTCCTCCCCCCCCCCCCCCCCCGGTATTATTATAGAGGTTCTTTAAAGAAACTTCTTGTGTATAATCATTGATCTGCTTTATTATCAGAATCCTTTTGCATGATGGTCCTTTCCTCCTTTAATTAAAGAACAAGTGTAAACAAATTACAAATGAATATCCTTGAGTAGCATGAGCATTGTGTTTGTTTTATTTTTCGATTTGCCTCTTATCTGATTCATTATAGACATTCCTTTGCAGCTGGGTGGAACTATTGGAGACATTGAAGGAATGCCTTTTGTGGAAGCTTTCCGACAATTTCAATTTAAGGCCAAAAGAGAAAATTTTTGCAATATCCATGTCAGTCTTGTGCCACAGGTAAATCTTTATATTGTGTGTTGTGTTTTTGTGAGTATTATTATTAACAACAACATTTAAAACTAGAAAAAATCCATTTGAAGTATGCGTAAAGGCTGGTGGATGAAGACCATGTGATGTTTAACACAGTTATAGATAGATGGATGTTGTTCCATCGCTGACAGTTGTTAATATGTGCACATTAACTATTGCAAACAGAATTGTATTTTTAAGGCTAGATTGCTTCTAGGGTAGTTTTCAGAAGGTAAGGATTATTTATTTATTTCTCTGTGTGGTGTAGCTTATTCTGATAGACCGTGACATGTCTAAACATGACTAAAAATTAACTCACAACTATTAAACTGAATTTAAAATAATCCATTACCTGTAAATGAAGTGCTACTTTTCTGACTTATGTTTTTGGAAGTCCAGCAAATGCAAGTGTCCATATCAGTTTATCTTTTCTTTTAATGTGTAAGTTGATTGTATATTTTCTTCATATGTACATGCATTGATAATTGATCAGCCACAGGATTCTTGGGGATCTCTTGCATTTATTTATTTATTTATTTATTTTTGTTTGTTTGTTTATTTGTTTAGTCTTATATACCGTCCTATCCCCGAAGGGCTCTGGGCGGTGCACAACAAAATCAAATCATAATACAACTAAACACAAACAAGATTAAACAATTAAACTTCCATACAAATAAATTACCAATCCCTTTTTAAAAACAGCGGTTAATACAGATTTAAAATCAGATTCAAATGTCAGATTTCAAAAATTCAAAGGCACCCCGCAAGCCCATTGTTAAAAACCCTCCCCAACGGGAAGACTGCTAGCTCCGTCAATAAGGTATAAATATAGGCAGAGACGAGAACAAAAAGGCGCACTCTTACACGCTTACATTTACACTCTTCCTGGGGGTTCTTCACTGACCTGAAGTCCCATTCCCATTTTCTGTTAGTACACCTGAATCCCATGCAACATGCATGGCAATGGGTTAGAAACCCTGGTTTCAGGCAGGGCTTCTATTCAAGATCCTCCCCCATTAATGACATCAGCATGGCAACCTCCCAGCCAAACTACAGACATATGATTGAAGGCATGGGAGTGGAAAGAAACCACAAGTGAGGAAACTGACAAATGCAGCCGCATGCATCTATAGAATCATACATTAGCCTCAGCCATGGAAAACAGAGGATGTCTGTTTGGCAGTAGGCACTCTTGGATCCCCGAAAGCAGAATCTCCCAAGACTGCAACCTTACCCCCTGATTTTTTGGTTGTTTTCAGGAATTACCTCAACTTCCCTCCTTACAAGTGCCAAGAATAATCAAGTGACTTGCAAATAGTGGACACAGTTCTATTTCTCTGAGACAGTGCTGAAGTGCTAAGTACTAGGGATGTGTATTCACATAAGACCAAGCTAAAAATATACTTGGAAAATACCAATATGATATATTTCAGATTATGCAGCATCTTAAATATAATCCGGAATTTTCCAGGATATAGAATAGAATAGAATAGAATAGAATAGAATAGAATAGAATAGAATAGAATCTTTATTGGCCAAGTGTGATTGGACACACAAGGAATTTGTCTCCGGTGCATATGCTCAGTGTACATAAAAGAAAAATACATTTGTCAAGAATCATAAGGTACAACACTTAATGATTGTCATATAGGTCTAGTAAGCAATCAGGAAACAATCAATAGTAATGAAAACATAAAATGTAAAATCATAAAATAAATGAAATGAAATGATATTGAATGATATTGAATAAATGGTTCCCCAAAATCCTGGAAATATTTCAGATTAACTAGAAACATCAGGTGCCAATATTTGCAGCCTCCCAGGATTGTTTTCCCTCCTTCCCCTTGATTTTCCTTTGTTTATGTGTTTCATGGGGATTTCTGTTGGCTTGCTAGACTGCTTCTGTCAATTTCAAGTCTGTTAGTTCCTATAGATTTTTTTCTCAATCTTTTTCTTTTGATCTTCTAAAAAGTGAAACAAGGCAACATCAACTTCAGAGTTAGCAGTAGCCATAGTCTGACTGTAGTAGATATTCTGTTTCATCTTTGTGTGGATTTAGATTGGTTCACAAAGGACATCTGCAGAAGCAGACTCTTTCCCCCTTGGGATCTAACCACTCTAATTAAGGACCAGGGGCATGTAAGGAGCCATGTATCCATATGGATGAATGGTTCTTCTGTAAGTGTAATCCCAAAGAATGGGTGCTCCTAGCTCTGAGGGCACTGGACTCTGGGTTAAACAGCAACTTCCTGAAACCTAGTGCTCCACCAGCAACGGCCTCATTTTTCTTTATGGTTGTTGTTTCTCCTGGTGTAGCCAGCAGGAAGCCCAATGAACATGATAGCCACAACAATATTCTTTTTGTTTTCCTTTTTCCTGTTCAGCTCAAACGCTGCAGCCCCAAGATTGCCTTGAAACACACGACCCTCTGTAGGCTGAGCCCCCCAAAACTGACCAGCATTGTTTTTTGCAGCTTCAAGAAAGCTGGTTCTTTCCACCCATTTGACAGCCAAGTGAAAGAGACACCATAGTTAGGGTCTGTTTTAAGTTCCCAAAGCCTCTTCCATCTGCTAAGATACATCACCACACCTGAGTCCTGAGGTGACCGGTTCCTCTCTGCTCCAACTGTAATGCCACTGACATTGAATGGTTCCCAGAAGCGTATTGGGGGAAATGGCACCCAGGGGTAACACTGTCTCCGGGCGCCCCCCACGCTCAGAGGCGGGGCTTGGGGGTGGGGCTTGGTTCGAGCCCTGCCCCGCCTCTCTGCAGGCCGGCTCCTGCTGTCCCCAGAACTTGAGGAGGGCAAAAGCTGGTATGCACGGAGGATGGGGCTTGGTGGCGGCGGGCCCTGCCCTTCCTCCCTGCAGGGGGGCCAGGGCTTGGTGCTGTGTGGCTAGGGTGCATTCTGTTTTGTCATGTGGGAGGTGCCAAAAGGTGTGTGCCTTATGTCCCTATAGGCCACATGCCTCGGTTGATTCCCACTCTCCAGAGTTATTTTTCCCTGCATAGGAAATAATGGCTGGGGACACCCTGTTCAGGTGCCCATAGAACTGGACTCCTTGGATCAATCTATTTGAAATTTGGGGGTTATTTAAAGGACAGGGACCATCAGCTCCATTGCAGTTTTGGGGCATGTACTTTTAAAACAACCTTTCTAGCCATCCAGAAAGTTTCCCCATACGGAATAATTAACCAGATGCACAACCCCGCAAAGTGAAAAAGAACAAGAATCCACTGGCACCTTAAAGACCAACAAAGTTTCTGGCAGGGTATGAGCTTTCGTGAGCCACTTTCGTGAGATATAGCTGCTAGAATGTGAGTCCATCCATCCTTAAGTAGAGAAGGATGAATTCAGACACCCAGTGGCAATAACATATAAATGTCAATAACAAGCAAATGACAATAGCAGACATGATTCCTTGTGCATCCAGCCATGGTGCCTGGCGGCCGTGATTCTTGCCACCCCTACTCAACCATAGCACTGCTTGGCTCAGGTGTGGGAGGCACTATTGCCTGGGCATCTCCTGGCTATGAGCAGGGGCAACTGGAAAGGAGTTTTAGAAGAGCAGCTCCTGCTTACCTGTCAGTGCACATCTACCACTTTATTTCCTTCCTCCAGAGATGGGGTACCTGCTTGGATTCTGAAATGGGCAGGGTCAGTCACAGAGTGTGGACTTTGTTTGTCCCTTTGTGTATTGACTGCAAGTTCTTGTTCAGTAGTACTAAGTACTTTTTCTGTGCTTTCCCCATCACCAAAGTGCCTCACAGCTTGCTCTAAGTCTACAAAACAGGGAGCTGTGTCAGAGTCCTGTGCCATGTGCTGTACTTCATGAGTTGTGGGGTCTCCTGGCTATGGTTTTTATAGGAATGTGGAGGCAGGATTGGGTGCTGGCTGCCATAAAGGAGGGGGATGATTGGTCATCTGGAGCTGCTTCAGGCCTCATAGACCCTTCTGTTGGCATAACACAGAGTGCATTTCCCTTCTTCCCCTTGATTGCACTCACTGTTAGTGCTCAATATCCGAGTATACTTCTTATCCTATTTTGACTGTTTGAGACTCCATCCAAACAAGGTCCTTTATTTGCCACAAAGTTTATCCTTTTTGTTTTCAACTTTTATTTTATCCTCTGCCTCTCATTTGACATACATTTGTTAAAGTCATACATGGTGTGGCAGTTTGCAGCTCTCTGTCTCTAGTACTGGGAGCGTGTGCTATTTTGCACATAGAAAACCAAGTTATACTTTTAAATATCATAACTACACCAAATAATACAATCTAATATACTGTTAAAATTGTTTATGTTAAAGCAGTAAAATAGGTTTAGAGTTGTCATTGCATATGTTTCTGTTTTCCCAACTTTTTCTGGGAATTTTTTTTAAAATGTATTTTTTCCTTGTCTTGCCAAATTTCCAGCCTAATGCTACTGGAGAACAGAAAACGAAGCCTACCCAGAACAGCGTCCGGGCTTTAAGAGGTCTTGGTCTCTCTCCTGATTTGGTGAGCTTGATAAAATCTAATCATTTTTTGAAGGAAAAACATAACTAAAAGAGTGCAAGGTAGAGAAAACTGTCAGCATATTCAGTGTGGTGCATATACAGTATATACAGTGGAGCCCATGCAATCCAAGTGTATTGTGTGAAATTAAGTTATTTATAGTCGCAAAAATATTGAATGTACTAGCAGGCCCAAAACTGTAGCGTCTGTTAAATATTTTTTTATGTTTCATAGGTTGATGTTACATTTATGCCTTGATATATCAGGTGCTTATTGTTATACAGATGCATGGCTAGTGGACTCTTCCAGCTGTTTCTATAACTATAGAAGGCGAGAACATATTAGGCTTCTCAAAAGGAGGCGCACATCAGAGACATATGGCCTATAGGGACATGGGGTCACCCATGTCCCCGGGCGTACACCTTTTGGTCACGTGGGAGGCACCGGGCACCAGGCGCCCCCCCCCCACATTACAAAATGGTTTGAGTCCCAGCTGCACACCACTAATCCCCACCCCTCCTGCAGGGAGTGTGTTCATTTAACACATGACACATAGTATATGCAGCTGAAAATATAATACCATGTTGTACAACACAATATTTAGATGAATCAAGGCACAGAGACTCCATATGTACTCCAATGTAAACTTTGATGAGGTACCACCATTTATTTCAGTTTCAGCAAAATTTTTATGCCTAACGAAGGAATACCAACATAAACATGAATAGTAGTTCTTCTACTTATGAAAAGCACCTGGTGTGCAGTTGGGCTGTCAAGTGTGTATCCGAGGGCCTAGATCGGTGCTTCTGTGAGTAAATATATCACTGTGCTGACAAAACAGTGGTGGACAAGTCAGCTTTTATTTATGTATGAGGTATCTGGATACTCTTTGAAAAGCTCTCAAGAAAGAGTTTAATAATTGGCAGGTACAAGAGAATATTGTAAATGGTAGGAAAATGGAAGAGGAAACTTGCACAGCATTGATTTGTGTGTGGTTGGAAAGACACACAATATAAACAGCTTGCTGAAGCGAAAGAACCCTGTTAGAAACCCTATGTATTATGGGACCCTAACATAGAACCCTATGTTATGAGTTCAATCACAATAGAAAGGTGGAATATAAATGTAGTAATATAAGAGTTACTCTGTTGACATTTTGGGTAGTGTCTACCCTACATTTCTTTAAAGTGTCTTTCTATAACTAACCCATGTTGTATACCTGCTTGTTTGTCTTTTGACAGATAGTGTGCAGAAGTACTAAGCCTATAGAAATGGCGGTGAAAGAAAAAATCTCCATGTTTTGCCATGTAGAACCTGAACAGGTTTGTAGGCTCTTCAATGTAACTGCATTCAGGCTTTCAACTAATGGGTAGTTTTTATTCAGTTCATGAGAGGGAGTAGATTTTTGGATATTCAGTCTTAAAGAACAGTAAGTAGTCTTTCACTGAGATGATTTCATTCTCTCCAAATCTGTAGATACCCTTCTACTTCAAGTTCTTCATGCTTCTCAGAATTTTCCAACTTGATTATTTATAATCATTTGTATAGCATGTAACAAATTAACTATAGAAAAAATTAGTAAATCTAGACAAGTATATGAAATCAAAGTTTGCTGTAATCCAGCAGAGGTCAGTATTTTATCTTTACACAGCAGCAATTTATATACAGAAAAAGTGTAAAAGACATATAATTATTCTTCCTGTTAACTTAAGACGAATCTCAAGCATTATTATTTTGAACATTAACTGTTTAAAAGGTGATTCTTCAAGTATTTATTTATATTTGTTTAAAAAGGATACCCTGTGCTTGCCTCTCACAAAACTCAAGGCTTACAAAAATCCAAGTATAAAAAGTTAAACATTATAGATGTAGTAACTAAGCTAGGGTTGATCTACAGCACAGAACCAACCAAATAAATAAAACAACACTTTTATTTATTTAATTTATGTTATTTATAGTCCGGGGCTCTTTCTCTCTCGGGCTGAAAGCGTAATATAGAATAAGTCAGTGCAATCAACAAGGTGGGACATCCAATGTTAAATGCAATTGAATAGGATATGACTTATAGAAATATGGAAACTGATCACAGTTCATATGTATTAACATGACACATGAAAAAAGCAAAAAAAAATGTAGTGAACACCTATTTACACCATTAGATACTAACTGCCCATATTAAAAACCATTTTACAAAAAGTGGTGCTTTATGCTTTCTCCTGAAAACTAGCAACATGGAAGACCTTCTGACCTCTGGAAGGCCATTCCAAAGAATAGGAAAGGTTGTGGTGAATGATTGGGCAGGAGCCATTCTCACTGACTTTCAGGAGAGACATTCAAACAGAAGCTGCTGGGTAGAACACAAAAGCAGATTTGATACAGAAGCCCTGCTTTTGCATGTAGGCTCTTCCACTTGTTCCACATTCATAGGGCCTCTTATGTGTGCATGTAATCCAGTGCATTTAGCATCACCCCTCTGTCTACATGCATTGTATATGCTTTTGAATGTCTTATTTTGGGACAAAAGTGGTATTTTTTCAATGTTAGTGGAGCAATCAGGGTTTTGATTTTGTAGACTAAATGCAGAGATAATTTTTTCAACTTTTTAGCCATTTAAGAACCATAATTTACTGTTGATGTATTACAAGTTCATTTGCAGGATACAAAAACAGGGAAATTATTTAATAGAAATTTACAAGCTGTTTATGTCAATAAAATGAGAATGTGCTTGTCTATAATCTTAACTATATTATTTTGTTGTCTGGATCTTTCTTCAATCTTTTCCTTAACTATATTATTTTGTTGTCTGGATCTTTCTTCAATCTTTTCCTGTAATATAGAATAAGATACCAAAACATCCTTAAGAAACTCCTTGAATGCATGTGATGTAGAAAACAACAATAATATATGAATTCTTATTTTTATATTCTGTAGGGCTGTGAGCTCATTATAAAACTTCCTTAGCATTTATTTTATTTATTTATTTATTTATTTTATTAATTCGGCTTTTATACCGCCCGATCCCCGAAGGGCTCCGAAGTGATTACTTGGAAGTATGAACCATTCTGCATTGAGGGTTTCATTTTTAGATTATTCATTGTCACACATTGACTAAAATTAGCAAAATGTATTAAATCTCAATAATTTTGCATTGAAATAAATAAGCATTTTGAAGATGAAGCATGCTCTCTTTGTCTTTAAATAATGCCTGTATACATCCTAATAGGCATAACCTTATAAACAAATCTTAGCAGAGCCTTTCTCTCATGTGTGAGGAACACCTCTGCTAAGGCTGTGCCTACCATCTGGGCTTTTTATAATTATTTATATATTAAAATAATTAATATAAAGACTTCCATTTAAAACCTGCTTTGAAGTTGATCAAGGCCCATTTTTAATCATTGAATCTAACACTAAATTTTATATCTCTTAATTTCTCAAACTGATTTTTCCTTCTGGGTAAATAGTCTGGCAAAGTTTAAGGGAACATTACATTTAATAGGTCTCATGCAATGTATTTGTTAGTGTACATCTATTTTTTTAAAAAAATCAGATATCAGTTATTAACATCTGTTTCTAGGTAATATTTATCCATGATGTTTCTTCTACTTACCGGGTGCCAATCCTGTTGGAAGAACAAGGCATAATTAAATATTTTAAAGAGAGGTTGAACCTGCCAATCGATGACTGGCCAAGTGACCTTCTTTTCAAATGGAAAAAAATGGCAGATAGGTACTGCTTTCTTTTTGCTAGTTTTGTTTCTTTCCACCTTCCTAGTCTTAAACATTTGTACCAGAGCATCTTCTTGCAGCACTTTTGTAAAGGACCATGCTAGCATAGTGTATTGTATTTTTGTGATAATTGCGGAGTTGTATCATTGTACTCACAGGGCTAACCAAAATTTTTAGGAAACCTGCCAAATGGCACATGGCTGAATTGGTTATATTCTTTTAAACCTTATATCTGATTTTTTTTTTACAAAATGCTGCCCAATGGAACATTTTTACCATACTGCTTTTCACGAAAACATATCCAGCTTGATCATTCCCTGCTGTTGCTCATCTCCAGATCTGTAACATAATAGCTGAAGAGCTCTAGCTTAGGCTGTCTGCAGGAAGAATCCACCCCTTGCTGCAGCTGACTGGCCATTTGTACATCCTAATGGTTCTCTCAGTTCATGAGGTAGAATTTTTTTCACAACAAAACTTCCAACTAAATTCTCAGCTGGAATTACTGTCATTATTCCAGTTTTAGCCCAGTTGTATTTATTCAAAAAGAAGCCCTAATGGTTTTAATGGGACTTTCTTCTTTGTTTGTTTAGGATTACAGGCATCAGTAATAGTTCAAAACATTTTGGTGCCTGATGTAGAAAATCCAAATAGTGCCTTTCTGTGAAAAGGGTAACGATAAACTAAACAACTGGTAGTGCTGCCTTTTACTGCTTTTCCAGAATCTGTTGTCTAACGGAAGGGTCAGCTTGGCAGTCTTACTTCTAACAGAGCTACAAGCTATCTGCTTTTTGATCCTATGAGGAACTATAATAATTTTTAAAAAACGTTAACACTGAAAGTGAAAAAAATATTTTGATGATTTTGCTTGTGATGAATGCATTGAGTGATAATTTGTATTGTCAGGTATGAGAGGATGCTGAAGACGTGTTCTGTAGCTCTGGTTGGCAAGTACACAAAACTGAGTGATTGCTATACCTCTGTTTTCAAGGCCCTGGAACATTCAGCTTTGGCAATTAATCACAGACTTGACTTAATGGTGAATATTGATCTTTTTCCTTTTATTTCTCTCACTTGATGGCGTGACATAATCAAATAGCTATAGTTGAGAAATAAAGTATAAAATACTTAGGACTTCACAGGCATAGAACTATGAAGTAACTTTAAGTCACTGCAGTCAGAGCCTCTGGATTGGGCTGCAAATCAAGCTTTTCAAAATAAATGGAAATTGTCCTTAGCATACTATTCTTGAAAACAAGAATACCGTATACACTCGCGTATAAGCCGAGTTTTTGAGCCCTGTTTTAAGGCTGAAAAATGCCCCCTCGGCTTATACATGAGTCACTGCTTACCAGCCGGCTCTTCAGGCCTCTGCCGAGGCTGGGGGCGTGGCCGGGATGACCTCCCTGTGGCTGCACAAACCACTTGTTGCTGCCCTCCTGGGAGGGTGAAGGGGAACCCTGGCTGGCTGGGCTTCCTCAAACCCTGGGAGGCAGAGGGAGTTCCTTATTTGGGCAGTGACTCCCCCTGATGTTATTTCCCAAATAAAGAGCTCCCTCTACCTCCCCTCTGGGTTTGAGGAAGCCCAGCCTGCTGGGAGGTGGAGGGAGGTCCTTATTTGGACAATGACATCAGGGGGAGTCACTGCCCAAATAAGGAGCTCCCTCCACCTCCCGGCTTCCCACCTTCCGCTTATACTTGAGTCAATACCTTTTCCCAGGTTTTGGTAGTAAAATTAGGTGCCTCGGCTTATACACGAGTCGGCTTATACACGAGTATATATGGTAATAAGAAAAGTGATGAATATTGTGAACACAAAGCATATAACCTGTTAAGTTCTTTTGTACTGTTAATGAGAATGACAAAGAAGTTACAAAATTTAAAAGACAATGATAGTGAATATTACTATGTATCATAGTTTATAATTAATATAATGAGTTTAGAAAATAATGTCAATATTGGTATAGCAATTTAAGTTTAAAACTATAGATATAATCGAATATCTAAAGATTTTTATAATTGTATTTGTAAAACTTTTGAGGCTCCTTTAAGTTAAGGAATGTTACTAAAGTAAAGATCCATTCTCTGTTAATAATGTTTGTATGTATTAATTCTTTTCTGTTAATAATTGAAAATAAAAATATAAAATAGTAATAAAAAAGAACCATCCTGGCATTACTCATAGTTGAGAAAAGATGGCAATTCTTTGAACAGCGGTGATGGTGTTAAACAATGAGAAAAGACAACCTAAGGGCAAATGAAAAGCAACTGCATTATTTTTGTGGTCTGTGTGTTTTATTTTTGTGCATAAACATATCCCATAAATTATTCAAGATTTCTAAAAGCCAGTATAAAATGCTTTGTCAGTCAGGTACCTAAAATTATTCTTATGTCCTTCACCCAGCAGAACGTCACAGCCACAGCTGTTTAAAATGTCTCGATGGAAAAAGATCTTCTAATTAAGTCTTCCATGGAAAAAGAAAACACAATTTCAGTGACATTTTGAATTTGGTTGCTCTCACAGTCACAGATGTACTGTGACACATACCGTATATACTCATGTATAAGTCGAGTTTTTCAACACATTTTTTGTGCTGAAAATGCCCCCCTTGACTTATACAAGAGTGAGGTGTATTTAAAAAAATATTTTAGGGTTTTTATTTTGTCAGCCGCCAGGGGGCGCAGTTTTTAGGCTAGCGGCACCAAAACTTCAGGGTATCATCAGGTGACTCTCCTGATGATGTCAGCCAAGTTTGGTAAAGTTTGGTTCAGGGGGTCCAAAGTTATGGACCCCCAAAGGGGGTGTCCCATCCCCCATTGTTTTCCAATGGGAGCTAATAGTAGATGGGGCTACTATTGAGGGTCCATAACTTTGGACCCCTTGAACCAAACCTCACTAAACCTGGGTGGTATCATAAGGAGGGTCTCCTAAAGATACTTTGAAATGTTGGTATTGCTAACATAAACATTCCTCCCCTGACAGGTTGTGTGAATGTTCCTTCTAAAATGACACCTTCCATGTACAATTTTAAAAATATGTACACTAAAAATAATGAACTATTCTTTTAAAAAGCAGGGTAGTTTTGAGTCACAGTGAACAGGCATGTTCATTCCAGTTTTTATTGTAAGATCCATTGTTTAAAACCCTTCCTTACAAAAAAGCTAAGGTTTTTGTACTTTTAAAGTTATTGTTGAGACCATATTGTTCTTGTTGACGTTCTTTTCCACTTACAGAGCTAGTTTACTGTTTTTCTTTGAAATAAATATTCAAAAACATTTAACCTACTGATTGCTCAATTAATGTAATTTTATTGGTATCTATTTTTATTTTTGAAATTTACCAGTAGCTGTTGCATTTTCCACCCTCGACTTAAACGCGAGTCAATAAGTTTTCCCAGTTTTTTGTGGTATAATTAGGTGCCTTGACTTACATGCGGGTCGACTTATACATGACTATATACGGTAGTTTTAAATGCGGGTGAGATGTGGGGGAAGGATAATTAGAATAATCAAAGACCTTCTCAGTGAAATTTATTATAAACAATCAACATTTGTTGAGACATAATTGTAACTGTTTTATCATTTCAGTGAATTGTATCTTTTCCAAGAAAAACTTAAAACGATACTAAGCTCTCAAATTTGTAATAATAAAAAGAGAGGTTTTTTTTTTTACCAAACTTAAATCTATGAATGAGTGTTTTCATGTCCTGCTGTGAATGTTTATGTCATGAAGAATTAGGCAGCAGTGGTAACAGATGTTTAGATCTTTTCCTGCTTTGCAAGTTTGACAAGAATTCCCTTATGTTTTGTTTCCTGTAGTGCTCAGTGTCTGTGTCGTATTTTTCCATTGTCATGCACCCCTGTTTAGAAAAATAAGATGTACAATTTAGTTTAGTTTTGTTTTTACTTTCAAGGAGTTAAAATAATGGTGTAGGCTTGCAAGACTGCTTCTATGGAAAGGAATAATTCTTAGACCACAGCTAAAGAACTTAAGCAGAATAATGTAGATTGTGTAGATGAAGTCCACTAATACCAGTCCTTTTCCCCTGGCTTTTCCACAAATGCCAACAAGTTTTCTGCTACTAAAAGGGCCTCATGCTTCAAATGAAGGTTCTTTGTGCCATGGGAAAAAACTGCCATAAGAAATGGATCTTCAGAGTCCAGCTCAGAGTTCTGTAATGTTCTATGGTGCTGATATTTTTCATGCACAGTTATTGGAAAGTCCCCATAGGTTTTATTTATAAACTGTGTGTGTGTGTGGGGGGGGGGGGTAAGGAAACAGTTATTTCATTTCATAATTTTATGCATATATATTTTCTTAATTAGTATATAGACTCAGCAGATCTTGAACATAATACAGAAGTTGAGAATCCAGTGAAATTCCATCAAGCCTGGCAAAAATTATGCAAAGCAGAGTAAGTAGTATTTGATATTCTTGAACTAAAATAATTGAAAATGTTTATAGTTTTAATTCTTTGAACCAAATAATGGCTCTTACTTTATTTTTGGTCATTTTTCATGAAAAAGATTATGTGCAGATATAGTTTGATTCATTTGGTATGTCTATATTCAAAGTTTTTCCATGTCAATATTATTATTGAATGATAAGCATTATGACTTGAGCAGTTAAAGTTCTGCATTAAATTGCTGGTTCTTGCAGCATCATTTGTAGAATTTAATTGTGGCAGTCTGAATCTTTGGAGGACTAGCAAAGTGATGGGCAAGTGAAGCTTCATGACTTACACAACTTTGAAAGCAATGCTATCTTCAAATTTGGGGGTCCTATTTATTTCAAAGAATTCCTCCAACACACGTACACACTTGCATGAGCTTTTACTCTGTATGCAGAGCTTGCTTTGTTCAAGTCCTCCTTTTGCTTCACCACTACAGCCATGTGGCATAATGTCTTGGAGGGTCCCCAACTATGAGCAATGTTTCTTTTTGGGTGGGGAGGGGACGTTCAGGAAAACAGAAATAATTTTCATGAACTTGTACGTAAGTAAATTAATTTATTTTGTTTTTGTTCTTGGAATGATAATAACAATGAGAAATTCAAATCTAGGTGAGCTAAAGCAATGGAAATAAAATTATTTATGTAATAAATACAGCAAACCAAATTTTACAATTAAGAACTACAATTAATTGTGATTTTGACCATTTATAGAGTACAGCACAAAGCTTTTCCTAGGTACAAAACATAATTTTTTAAAACAAAATCTTGCTAAGGCCATAAAACGTAGAATGTAAAAGATGGAAAAATGTAAAAACCTGTTTAAAAAAGTAGTATTTTATTTTCAAACAACAAAAAGCAATCAGTTAAGGCTATAATGCATCACTGTAGATCAGGGGTGTCCAATTAGCCATGTTGGCAGGCGTTAATGGGAATTATAGCCCATGAACATCTGGAGGGCCAGAGTTGACACCCCTGCAGTAAATCATCTGAATTATCATTCCATCCTCTCATCTCTTTCCCCCCTTATATTCTGTATTGTTTCAGTTGTGTTTTAGTCCCTGGAGGTTTTGGACACAGGGGAACAGAGGGAAAACTTCAAGCTATTTCATGGGCAAGAAAAAAGAAGAAGCCTTTTCTTGGTAAGATGTTTAATAGAATCATAGAGTTGGAAGAGACCCCAAGGGCTATCAAGTCCAACCCCCTGCAATACAGGAACACATAATTAAAGCACTCCTGACAGAGGGCCATCCAGCCTCTGTTTAAAAACCTCCGAAGAAGGAGACTCCACCACATTCCAAGGCAGTGCATTCCACTGTCGAACAGCCCTTACTGTCAGGAAGTTTTTCCTGATGTTCAGGTGGAATCTCTTTTCCTTCACCTTGAACCCATTACTCCTGGTCCCAGACTCTGGAGCAGCAGGAAACAAGCTTGGTCCCTCATCAACATGACATCCTTTCAAATATCTAAACATGTCTATCATGTCACCTCTTAACCTCCTTTTCACCAAGCTAAACATACCCAGCTCCCTGTCATTTTTACTTTTCTTGGCAAGATATTTACTGCAGACTAAACTCATCCTTGCACATAGATTTATCCCCCATTTGTAAGACATGAGAGCACACTCAGTGCCTTGAATTGTACAGAAAATATGTACTCACGGAAAGTATACTGGGACTTTGTTGTGGGCTAATCCTTGGGAAAAGCTGGGCCAGGAGAGTTCAGCCTAGCCAGAGCCCCAACAGGGAGTGAGCTCAGAGAAGCCAGACCCCTTCAGGGCTAGCCAGGGCTCAGAGTCCAAAGTGTCTGCATGAGCATCCCGTTTACAGACCCCACCCCAGCTGAGGTAACTCAACTGAGCCAGCTCTCCTAAGCCGACAGCACTGCAGAGAGGTGTTGCAAGGCAGAGTGTATGATTGCGGGCTCGAAGGAGATCTGTGCTTCAGCGGAAGAATCTGATTCCTCACAGGATGAAAGTTAAGCCACAGTGAGGACCTATAACATAGGGGTTTGCGAAACACGCCAGCCTGGATGCAGTTGAGCAACTTTATGGCTGCATTCAGAGGCGTAGCTACTTGGGGGATGTCGTGTGTGTGCATTGCATCGAGTGCATGCCTGGAGGGGTGGCGCACAAAAAACGCAGGCTTGTTTGTGTTTTTTTGTATTTTAAGTGTTTTTTCAGTTTTTGGCCTGCAGGGGGCACAGTTTTCAGGCTAGCAGCACCAAAATTTCAGGAATTTTTCGGAAGATTTTTTGGATGATACCACCCAACTTAGGTGAGGTTTGGTTCAGAGGGTCCCAAGTTATGGACTCCCAAAGGGGTGTCCCAATCCCCCATTGTTTCCAATGGGAGCTAATAGGAGATAGGGCTACACTTTTGAGGGTCCATAATGTTGGACCCCCTGAACCAAACTTCACCAAACCTAGGTGGTATCATCAGGAGTGTCTCCTAAAGATACCGGCTCCATTTTCCCTAACTACGCCTCTGGCTGCATTGCTTCCACTCACCATATTGACCTCTGTGGAGTCTGACCTCTGGACCTCTTAGACTCATAACTCATGTGATGGACTGTGGACATTGCCTCTTACCAGGCAAGGCTACATGCTGTAACTTAAGACCTCTGACCTGCAACCTAGTTTGGCACAAACTTCCTCACATTCCTCGTCATGCTGCCAGAAGAAATATTCTCTGCCTCTTCAAATGGAGACTCTCCAACTTCTGCAAGCATAGAAAGGATATCTTTAGGGGCAGAAATTAAGGGTATTTCCACTGTCAAGAAAGTTTTTCAGTTCTGGTTAACCCAAGTTGAATTGTTGGTCATATTTACTATAACCTACTTGGCCTACATTTTATTGTTATATTTATATTCCACTTTTCACTTACTGGTCCACAAAGTACTGCATGTCTATACTGAAAAAATTGTAGAGTTGTTCCCAGTCATTTTTACTTCTTTTTTTCTCTTACAGGAGTTTGTTTGGGGATGCAACTGGCAGTAGTGGAGTTTGCAAGGAACTGCTTGCACTGGCCAGGTACATTTAGTTGCCTGCTGTGCAGTAGTTGACTAAAACAATGGTTCTCAACCTTTTGTATCTTGTGTCCCACCAGTCATTCTGTCAAAAAACCCAGATCCTACCATGATAGAAACAGTCCCACTTTTTCTGAGGACGTTTATATGTGTACAGGCATTCTGTTATATTTATCATTTACGTCTTAAGGACTGAATAATTGCTGTAGTATTTTCGGGAATAAATTTTTTTACTATGGCTTCAACACACCAATAGAAAGCAGCAAAACATATCAAATATTCCCTCATCAACCCTTTCCCATCAAAGAAGTAACTTATTTTTGAAAGATTCTATCTGAGTTGCAAGGCAGAATGATGAAGTTAATGGACCTTTCTTCTACGGACTCAGTTCATTTAATTGCCCAAATGTGTCTGCTGTTTATGCTAGTTATGATATCCGTTCCGTATATTGAATCCAATACAAAATTTCCACTTTTGCTAGAGCACTTGTGCAAGATCACAAAATCACAGTATCCACTTACGTTAAGTCAAAATTACTATGTCTCCATGTGCATTTCCATTTGCTCAAGATCTTTTGCTACCAGTTTCTGGGTACTATAATATATATTAGAAGGAAGGAACTAAGTATTGCAGAAGAATTTGTGCAAATGGAACTGTACTAAGCCTGCTTATGTTGCTACTTGTCACCTGATCATCAGGCACCCAGACATTTGGCCAGATTTTCTGGGATGGTGCCTGGCCAGTTATCAACAGATGCCGTTGGGTATCATTGCACAAGTCTGACTTGTTCATTATAGGAATATATTAACATTATGGTAGCAAAACCCAATAGAGGAGTGTATTTTTAAAAAAATAATCACAGAACTGAGGATTCCCATGATGAATACAAAATAATGAAACTATAAAGCTAACTTAGCTAAAATATTAAAATGCATCATTCTTTATTTTACAGATGCAAATTCAACAGAGTTTGACCCAAGCACTAAGAATCCTGTTGTAAGTACTAATTTTCCCGTTACAGATATTCAAATAAATCCGGGACAGAGTTGACATAAATTTAATAGGACGCTGTTAAGAATGGTAACTTCTGTGGGATTTGTCACACAGTATTTTCTACCTTTGATTTGCTACTAGGAGGGGATAAATATGTGTGAGGTTGCATTCCTCAAAGGGAGATTCTTTGTTTGAATGTTTTTAGTTTTGATAGTACCTGTGTTTTGTTTTAATAAAATAAAAAAACTTTAATTTTCACTGAAAATATTTTAATTACTATTGTAAGCTACCTTGAAGCACAAGGGAAGGCAAGGTATAAATGTTTAAATAAATAAATATAACTTACCATGTATGGAGAAGCTGCAGTTGTCAATAAAATCTCTATATCTGGAAACCTCTTTGAGTATATGAGTGTAAAATGTGTGTGTGCTCAGAGAGAGAGTGAGAGTTGTCAGGACCCCCTGTTAAGGGGTGGGCGGGTAGTAGGGCTGCCGTCTTCATGTTGAGAAACTCATGGGGTGCATTCATACCTGCCAAATAATTCACTTTCAATCTACTTTCAATGGACTTTGCAGCTGGATTTTTCTGTATGAAACAGCAAAATCCACCTGCAAATGCTAGTTAAAGTGCATTGAAAGTGAATTGAATGGGCATTATTCAGCATATGTGAAAGTGCCCCTGGAGAATTGGGGGTGTAGTCTGAGGAGGACAGGGACATCAGTCGGGTCTATGCCATAGAGTCCACCCTCCAAAGCATCCAGATTATCCTGGGGAACTGATCTCTGTAAGTCTAAGAGGCTCCCCTGGAGGCTGGCATCTTGTGCACTTTCTCTTTGCTGTGAGACTGGTGTTTTTCACTATTTCTGCCTTGTGTCCAGTGGTGTAATACCAGAACTACATAGACTCATGTGGGGTCAGCAATTATTTGACACTGAAATTTCAGTCCAGTTTCAGAGTTTACAGTCAGGAACCTGTGAGGATGTGCAGGGGAAGAGACATCCTGTTTTCTTTTCTCCAAGTAGTTCCTTTGGTCACTACTGTGATAAGCCCCCCTCTTCCCTGCCAGATGCTGGTAGAGCTGGGTTTGAGACAGAAAGGACACTAAACATTCTTTCCCTTTCAAAGCCCAGTCAGCTGGCCAGTGGTGGCAGGCTCACTTGGAACCCTTCCTGTTCCAAACCACCGTACCACCACTGGCCAATTAGAGGGGGGAAAGGTATAAGTAGAAACATTTGCAAAAGGGAAAAATATTTATTTATTTAGTATGTTTTTATTCCACCTGTTGTCCAAGGAGCTCAGGGTGACATATAAACTCTTCCATTTTATCCACACCGCAAAACTGTGCGGTGGGATAGAGGGAGAAACAGTGATTGGCTCAAGGTTACTCAGCCAGCTTCTGTGGCAGAATGGATGTTGGAACCTGGGTCTCTCAGCCTAGTCTGACACTTTCCTTCTGATGAAGCTCCTACCTAAGCCTAAGCACTAAACATAACAGGTACTCAAGTGCATAATTGTGGTATGTTCATAGGTGGACTGTTTTGTTGTTGTTGTTGTTACTTTCAATACCACCTGTTTGTTACAGCATATGACTGCTATTACTAGTATTCTTGACCTCTTGAATTTATCCAGGGGGTATCATAATCGGGGAAGGAATTGTTCCTTCACTTTTCTAGCCTTCTGTCTTGAAACTTGCTTTTAATTATTCCATCGTATTAAGTAAATGATAATTGTAGAGTTAAGAGACTGCAGAACAGAGTCTAGGCTTCAGTCTCATGCTACTTTAGAGATCAACAAGATTTTTAGGGCATAAACTTTCAATTGTCACATAATGTCAATCTTCCCTTGCAAATCATTGGTTTTAATCAAATGTGTTTTTAAAATTCCACTGAAAGAATAGGAAGGATGACAAGGTATAACAGTGCATGGTTTGGTGTGATCACATAATCAGATGTAAAATAATGAATATTGTTGTTGTTTCATATTCCATACAGAATGACCACACAAAAGTTGCAGAAATTTATGTGCTTGGACTTTTCAATAAGTTTTTTTTAGAAAGCCCCTCATTAAAGGCTTCTAAAAGCAGCCATGTGACGGGGTATAAATTTCACTATAGACCATTAATTGGTCAATGCAAGGAACTGGCCAATAGGAACAAATAGTTTCATGATGAAGATAGGTGAACCATGGGTATTTGAATGAATGCTATTAAACCTCATATTGGACAAGAGAACAGCAGATGTACCAAAATGTATTTCACATACGGATAAGGTCTGAATTGGTCTCATCTTGGAACCATGAAAAACTCATAGGAAATATCAGTGTGCTGTAGAAATGAAAAGGAATTGGAAACAAAACAATATATTATAAATGCATTATGTATCTATATCTTGTCACATTTTCAATACAGAGAGCAGTTCTGGTTGCCTTACTTTCAAAAGAATATCTTTGAAATGGAACAGGTACATTAAACGGGGAAAAAATATCAAGGGATTGGAGTGCATTCATTACAAGAAAAAAATTAAAGCAGTTATGTTTTTATTACCTTTTCTAAGAGATGGGTATATATAGGTGTATAAAATTGTGAGAAGTGTAGAGAGATCGGTTAGAAGGAAATATTCTCATTTAAGACTACAACTTGGTGCCTATGAGTGACATTTATGGACAGTAAGTGCAGGCAGACAAAAGAAGTGCTGTTTGATACAACATATAATACATGGAATTTGTTAGTAAAAGATGTGAACCATGGGTATTTGACCATGGGGCAAAAAATCCAAACTTCACATACACGCTACAGGGGTCAGTGCTATCAGTCACAGACCAGGAAAGGGATTTGGGCGTCTTAGTTGATAGTTCCATGGGAATGTCAACTCAATGTATGGCAGCTGTGAAAAAGGCAAACTCTATGCTGGGGATAATTAGGAAAGGAATTGATAATAAAACTTCAAAGATTGTCATGCCCTTATATAAAGCTGAATTGGTGCAGACCGCGATTCTTGGAGTACTGTGTTCTAGCCCTGGTCGCCACATCTCAAAAAAGGATATTGAAGAGATAGAAAAAGTGCAGAGAAGGGCAACGAGGATGATTGAGGGACTGGAGCACCCTTCCTTATGAGGGAAAGGCTGCAGCTGCTTTGGGACCCTTTTTTTCTTTTAGTTTGGAGAGGAGATGTCCCTGAGGGGGGATATGATTGAAGTCTATAAAAATTATGCATGGGGTAGAAAATGTTGACAGAGAGAAATTTTTCTCTCTTTCTCACAATACTAGGAACCAGGGGCATTCATTGAAAATGTGCTGGGGAAGAAATTAGGAATCTAATAAAAGGAAAACACTTCTTCACTAACGCGGTGATTGGTGTTTGGAATATGCTGCCACAGGAGGTGGTGATGGCCACTAACCTGGATAGCTTTAAAAGGGGCTTGGACAGATTTATGGAGGAGAAGTCGATCTATGGCTACCAATCTTGATCCTCTTTGATCTGAGATTGCAAATGCCTTAACAGTCCAGGTGCTCGGGAGCAACAGCCGCAGAAGGTCATTGCTTTCACATCCTACATGTGAACTCCCAAAGGCACCTGGTGGGCCACTGCGAGTAGCAGAGAGCTGGACTAGATGGACTCTGGTCTGATCCAGCTGGCTTGTTCTTATGTTCTTATGTTCTTATGTAGTGTTCACTAATTTAGCTTTAAAAACAACAGTCTGGGGTTCATGTGGAATATTAGGGGGATTACTGTTGCGAATTCTCCCACCCCAATAGTACAAGATTGCTAAAGTTCCTTCTCAGCTAGTCTTGAAGCTCAGAAGTCTAGTACTGTGGCATAGTTGCCCTTTTGTGGGAAGGCATTCATTGTGATTCCCCTGGGCATCTTGGTGCCTGCTGATTCATTTCCTGGTGTCCACCAAGTGTTTAGAAACTGGGTGGGGCTAAATGGGGATTCTGCCCACCAGGTCTTCTGACTGGCTGTTGAAGATCTGATGGGCTGTGCAGATTAAAATGACATCGTTTCAATAGGAACTGCCACTGCTGATTTTATTCTCTCACACATGCCTTTTCCCCAGCATATTTTTTGGAAAAAATTACTCTTCTTGTTTTCTGCACTTGGGCTTCCACTTTGTGTGAGTGGCCCTGCCTCTTGATGCAGCCATTTTGTGGTTATGCACACTGCCCTGTGTCAGAAATCCAAGAGTGCCTTGAGTTCAAAAAGATTGGGGACCCCAATCTAGGAAGTTTATTTCAATTTCATGATGGGACTGTGGGCAGGTTTTCTTACATCCTGGTTTGTGTACTCTAGTTTGGAGTATCTGAGGTCCATTTCTGGAGCTGGATTATAGGCTTCAACTGAAGTCTGAAGTAAGGAAGAAAATATTTCTGTATTAACAAAGAAAATGGGACTTCCGCTGTTTATTCCAGGCCTGGCCAATCCAAAAGGATCATAGTTTCATACCATTGCTGGAGCCTGTGTTCCTATCTGCTGTTTCCTTCTCTAAGTGAAGTGGCTCTGAGCACAACTCATACAAGACACTCAAAAAGACATATACTCAGGACATGAGTTTCTTAACTAAATATTTAAATTCTCAGGTAGTTTGTGTGTCTGAGGTTAGGTTTGGACTGAGGACTTTCTGATTCACAATCACACCACAGAAATTCTCAACCAAACACAAGATTCTTAGTGTCCATGGTTGTGCCACTTGCAATGACAAATAGAGGGTAAAATTGCCAAACTAGCATAAACTTTCTGCAGCATTTTAGGCTAATTCTTTTGAAATTACTGGAGAAAATTACTACCAGGTTTTTACCAATCATCAAACAAACATGCTTTTAAAACAAAGTAGATGTTTATTAAATGATATCTCTATTTTCTCAATTGCTAAATTTATTTAAAAATAGATTTTTTTTGTGCAAAGGCATACGTAATTCAGCTGCCACAAAGGTTTCTCCTCCCTTTGTGTTCTTATTCTTCATGGGATGTTAGGAGACCAGACTTGCCAATGCACTCAAACTAGACAGTCCATTCATCTTGCTGATCAATGTTTGAAAAACATCAAAGCTGATTTTTCCTTCTTTATCTACTTGCACATATTTGGCGATATCACTGAGAGAGAATGAACCCTGGGGGAGGGGGGGGAGGGAATGGAAAACAAACAAAAAATTATGTAGACATTTTTAGAACAGACATTCATTCAAGGAAAAATGTTCTGGCTACATTATGCCACTGGAATATAAACTGATCAATTATAGTTGAATTTTTAAATACAAAACACAGTGGGTATACTTTGTACCTCGGGGAATGTAGTTCAAAGAATAGAGCCAAATTTTGTCTGGCTACATAAAAAGAAAACAGTTATTTTGTAATGGCTACATGTAGGTGCATGGGTGAAAAGGGAGAAGTTGGTTCTATTTGACCAGCAAAAACCTATGGTAAGGATCCTGGAACCTGTATGTGATATGGGGATTAAAGTACAGAGGGGGATTAGGTGAGGTTGAATAAAAAATCTGGCTGGATCCAGCACAATGTCTTGGAGGCTTACATAGAAAAATATAAACGGTGGTAATTCAGAAGACGTTAGGTAGATTGTTATGATGATATAAGAATATTTATGCTGCTTAAAAAAGTAAAAAATCCAGAGGTGTATCATGGTGGGGGACTGGGCCAGGGAAACTGTGAGGAAATTTGCCATGTAGAAGCCCCACTCCACCTACATTGTGTCGGCAGTTGCAGCAGCAACACAGAAACTGCACAAGCATTCGTGAGTGGAAAACTCCTAAGTTAGGTCTTGAAACTGATTCTGAGTGGTGGCCAACCCAAGCATCCTCGCCTCTAGTCCTAAAGACTGGGATTATGTTAAACTTTAAACTGTGTAAACTTTAAATTGAAGGCTACTATTCCATTTGAATGAAAAAAAATTAATAAACTAATGCAAACTGTTTAAACATTTACTTGTTAACAGTTCTGTACCCAATTATATTAAGAAAATGTTTACCTTTGCATAAAAGTGAAGTTATGCTATTTTCTCAGTAGAGAGTTACCAGAGAAAATAGCATAACTTCACTTTTGAAAGATTTGCTGTTCGCTTAATTGCGTGTAATATGGGAGTGGGGGTGGGTTGTAACATTTCATAGAAATTATTTCATAGAAAGTTGTCATTCTGGGTTCAAAATCTTTGCAAAATTCTTATGGGCTTTGCTTTGTAAATTCAGTTATATAGCCCTGGGGTACATTATCCTAAACCCATTCATAGCTGAGATATTTTTCTCTAATCAGATTTATGCCAGAATTGTTCCCATTCATAAATATAGTAAATACTCTGAATGTGAAAAACTATTTCCAAGATTTGGAAGCAAACAGAAGCCTTCTAACTGGGAAGTTATTCTGGTACCTTTTTGTCTAGCTGGTTTTTCCAAGTGGAAGGAAGACAAGTGAGATGAGCAGGATTTAACAGATACTTATGTGACAGGAATGTTGTCTAACCAGGACAATTAGCCCATTTCCCACCAAACAGGATTGTCCTGTTTGACATTTCTATGCAAGTTATTGTAATGTCTCACTAACTATGGGATTCTGAATAGAAACAAGTCTTGTTCACACAAGCTATTATTTTATCTTTGGCTACATGTATGCAAAGTCAGGAAGGAAAAGACTGTCCTTGGATCTGTGCATGGAAGCAGGAAGAGGCTGGAGGGTAGTCAGATATGTTCAGAGGCTGAGATTTGTTTCTGCCTCCTCAGAATAGGTCAGTTACACTAATCTGAACCCACATGCCCAGCAGAGGACAGGAGGACACATTTTACTTTTGTCTGGTAGATTTTTGTCCTGCCCTTCCTTGAAGGACCTCAGGAGTAGCTTACTTAGTTCTCTCTTCACACATGTTATCTTTACAACAACACTGTAAGATAGGCCAAGAGAAAGTGATTGACCACAGTCACCAGTGAGCTTTATTGGTGAGCGACAATTTGAAACTTGGTCTTCTGTACCCCAATACTTTAGTCATTATATTATGTTGTAATCGATTGGGCAGGGGTGCTTGGGAATATTGGCAGAGGGTCTGGGTTTTGTTCCTGCTTTGTCATCGGCAGATCCTTGCCCTGGTTTCCTGATAATAACTTGTTTATTCTGATATGAAATAATCTGAGACAATTTTTTAAAATGATAAACAGAATCAGACTTTTTTTTGGTACATTCTTAGCTTACTGTTTTTGTTGAAACATTTTCCCACAGTAGTATTCTATAGCTTAGTGTCATTCTCCTAAAAACCTTTCAAAAATTATTGTCTCTTCCTAAAATAAGACTTCTGTTTTCTTAATTATATGCTAGTGCAATTCAGCTTCCTTGGCTTCATTTCCATAGATTTAAGGAAAAAAGAAACTACTAAACCATGACCATACAGCCCAGAAAGCCCACAACAGCCAAAAAAGAAATCCTCTCTAAATACATGTAGAGACTGCACAATTTATGTAATCTGATAAGTACTGGTTTTCTAGAAGAAAATCTTAAAATGTTAATTAGAAGTATAGAAGTTAAGGGAAAATGAAATATTTGAAGATGCTTACAGAATTTGGACAATTTATGTTAATTTTTTTGAGCCTGTGGGCACTTTTGGAAATCTGGCACAGCATGGTTGTTGCTGCCTCAAAATGGCTGCCATAGGAGGTGGAGCCAGCTGTAAAATGGTTGCCACAGTGACAATCCCTATGCTGTGGCAGCAGCTGCTGACAAACCAACATTTTAGAATTGTGCAGAACCAGTCAGAAGTCTTCCTGGGCAAAAGTTCAACCCCAGCCCTGCTCACTTTCTGAAAACATTTGACGGACATGATGAAAAGTATTGGCGGTCACTATGTGCTATTAGACACCACATTGGTGACCCCTGATTTACACTATAGTATACCATGTAGAGCCAGCATGCTGTAATGGCTAAAATGTTGGAGTAGGATCTGGGAATACAGGTTTAAATCCCCATTCTGCTGTGGAGATTTGCTGAGTGACCTTTTGCCACTTCATTACTTTTAGCCTCACAGGGTTGTTAGGAAGATAAAATGAAGAACAGAAGAATGTTGTAAGCTGCTTTGGGTCCCCACTGAGGAGAAAGGTAGGATTTAAATTAAGCAAATAAATGTAACTAAATAAATGTAACTAGTAGTATATTTGATAGAAATTTGAGGAAACTTACCAAAAGATTTGAGAAATGAGTCTGAAGCAAGTTGTTAAGTCCTGTCATGGAGAGCAGATGGGTACTACCCTCTTTTATAGCAAACTGAGTAAAAAGTTTTAAAAGTTCATCACTAGTCATGTTGGCCATATTTATGTATCTTAAAAATGCCAAAACGCTTTTGAAGAAAAGCTGAAAAAGAAAAACCCAAAGTTTACATTTTTGAAGTTTGTAAAGGGAAAATACCAAGATTGAATTTGAGAGCAAACAAAAAAGTCTGCTACATGCAACTGGGGAAAAAAGAGTAGGAGTATATATGACCATTGTGGTTAAGTAATTTCTTTTACAGAGAAATCTTTAATTCTGCCCATACAGAAATAATTACAAACTCATTGACCTTATGATATATAAACTTTATGAAGGTGCATTATTTTCTTGTACGGAAAAACTATTTATTTCAAAAGCAATTGTGCTAGGAGAAATAAAAATACTTTATATAAAGCATAATGCAATTCACTTTAAAATATTACATTTATGTGAGATATTTAAAAAGGTATCATTTATGTATAAAAGATACTACATATATATACATAAAACATACTTTACCTAATGCTCTAACCCAGAGGCACTGCAGGCACAACTGAGAAGGTCTGGGTTCAGACTTGCTTTATAGATTTTGCCAGCTTTCACTCCACCCTGATGACGAAATATCTTTACGATGGTAGATATTATTGAAAGTTTTTCTATTAGCTTTTTAAACAGCTGCCAATACTTTGTCAGTTTTTCAGGAAATCTTTTATTTTGTGAAAAATGGTGATTGGTTTTTGCTATTTTTTTTCGTTTTGTAATCCAAACTTGGATCATCCAAACTTTGCTATTTTTCTTTTTGTAATCCAAACTTGTGTGATAGGTTGTGATATGCCATAATGTTATTAGCATGGTTTTTATATGAAAAGGTTCACAGAGCCCATTATCTTGGCAATCTATGGAATATATTTATGACTATAAGGATTAAAGTATTATAGTTGGCACATAAACATTTAATTTTTGAATTACTTGAGCCTTTATTTTTGTCCTCAAATCACAATTGACATGGCAATCTCATGGAGTTTTCAAGGCAAGTTCTGGTGGGTTTACTATTGCTAATCTTTGCCTTCTGATCCTTGGTTGTCTCCCATCCAAACACTAACCAGGGCCAATCCTGCTAGACTGGACTGTGCAGGTCACAGCTGAGTCTTTATACATTGTAACTCATACTGCGTTATTGAGAAAAGATGTGGGAGATCCAAGGAAGCATCCTCCTGGCACCTTCAGTTTTCTTAAAAATATGCTGCCGGGGATCAAGTTTTGATCAAGTCACTGTGCCAGGGAATTAAACATCTTCCCCTGTCTCCCTCTTTTCAGTTCCACAACTTAAAGCAAGCCAGGACACCAGTTTCTCTTGAAGAAACAGCATGTTGAGGGGAGGGATTTAACTTTTCCCGAGTCCATGTTGTAGCCCCAGTCCACCGTCTCATGGCTGCTTTTTTGGAAACACCCAATTATAGATTCTGTGTATTTCATCTGGCCTTATAGAACCCAACATCTACCAGTTGAAAGCAACCAAAGGAAAAAAGACTGATTTCTTAACTGATGAAATCACAAGATTTATCCTTGAGGGAAAAGCTGCTTCAATGGGAACAGGGCTCCTTGGGCTGGAGAAAGACTCTACTGAGTGGAGTGGTAGATTGTAGGTGTACATTGCTATGGCAATTCAGGAGAGCAGCGAGAAGCAAGACTCAGGCCTCCTTCCAGAAGAGGTTCATAAAGTCATGTCTCTCTTAAGCTTTTAAAAGTAATGCAAGACATTTCTGTTCCGGTAGACATTTGGCTAGCAGAGAGTTCTGTATTTTGGGGTGTTTGCATTTTGAATTTTCATGTGTTAATAATGATTTTACTGATTTCATAGAGTACTTTGTTACTTTGACTTGTGGAAGATCAGTATAACATGCTTTAACTAAAAGAAAGTGAGGTGTAAGTTACCCTGACGTGGATGGTCCAGGCTAGCCTGACCTCCTCAGATCTGAAAAAGCTTTGCAGGATCAGCCCTGATTAGTACTTGGATGGGAAACCACCAAGGAAGTCTCAGATGGTTGTGCAGTGGCAGGCAATGGTAAACCACCTCTGTTTATATTTTGCCTTGAAAATCCTACAGGGTTGTCATAAATCAGCTATGACTTGACCACAGGTTATACACACAAGGTATAAGTTGCTGGATTGGTTGTGCTGTGTTAATGTTTTAAGTATGCTGATTATCCAGACTGATCTTTACCATAAATGCCACAGCTTTATAATGAGGTCCACTCCGCACAGATATGTCAATATGCTGACAGGTACTGCCTGTTACTGCTTGTTTATCTGCTGTACATCTGAACACCCCCACATTTCCCATAGGGTGTGTGCTTTATATGTTGGGGGTGTGTGCTCTGAATGTTAACAACTTAATAAGAGGTGGAGAGCTTTGAAGATAATTTATTCTGAAATTATTTCTGGCCTTGAATAAACAGAACGTTGTCTATATTTACCTTTCATTTCCTTAAACTTGTTGATAGTAAAATTCTGTAAATATAATTGTTGAAGTTTGTAATAAATCTTCAACATGTTGTACTGTAGTTGATCTCTACATATTCACAACTAAATAGATATATATTTACCAAAGCTGTATATATTTATTATTGCAATCAAGAATCATGATAATTAAATAATTAAAATCTAGACAAATAATAATTCCAATGAATAATCATTTCTGATCACACAATTTGCAAATACTGAAAATCCTGAGTAAAAATTTATAGTTTAATACAACAAAACATAACTACCGTATATACTCGAGTATATAATACAGCCGACTCGAATATAAGCCAAGGCACCACAAAAAAAATCCTAGGTGTTCAACTTATTGACTTAGTATAAGCTTCCTTTGAATCTTGACTCACAGTAGTACAAGCCAAAAAACCTTGAAGATTTGGGAGCAAGATGAGATAGAGTTACTTAACAGAGTTTGCATTAGGGATGAGCAGCTTTCCAGCACTCTAGGAACACAAATGAAGCACTGTTTTCCTCCAAATGTGGAATAATTCTGGGATTCATAGCCGTGCCAGCCTAAACTTTGCTCCAAAGAAAGTCTTTATCTTCAGCAACATCAGCATTTGGCAGTAAACTACTGTATGAAGAATTGTATTAATCTAGAATGCAACGCACCAATAACCCTTAGGAGAGAAATGCCTCAGTTTCTTTTAACACACATACACATGCACACACACACACACAACCTAGTTGTAATGCTATGCAGGATGTCCTTGCAGCTTGTTTTTACGGCTCTCTGGTGAGTTAGAAAAAAAGCAGCAACATGCTTACCAGATCCCCACAGCAGCCCCAGCTCTGGCCGCCATCTTGGAATTATCATATATACTTGGGTATAAGCCGAGGAGGGCTTTTTCAGCATAAAAATGTGCTGAAAAAGTCAGCTTATACTCGAGTATATACGGTACTTATCTAATGATGCATGAATAGATTTTGTAATTGTACAAAATTTTGCAGCCTTTGCCATAGTTTATTTTTATCTGCTAAAAACTATTAAGATTTTTTAGGTCTTTTGGGGAATTTTTGTAAAATGGACAGCATGAAAGAACATGCCCTTTTAACCAGAGTTGAAGATCTAATGGCCAAACTGTACTGTAAGGTAAAAGACATTGTCTTATTTGAGAAATCAAGGGGAGGGCAACAATAGTAGGGATAGGGGGGCTATGGCTTGGAAAAAGATCATGGGAACAGGATATATGATCAATGATATACAAAAGCATGCCAAAAAAGGAGCATCTAGTTTATTTATCCATACTCTAGCAAGGGATGTGAACTGTCTAACTCAAATGGGTAGAAACCAGATTCCTTTTCCACAAGGTGCTTGGAGTCATTTTTCTGAGCAATAGGTTTACTTCTTACAAAACAGTAGGTATAATAATATTATAAAATAAAATTACAAATTAAACCACTACAAAATGTGTTGAGAACAAACTAAACAGTACTAGGTAAAAATATCCTGAGCTCATAATTTTTAAAAAAGCTTCAATAAACTAGAAGCCAATCAAATCTATCTATATATTAGATATGTATCATGGTTTGCCATTGCCTGCCTCCACTTGGACTGAGAGAGTTCTGTGATTAGCCCAAAATAACTCATTAGGCTTCATGTGGAGGAGTGGGGAATTGAACCTGGTTCTCAAGACTAGAGTCCACCACTCTTACACCCCACTGACTCACTATGACTCACTATGACTCCCTCCCTTTCTTCTTTCCTCTTTTCCCTTGTTTTTAGCCTTAGGAACGGGCGCCTGTTTGAACTGTTTTATACGGGTTGAATGGCTTTGGGATTGAGTTTTAATTTATATGTAATGTGCTGGCCGGAGTTTTAATGTTTCACGCTATGTTGCTTGAGTTGCTCGTTAATAACAGCCACATAAGAGTTGTTGAGTCGCCTCTCGAGGTCTCTTCTGTCGAAGAGGCTGCCCTATAAATCTAAAATATAAATAAATAAATAAATAAATAAAATAAAATATATTAACGGCAGAAATATAATCACTTTTGGGGGAATTCTTAGCATCTCTCAAAGGCCCTTTGGAAAAGAACTGTCTCAGTGGAGGAAATTCCACAGCCTGGGAGATACTGTGAAGAAGGCCCTCTTCTTCACCCCTACCTATTTCATATCCTGTAGAGTTTGCACATAGTGAAATTCAATGTCAGTAGTTCCCAAGCTGCTGATAAACTGGCTCAAGATGGAAACAAAAACTCCTTGCTATCCTCCTTGCTACCTATTCATCACACAATGAGCAATATCCAGGATTTCTACCAGTGCTGCATATCTGTACCTTCAAGAGGAATACTAACACATCCAGAACAGACTGCAACACTACTCCAGCTGGATTTTCCCACAAACTATCAATTCATCTTAATTACACACTATTAAACTTCACTGCTTCACTTTCCCCACACTATTTCTTCTTTTCCTCCTGATAACTCACATATCCTCACCTTTCCCTGTTTCATTTTCTCCTTCCCACCTGCCTACCAGCCTTTTATCTGACTCCCTTTTCAGCTATATTTATTTGCCTCATCTATATCGTACCTTTCTCCACTGTGGGGACCCAAAGCATCATACATAATTCCTCTTTCTATTTTACCTTCATTACTATAGCTGTTCGACATAAATATCCAAGGAGATGTATGAATTAAGAGCCCCTCGGGGATGGGGCGGTCTAGAAGCCCAAAGTATAAATAAATAAAATAAATGGACTTTTGCTTGAAGGAATGCTCTGCTGGGTCCTAGAGCTTGGCTACTCCCCCCCCCTTCTCTGTTATCTTTAGAGAATCGTATTTAAGCGCCACTTTCATCAAAACCATTATTGCTTGCAGTATCAAACACAGACCTTTGAAAAAAGGTCATTTGTATAGTCCCAGACAACTTTTACCAAGATTTGCTTGTTCCTGCCGTGGGAAACAAAATGGTGGGCACAACTTTACAAATGGACAAGTCTTGGTAAAAGACATCTGGGGCAGTATGAATTATTTTTTTTCCAAAGTTGTATGTTTGATACTGCAGGGAATAATGCTTTTGATGAAAGTGGCACTTAAATACGATTCTCGAAGGCTAAAAGAATCAGCATTGTTTTCCCCAGCGGAAACAGGATCCTATCACTTCCATTGGGGAACGCAGATTGCACATTGTTTTTTATGTTGAATGAGGTATACTACTGTGTAGATAGATTAGGTTGAGACCTTATGATTGCCCTGGCCTAAGCTTACTTTTACTCTAAACACTACACCTCATTTCTTCACAGGGTGACTACTCTTTCTTCATCCTTTATTGGCATTGATTGGGGTGACTATTTTTGAGTGAACAGCCAAGCCTGGATGAGACAAGCAAGTCATATGGTTTCAAGGTGGTTGCTGTTGGGCCTAACTCAGATGAGTGTTTTCTGATAGTCCAAAACAGGGGTAGGGAACCTGCGGCTCTCCAGATGTTCAGGAACTACAATTCCCATCAGCCCCTACCAGCATGGCCAATTGGCCATGCTGACAGAGGCTGATGGGAATTGTAGTTCCTGAACATCTGGAGAGCCACAGGTTCCCTACCCCTGGTCCAAAACAATCCTGTAAAGGGCCCTGCTCCCTCCCTTTGCTTTACTGACAGAAAACAAGATTTGAAGGTACCAGTACTATTGTGGTTGCCTAGCAACAGCATTTTTTTACTAAGATTGTAGGTGCTGCTCCTATTATTGGGGGCTTTAACCCCCTTCCCTTTTAGAGACTAGAGTAAAAAATAAATGATTCTTTTCTTTCCCAGACTTGGAAGGAGTAGAGGGGCTAAGCGGTGAGATGAAGGGAAGGGACTCAGGAAATATTTCCAAATGAGGAAACAAGACAGGAGATCACCAGGTGGGAAGAAGAGTGTGTTTGGATGTAGTAAGTGACATGTCTGAGTAATCTTAATTATATTATTTTGACAGTCACACTAATTTGTGGGGCATGTAGATGTGTGTACATCTCTTTCTTTGACAGAATGCTAATATGGCAGGATTATTGTCTGGGCAAGGGCACACTGGTTAGTCACTAGGAGGCTTTGATCAGTGATCTAGTAGCCAGTTAGGGTGAGGCTTGACTTTCTTTTAGGACAGTGATGGCGAACCTATGGCACGGGTGCCAGAGGTGGCACTCAGAGCCCTCTCTGTGGGCACACGCACACAGAGTTCGTCATGTGGGGGGGGGCGTGGAAAATCAAACACACACCTAGGCTGGCCTAGGCCACTGAGCACAACGTGCGTGCACAGCAGTGAGCAGGGAGAACTTGGCTGGCAGGCCTGGTGCCTGTGCTCCAGGTGGCTGCTGCAGGGGGGGAGGCGCAGAGGAGACAGAGATGCTAGAGAGGCACAGAGTGGTGCGCGCGGGACTTGCTGGAGGCTAGAGCAGGCTGGCCCCTGCTCAAGCGGGTGGGGCAGAGGAAGAGGGAGCCAACCAGCTTTTTCTAAACTAAAACCTCAGTATTCAGGTTAAGTTGCCGGGTTGGCACTTTGCGATTTGGGCACTCGGTCTCAAAAAAATTAGCCACCACTGTTTTAGGATATCTGTCCTCAGTAAGTGTGATGGAATTAGACACAGTCCTGCACATTCTGATAGTACTGCATCTTTGGTGTAGTAATGGACCAAAACTTTTTCATTGGTTTATCCAAAGAGAGATGAGAAATGTTGGGTCATGCAAGATAGAGGGAGATTGGAGAGAAGGACAAAATGGAGGCCTGTTGACAACACCTTTGGTTTTGAATGCACATAGATGTAACTTATATCCTTTATTGTCAGAATAGAAGTTAACAAAACATATTTCTGTTTTCTCAAGAGACAAAACTTCAGTTTTTGAAGGTTAACGAGGACACCTCCCATTGCCAGAGTTTTATGATTATATACAGGATACAAATCAGCCTACAGCTGTGTATGTGACTGATCGCTTGTGTTTCAATGAGTAACATCTTTAAATTAAGGGCAGCCAGTAAATCTAGATTAGTTTTATAAAAATGAGATTTTCCTATGATGAACTGGTTCTAAATTTTTAAAATGCTTGCCAGGTTAGTATTGAAACTTCTGCATTTCAATCAGTCTTCTAAGAATGGTTAAAGTTTAATAGCTTTCACATAAGGGGAAAAGCTTTTTTAATTGGATGGTAAAGAATCATTTTGCAAGATTGCCGGACTTGTGAGACACATCTACCATCAGCTTTAGTGGGATTCCTAGACTTAGGTGGGCAGTAGAAATAATTATCTTTCTTACCTGACTCAAGTAAACTAAGGCTCCTGAAACACTTGAGACTGCTTCCGGGGTATTAGTGTGGCGCCACCGGTCTCATAGCCCTTTCTAAGCTGTCACATCACAAGATTATGAAATGTTGTGTTGCTGGTTGCTATAACAATACTAATTAATAATTTAAGTTTATTTTTGTTTGTGTGTCAAAAATCCCACTTATTTATTACAGAGATTTCTACTAGGAAGGGCAGTCTTTGTCTTCAGCTAGATTTCTGTGACCTTTCCAACGTAACTAAGATTGTGTAATACACCCCTCATTTCTCCCTGTGTCCAACATTATTGCATATTAACAGCTATTCCTATAATGTTGATTTTAATTTGTATATGGGAGGAAATCATAATTAGGGTGCCATCTCTTCAGGTATTATTTTAATCAGGTTTTAATATTTTAATATTAATAAGTATATGTTTTATATCTTTGTTTATTATTGCTTGTCTTGTATAACTATGCTGTTGTTAGCCACCCTGAGCCTGACCCTTGCTGGGAAAGGTCAAGATATAAATCAAATCAAAAATAAATAAATATACTTTCATGTTAATTTAACCAGAATTGGAAACACACTCGATAAAGTGTAATAATTTACCATAATGAATTCTGCTGCACAGGCAAATCTTAGCCATAATTAAGGCCAGCAATGGTAGGATTGTGATCTCCTAAGCACAGTTAAACAGGGAGAGGGGGATCTTATGAGTGCAGTCCCCTGCAGATCCTAAGTGTGAACTGAAACTACTTCAGGTTCTTCTTGAACAAATGTATCCCTGATCAATTGTATCCCTCAACTTTATAAGTTTCATTAGGTAGCTTATAGGTGACCCATGTGCGACTATCTTTAGAGTATGACTTTTCTTCAAGAATCTTCACAGAATATTCCCTTGCGTTTCCAGCAGTGGTGTAGTGGTTAAGAGCAGATGCACTTTGCTGGAGAACTGAGTTTGATTCCCTGCTCTGCCACTTGAGCTGTGGAGGCTTATCTGGGGAACTAGATTAGCCTGTGCACTCCAACACACGCCAGCTGGGTGACCTTGGGCTATCACAACTCTTCAGAACTCTCTCAGCCCCACCCACCTCACAGTGCGATTGTTGTGGGGGGGGGGGGGAGGGAAATGAGATTGTAAGCCTCTTTGAGTCTCCTTACAGGAGAGAAAGCGGGTGTTATAAATCCAAATTCTTCTTCTTTTATGAATTTTGTATTGCAACAAAGAAAAATAGATCTTCAGCAACTTTTAACTCTTTTCTTGCTTCCAAGTGTTACCTAAATATAGTTGATTTTAATTACTTGTGACTGATGTCATACTCATGGAACTTCCAAGCCAAGCAAGAATCAGGGTACTTTTCTCCAGCCTTGTATGTGGCCATATTTTGTCCTTACTTATTTTACTGAAAAAAATCAAACACAAGTAAATATTTTTCTTTATTAAGGTCATTGACATGCCTGAACATAATCCTGGAGATATGGGAGGAACAATGAGATTGGGAAAAAGGAAAACAGTGTTTAAAGCCGAGGACTCAATCTTAAGTAAGTTGTGAACCGCCTGGCAGATTTATTTACCATTATGATCAAAAACAGCATACGTTCTGCACTCTAATGGCTTAAAATGTAATTTACTATATAATTCAGTATCTTTTCTACTTTCATCATTATGGCCATATCCAGTAGTGGGATTAAATAATTTAGCAACTGGTTGTTTACAAGCACCATTTTAACAACTGGTTCTGTGAAATGGTGAGAACCTGTTGAATCCCACCACTGATCTATTTATATAAAAAGCAATCCGTCTGTGAGTCGTGCTCTAACTCCGATACCACTGGACAGATTGCTTTCTAATTTTCACTCAATGTGCCTTTCCAATGTGGGCAGGTTTTCGGATATTCACATTGCTGAAATTCAATACCTGAGCCAGGTAAAACGTCTTTTTCCTGGCGCACCAGGCCATGAAGCTGGTTGTGTTTAACTGTCACCCTTAGAATGTTTGTGCAGCATGTCTGTGGCCTGAGGGGTTGGTATGCCCTTACACTGTTCGCACAGATGGCCAGAGATGAGCATTGAAAACAGTAAATAGGTAATACGCACTCTGGACGGTTAGGTAATATGCACTCTGGACGGTAACTGTTAGGTAATACGCACTCTGGACAGTTCCGTTGTGGAATGGAAAGGGTTACCTTATACTACAAAACAAGACACCACCATATCACAATGTGAATTGAAAAGGGAAAGAGGGATTCCATTTGACCACCCCAAAAGGGATCATTGGACCTGCATGGACATCTGTGTGGGTTGCGGACTGTGATGAGAAGGACAATTGCCACAGCAACGCGTGGCCGGGCCCCACTAGTATCTTATAAAATTGTACTTGTGTTCAAAGGCATTTCTAGAAAATTATAGCAATATCTGGCAAAAAGAAGCTTTCCAAATGACCATCGCATAAGACAAATCTCTAAAAGACTGTGAAAAGTTGTGCTTCGAGGTAAATAAAATTCACCAGATTTCAGTTAGCAATGTCATTCTGATTTTGGAAGGGCTGTCAGGGGCTGTCCAAATGTCAGCTTAGATCAACAAAATCTACATGACAGTTATGTCTGACCTTGGACAGTCTGAATATTCGGACTGTGCAATGGGCTTGCAGAGAGCTATCCTTGCGTTTTCTCTGTTGACACAGGAGAAGGCCCTGCAGTGTTTGCCCTAGGGTTTGCCCTTCAGTTGCTTGCTGAAGTCTCACTTGGCCTCTTCTTTTGCTGCTACTCTTAACTCCGCCCGTCAACAGCCTGAAAGGTTTAGATTTTGCTGATATTCTCTTTCCTTCTGTACACTCTCTCTCTCTCTCTCTCTCGCTTCTGTGAGAGGTTTGCTTTAGAATTGATGCATGTCTGAAATAAAGTTTTTCAAATGTCCTCCTGGTCGTTAGGGAGGGCAGAAACAGAGTGGGGAAGGTGGGGTGGGACCAGAAAGAGACCCTGCTTGTGCTGTTGCTTTGCAAAAGCCAGTTCTCTGTTATTACTATATCAATGTATCAATTCAAACACTTAGAGAAGTAAGAAGGAGTTGGCAACAGGGAGGAGGGTGAGGGGGAAACATGCAAAGCAGCGAAAGGGAGTAAGATTAGACTGGCTGGCTGTGGGGACAGAAGGAGTCCAGGGCAAATCTGCCCACTCTGGCTGTGAAGCAAAATTAAATTCGTGTTAGAAGTGGTCTCACTTGCCACTGGGAGAATGGAAAGTGGAAGCAGGGCTTGAGGAAATACGGTCTGTACAAGGAATTTTGCAGCAACACGCATTTGCCCCATCACACGGCAGATGCTTTGTGTGTAATCAGCCAGTATGTGACTCTAGCCATGTTCTTTTCCTAACATCCATGTGCAGGTGCTGGCCATTTTGATGAGGCCTTCTATCAGAGCCAAGAGAAACATTTTGGGCCACAGTTGCAAGATAATTTTATCTAAAATCTTTTGGCTAAATAGAAGCTCCCTATATCATGCTTTAGTAGACTATTGAAGTGAATGGTTCTGGTTGAGGGAAGAAAAGGTCAAAATATATTTAACCTTGGATTTCTTACACTGGTATTATATTTCCCTATTTTGTAAACTGTGCCCATATGTACTTCCCAGTGCCTTGGGTTATATCCAGCCATCAAATAAGTTAGAAAGGGGTGGGAACAGACCCCATGCAAAAGATTTCTTACCCTTCTCCAGTTCTCAGTTTCCTGCTAGAGATGGAAATGCTCAGAGCTACTAAAGAAAGGCTAACGTAATGATTTCTAGAGTAATTGACTGATATAAAGGACAGCATGAGGTTCTTTTCAACTTAATGGGTTTATTTTTCTCTGGTTCTTTGAAACAGTGGAAATCAGTTTTTCTGCATCTCTGAAAGATAGAAAATTTGATGTGCTTCCTTCCACTGAAATAGCATTAGTTCAGTATGTGTATATACCACTTTCTGCAGATTGCATAGTATGCCTTGAAATTCATCTTTTCAATAAATAAATGAAACTAACCACTTATCACTTATGAAGCGTTTCTTAGCACAGACACACACCAAAAACTGTTCCACCTTTGAACATATTTATAAAAGAGAACGGGCTAGATAATGCATTCTCTATCTATACTGCAGTTGGATATCATTATGAGGGTGGAGATTTAGTATGCTTTTTTTGGTAGTACTTCACACACAAGAACTTCTTGTCAAGCAATACTTCAGTCTTTGTAGGATGCATATGTATGTATTAAAAAGATTTTATATGAGTAGGACGAAATATAATGTTGGTTTTGTGTCATAATGTTTGTCACCACTTGGAACAAAATATTGCTTTTGTTAGCAACTGGAACCATGTGGTTACCTCACACATTACTCTGATAATATTTGCACTGCAGAAAAACAATGTTGCTACTATTATGATGAAAATGCCTTTCCTGGGGCAGTTACCATGGCAGAGGGGCAAATCTGCCAGTGGGTGGCTGTCACAGCCTGCCAAGACATCTGCTTCGTCACTGACTGCAAGGCTAAGTTTGAATCATGTCAATGTGCAACGCAAATTCTACATTTTCTGTTCTAGTAAAAGAGATAACTGGTTTTCTTTAAAATTGTTTATAACTGTTTTCTGGCAGTTTTTTTTCCTGTCATGTTTTAAAGGTGTTGGCCTGTTAGAGATTTTTGCAGGGGCGTTCTGGAGGGATACGCAGCAGCCCAGGGCATGGACTTGTTCCACCAATTTAGATGACGTAAGCCCACTAATCCCAATGCAGGGCTTTTCGGTAGCAGGGAGGTTGTTGCTTTTGTTTGGGGAGGGACTTGTATTTTGCCTCTCCTACTGCTGAAAAGCCCACTGGTGACCACCCCAGGGCTCTGGATTGGCCTGTCAGAAGTATACAAGATGAAGGTCATGAAAGAAAGATACCTGGAAATCCTATTTCTGATAGTCTGTTACGTATAGTCTTGAACACTCTTGAACTTCCCTTTCCCTAAAAATTCCCAGGGAGGTGCCCACCCTCTCATCCATTATTATCTTTCCTTTATTTTAGATATAGGATATGGAGAAAATGGGTTACCAACTGATTTTCAGTTTATATCTTTGCGTTTCTAACATAGCTCTCATAAGAATTTATGGGTAACTAAAAGTGTCACGTATGATTGTGACTTTACTGAAAATAAAATTTAAAATCTAAAATGCTATTTTTAGGAAAACTCTATGGTGATGACTCTTTTGTAGAAGAACGACACAGACATCGCTATGAGGCAAGTAAGCAGAAACATTTTATTCTTATCAGACATTTTTAAAGGAAGTTACAGGGGTACTTCTATTAATTCTAGTTGATACTCCTATTAATGGTATGAAGTTTCTCACTTAACATTGGAAGACAATTTTATGTCATAAAGTGATTTGTCAATAGTGCATTTTATCATTTCTTTTTAATATATTCCTGCAGAATCTCCATAACATCTTGCATTATAAGTCAAAACACTTCAGTCTCATGAAATACTGTATCCTGCTAACCTAATATACAGGTGGTGGGTTGGATCCAAAACTGTGAGCCCAGTGAAAGAATGGATCTTTCTTACCTGATCCCATATTATATGGCCTACTATGATGCTAAAAAGTTTGCTCCTGAGTAATGGAGGAACAGTTCAGCTGTAGTTTGAAAGGAAAATCCCAGATCTCTTTGAACAAGCAGAAATTGCGCCCCGCTCCTCTTCTGGATATACCTCTCCCCACCCCAACTTTTGGGTCTTCCAATCTTCTGAAATTCTTCAGAGTAAATGAAATATCTCGCCCGCCCACCTATTGGCTCTCCAGTCGTGCCCCTCCCTCGCCTCGCCTCCCACCTGCTTAATTTCTCTCTCTTTGCCTGTCAACTGCCACTACTCTTGGAGGCTGCCTCGCCTGCTCATCCATCCCATTCTTCTCTCCGTTCCATGCCCACCTATTTGTGAGTCGCCCGCCCACCTGCTTGCTCTCTTGCTTTCCACTTGCGTTACTCTTGAGGTGTCCATCCACTCATCCACCTGTTTTCTTGCACGGCCACCTACTCACGAGTCACCCGCCTGCCTGCTTGCTCTCACACACCCCACCTACTCTTGAGTTGAGTCCCCCTCCCTCCTGCTCACCCCTCCAACATGAAGTTATTTTCCAGCTGCCTTCTTGGCTTGTGGGGGGGGAGGGAGGAGGGTGGACAGCCAAATGTCTACACGTGAGTGGTGCAGGGGCACAGATACCATGGGGACATGTGGGGACAAATGTCCCGGGCGCCCACCATTTGATCATGTGGGGGCGCAGGCAAATTTGGGTTCATTTCTATTTTTTTGTATTTTTAGTGTTTTTGCGTTGTTGGGCAGCAGGGGGTGCAACTTTTAGGCTAGCGGCAACAAAATTTCAGGCTATCATCAGTTGATACTCCTAATGATATCAGCCAAGTTTGGTGAAGTTTGGTTCAGAGGGTCCAAAGTTATGGACCCCCAAAGGGGACGTCCCATCTCCCATTGTTTCCAATGGGAACTAATAGTAGATGGGGCTACCCTTTTGAGGGTCCATAATTTTGGACCCCCTGAACCAAACTTCACTAAACGTAGGTAGTATCATCAGGATAGTCTCCTGCTGATACCACCCAGGTTTGATAAATTTAGGTTCAGGGGGTCCAAAGCTGATCCCCCTTTGTTTCCAATGGGAACTAATAGTAGATGGGGCTAACTCTGAACCAAACTTCACTAAACCTAGGTGATATAATCAGGATAGTCTCCTGCTAATACCATCCAAGTTTGGTGAATTTTGGTTCAGGGGGTCCAAAACTATGGACCCTCAAAGTGGGTGCCCTGTCCCCCATCCAATGGGAGCTAATAGTAGATGGGGCTACCATTTTGAGGGTCCATAACCCCCTGAACCAAACTTCACCAGACCTCGGTGATATCATTAGAAGAGTCTGCTAGCTTTGGTACTGCTAGCTTAAAAATTGCTCCCAACAGGCACCCTCAAATTTTCCCCAGATTCTCCCTTCGGAGTGGATTTAAAGGGAGAATCTGGGCTCCCTAGATTAAAAAACATTGAAAGTATTGTCGAAGGCCTTCATGGCCAGATTCAACTGGTTGTTGTGGGTTTTGCAGGCTGTGTGGCCATTGTCTGGTAGATCTTGTTCCTAACATTTTGCCTGCATCAGTGGCTGGCATCTTCAGCGGTGTATCACAGAGTGAAGTCTGTTATAAAAGAAGTCTGGACACAGTATATAACAGACTTCTGTCTGTGATACACCTCTGAAGATGCCATCCACAGATGCAGAAGAAACGTTAGGAACAAGATCTACCAGACCACAGCCACGCAGCCCGGAAAACTCACAACAACCATGTTATGTACCCCTTCCACCCCACATCTCAGATCACGCATCCAAGCCGGGATATTTATAAATACAATATATATGTGAGATATATTTCTGAGTTATATTAAGCCTAACAGATATATATGGTGTGGCGCAGGATAAAATAGGCTAACAGCAAGCCTAAGAAATAGCAAACAGACAGTAGAAAATAAATCTACTCATTTGCTCCTTGATGTCCACACCCAAGCCAGAGCTACAGTTGATAAAGTTGTAAATGTGAACTATTCCTTGAATTGAGATGCTGCAACCTTCCTGCCCTTCAGCTGTACCTAAAGCTCCTAAAGTGCTCCCATCCCTGATGTAATCTCACTGTCTCAGCTAAATTACAATAGCCAGAGACTCGCTCTTCCAACCACCTGTTCAAGGTGTTGCTAATGTAATCAAGGAAACAACTGGCTACCAATCCCCTGGGTTTAGGACAATAGATGGAGTTGCTGCAACCCTGCACAGCTGCAAGAAATGAAACCTAATGCAAAGGGTCTCTTTTCCCGCCAAACCAGCGATCCACCTTATAAAAACCCTGCTCACCTTAAGCTCATTGCTCATTTCTAACTTGAACCTCCCTTGGTCAAGTTGGTGTGAGACATGATATCGTCCTTCTATGGGATCTCTGTGCTGGCATAGAGTCCCTGCCTTCTACTTTGTTTGCTGCATTGGAACCATTAGGTAACGTATCACCCTGCTGCCTCCCGATTCCCTCTCTATCATCCAAACCTATTTTTCTCACCTTTTTATATCTCTAGGAACTTGTGTGTATGTGCCTCCATATCTTCCTGTATGCTTGCTTGAAACCAAATTTATATAAACATTTTAAACTTGATTTGGACTTCTTGTGTTACTCTGCGGAACGCTCCTTGCCATATTTCCCCGTATACATAGTCTTAAAGATTCCAGATTCTTCCTTAAAGGTGGATTTAAAAGGAGAATCTGGGTTCCCTAGTTTAAACAACATTGAAAATGATGCTGTTTCGGGATGGATTCCCCTCCCCAACAGCATCACTTTCAATGTTGTTTAAACTAGTGAGTCCTGGGTGTGCAGATTTGTGAGTTGGGGCATGTTCTATAATACAAAATTCATGTTCTATAATGTGATGGTGTCTTTGAGATGAGCTGGTGCAAAAAAATCATTCTTTTGTTGTGGGGGCGGACTCAGATTTTGCCCTGGGCTCCATTTTCCCTAGCTACGCCTCTGGAGTGGTGCCTAGGGAGCCCGCTCCCCACAAGATACGTACCAGATCACGGCAAACTATAGGAAAAGAAGAGATAAGGAAGTATTAGGATCACATGGGCCTGCAGTTACTGATCCACTGTTTGACTTTTGTGTATAAATTGGATCATTCTTTTATCATTAATATTGAAAATGTTCCTTCATTGGAATTGTCTAGACAACTTGGCACTGTCAGTAAATTAAATCAAGGTCTCCAGCATTGTGCCTGCGATTACCATGGTATCTGCAGATACCTTTATGGCACCTGACAAGTGTTTGTAGAAAATGGGCAAGGCCAGATAAAACTTTTAAACAACAAGGCTTATGATTGGCTGGGTGAGTTTTTAAAACCATTGCTTTGACAACAGCTGCCACCACAGCAGGAGGATCTTCACTTTGTGACTGACGGTAAGATGTGAGTATGGAAAAATACTTTTAAACAGTATGTTCATTTAAAAAGGTATCTTGTTATGTGGAGCTTCTGCCTGAAATGTTACATTGTTAGAGTTAGGCATAACTTCACTTCCTAGCATTTTGTGGTTGGTTCTGCCTCATGTGATAACCTTCACATCTTGCAGCAGCCATTTTGCATTGGCACTACTACCCTGTGTTAGAATTTCAAAAGTGCCCACAGGCTCAAACCCCTGAACTAAACAGTAGCTTGCTATATAATTCTAAACACATCTAATCAGAATTCTACTAAATTATATTTAGTGGGATTTGCTCTCAAGGAAGTGTTTTTTTTAATTGTTCTCAGTTGGGGTGCACACATTGCTGATACAAGTGAACATATGGATGACCATCTACTAGTATCACAATGCTCATTTGAACCTGCACATACTATGGGTAAGATGTTGACCAGATGTTCTAAGCAACTCTGAAAATGTAAATTGTGGAAAGCGAAGATATAAGTCTTTGAAATAAGTAATATTTTATTTTCTCTCTTTTGCTTTTTTCTTTCAAAGGTGAACCCTGAGTTGATTAGTATATTTGAAGAAAAAGGTTTGAAATTTGTTGGCCATGACACTGAAGGGAGGAGAATGGAAGTCGTTGAACTGGATGGTAAGCAGTCTGACTTTTGGAAGATGGATTGTTCCTTACGCAGTAACAAATTTGACAAACATGTAGGATTTACACACCACAGAATTTTAGCTATCATTCCCATTCATCTCATACGCCCAAGAAACAAAATGTTTGATAGGTTTGAGTCTGTATGAGATCTGACCCCATTGCTTTGGGGTCACTTTGATAAGAAAAACCTTAGGTGGATTAAAGCTACTCTGTTTTCAACTTCAACTTTTTCTGTCTATGACTATAAAGTACTTTCTTAATTTAAGCAGTAAAAGGATATGTCTCCGGATATATTTTTTAGACTAAGGGAATGTAGAACACCCCTTGCTGAAGCCTTCACTTCATAGTCCTGTTAGTCTTTGGTAGGCTAGACTGGTGAAATGTCTGAAACACTGTACATTGAAGTTGAAGTAATTCCAAGCAGTTGCCAAGTAATTCCAAGCAGAGATGTAAAGCGTGTGAAATGTTGAAGTCACAGAAAAAAACCTGTTTCTATTCCAGTCCCTCCCTTCCCCCAGGCAAAAAATGAATTTTGGGGGGAGATAGAAATATATGCCATACTTGCAGTTTTTTCGAATCTAAAGTAATATTACTGCTTTAATAATATAAAATGCATCATTCCTGCTATATTACTTCTGTTTTACATGCTAATGTCTATTGCCGGAAAAAAAGTTTCATAAGTTTGACTGGAAATATTCACGCACAGATCATGATGAAACTTGGCCATATTATTAAACTGTATGCTTTATTATTATTATTATTATTATTATTATTATTATTATTATTATTATTATTATTATTATTATCATTATCATTATCATTATCATTATCATTATCATTATCATTATCATTATCATTATCATTATCATTAAACTGTGAAATAAGGAGCTGAATAAATAAAATGTCTTCTGACTATCTAGAAATGATTTTGTTCGAAAAGACAGGACTTTTTGCCAAGAACATAAAATAATCAAAAAGAAAGCATAGGAATACCAGAGGGGATAATAAAGCAGGTGAACAGATATCAAAAAATGTGTGGCTAATAGCAAGTTGAAACATTCTAGATGGGGGAAGTAAGGCTTCCTGTGTCAGGGACTGCTCAGTTGAGAAACGTGTATTGAAAGGGGGTGATAGAAGATTACAAGGAAAAGAAATGAAGCTTATTCTAGAGCTGCTACTTCTTCCAACCTCAAAGAAAAAAGAACTTAGCTCAAAGGAAAGCTTTGTAACGTGGGAAAGTGGGGGTATGTCTTGCAGAGAAAGAATCAAGGAAGGAGATGTTTCATATTACTCATCATGGGCATCTCTCATTTGGCTTTGCCAGGAGAGTGCTCTAGAAATTTTTTTCCTGCTGAGTTTGATCTTTCAAGGGAGTGATTCCTATTTCCAAGGTATTGAGGGTGAGTTTCAGGATGTGGGGAAGAGATGTGATTTGACTCAAGTATGACTGTTTGGCTGTAAGAGCAGGCAGCCCACTCTTTTTCAGCTCCCACTCTTCAATATCAGGAGGTAACTGGTCAGATCCAGATGATATTTTCCAGTGGTAGCAAGGACATAGGTATAGATTTTTAATGAGGTGGGTTTGGGGGCGAGGCCACACCCCACCCGCCCCTGGGGGCATGGTCACCCCTCCCCAAGCTCCACCCCCAGCCTCAGTGCTTATAAAAGCAGCTCTCTGAGGCCAGGGACAGCAGACTCTTCTGCCCTGCCTGCCCCCGCCCCCCCCCCCACTGGCTTCGCTCCCAGCTGGCAGCCAACAGTCCCTTCTGCCCTCCCCTCCAGGCAGAGGCATAGCTAGGAAAAATGGAGCCTGGTGCAAAATCTGAGTCCCCCCCTTCCACGAGCAGCTGCTGTGATGCTGGAATCCACCCTCAAACAGCATCATTTTCAATGGTGTTTAAGCTAGGAAGCCCAGATTCTCCTTTTAAATCCACCTTAAAGGGAGAATCTGGGGTCCCCAGTTAAAGCAACATTGAAAGTGATACTGTTTTGGGGTGGATTATCCCCCACCCTGAAACAGCATCACTTTCAATGTTTAAAGTGGGGACTTCAGATTCTCCCTTTAAATCCATACCAAAGGATTTAAAAGGAGAATCTGGGGAAATTTAAGGGAGTGCCTGCTGTCAAGGGTGCCATTGTTAAGCTAGCAGCACCAAACTTTCAGGGTATCTTTAGGAGACTGTCCTGATTATACCCAGGTTTGGGGAAGTTTGGTTCAGGGGGTCAAAAGTTATGGATCCTCAAAGATGTAGCCCTCATTTCCTATTAGCTCTCATTGGAAACAATGGGGGATGGGGCACCCCCATAACTTTGGACCACCTGAACCAAACCTCCCCAAACCTGGGTGGTACCATCAGGAGTGTATCCCAACAAATCCCTGAAATTGTGGTGCTGCTAGTCTAAAAACTGCATCCCCTGTAGGCCAAAACCCCCAAAAAACACTTTAAAATACCCAAAAAAACCACAAATGGGGGCAGAGTTTCGGACATGTAATGAGGGTGTTTAAACCTGGGACACCCCCTCCCTTTTTACCTATGTCCTTGAGTGGTAGAATGGAACTTCAAAAACAAGGATAAAATGCAAGCTAGGATCAACCAAATTGACATAAAACAGAGTACAAGCTTTGGAGCTCACCAAGTTTGTTGTTATAAGATATGAAAAAGGAGAAGTGAGGAAAGCAAATATCTGAGGCCAGAGTTAGAATAAGCTAATAAAAATTAAATAGTTTGGAATGCTGTTTCTGTAAATGGTTTTGTGTTGAGTATTTGTCCTTTTTAAAGTGGCTTCATTACAAACCCCGCTCCCCCCAAATATTATTGCTGTCAAATTTTTGTGTGTGATATGTCTTCAGATCACCCATACTTCATTGGTGTCCAGTTCCATCCAGAGTTTTCCTCAAGACCCATGAAGCCTTCACCTCCCTACCTTGGCCTCTTGCTTGCTGCAACAGGATCACTCAGTGCATATTTGCAACGTGGATGCAAACTGTCTCCGAGGTAAACTTATTGTTTAAATATTGCTTTGTAATATCTTTCATAAGTGATAAATAATTCTGGAAAGTAGAAGGAACTTTTGAATGTATTTGTTGTTATTACACTGGAAAAATATTGAATCAAGACAAATCAAAGGACCCATTAGCTATACTCAGAAAGCGGCATCATACTTCTAGGGCCCCTTCCGCACATTCAGAAACATGCACTTTCAATCCACTTTCAATGCATTTTGCAGCTGAATTTTACTGTGACAAATAGCAAAATCCAATTGCAAACAATTGTGAAAGTGGATTGAAAGTGCATTAGGGGCCTGTATCGTAAATGCAAGCTGGTTTTAATCTCTTAGAAGGTGGATTTCAAACTTTGCAGTCCCTTGCAGTTATTCCAGTAAATCCACTGATTTCAGTCGATTTACCTGCAGTAACTCTACATTGGATTGCACTTCATGTTTCCTGCATCTTAATTATACTTCTGTAGGAAACAATTGTTGGATCAAAGGTCCTGCTGCATTAGTGGAAGACATTGTTGCTCACATGGGATGTATTTGTGCTGTTTTCCCCTCCCATCTACAACCCAGCTTTGTCTCCAGAGCAGGGGCTACAGATTGGACAGGGAATAAGTGCCTGTTCTTTCCATGTGGTGAGCTGTCTTTCAGTCACACAATGAAAGCACTGCTTCTATGCCATTGTACACATTATGAATAAATGTTCTTAAATGGGGCAATTTTAGATTCTAACAACATACCCATAATGTTTAGACAATACTTTAGAGCCATACCTTTGAAAGTCATTGTAAACACCTGATATGCACCATATTATTTTATGTGTATTTAAAACACCACTGGTTGAAACCAAATCCTTTTCAGCTGTGTGATTCTTTTACACAATGGCTTCTCTGTACCAGTTAAAACAAATACAGATGGCTTCAAATTGAGTGGAAAGGACAGGAAATATTATGAGTGGCTTCCTAAACTCCCTAAATGGTTAAGGATGAAAGTATTAAATAATTTTCCATGCCTGTCCTCCATTCAGTCTGAAGCCACTAGTACCCATCTTTGAAAAGGCCAAGTGGTTCAGGGGCACATTCTAATTGCAATCTACCATTGAAACCATGTAACTGCAGTTTGTGTTTGGGGCCATCTCAAAGTGCTGATCTTGACCTCATAAAGCTTCAGACCATGTTACTTGAGGGACTACTGCCACCTATATCCTTTTCAACAACAAAAAACCTAAGTATTGTAGCTTCATCTGCCATGTGCTGGACCATCTTTGTTTTAGAATGCTCCATTTGAGTCCTAGTGCCTACCTAGTTCTTCCCCCAAGACACTAGGAACCAAACAAAACACTCTAGAACAAAGATGGTCCAGCATGGGGCTGATGAAGTCTACTTAGTTCTCTTTGTTGAAAAGGAATTCTTTAGTCCCATATTATTTCACTAACCACCTTGGCTTTTATCCCTGGCAAAGAAAAAAAGACAAATAACTGTACTGTGTCCTTGTTTTTACCTAAGTAGCCTTAAAGCAGCTCAGGTAAGCCATGTTTGATCAGGGAAACTGTCTTCCACTCCCTTATAAGCAGGCTGATTTATACAGTCTTAGCAGATGCATTCAAATTAGAGAGCTCAATGGCAGTGGCTTACTTTGATGTTGATGTGGGACATATGACACAAAGGAACTATTCAAACAATGTGTGAAATCAAATAAAATAGGTGTTATTGCTGAGTTTCAGTACAGAGGGTTGGTGCCCTTTCTGAAGAGTTTGTCTCCGTGCACTCTGTTTCTCTGTTATGCTATTTTAGCCAGCTGGAGGGAAGCAGAGTAGAGCTGCAGTTCAGGAGATCATTGCTTAGTCGAAGGAGTAATTTTAAAAAAATCAGTAGGATAAATGAAAGCTCATTTTAATAGCCCATCAGCAAAGGTGTAGCTTTGTGAAGTGCCTGTGTCTGTGTGTATATCTTGGTAATAATTATATATGAGGTAATCCATTAGCATAGTTATTGAGCGGATCATCCAAAATAGCAGATTATGATATTTTGATGAGGGAACAGCCCTCTGTTTTCTCAGTTCTTGTTGGCAGGAAAGAACAAGGAATGGCAGAATCAGCTTGTTGGGACATGATTTTCTCCCTCTTGATCTTTAATCTTTATTAAATCTTTGACTGAGATTATCTGTTGCTTTGGAACTGGTTGTCACCAAAATAGGGAGCACATCCAGCTTTATATCTTATATCGGATTCCAAAGCAGCTGTGATGACAGAGATTTCAACCTGTGTTTTTAACAGGTGTGGTTTTATCCTGTTGATGAGTCATTGCATTGTTTCTGTGTACTGTCAACCAGTTGTTGCATTGTTGCCTTGAGGCCATAAAGATAAGGTGAAATATAAGCATATGTTTATTTAAAATATTTGTATCTCACTTTATCTCCATGGACTAACAAAGAAACAACAAGTTGCAAGGACACAAAAACTGCTTAACAATTGAAATTGAAGTCCTATTTTCCAGTGGTCATGTAGTCTACTGTGATGCTTACAGTAGAGAGCTCCAGAGCATTCATAATTTGCCAGAGGTGATGATTTAAATATTACTAGTGCAGCACAAAGGTGATGTGTAAATAAAGATTACTTTCTCAAAATGTCCATGTCTTGTATTGATTATATTTGTAGCTAGCATATTTCAGATGGGATTTCTGAGCAGTTTTCAAGCCCAAATTATTGATTTGTTCTGTATGTAGCATTATTATGCAGCACTTTAATGCGAGAGGAAATGTATGCTTATTCCAAGAGTTACCTATTACAAAATAGTGAGCATCACTAGCATTTTCTGCTGTGCTTAGCATGTGTTTAGTACTGTAGCAATATTTTTTTAAAAGACGTATTGTTATACTGTCTTTCAGCCCTACTGCAGGGTGGGGGGAGGGGGTGGAATCCACCCATGGAAGTAGTGCAGACTTCCACCAGCTGAAAAGTCGTCCCCAGGACACTTACCCTGGCGAAAGGGCAAAACTGCTGCCATGCAGCTGCTGCTGGCCTCACCTGGCACTGGACATTGTGTGGGATGCTGTGCCAGCATCACAGCACTCCTGCCACTGCTGGTGGCAAAGCAGGGGCAGTCTTGGGGCATGGCTGGGTGAAGAGCTGACATTAATTGGCTTCCTTCTGGCCATTCACTGGTTTATGGCAGCGGGGAGGGGGCGGGGAGACTTAAGGAACCCTCCTGGGCAGTGGTGGGATTAGCAAGTTCACACCACTTTGGCAGAACCAGTTGTTAAAATGGTGCTTGTAAACAACTAGTTGTTAAATTATTTGAATCCCACTACTGCTCTTGGGTGAGGGGAGGCTGTTTTGTTTTGGAAGCCTCCCTGCACTTCCGGAAAACATCTCTGGGACTGGCAGGGCAGTTGTAGCACCGCCGTTACCCGCCTCGCCACTTGGATGGGGCTGTTCGGATACCTTTCAAAGCCTATTTCAAAATATCAAATTTTATTCCATGCTTTCATGGATGCATTCAGAAAGAAGTAAGTATGACAGTATATGTATTCAATCCATGTTGTTGTTAGTGTTATAATATTAATTATTAGCAAAATGTCCATTGTTTTGAAAAAGGCCTTTGGTACCTCCTTTCCCTTCCATGTGATCTGTATGAATAGGCTGCCAAATCCTCCGCACACTCATCCATCTTCCTATACTTATTTACCTTTGCATGTAATTTCAGCTACTAATAGTCAAAAACTGTCCAATTTCAAGGGAGATTGCTATCCCCAGTTTCAGTGATGGAATAAGAGAACAGAGGTGGAATAACAAACAGGAAAAGCATTACACAGCCGGAATGACAGGGATGCAAGCATGAGGACCAAGTAGCATAATACGAGCACTCACTATGTTTTTCTATCCCTCCTCCTAATCAGTTTTTTCAGTCTTAGAAAGTCTGATGAGGCAAGAAATGTTAATTTCTTGCACTAAACCCAGAAATTTTATGGTACCACAAGACTTGTTTTTGTTTTTCATGCAGTATCTTGCCATTGTTCCCATTTGTCAGGTCATCCAGTTTCTCACTGCTGCTCTTGCCCAAATCTAGCATCTTCTTCGTTGTAATTTTACCCATTCTTCTTGTTCTTCATTGGTGCTTTTTGTTACTTTCCATCTTTTCTTCCATTTCCCAAAGATGCAGCTTGATTGTACTGATATTGTCCTATGTGTCAAAATAGTTGAATTCAGCCAAAATCTTTGGAATTTACCTGTTTTGCATAACATTCATCTTATTTCTAGCACTCTAGACTTCCAGCTTTTACGGCACTCTAATCCAGTGGTGTTTATTATCAACACAGAGAACTGAGGAAAGTTTACTCAACAGAATGCCTGTTTACATTCAATTCATTTTACGAACAGTGTTTTATATGGACATGGAATCTGAAAGAAGCCCTCATCTTTTCCCAGTTTAATCAAGGATTCTTGGTTAAAGTCAAAGAGTTCTAGACCATCTCACCCAAACCCTCTGCCCAATGCAGAAAATTCTAAACTAGAGCTGCCAGATGGCTTTCTAACCTCTGCCTAAAGACCTCCAGCAAGCAAAAGCCCATTTTCACCCTCTAGGTTACTGGTTCTATTCTGGAAGTCTTAACATCAAGAAGGTTAAATCTGAACTTAGGTAAGCACATTACTCATGTGATTCCTTCAGTTAATACATGGTGTTATGGACATCTGAAAGTTTTATCTGATGGTGATGCATCACAGAAATTGATTTTCATCTTCTAAAGACAGCTAAACTGCTATCAGGAGAAAGGAAGCTCTCATATGATGAGATTCCCACTAAATTGAATACTCTTGGGCCAAATCAAACAAATGTTAAACAATTTCTAGTTTCACTGATTTCAAGTTAAACACCTGATTCAAGTTCCACTGATTCTGTTAGGACTTGAAAACACTTAATGTTTTGCTGGTGGAGTTTAAGCACAGTGGAATTTAGGGTGAAAATGTCGATATATGATTTTTCACATATCCCACTTATTTCTTTCTGTTCAGTGACAGCTACAGTGATCTCAGTGATTATAGTTTTCCAGAAAAAGAACTTCCTGAATCAGAAACAAACTGAAAATTTTGTAAAACAGCAGAAACATGAAGGATGCAGGTAAGTGGGATCATTTGATATTATGAATGTGCGTCTCCCATCCTGTCAGAAAATAGCATTGTGTCTTTCTAAATGCTTCGTGTCTTTCTAAATGCATTGTGACTTTCCAAATGGGTGCTCTGGAGAGGTTCACTTAACTTCTACTGCTGTAAGTATAAACCATTAGACAATAGCCAGAGTTATCAGATTCTTGTCGAAGCTTTCTTGTCTCTCTTACCAACTTTAATTTGTTAATGAACGCTTGATCAAAGTTGTCCTCTTCCAGGAATGATATTTCTCAGACCACTTGGTGGTTCAGTGAACAAGCCAGTCAATATAAGGCCCAACAATAATGCAGGGTTATTTTTTAGGCAACAAGATGAGGAGGACATTGGTTGTTCCTTGAATAGAACACCTGCAGAAGACCTTGCTCAGATGAGTGAAACTGGCATGGTGGAGCATGTGTGGAGGCAGTCTCACAAATGTGACAGTCCAAGGCTATGAAAGGCTTTGTATGTGATAGCCAATGCCTTTAATTGAGCCCAGTAATGGATTAGCAGCCAGTGGAATGACTGTAGAATGGGAGTAATAGGCACACTTCATCAATATCCTTTTCCACCACAAGAACAAGTAAAATTGGAACTTCATCCACCATTTTCTCCTGCCCCTCTATGTACTCCACACACCCCATTCATTGTCTAGTCTGAACCAGGCTGTGACAAATTGGGTGGGACATGGAGTATGTGGAGGAGGAAGCAGGAGGAAATGGTCTTCTACTCATCTTTCAGTCATTTTGCACAGAAAGGGCAAGTTACAGACTGGATGATATTTGGCCATATAATTTCTATTAGAATTGTTTTTTAAGTAGTGGACAGATAAACTTCTTGAGTAGCCAAGGTTAAGGTGCCCTGAGTTAGTGGCTGATTTACAGTAGATATTAAGAATTTGTTGATGAAGTACTTACAATGATTTTAGGATCCAGGATAGGCAAGGATCCAGAGTAATCTCAGGATGTTATGGATGTTACACAGGCAATGAGTATTGTTGCCAAACAAAGGCCATCTTTGATAGGTCCCAATCCCATACCTACCAGCTACCATTTGTACTAGGATAGTGCATTTCTCAAACATCCTGTTCCAGGTAAAGATTTCTCCCAGCTACTACCTCCCCAACATACTCCCCCCCCCCCCCCAACATCCACAATAGACATTCTAGCGTCCACAGAAAAACCATACAGCAATCCAGGGCATAGTCAAGATGTGCTGAGATTACAGATGTCCAACATGTATTGTTCTATGTCAAATACAACTCGTGGCTTCCAGACAGATAAACAGTATAGCTCTCTCTCTCCCTCTCTCCATTTTTTAGGGGGGCAACCTTTTCCCACTCATTGCATATAGTATTCGGGCCCTGACTCCAAGAGCCTTTGTACTGTTACCCTTTGGCTTGTGTTAAGAAGCATGAGCTAGTTTTTAAATGCTGAGCCTGTCTCAGAGTGTAGCGTAAACAACATCTCATGTCCAGATCAAAGAAGAGAAAACCTCCTAGTCTTGACTGTTTTGTGTGGCAGTTATTTAAGACTTTTGCTCCCTCTGTCCCAGCTAGTCTTTAAGTACTGGATCCAGACCTACCTGTGTATGTTTCAGTGAATAAAACAAAATTGCATTACTGTTAAAAAAAACCTGGTTTATTCTACTTACCTAATCCAAGGCGGATTCCGCATGAGCCAAAAACAGTGGTGTGGAAATGGTGTAAAATGGTTTAAACCGGTATAAAAGGGTTTTAAACAGGGCAGAATTCCAACCTGGGTAAAGTTGTACTTTATGCTGAATGTTTGCCTGCTGCCTAGTTTTTCCCTCAAACTGATCTGAGGTGAACAAGGCTAATGACCCCAAAGTGGGGGACTTAAATCTCCTGTTAGAACAGCTCAAAGAATAAAGGTAAACTGTGCATTCAGAGTTGAGTGTGGTACCAGTGGTGGGACTGGCAGAGGGCTGATGCCAAGGGTAAGTGAAAACATTTCTCTTCCACTTGCTTCCAGGACAAAAGATTCAGGTAATAGGCCAGCTATAGAAATTCTGATTCCATATATGCAGAAAAATGGATGAACAATAGTAATTCTTTTCCCCATTTTTTCATAAGATGAAAACTTCAAGTGGAAGGAAAGGACTTTACAAAGGAAAAAAGCTTTTAAATCATCAAAGAAGACTACCACAACTGCTTTCCATACGTATCATGGAGACCTCCTGTGTTCCAGACAATACTTCTGCTGCCCCAAAGGAAAAAAAATCAATTCAATTGAAACATAACTCTTTAAAATTGCATAAAGGACCATCCTATCTTGATTGCAGTTGAATCTGTGCTAGCTTTTAGTGGCTGGAAGAGGTGGGAATATTTTAATACATTTTTAATCACTTATAGAATGTCAGCCTGAAGAGCATATTGCTTTTAAAAACCTGGGAGGAATATAATCAGTCTATTAGATCAAACTTAATCTAAAGCTCATTTCCTATAATTTTCTGTGGTTGACCATCCAAAAAACAAATGTTTTAGTAAGTGATGATGTTATGCATACTTTTTCGCCTTGTCCCTTGACTGTATTGTTGAACGACTGTAACTGTTGGAGTACAAAGACAGTTTAGTAAATAATGAAGCACAAGAATGTAAGCTATACACTGTTATATAAATCCCAAATCTTAGTGTCCATATCCATTGTGAATAAAGTGAAGGAGCTGGTGTGAACATCGATTTGAAATTCAAGTAATTTCTTTCTTTTGTCCCCCACTGAAATCTGTTTTGTGCCATCTGGGTCCATTTGTACCACATTAGGACAGTCCTGAAAATGTTGAAACTTGACTGAACCCATTTCATTTTAGTAGCATTAATGCACATAGTAACATTCAATATAGTAGCATTCATTTAGTAACATTCATTTTAGTAGCATTAATGCACATAGTAACTACAGACAGAACTGCATTTTATTTACCGTGTCTACCACAGTGTGGCAGCAGTCATCTCATCAAAAACAAAAGGTTTATTTTGCACTACATCTACTTGCTTGAAAGTAGTGAAGGTAAGTTTGGGCACCTAGTCAGCTAGTGGTGGCCATATTATTGCACTTTTTAAGAAGACGACTTTCAGGCTGTCCTTTATTTTCCTATAAATTATATCAGATATTTTTAATATGATCTTTTATTAATTGTTTTAGAAATCCACTGGTTTTCTAATTCTTAGACCTATTTGAGACATGGAAAGAAATCTGGAAACATTGACTGTATTTGAATTTTTGAACTGCTTATATAATGTGATGATAATTCTGAGAGGTGATTTACTAGATAATTATATCTATCAGAACTTGGTCATGATTTCTGTAGCATGTCAGAGTATTCTTAAGACCTTCTGTAGATTTAAAATGGATTTTGAAGTTTATTAAAATATTAAATAGAGAACTCGGTTGTTGTACTGTATTATGTTACATTTATGTCTATTTAGAAGACTGGATGACAACATTACCACACTTTTAAACAAGGTAGAGTAGTTCAGATTTCTGTTTGTGTCCTTTGTCTCTTTGCTGAGACAAGAATGATTTCTAGAGGAGTAAACAGTGGGCTATTGGATATTACAGAATCTCTGAATATATTTGAAAAAAGGTTCCTGCTGTTGCTGTGGTCAAGTGACTAAGATGACCATCTGACCCCCATACCATCTTGGTCTCCCGTGGGCGGGAATGGGGTTGGGACAAGTCGCCATCTGTAAATTGTAAATTGTTTAAATTCTATTAATTTAAAATTGTTATAGATTGTTTTATATTTGTATTATGATGTTGATGTACACCGCCCTGAGCCCTTCGGGGGAGGGCGGTTTAAAAATGAAATAAATAAAAAAAATAAGAGAGAGAAACTGAAACGGAATCCTGGCAAGGCAGAGGTGAGGCTGATTGGCATGGCATCTGTGATGAAGGGTCTGTGTGGAATAACGTGTGGTATAACGAATGTAACAGGACTCTGTGTGAGGCTTGCCTGGAAAACTATTTGGAAACTAGTTGGTGCAAAAACCCATCTGTTATCAGAGGCGGGATGCATGGACCATATTATAACTATTTTGCAATTATAGCATTGGTTGCCTGGTGGTTTTCAAGTCCAATTCAAGGTGCTGGTGGCTCAACTTTAAAGCTCTTTACAAGCTGGGGTCTCCATATGTGAAGACTGCCTCTTCTGATCACACCCTGTGTAACCACTGCATTCAACTCAGCAATGTCTTTTAGTAATTCTGACCCCTGCAAAGGCTCATTCTATTGTTTTCCATTCACAGATGTTGTTGGTGGCTGCTTCAGTGTTTTAGAACATAGAAGTTTTGATTAGCTTGTAAAATGGAACTCTTTAGAAAAACGTTTGGCTCCTTGATACAGTGGCTTTGTAAATATTGAATGTTGAAGGTTCCCCCCTCCCACTTAACACTTGTTTTAATTTTGCTGTCTATCTACATTTTTGGGCTGCTTTTATTGTTGTCATCCACCTTGGGTTGAAGTTACCTGGGGAAAAGGCAGGCGTTTAAATGAAATGAAGACTAATTCTACATCCATGAGGACAAAAAATGGTTGAGCACTCGGAATGTTTCTGCTTTGTGCATTCTGATGAATAATAGAAGCGTGGAAGCCTGCCTGGCTTCCTCAAATAGGCTGCTGGCTGTTGGCACCAGTAACTTAAAAAAATTTTTTTTGAGGTGCCAGATCAGAGGAGTGTTGTAGCACTATTTCAGCAGTACGACAGCACAGTGCCACTTTTCTGACCCTCTTCAGCACTCTACAAGTGTCTGAGAAATCTGTGATCATATCTTCCTGCTATCCTTCATGTTTTCTTCTCTGGGGAACAGATACTGAGGCATGCGCAATTACAAAATAAAATGGCACTTCGTTAATGTGTTCACGTCACTGCCAGGCAGAAGATGGCTGCCTTTTGCTGCTACCAAAACTTCAAATTTTTTTAAAGAAAAAGTACTCAAAACCCACAATTTCACAGCTTCTGTGAAGTGCTATCTTTGCAATTACTCTTTTCATGTTAATGACTGCAAGGGGCCAGTCCTTTTCAGCAATAGCAAGTGCAGGAATTATAGCAGAAGAGAATTGCCCATGTGCCAATATACATTTTAAACAGAAGGCAGGGTGGTTGTCCATGGTGCCTATACAAGTACGCGGGGGGGGGGGGGATGCGTGAGAGTGAGTGAGTGATGGGATTATTGTATGTATCCTATGAACATCTCCCCAAAATAAAGAAATATTAAAAGAAGGTTGGGGGACAATCTTGAAAGTCACATGAGAACACAGCTGGCAAGAGCTGGAAAGAGCAATAAAGACAGCAATACACTCTTGGTGTGAAAGAGAAATCATTGCTACCAGGGGATGGAAAATAGCCATCTATGTTAGGAGGGCTACTTCACAGCCAGAAACCTGAGCAAGACAGAAAACTACCTTGGTGTATATGCAGCCAAGACTTTGTCTACCTTCTAACAGAGATCCTCCACTAAAGCTACCAGCACCATCTCCATCACATAATTCGACCTGCGGTCGGATCGAAAGCTATCTAGAGCAGCTGAGTCAGCAAGCAAGAGCTGGAATGATTCTGCAACTGCATATTCAATCCTTTTTCCTGGGAAGGGTAAATTAAAGGCCAAGTAATAATCTGTTGCATGTCTTTAACACATCCTGACTATTAAAAGTAGTGCCAAAGATTTTTTTAAAAGATATTAAAAGCAGCAACAATAAAAAGCACTTCAAGTGAGGAATTGCACTAAAGGAGCACTAATTTCAACCATAGGAACTGTACAATGGTGGTTCCAAAAATTTCAGCAACATTAACAAATCTGCTATATGCCTGCTCGGTGAACTGCATGCTGCTATTGAAACTACCTTTTTTTGGCTAAGTGCTTATTCTTGGTTGTAGGAAGGATCGTCATACAAATTTACATACAAGATTAGTGGCATACCCATAATACCATTCCTTCTGGAGTTTATTTTGGTGCAACACCAGTAGAATTTGGTTATTTTATAGTTCAGTGTACTGGGGTAGCAAAATGGCCAACATGTCCATGACCCTGAAGCCAGTGGGGCAGTGGAAAAGCCACACTGATATCATGTTCTGCTATTGCGGACTATGTTCTGTGACTGAAAGGACAGAGCCAAATGAAACAGTGAGTCTTCTTGGAAATGTTCAGTATTTTCAATATTTATTTTGGTGGCTAACATCTGCAGTGCTGCCTGAATGTGTTCTTTTGACTTCAAATGACTCTGAATATATGAAGTAGATTCATAATTTTTCATTGCATGTTTGGGAATTCTCAAATGCTGTTCTGAGCACACTGGGATTATTGCTTAAAGGCAATATAACTGCTTTCATTTCTTGTGTGATAATTTCTTGGGTAATTTTTCTTTCTAAATATGTGAATTCAAATAGTTAAGCAAGTCAGACAATATTTTGAGGTTTTCCATTCAAATGCTGCAAGAGATATATACATATTAAATCTGAAAGAGCAATAAAGACAGCTCATAAAATTTAAATTTCATGAGTGAGAACTTTATTCTCTGTGCTCAATTTGTTCCCTGCATTATTACAGTGGGCTGAGGCAAAATTTATAGTTTCCTATTTCTCTTGGGATTGCGGTAAAATAAATGTGTGGGGAAGATTTAGCTATACATTATGAATGAAATCAAATATTTGCATGAGATGTTGGGAAAGATGGCTTGGAATTGTAGGTAAGTTCAGTAGTCTGGAAAGAAATCCAAAATGTAGATAATTTTTGACTGCAGTAAACAGGTTTGTAGTAAATGAATGGGAAACAAAGGTGAATTTATTTTATTAGATTTCTGAGGTTTACTTTTTAGGTTATTTTTCTTTCTAGAAAAGTGTGGGACCCACAAAGACTTATAGAGGGGCATCTCATGTCCCTTTCCTGAAAACCTCCATAGTCTCTCCCCTTTTCCTTCTCCTGGCATCCCTATGTCCTCACGTTTCCTTGCTTCCTTCTCATCTTCCCATCCACAAAACCTGCCCCCATCATCCACTATAGTCATTATTTCCTTACTTCATCCATATCCTATCATTCTCTCCATTGGAGACCTATAGTAGCTTATATCAGTATCCTCTTTTCCATTTTATCCTCACAACAACCCTGTAAGATAGCTTATGCTGAGTGTGTATGACTAGCCCAAGATCACTCAGTAGTACCACAGCAGAATGGAGATTCAAGCTTGCATTTCACAGATTCTAGTTTGAAACTTTAACCACAACATAACATTGATTTTTGTGGGGTGGCTGCTTTTGAACAATAGCAAGCAACTGGATCTGGCTGAGTCACACAAGTCATGTCATATCAAGTCACTCTGAAGTTTCTCCGGCCCTTCAAAATCCAAGGTTTGAAGTCTGGCAATACTAGTGTGGTTGCCACTGAAGACATTCATTTTTAAAGTTATACTTCTGTTATTTTGTGGCAGTTAATCCCCCAATTTCTTGTTTATTTTTAGATTCCAGATTTTTATACAAATCTGGGGGTTTTCCTGGGCTTGTTGAAAGATCTGTCTTGTTTGTTCATGGCCCCAATTTCTAGTTTTAAGTATTCACAGATGCAGCCACATTGAGAATTAGAACACAGAGCTTTTCTGTGCTAAAAGGCTCACATCTAACTTTGTGGCTCTTATCTGGGGGCGGGGGCGGGGAGAAGCCTCTCAAACAAATTGTTTTGACATAGTTTTGAGTTAACCTGTATGAAATTTGTAATATTATTTTATGATATCTTAGCTCTTTTTTTCAGTCTCACTGTTCAAAATAAAAGGGATGTGTGAATAACTTGATAAGAAATGTAAATATAATTTTTTACATACTCTCTACCAATTTTTTCTCTCTATATAAGGCTGATTCCGCATGGGCCAAAAACAGCGGTGTGAAAATGGTGTGAAAACAGTATAAACCCTTTTACACCGTTTTAAACCCTTTTACACCATTTTCACACGGTTTTCACTTCTGTTTTTGGCCCATGGGGAATCAGCCTAAGAAATGTTCCAAATATCTCTATCCAGACTATCATGTATGTTTGCGCAAACTTTAGCTACCATATATTCATACTATATGGCCCATCTTAATTGAAGCTCCACACATCAAGCCTAATATTTCCATTTCTCATCAGATTCTTCCTTAATCTTCTCCTCACCCACAATTAAGGAGATACCAAGAGAAAGGAGATACCAAAAGAAAGCAAAAATGCCCTTTTGCAGTTCCTTATGACAGTAGTTCTAATTTCAAAAGCTGCATAGAAGAAGCTGCAATTTTTCTTGAATACAAATAAAAACATGGGAGCTGTGATTCCAGGATATCCCAGGAATCTTCTTCCTATTTGAACTTTCCCAAGTGGTTTGGTTAACAGACAGGAATCCTCTCTGAGCATTAGGGTTAAGTGAAGACATGTTGACAGTCAAAAGGTTTGAAAAGCCTCTTTAGTTGGCCACCTGTGTGGGTTGCCAACTTTCAGCTGGGACCTGGAGATCTCCCAGAATTACATCTCCAAACGACAGAAATCAGTTCCCCTGTGGGGAAAAAATGGCTTTTTTTTGGTGGAAAATGCACTATATCATCCCGAGTCCCTTCTTTCCCCAGCCCTTCCCTCCCTAGGTTCCACCCTCAAATCTCTAGAAATGTCCAAACTTGGAGTTGACAACCTTCTATGCTACAGAAATTCTTTGGTGGGTTTTATCATTTTGATCAGTACTGGATTTTAGGAGGTTGGTGAACATTATTCTTTCTCTCCTGAGCATTTGAAGATACAAGAACAATTCTAAGCAGGCCCAAAATTGTGCCCAGGTATGTTATATAAAGGAAACTGCTTTTAGTATTGTGTATCACAAGTTTCCAGGTTCACTTGAGATTTTTTAGGATTTTGTTGTTGTTGCCGCCATGTACTTTTATTCCTGTAGACTTTTCCTGTGAAGTGTTGTCTCCCCTGTTTAAATGTTTTCCTGTTGTTTTAATTGTTACTGTTATGTTTATTGGTGTACATGTTGTGAGTCACCCCAAGATCTCTATAAAGTCATGTTGGTCGGATATACATTGCAGAAATTTTTTAACAGTGAATTTCTAGCATTCTCTTATAAATATTAACAACTATTCCATTTTAATTTCAAATCAATGCCCAGGTTCAAATCCAGATTTTGAACATTTTAAAGATTTCCAGTGAAAACTATGTATAGTAGAACTTCAAATTACTGCAGGCTCTCAAAAAGTGACAGAAAGGATCTGTAGCAGTGCTCCTCTCCATCTTTTAAAAATAAGTCTAGCAAATTATTTACAGATATGGTTTTTTAAAAGTTGTGTGTGTAGTTTTGAAATTTTATTGAACATGACCATTTAGATACAATTGCAGCAGGTGTCTTTTCTGAGGGGATGTTGCCATAAAAGCATCACTGAGGGACATTCTATGGTAGAGGCTGTTTCTTCCCCTGGGTGGATCTAATGTTTGGAATGAGGAAGTTTTCCACCTGCCCAATTGTGTGATAGATTATAGCCAGCTAACTTTGTCCCATGACCGGGACAGCACAGGCTACCTTGATCTCATCAGATCTCGAAAGCTAAGCAGGTCAGCCTGGTCAATATTTGAATGGGAGACCTCCAAGGAATACCAGGGTTGTGACGTGGAAGCAGGCAATAGCAAACCACCTCTAGACATCTCTTGTCTATGGGGTTGCCATGTCAGCTGTGACTTGGAATGCCCCCCCCCAAAAAAAAACCTTTGTCCCATAGAACCCAATGAGTGGCAGGATAATCCCTATCTGCATACAGAGATGCTTATTTTTGTTATCCAAAATTTTTCCTGGAGTAAGGGGCTGTTTCCGCACAGGGGGAAAACAGCACCCTAGAGACGGTAAAAACACTGTCCTTGGGGCGCTGTTCGCATAGCTGCTGCTGCTGCATCACAGCAGCGTTCTGCTCACACACACACACACACACACCCCCGCCCAGCGGTGTGAAGATGCCGCTTTTGAAATTCGCTCAGGGAGTGAAGTTTTTCAAAAGCGGCGTCTTCCCGCTAGTGCAATGCAAACCGCACAGGCATGAAGGGGCCGCTTTTGGCCCCTCTGTGTCCTGTTTACTTGCCTTTCCTGTGCAGCTCTGGACAGTTGGAGGGACATGCCCACGCTGCCCTCCAACTGGAGGGCAGCGTGGACGTGTCCCTCCAGCTGTCCAGAGCTGCGCAGGGAGGAAAAGTAAGTAAACAAAATGAACCCAATGCGGCTCCATGCAGAGCCACCTCTGTGGTTTGCTGCATCCTTGGGGCCACCTGCACAATACCATGCAAGTAGTCCCAAGCCTCCACCGGCATAATTAATGCTGGTGGAGAGCTGTTTCTGCCACCATGCAGTAATGGCCAGAGATTCTGAATTGCATAATCTTGTTCCAAAGTTCCTATGTTCCAGGAACTGACTTCTACCTAATTCTATATATTTGCAAAGTACTTAATGGTCTTTTGTTTTTGCCCTTCTGATAACCTTGAGATATTCATAACTATTAATGTTATTTTATGGATGGAACCTCAGGAACAGATGGTTATTTGTCCAAAGCTACCTAGATCTTATGTTGTAAGTGCAGTGATGGCTGCAAGACTTTTAGATTCAAGGTCAACCATCTGCTAGTCCACACAGTCTCAACATATTCCATGGGGCTGACTGTCAATCCACTCAACAACACTTTCTGTGGTTCTAGAGTTCTTTTTTTAAAAAAAAAATGCAGACATTTAAATAGTGTTATATTTGAGTTCCATTTGGAATTGTGCTCCACTTGGAGTCTGGGTAATATTTTTACAACTTATAAGTGGTGCCTGTTTTGATTGAGTTTATTCATATATAAATTTTGAATTTATTATATTTCATTAAAGCCCAAATTTTCCTCTGAACAACCTTGAGTAAAACAAAGGAACACAAATATTTTGTACATGGTAACAGCATAAAAGCTTCTTAGGAGGTGAATCTGAGGAACTAACGAAGATAGTGGTAGACAAGGAATTAGAGGTGGGTAGCATGGTGGCCAAGTTTGCGGATGATACCAAATAATGTTGGTTGGTGAGAACCTCAAAGGATTGCGAAAAGCTCCAAATAGACCTTTATAAATTAGGTGAGTGGGCTAAGAAATGGCAAATGCAGTTCAATGTAGCAAAATGTAAAGTGATGCACATAGGGGCATCAAAAATCCAAACTTCACATACACGCTACAGGGGTCAGTGCTATTAGTCACAGACCAGGAAAGGGATTTGGGCGTCTTAGTTGATAGTTCCATGGGAGTGTCAACTCAATGTATGGCAGCTGTGAAAAAGGCATACTCTATGCTAGGGATAATTAAGAAAGGAATTGATAATAAAACTGCAAAGATTGTCATGCCCTTATATAAAGCAGTGGTGCGACCACACTTGGAGTACTGTGTCCAGTTCTGGTCACCACATCTCAAAAAGAATATCGAAGAAATAGAAAAAGTGCAGAGAAGGGCAACGAGGATGATTGAAGGATTGGAGCACCTTCCTTATGAGGAGAGGCTGCAGCGTTTGGAGAGGAGACGTCTGAGGGGGCATATGATTGAAGTCTATAAAATTATGCATGGGGTAGAAAATGTTGACAGAATTTTTTCTCTCACACAATACTAAAACCATGGGGCATACATTGAAAATGCTGGGGGGAAGAATTAGGACAGTGATGGCGAACCTGTGGCACGGGTGCCAGAGGTGGCACTCAGAGCCCTCTCTGTGGGCACGCGCAGAGTCCCCCCACCCCATCTAGACTGGCCTGGGCCGCTGGGCTCGATTATTAGCATTAAACCTAAGACCTAGTTTTGGGGAAGCAGTGTAGGTAATCCTGTTAACCGCTGTTAAACCTCACTGATTTTCATGCGAAGAACTAAAGCACAATCCTTTACTTGGGAGTAAGCTCAGTTGCTGGCAATGGGGCTTGCTTCTGAGTAAACCCTCCTAGGGTCGTGATTCACTGTTGGAAGAGTTGCACGGTTGCTTCAAAGCAAAGCCACTGACTACCACCAAGCTTACTCCTGAATAACGCACGCCTCGGAGCCAATCGTTTTTTATAAACTAAAACCTCAGTATTCAGGTTAAATTGTCGTGTTGGCACTTTGCGACAAATAAGTGGGTTTTGGGTGGCAATTTTGGCACTTGGTCTCAAAAAGGTTCGCCATCACTGAATTAGGGCTAATAAAAGGAAACATTTTTCCATGCAACGTGTGATTGGTGTTTGGAATATGCTGCCACAGGAGGTGGTGATGGCCACTAACATGGATAGCTTTAAAAGGGGCTTGGATAGATTTATGGAGGAGAAGCCAATCTATGGCTACCAATCTTGATCCTCCTTGATCTGAGATTGCAAATGCCTTAGCAGACCAGGTGCTCAGGAGCAGCAGAAGGCCATTGCTTTCACATTCTGCATGTGAGCTCCCAAAGGTATCTGGCTGGCCACTGAGAGTAGCAGAGTGCTGGACTAGATGGACTCTGGTCTGTTCCAGCAGGCTTTTTTAAATGTTGTTATGTTCTTAAAAGACTTGCTTTATAGCTGAATTTCCATTCATAGCCTGACAGTAATTGAAATGCGACAGAAATCGTGAACTGATGAAATAAAAATAGAAGAGAATTGCCTAATATTGCATTTAAACATGGCATTAAAATGAATTATATAATTTCTCTATCATTCTTAATAAACAGTTTAGTACAAGACTATTTATTCTCAAAATTAACAGTCAGCCTTTAAAACAAAACATTCAAATGTGGTGGGGGTTATAAATACACATTTTAACATTACATTTACTAATTATCTATTCAATTAGGAGATCATTGTAGAAGGTTTAACAGCATGGGTTTGACTTTACATATGTTTATTGGGCTCAATATGTTTGCATTATTTAAAATACCCAAAGGCAAGCAAAGTCATTTCTGACCTTATTCAACCTAAAAACGTAAAATGAGATTTAAGCTAATTCACTGCTACTGTTGAATGATATAGGCAGTTTTTACAGATGGGGCTTAAATTTCTTCTCTAATGTATAAACAGGGTGTTGTTTGAAGAATTATTCATAGCATGCTGGGAAAACAGTGTTGTGCTCCATCTTCTTGCTGTGAGAGGTGAAAATGTTGCTTTTACATAGACCTAAGAGGTGTTACTTTTATAAACATAAGTATACATGGGACAATGACAATGATTGCCTTATAAGTTATAAGAGAAGGTAACTTTAGGTGTTTTCATAAGGTGTAAGTTTATATTGAGTTATCTACACACATAAACATATTTTAATGCACAAATATTGGCTTTAGAAGTCACAAAGAATATACCCTTCAGAGAATCACAAGATTTAGTAGGTGAACTCTGAATATAAAGTTCATATGAAGTATCTACACTTGAAATTATAGGCTTGAGGTGCTGAAAGCCTGTTAAGTTGGATGGAATCCAAAGAGAGATGGTGGAGTATGATGCTTAGTATATTCCATTTGACTTGTGTATTTCTTATCATATCCCAATTAAAAGCACACCTGTTTTTTACATTATGGAGCAACAGCATCTAAAGGTCTATGTGGGTTAGAGGGGAAGAATAGGTGATGTGGTGATGTAGTAGTTTATAATCATGTTTGTATATTTGAATGCTTTTATATTGTAGCTAAATAATGAAACTTAAAGAATATGTTAATCACTCATGTTCAATATATGTATCCTAATGCTTCATGTGTAATGAATCCTGCTATAAATGTTATTCTCTCAGTTTGAAGTGTAAAATAGCCAAAACAGCTTGCTTCCCTAGACCCTAATCAGTAAGTGCTATTAAGCAAAAACTCAATTTAGAAGCTTCTTAAGGCCTCTAGCTAAAGTCTTTTTCTAAGATACTTCTGAAGCCTGGTTTCAATAGTCATATACAGTAATGGAGTGGGTCAGGAAATCCTGGGTTCATGTGCCAAACAGACACCTGCTGCTAAAAAGGCCCCTAGCAAGCTTGGGATAGTGTCTTCAAAGCAGGGGAGTGGGTCAGGAAAACCTAGGTTCTTGTGCCAAGAGGCACCCGCTTATAGGAGGCTAAGATCCTGTGCCAATATAGAAGGCCTTTGGATGAAGGGGTAAAATATGATGGTGTCTTCACAGTAAGATAAGGGAACCAAAGACGTGGCAGGTGCATGGATATGTATCATAAAGACACTAACGAAGGGTTGACAACTAAGAACCAAATATTAATTACAGGAAATGACCATATAGAGATGTATTAATTGGAGGAGATACCACCTGGTATATGACATAGTATGACTAGATGAATTGTAATAGGCTATGGCCCTCATCTCCTAGCCAATGGAGAAGTGAGGGAGGGATTGGGTGGTCCTGAAAAAGTAATATAAACTGTTGTAGAACAAAGGAAGGGTGTGCCTACTACTGGGTGGACACCCGATCTTGCAAGACCGTAAACCAATAAAAGCTTTGTTACCTGCTTCACCAACTTTGTCCAGATTATTTTGAGGGTCCTTGGACCCACGTTTCTAACATTGCTGTGCTATGCATCACATAGTAAGTTAAACTCTTGGACTTGCCTCCTGCAGGAAGGTGGCAGCAACTGAGCCTGTCAAAACTCTGGCTAGAATCTGAGAATGTAATCCTCAAAAATGGCTCCAAGAACTATGAGCTGAGAGCAGGGCCTTATTCATCTGACATTCAAGAACATTGCAGCCTGGCAAAGGTGAGAGGAACCTCTCATCTTTTTCTACTAAATTAGTGGTTCTTAAGCCTCTGGGTCAGTGGTGGGATTCAAATAATTTAACAGCTGGTTGTTTACAAGCACCATTTTAACAACCGGTTCTGCTGAAATGATGCAAACCTGCTGAATTCCAGCACTGCTCTAGGTCTTCCATTGTCTAAAATTGGACTGAGTTATCACCTGTCTTGGTGCTTATTACTGTGGCATATTTATCACTGCAATCCAGGAAAAAGTCCATATGGTTGCCTTGGCAACATGGATGTGTTCCTTCTCTCAACCGCAGTGAGCAAACACTTTAGCCCTTTTTACAGCTGTTCCCACCAACTGAACAATTAACTTTATTGTTCCATGCAAAAGCTTTGGTGAAAAGCAACCTTTGGAGGTTGGCTCTATTGTTGTATTATCTGTGATCAACAGCTTTCTGTTTTTTAAGGGAACATATCCCTCAAGTTAAATTCTCACTCTTCCTCTTACAAACTGATTTCATTTCCTGCCCTCTCTGAAACTGGTAGATCACCACGTTGTCCTCCTCCATTAGGCTGTCTAGACCATGGTTCTACAATGCGGCCTCCATGGGTTTCATGGTTCCCACTATTACTTCCCCTGTCAGAAAGTGATAGTGTCTTTGTAATGTAGAACTTCTTATTGACTGCTATCATTAACAGGAAAGGGTTTTCCACAGTTACAATAACAGCTGCAGCTACTGGAAGTTCAGGAGGAATTGTGAGCACCTTAACCATTGAGCTGTCCTTAACCATTCCCCTTCAGGTCTGACAGAGCTTCTTTTGCACAGCAGAGAGGGAGCTGGACAGTTCAACGAAGCAACCTAAGTGCTCAAAAACAGGAGTCCACCCTCTGTTCATCCAGGTTTGCTGTCTTCCCATTGGCTGGACCATGCTTCCAGCCAAAGCACAGAAAATGTCTTAACAAACCAGTTGTTACCCTAAGCAGGCAATCTCCATTTCAGTTGGAGAGGAGGGATAAGCTGGAGACAGAGAGAGTAAGAGGGGTAATGGCTCAATAACATATATGTACTAGGATTGCGCCTAGAGAAAACGGCAGGCAGTAGTTACAAAATTAAACAGATTATATTAAAAATAAAAATAATAGAAGAAATACATTTCAAACAATGAACATACAAACACAATGCATATAAGAACTAAGAGAAAAGGAAGGAAGTTGGATAGGGTTTCAGGAATGACTGATAGTTACCAGTTTTAAAGAGACATCAAGGGAAAGCAGCAACAAAAATTAATACTGGCAGTGTTTTCCAGAAGCAAAAGAGAGAACCCACACACAACTGGTGGTGTACTCACAGATCCAACACACACACACACACGCACGCACGCACGCACGCGCACACACACACACACACACACACACACCCATGAATGGCCAAAGGACCAATATTTATATTCCAAAATGGACCCTGAGGCAGTATGTGGTAAACTTGCAGGAATGCCAGAGACAAAGGATTGATTGCTTTTCCAGGATTTCAACAAAAAGATAGGAGAGGCTTGATGAGTTACCAAGTCACAAAGTGCCTTGACTATTCTCTTGAATATTGATTGATTGATTGATTGATTGATTGATTGATTGATTGATTGATTGATGGATGGATGGATGGATGGGTTCAGATAGGCTAAGTAATTGTCTGCTTGGAGTACTGATTAAATTACCTTAGAGTGAAACAATGGGGTTTAGCTAGGCCCATTGTCCAGGCAGGCACACATTAGGGCCAGGGGAAAAGCAGTCAACTTCCTTCCTGCCCAAGTTTGACACACAAGATGGATCCCAAAACTCTCTGAGAGGCATCCATTTTGTGGGGGAGCAGTTTCTTACTCATGTCAGTCTTTGGCCCCTGTGCCTGCATGGCATCCTGCAACAGGAGGAAGGCTCTGATTGTTTATACAGTGGCCAGACTCTGAATGAGGTAGTTCCATGTTTTCAGCATGATTGTGCTTATTGTGCACTCTCAAAATTCCAAAGGTGCCTGTAGGCTCAAAAAGATTGGGGACCCTTGCTCTCTATGAAATCTGTTTCTCTGCCTCCAAGATATTTTCCACAACCATACTCCTCCCTCCATATTGAGATATGATGATACAAAATGCTATTTTTTCTGTAAGTGCATTAAAATAACATTGCATAATGTGGCATTTTGTGCTTTCCAACTTATCTAATTCTTTGCTTGTTTAATATTTAATTGGTTTAATATTAACTGTGTTAGGAGGATCCTTGAATATGAGTGTGCATAATGAAATTGCCAAGCTGAAAATATACAAGGAAATTGCTGGTTCACATTGGTGTAGTGTTTTTCTAGAATGGAAAACAGGCAGGACTATGTTGTGTGCAAATTTGGTAGCATTATCTTTATAAACAGCTGTCCCAAAGAGTCTCATATTTCTTCCTCATGCCCTCACTAATTTGATTATGCAACTTTAGTGTTGCATACATGTGCTAAAATGGGCAAATCCCACTTAACACATGCAAATTACACTTGCAAATTGATCCCTTAATACTTTTAACCAATGGAAACAGACCTCTTTCTCCCACCCTGGACATTCCACAGGTATATATACTCCACTTGCTTTACTACCATCAGATCCTCTGAAGATGCCAGCCACAGATGCAGGTGAAACATCAGGAGAAAATGCTACTGGAACATGGCCATACAACCCGGAAAACCCACAACACCCTATAGATTCTGGCCGTGAAAGCCTTCGACAATACATTTATACCTGCCTTTCAGTGGACAATCCATTCCACATGGATGGAATTCCCACAGAAAGCCTTGCTGGGAGGAGTTGCATAGCTTCACAGGTCCTTATCATGAAAAGCAACCTAATAGATACATGAGTCCCAGGCTATATAGGATCTTAAAGGTTAAGATCCAGCCAGGAGCTGGAACTGGAGGCAAGGAGCAAGAGCTTTAGGCAAGGAACTGGTGGCATGATGCTGGAAGAGGTACGCTATAGCTTGCACCTTCCTTGTCCTCTGGTCTTCCTCAACCTTGGCTTGTCTGGCTTTTCCTCTAAGGACTTTGAATCCTACTCTCTGGGCTGGTTGGAGGAGGTTACAATACCATCCTTACTCCTATGGCTATGTCCAGTGGTGGGATTCAGCAGGTTCGCACCATTTCGGCAGCACCGGTTGTTATAATGGTGCTTGTAAACAACCAGTTGTTAAATGATTTGAATCCCACCACCGGAACTGGTTGTTAAATTATTTGAATCCCACCACTGGCTGTGTCCCTACCTCAGCCACTTGGCTTGGGCTTGGCTGGGTAGTAGCACAGGAAGTTCCAGAGGATATCAGGCACATGGACCTCAGAAACCCTCCCAGGTTCATTCCTCTGGCTCATGCCCTTTCTAGTCAATCAAGTACAAGTACTCTATGCCATTATGAATCCTCATACTCTTTCTCATCATCTACATGGATGGGTAGCTAGCGAGCAGTAGAAGTACAGGACATCAATGGATTGGGTAGATCCAAAATCAGCAGGGATTGGTGAAACACCAGATGCTCATATTGATAGGGGTAGCTGCAGTCAGTATGCCACTAGACTGACAACATGGACTATGGGAAAAGGTTCCAGGTAGCAGTAGTCCAGCTTTGGGGTGGGGCCATTTGTCTTGAGATATTTGTTGGATAGAAGAGAAAAACAAGCTGCAAGGGAGAACAGTTTATTTGACCTTTTAGATCCCCATGTGTTTCACAATGAGCTTCATCAAGGGATGTACTAAAATAAAGCTAAAATATATACAAACACATCAAGATAAATAATGCCTAATACATAAATGTGGATACAAATATTTTGTCATTTTAACTGTGTGCACTACAACCTCTTGAGAGCAGTAACTTGGTTATAAAGTCCATTGAGAAGGTGTGCCAGGGCCAAAGGGGACTATGGATGGGGTTCAGCAAACCTTTGGCCCTTGCCTAACTGAGTTTTGGCCCAGTAGCGGGTTGATCAGGTTACCACCTACCCATGTACCTCTGTGTGGAGTCTGGCTCTCTAGCCACATCCAGTTCAATCATACTATACGTGAAAAACACCTTTTATCTTCAGAGTATAAATTTTTTAAAGAGTTTTAGCTGAACACCTTGCTTGTTCTATCTACTTCTAATTTTTTAAACAACATGCAGTTTTCCTGCTTTACTCCCACTTCTTCCTTTTTATAATAATGAACTCTTGACTTGCTGGACAATAGTATCTATTCCAGATTTTCTGCAGCTCCCTCTATTGTTAAAAGCTAATAAACTGAATTAATACAAATGAGCTATAATACATATAACTTTCATTCTGTTTTGCAGTGTAAACCTTATTCTCTACCCCTCTGCGTCACACCATAATTTTTTTCCAGCCCAGATCTTTAGGGACACAATATTCTTTTCATGAAAAGATATAACACAGACCTCTGACAATCTCTAAATATTTTTCCCCTTTTGGGAAAATCATAATATAGAATTTAATATGTCAGTCATTCCCACAGCAACACAAAACAGGCAGTAATGATCCCACTGCAAGAAAAACTAAGCGAACAATGAAATTGTTGTTTTCATTTGAGTTTGTGTTTCATATTTTCTGCAGTATGCATGTTATTCCCCCCTTGCACATTTAGGACTCAATATTTGTAGCTCTCAACTGAAAGTAACAAAGCCTATATTTAAAGTGAAGGACTGAATATTGAAAGAAGTCCTGCTAACGACTGTATGGGTAACAGCAGTGTTGAAGTGGGACCCCTCCCTTCCAACTGTGTTCTGCTGGGCCATTGTTTCTGCTTTGCTATTACACAATCATGTGCCGATTTGCTACAGCAGTAAGTCTCATGAGCAGCTTCAAAACTCTTACAGTGCAATCCAGCAGAGAGTTACACCAGCCTAAGACAATTGAAATAAATGGGCATAGACAAGAGCAACTCTTCTTAGGCATATGTAGACAGCAGAATAGAGAGGAGGAGAAACAGCTAGCTGAGACAAGCTGGCATGTTACATCTCCCAGGATTAACTCAGGGTAGAATAGTGAAAAGGGTCAGGAAATAGGTAAAAATATAAGACAAGAGGAAGAATTATTCTGGAGAGTGTGAACCAATCAGCAAGTCTCAGGGAGATCTGGTCATAGGTATGGAGGTAATGCAGAGGAAGAGGACCTCTGCTGTTGCCTTCATGAAATCAGCACAATTAGTTGAGACTGATGAGAAGCCAGAAAAAGTCCTGGGTTTCAAATGTAACAGATCAGATATTTAATGAAGCACTTATCATATAATGGTCATACCTGGTGGTATTCTATTCTTCATAAGTACTTACTATGCTGAACTTGGCCAAAACATGTATCTAGAACAATTAGCCACAATTGTATTGTGATTGGTTTTTGGAATATGCTGCCACAGGAGGTGGTGATGGCTACAAACCTGGATAGCTTTAAAAAGGCCTTGGACAGATTTATGGAGGAGAAGTCGATCTATGGCTACCAATCTTGATCCTCCTTGATCTGAGATTGCAAATGCCTTAACAGACCATGTAGTAATGCACTGCCGACCCAGCAGCACCGTGGTAGAACGTTGTCCCCCCACCCCCCCCCCCGCCCGCCCCCGCCCCCCCCCAGCCCCCCCCCCCCCCCCTCCCCCCCCCCCCCCCCCCCCCCCCCCCCCCACCCTCACCCCCCCCCCCCCCCACCCCCCCCCCCACACACCCCCCCCCCCCCCCACCCCCCCCCCCCCCCACCCCCCCCCCCCCCCACCCCCCCCCCCCCCCACCCCCCCCCCCCCCCACCCCCCCCCCCCCCCACCCCCCCCCCCCCCCACCCCCCCCCCCCCCCACCCCCCCCCCCCCCCACCCCCCCCCCCCCCCACCCCCCCCCCCCCCCACCCCCCCCCCCCCCCACCCCCCCCCCCCCCCACCCCCCCCCCCCCCCACCCCCCCCCCCCCCCACCCCCCCCCCCCCCCACCCCCCCCCCCCCCCACCCCCCCCCCCCCCCACCCCCCCCCCCCCCCACCCCCCCCCCCCCCCACCCCCCCCCCCCCCCACCCCCCCCCCCCCCCACCCCCCCCCCCCCCCACCCCCCCCCCCCCCCACCCCCCCCCCCCCCCACCCCCCCCCCCCCCCACCCCCCCCCCCCCCCACCCCCCCCCCCCCCCACCCCCCCCCCCCCCCACCCCCCCCCCCCCCCACCCCCCCCCCCCCCCACCCCCCCCCCCCCCCACCCCCCCCCCCCCCCACCCCCCCCCCCCCCCACCCCCCCCCCCCCCCACCCCCCCCCCCCCCCACCCCCCCCCCCCCCCACCCCCCCCCCCCCCCACCCCCCCCCCCCCCCACCCCCCCCCCCCCCCACCCCCCCCCCCCCCCACCCCCCCCCCCCCCCACCCCCCCCCCCCCCCACCCCCCCCCCCCCCCACCCCCCCCCCCCCCCACCCCCCCCCCCCCCCACCCCCCCCCCCCCCCACCCCCCCCCCCCCCCACCCCCCCCCCCCCCCACCCCCCCCCCCCCCCACCCCCCCCCCCCCCCACCCCCCCCCCCCCCCACCCCCCCCCCCCCCCACCCCCCCCCCCCCCCACCCCCCCCCCCCCCCACCCCCCCCCCCCCCCACCCCCCCCCCCCCCCACCCCCCCCCCCCCCCACCCCCCCCCCCCCCCACCCCCCCCCCCCCCCACCCCCCCCCCCCCCCACCCCCCCCCCCCCCCACCCCCCCCCCCCCCCACCCCCCCCCCCCCCCACCCCCCCCCCCCCCCACCCCCCCCCCCCCCCACCCCCCCCCCCCCCCACCCCCCCCCCCCCCCACCCCCCCCCCCCCCCACCCCCCCCCCCCCCCACCCCCCCCCCCCCCCACCCCCCCCCCCCCCCACCCCCCCCCCCCCCCACCCCCCCCCCCCCCCACCCCCCCCCCCCCCCACCCCCCCCCCCCCCCACCCCCCCCCCCCCCCACCCCCCCCCCCCCCCACCCCCCCCCCCCCCCACCCCCCCCCCCCCCCACCCCCCCCCCCCCCCACCCCCCCCCCCCCCCACCCCCCCCCCCCCCCACCCCCCCCCCCCCCCACCCCCCCCCCCCCCCACCCCCCCCCCCCCCCACCCCCCCCCCCCCCCACCCCCCCCCCCCCCCACCCCCCCCCCCCCCCACCCCCCCCCCCCCCCACCCCCCCCCCCCCCCACCCCCCCCCCCCCCCACCCCCCCCCCCCCCCACCCCCCCCCCCCCCCACCCCCCCCCCCCCCCACCCCCCCCCCCCCCCACCCCCCCCCCCCCCCACCCCCCCCCCCCCCCACCCCCCCCCCCCCCCACCCCCCCCCCCCCCCACCCCCCCCCCCCCCCACCCCCCCCCCCCCCCACCCCCCCCCCCCCCCACCCCCCCCCCCCCCCACCCCCCCCCCCCCCCACCCCCCCCCCCCCCCACCCCCCCCCCCCCCCACCCCCCCCCCCCCCCACCCCCCCCCCCCCCCACCCCCCCCCCCCCCCACCCCCCCCCCCCCCCACCCCCCCCCCCCCCCACCCCCCCCCCCCCCCACCCCCCCCCCCCCCCACCCCCCCCCCCCCCCACCCCCCCCCCCCCCCACCCCCCCCCCCCCCCACCCCCCCCCCCCCCCACCCCCCCCCCCCCCCACCCCCCCCCCCCCCCACCCCCCCCCCCCCCCACCCCCCCCCCCCCCCACCCCCCCCCCCCCCCACCCCCCCCCCCCCCCACCCCCCCCCCCCCCCACCCCCCCCCCCCCCCACCCCCCCCCCCCCCCACCCCCCCCCCCCCCCACCCCCCCCCCCCCCCACCCCCCCCCCCCCCCACCCCCCCCCCCCCCCACCCCCCCCCCCCCCCACCCCCCCCCCCCCCCACCCCCCCCCCCCCCCACCCCCCCCCCCCCCCACCCCCCCCCCCCCCCACCCCCCCCCCCCCCCACCCCCCCCCCCCCCCACCCCCCCCCCCCCCCACCCCCCCCCCCCCCCACCCCCCCCCCCCCCCACCCCCCCCCCCCCCCACCCCCCCCCCCCCCCACCCCCCCCCCCCCCCACCCCCCCCCCCCCCCACCCCCCCCCCCCCCCACCCCCCCCCCCCCCCACCCCCCCCCCCCCCCACCCCCCCCCCCCCCCACCCCCCCCCCCCCCCACCCCCCCCCCCCCCCACCCCCCCCCCCCCCCACCCCCCCCCCCCCCCACCCCCCCCCCCCCCCACCCCCCCCCCCCCCCACCCCCCCCCCCCCCCACCCCCCCCCCCCCCCACCCCCCCCCCCCCCCACCCCCCCCCCCCCCCACCCCCCCCCCCCCCCACCCCCCCCCCCCCCCACCCCCCCCCCCCCCCACCCCCCCCCCCCCCCACCCCCCCCCCCCCCCACCCCCCCCCCCCCCCACCCCCCCCCCCCCCCACCCCCCCCCCCCCCCACCCCCCCCCCCCCCCACCCCCCCCCCCCCCCACCCCCCCCCCCCCCCACCCCCCCCCCCCCCCACCCCCCCCCCCCCCCACCCCCCCCCCCCCCCACCCCCCCCCCCCCCCACCCCCCCCCCCCCCCACCCCCCCCCCCCCCCACCCCCCCCCCCCCCCACCCCCCCCCCCCCCCACCCCCCCCCCCCCCCACCCCCCCCCCCCCCCACCCCCCCCCCCCCCCACCCCCCCCCCCCCCCACCCCCCCCCCCCCCCACCCCCCCCCCCCCCCACCCCCCCCCCCCCCCACCCCCCCCCCCCCCCACCCCCCCCCCCCCCCACCCCCCCCCCCCCCCACCCCCCCCCCCCCCCACCCCCCCCCCCCCCCACCCCCCCCCCCCCCCACCCCCCCCCCCCCCCACCCCCCCCCCCCCCCACCCCCCCCCCCCCCCACCCCCCCCCCCCCCCACCCCCCCCCCCCCCCACCCCCCCCCCCCCCCACCCCCCCCCCCCCCCACCCCCCCCCCCCCCCACCCCCCCCCCCCCCCACCCCCCCCCCCCCCCACCCCCCCCCCCCCCCACCCCCCCCCCCCCCCACCCCCCCCCCCCCCCACCCCCCCCCCCCCCCACCCCCCCCCCCCCCCACCCCCCCCCCCCCCCACCCCCCCCCCCCCCCACCCCCCCCCCCCCCCACCCCCCCCCCCCCCCACCCCCCCCCCCCCCCACCCCCCCCCCCCCCCACCCCCCCCCCCCCCCACCCCCCCCCCCCCCCACCCCCCCCCCCCCCCACCCCCCCCCCCCCCCACCCCCCCCCCCCCCCACCCCCCCCCCCCCCCACCCCCCCCCCCCCCCACCCCCCCCCCCCCCCACCCCCCCCCCCCCCCACCCCCCCCCCCCCCCACCCCCCCCCCCCCCCACCCCCCCCCCCCCCCACCCCCCCCCCCCCCCACCCCCCCCCCCCCCCACCCCCCCCCCCCCCCACCCCCCCCCCCCCCCACCCCCCCCCCCCCCCACCCCCCCCCCCCCCCACCCCCCCCCCCCCCCACCCCCCCCCCCCCCCACCCCCCCCCCCCCCCACCCCCCCCCCCCCCCACCCCCCCCCCCCCCCACCCCCCCCCCCCCCCACCCCCCCCCCCCCCCACCCCCCCCCCCCCCCACCCCCCCCCCCCCCCACCCCCCCCCCCCCCCACCCCCCCCCCCCCCCACCCCCCCCCCCCCCCACCCCCCCCCCCCCCCACCCCCCCCCCCCCCCACCCCCCCCCCCCCCCACCCCCCCCCCCCCCCACCCCCCCCCCCCCCCACCCCCCCCCCCCCCCACCCCCCCCCCCCCCCACCCCCCCCCCCCCCCACCCCCCCCCCCCCCCACCCCCCCCCCCCCCCACCCCCCCCCCCCCCCACCCCCCCCCCCCCCCACCCCCCCCCCCCCCCACCCCCCCCCCCCCCCACCCCCCCCCCCCCCCACCCCCCCCCCCCCCCACCCCCCCCCCCCCCCACCCCCCCCCCCCCCCACCCCCCCCCCCCCCCACCCCCCCCCCCCCCCACCCCCCCCCCCCCCCACCCCCCCCCCCCCCCACCCCCCCCCCCCCCCACCCCCCCCCCCCCCCACCCCCCCCCCCCCCCACCCCCCCCCCCCCCCACCCCCCCCCCCCCCCACCCCCCCCCCCCCCCACCCCCCCCCCCCCCCACCCCCCCCCCCCCCCACCCCCCCCCCCCCCCACCCCCCCCCCCCCCCACCCCCCCCCCCCCCCACCCCCCCCCCCCCCCACCCCCCCCCCCCCCCACCCCCCCCCCCCCCCACCCCCCCCCCCCCCCACCCCCCCCCCCCCCCACCCCCCCCCCCCCCCACCCCCCCCCCCCCCCACCCCCCCCCCCCCCCACCCCCCCCCCCCCCCACCCCCCCCCCCCCCCACCCCCCCCCCCCCCCACCCCCCCCCCCCCCCACCCCCCCCCCCCCCCACCCCCCCCCCCCCCCACCCCCCCCCCCCCCCACCCCCCCCCCCCCCCACCCCCCCCCCCCCCCACCCCCCCCCCCCCCCACCCCCCCCCCCCCCCACCCCCCCCCCCCCCCACCCCCCCCCCCCCCCACCCCCCCCCCCCCCCACCCCCCCCCCCCCCCACCCCCCCCCCCCCCCACCCCCCCCCCCCCCCACCCCCCCCCCCCCCCACCCCCCCCCCCCCCCACCCCCCCCCCCCCCCACCCCCCCCCCCCCCCACCCCCCCCCCCCCCCACCCCCCCCCCCCCCCACCCCCCCCCCCCCCCACCCCCCCCCCCCCCCACCCCCCCCCCCCCCCACCCCCCCCCCCCCCCACCCCCCCCCCCCCCCACCCCCCCCCCCCCCCACCCCCCCCCCCCCCCACCCCCCCCCCCCCCCACCCCCCCCCCCCCCCACCCCCCCCCCCCCCCACCCCCCCCCCCCCCCACCCCCCCCCCCCCCCACCCCCCCCCCCCCCCACCCCCCCCCCCCCCCACCCCCCCCCCCCCCCACCCCCCCCCCCCCCCACCCCCCCCCCCCCCCACCCCCCCCCCCCCCCACCCCCCCCCCCCCCCACCCCCCCCCCCCCCCACCCCCCCCCCCCCCCACCCCCCCCCCCCCCCACCCCCCCCCCCCCCCACCCCCCCCCCCCCCCACCCCCCCCCCCCCCCACCCCCCCCCCCCCCCACCCCCCCCCCCCCCCACCCCCCCCCCCCCCCACCCCCCCCCCCCCCCACCCCCCCCCCCCCCCACCCCCCCCCCCCCCCACCCCCCCCCCCCCCCACCCCCCCCCCCCCCCACCCCCCCCCCCCCCCACCCCCCCCCCCCCCCACCCCCCCCCCCCCCCACCCCCCCCCCCCCCCACCCCCCCCCCCCCCCACCCCCCCCCCCCCCCACCCCCCCCCCCCCCCACCCCCCCCCCCCCCCACCCCCCCCCCCCCCCACCCCCCCCCCCCCCCACCCCCCCCCCCCCCCACCCCCCCCCCCCCCCACCCCCCCCCCCCCCCACCCCCCCCCCCCCCCACCCCCCCCCCCCCCCACCCCCCCCCCCCCCCACCCCCCCCCCCCCCCACCCCCCCCCCCCCCCACCCCCCCCCCCCCCCACCCCCCCCCCCCCCCACCCCCCCCCCCCCCCACCCCCCCCCCCCCCCACCCCCCCCCCCCCCCACCCCCCCCCCCCCCCACCCCCCCCCCCCCCCACCCCCCCCCCCCCCCACCCCCCCCCCCCCCCACCCCCCCCCCCCCCCACCCCCCCCCCCCCCCACCCCCCCCCCCCCCCACCCCCCCCCCCCCCCACCCCCCCCCCCCCCCACCCCCCCCCCCCCCCACCCCCCCCCCCCCCCACCCCCCCCCCCCCCCACCCCCCCCCCCCCCCACCCCCCCCCCCCCCCACCCCCCCCCCCCCCCACCCCCCCCCCCCCCCACCCCCCCCCCCCCCCACCCCCCCCCCCCCCCACCCCCCCCCCCCCCCACCCCCCCCCCCCCCCACCCCCCCCCCCCCCCACCCCCCCCCCCCCCCACCCCCCCCCCCCCCCACCCCCCCCCCCCCCCACCCCCCCCCCCCCCCACCCCCCCCCCCCCCCACCCCCCCCCCCCCCCACCCCCCCCCCCCCCCACCCCCCCCCCCCCCCACCCCCCCCCCCCCCCACCCCCCCCCCCCCCCACCCCCCCCCCCCCCCACCCCCCCCCCCCCCCACCCCCCCCCCCCCCCACCCCCCCCCCCCCCCACCCCCCCCCCCCCCCACCCCCCCCCCCCCCCACCCCCCCCCCCCCCCACCCCCCCCCCCCCCCACCCCCCCCCCCCCCCACCCCCCCCCCCCCCCACCCCCCCCCCCCCCCACCCCCCCCCCCCCCCACCCCCCCCCCCCCCCACCCCCCCCCCCCCCCACCCCCCCCCCCCCCCACCCCCCCCCCCCCCCACCCCCCCCCCCCCCCACCCCCCCCCCCCCCCACCCCCCCCCCCCCCCACCCCCCCCCCCCCCCACCCCCCCCCCCCCCCACCCCCCCCCCCCCCCACCCCCCCCCCCCCCCACCCCCCCCCCCCCCCACCCCCCCCCCCCCCCACCCCCCCCCCCCCCCACCCCCCCCCCCCCCCACCCCCCCCCCCCCCCACCCCCCCCCCCCCCCACCCCCCCCCCCCCCCACCCCCCCCCCCCCCCACCCCCCCCCCCCCCCACCCCCCCCCCCCCCCACCCCCCCCCCCCCCCACCCCCCCCCCCCCCCACCCCCCCCCCCCCCCACCCCCCCCCCCCCCCACCCCCCCCCCCCCCCACCCCCCCCCCCCCCCACCCCCCCCCCCCCCCACCCCCCCCCCCCCCCACCCCCCCCCCCCCCCACCCCCCCCCCCCCCCACCCCCCCCCCCCCCCACCCCCCCCCCCCCCCACCCCCCCCCCCCCCCACCCCCCCCCCCCCCCACCCCCCCCCCCCCCCACCCCCCCCCCCCCCCACCCCCCCCCCCCCCCACCCCCCCCCCCCCCCACCCCCCCCCCCCCCCACCCCCCCCCCCCCCCACCCCCCCCCCCCCCCACCCCCCCCCCCCCCCACCCCCCCCCCCCCCCACCCCCCCCCCCCCCCACCCCCCCCCCCCCCCACCCCCCCCCCCCCCCACCCCCCCCCCCCCCCACCCCCCCCCCCCCCCACCCCCCCCCCCCCCCACCCCCCCCCCCCCCCACCCCCCCCCCCCCCCACCCCCCCCCCCCCCCACCCCCCCCCCCCCCCACCCCCCCCCCCCCCCACCCCCCCCCCCCCCCACCCCCCCCCCCCCCCACCCCCCCCCCCCCCCACCCCCCCCCCCCCCCACCCCCCCCCCCCCCCACCCCCCCCCCCCCCCACCCCCCCCCCCCCCCACCCCCCCCCCCCCCCACCCCCCCCCCCCCCCACCCCCCCCCCCCCCCACCCCCCCCCCCCCCCACCCCCCCCCCCCCCCACCCCCCCCCCCCCCCACCCCCCCCCCCCCCCACCCCCCCCCCCCCCCACCCCCCCCCCCCCCCACCCCCCCCCCCCCCCACCCCCCCCCCCCCCCACCCCCCCCCCCCCCCACCCCCCCCCCCCCCCACCCCCCCCCCCCCCCACCCCCCCCCCCCCCCACCCCCCCCCCCCCCCACCCCCCCCCCCCCCCACCCCCCCCCCCCCCCACCCCCCCCCCCCCCCACCCCCCCCCCCCCCCACCCCCCCCCCCCCCCACCCCCCCCCCCCCCCACCCCCCCCCCCCCCCACCCCCCCCCCCCCCCACCCCCCCCCCCCCCCACCCCCCCCCCCCCCCACCCCCCCCCCCCCCCACCCCCCCCCCCCCCCACCCCCCCCCCCCCCCACCCCCCCCCCCCCCCACCCCCCCCCCCCCCCACCCCCCCCCCCCCCCACCCCCCCCCCCCCCCACCCCCCCCCCCCCCCACCCCCCCCCCCCCCCACCCCCCCCCCCCCCCACCCCCCCCCCCCCCCACCCCCCCCCCCCCCCACCCCCCCCCCCCCCCACCCCCCCCCCCCCCCACCCCCCCCCCCCCCCACCCCCCCCCCCCCCCACCCCCCCCCCCCCCCACCCCCCCCCCCCCCCACCCCCCCCCCCCCCCACCCCCCCCCCCCCCCACCCCCCCCCCCCCCCACCCCCCCCCCCCCCCACCCCCCCCCCCCCCCACCCCCCCCCCCCCCCACCCCCCCCCCCCCCCACCCCCCCCCCCCCCCACCCCCCCCCCCCCCCACCCCCCCCCCCCCCCACCCCCCCCCCCCCCCACCCCCCCCCCCCCCCACCCCCCCCCCCCCCCACCCCCCCCCCCCCCCACCCCCCCCCCCCCCCACCCCCCCCCCCCCCCACCCCCCCCCCCCCCCACCCCCCCCCCCCCCCACCCCCCCCCCCCCCCACCCCCCCCCCCCCCCACCCCCCCCCCCCCCCACCCCCCCCCCCCCCCACCCCCCCCCCCCCCCACCCCCCCCCCCCCCCACCCCCCCCCCCCCCCACCCCCCCCCCCCCCCACCCCCCCCCCCCCCCACCCCCCCCCCCCCCCACCCCCCCCCCCCCCCACCCCCCCCCCCCCCCACCCCCCCCCCCCCCCACCCCCCCCCCCCCCCACCCCCCCCCCCCCCCACCCCCCCCCCCCCCCACCCCCCCCCCCCCCCACCCCCCCCCCCCCCCACCCCCCCCCCCCCCCACCCCCCCCCCCCCCCACCCCCCCCCCCCCCCACCCCCCCCCCCCCCCACCCCCCCCCCCCCCCACCCCCCCCCCCCCCCACCCCCCCCCCCCCCCACCCCCCCCCCCCCCCACCCCCCCCCCCCCCCACCCCCCCCCCCCCCCACCCCCCCCCCCCCCCACCCCCCCCCCCCCCCACCCCCCCCCCCCCCCACCCCCCCCCCCCCCCACCCCCCCCCCCCCCCACCCCCCCCCCCCCCCACCCCCCCCCCCCCCCACCCCCCCCCCCCCCCACCCCCCCCCCCCCCCACCCCCCCCCCCCCCCACCCCCCCCCCCCCCCACCCCCCCCCCCCCCCACCCCCCCCCCCCCCCACCCCCCCCCCCCCCCACCCCCCCCCCCCCCCACCCCCCCCCCCCCCCACCCCCCCCCCCCCCCACCCCCCCCCCCCCCCACCCCCCCCCCCCCCCACCCCCCCCCCCCCCCACCCCCCCCCCCCCCCACCCCCCCCCCCCCCCACCCCCCCCCCCCCCCACCCCCCCCCCCCCCCACCCCCCCCCCCCCCCACCCCCCCCCCCCCCCACCCCCCCCCCCCCCCACCCCCCCCCCCCCCCACCCCCCCCCCCCCCCACCCCCCCCCCCCCCCACCCCCCCCCCCCCCCACCCCCCCCCCCCCCCACCCCCCCCCCCCCCCACCCCCCCCCCCCCCCACCCCCCCCCCCCCCCACCCCCCCCCCCCCCCACCCCCCCCCCCCCCCACCCCCCCCCCCCCCCACCCCCCCCCCCCCCCACCCCCCCCCCCCCCCACCCCCCCCCCCCCCCACCCCCCCCCCCCCCCACCCCCCCCCCCCCCCACCCCCCCCCCCCCCCACCCCCCCCCCCCCCCACCCCCCCCCCCCCCCACCCCCCCCCCCCCCCACCCCCCCCCCCCCCCACCCCCCCCCCCCCCCACCCCCCCCCCCCCCCACCCCCCCCCCCCCCCACCCCCCCCCCCCCCCACCCCCCCCCCCCCCCACCCCCCCCCACCCCCACCCCCCCCCCCCCCCACCCCCCCCCCCCCCCACCCCCCCCCCCCCCCACCCCCCCCCCCCCCCACCCCCCCCCCCCCCCACCCCCCCCCCCCCCCACCCCCCCTGCCAGCATGGCCAATTGGCCAAGCTGGCAGGGGCTGATGGGAATTGTAGTCCATAACATCTGGAGTGCCAAAGGTTCGCCACCACTGCACTAGGCATATGGTTGAGGCAGTGAAAGTTTACCAACTGGACATCCCTCCCTGCTCCTTGAACCATCCCATGGATCACCTCCTATCTATCTGATTCTCTGTCCCTCTGATCAGTATTGTTTACCAGTTATGTCAGTGCCACCCATATTTGCCTAGAATTTTATATGATTTTAATTGTTGATATTATGATATTTATTGTATTGATTATTTATACTTGATTTTACTTGGATTAATTGTCTAGGGTTGAAACCGTCCTAAGCTCAAAAGGAGTAGGCTGTATAAATACCCAATAAAATAAAATAAAAAATAAAAAGCAGCCCATTTTCTCCAGAGGAACTGGAGATGAGTTGTAGTACCAAGGATACCCTAACAGGGTAATGAGCAAAGTCATGGAAGAGGGGGCTACAAATAAAAGGGAGTGGCCTCTGGGCAGTGAATGTCATGCAGCAATCATGGGTAAATTCTGTAGCAGTGTTACAGCATTAGGAGAAGTTAGAATTTGTATGTTTACATAAACTGCTGTCAAATTGCCATGACTTATAACAGCCCAGTAGAACATTCATGGCAAGAGACTAACAGAGATGGTTTGCCGTTACCTTTTTTTGCATAGCAACCTTGGTATTCCTTGGTGGTCTCCCATCCAAATACTAACCAAGTGCCAACCCCACTTAGGTTCTGAGATCTGATGAGACCAGGCTAACCTGGGCCATCCAAGTCAGATTGCGAATGGAAGAACTTCATTTATTGATGGTCAGGACGACCAGCGCTTACTAATTTCCTCTGTTCTTTGCTTATTACATTATTTGTTGTGAAGGCTGGTTTTATTTGGTCTGGCTGAGTGAAGAATGGGCTACTTTGAATGAGATACCAAGGCACCTGTGAGGGGCTGCTCCATAGGAACATTCGAAACACAGTAGTCAAAAACTACTTGGAATTGTTATCTGTATTGACTTCCTCCCATGATGACCACCACCAATGGTCTCAATCTGTTATCATGTACAAGATCCAGCTTTTGGCCTGCGTGTTAACACGCACTGGTCAGCAAACTTTTAAACCTTCCTGTGCTGTAATAAGTTACCCTCCAATTTAAGCGGCTCTTTTTCTAGCAGGAATAATACTTGTGTTGGAAGAAAACTCTATAGGTTAGATAAAGGCATTCTGAAGTGGTAATTACAGTGGAAGAATAACACCTACATGCAGGATTGAATCTGGTGCAAGTGGACTACAACTAACTTCCTACAGGTAGACTTTTCAAGTGGCTACCATTTTCATGTGCCTGAATGGTCATATGAACAAGCTCTAGCACCACATCCATCTCAGTTATTTCTGTGTGCACTGATCTGCTTCTTTGTACTACAAGTTACAATTGAATTTAATCTTAAAACAGGAGCTTATTCCCTTCCCCAGCTGTCAGTGCTGCCAGTGTCCTGCCTCCTATATTACTTTTTAACACATAATGTCCTCACTTGGTTTAAGGTATTTGCTGTCTGTATGTGCAGGATGAACATTTGTTGAGTTACATATCAGCTGTTTGAACTGTCTGCAAGAAATAGAAGTATGGCATACTTGAGATATAATTTCATAAAGAAAGTAGTAAATATAGCTAATTGGAACAATCTGTAGAGAATGTGGATTGCCTACAGGCTAGGAACACTGTGAACTGAATTGATCTCAGCTGTAATCCCTACATGAAAGCTTACGTAAATTTTTGTAAAGACCGCTTCTATGTGGCCTCTACTATACATTTAGAAAAGCTATTTAATAAGCCTTCCACATTTGAGATTTGGTACAGATACCTTAATTTTTCCACTGCTTGCTAATGATCTGAGCTGGTCTTACTGATCCAGCTGATCTGATCTGGTTGCAAGTACTCCTAAGTGAAACCTGAGTGTTTCACTGCCTGCTTTCGTCTGTCCATCTACTGCCCTGTATACTTGTCTGTCCCTCTGATGTCAGCAAGCATATCTTTGGACAGACATTTTGGCTTTTATATAGACTTCCAATTCACTCTGCTTCTGTATAAATCTTTATCTGAATTTTCTCCTGTACTCCATCCATGTTCTATTGCTATTGTGTAAAAATCTCTCCATGTGCTCAGCTGTCCACAATCAATGGACACAGCCTATAATTCAGTGACTGGGTAAGAGAGCCACAACATGGCAAATGATGTTCAGTGTAGATAAATGTAAGTCAATGCACACTGAAACACCCCCACCCCCTATTTTTAAATGTGTGCTGATGTACTCTCTGGGACTGAGATTGAAATAGATTTTGTGCATATAGTAGTTACTTCAGTTTTTAAAAATTGAGCCAGTGTTCAGAAGTGGTAGAAAAGGCAAATTCCATGCTAGGGATAATTAAGAAAAGGATTGAAAATAATGTGGTTAGTATTGTAATGCAGAAGTCTTATGTGGAGTCCTTTGTGCAATTCTGGTTACCACAGAGGGCTTTCAGAAAAACAAGATGTCCCCAACACCAGCACTAATCTGATAAACTGATAAACTGTCAACAAGTCTAGCTCCAGGAGCACCTTCAGGCTCTTGATCTACAAACAAAAGCTTAACCCCATCTAAGGCTAGTAGATGGATTCCAGCTGAGCACTCTCAAATCTGAGATCCTAACAATGGATCTTCTTTGCCTTGTTGGAATTCATCTTCACTTTGTTCACCCTTGTCCACTTGACATACACTGGTCTGGGATCTTCACAGCTGTTTCTAGAAACTAATAGTGATATATACAATCAGGTGCCCTATGCATATTGGTTACAATAATCAACTTTGAAGCTCCTGATTATCTTCACCAATGCAACAGATTAAAGTGCATTTGGGTAAAAATGGATCCTCTACAGGTAAGTCCCAACTAACCGATCCTGCTTCTCTTACAGAAATTCTGCTTCTTGACAGCAGGAAATGACATAACTCTATGCTCTGTCCTTTAATTGTGGCAATTTGTAGACCTTTTGTTGTGAGTGAGAAAGGCTAGCATCTCAACCCAGAATTGCCACAATCTCTGTAATTTATACCAGAGAGATTTTGGGAATTCATAGAGTGCTATTTAGAAGTGACAGTGTAACCTCAGCTTATGGGTTCTGTGGGGCAGAATTTGGAAAGAGTTTGCAACAACTAAATTTTTAACAAAATGGTTTTCTTTTCTTAACATATAACATCAAACATTAACATTTAACATAACACTTCAAAGTCCGGTTAAGTTTCATTTCAAGTCCTTCTATTTACAGTCTTGTAATGCCAAGTCCATTTCTTCCTGCAAGTGGTTGGCTCATGAAACTCCAGAAGCTTGGTGTACTGGATTCAAGATGATGAAGGTCCCCAAAAGAACTCTCACCATTCACACACAAAAGCCCTGAAACAATAAATTCTAACATTTACAAAATAGCCAAATTAAGCATCTCCCTCCCCACTAGTTTCCAACAACATTGCAGTTACCTTAAACAATGTGTTAAGAGCTTGTAATAATATATCCAGGTCCCAGCCTGGTAGTCTGGCTTCCTCCAACCTCATGAGTACAGCAGCCTTCTGTTCCCCTCAGACTCCACCCCTTTCTGGGTCATCCCATTCTTAACATAGGGGTTACAACAGCACTTGGATACACTCAATCCAGTGGTGGAATTCAGCAGGTTCCCACCACTTTGGCAGAACCGGCTGTTAAAATGGTGCTTGTAAACAACCAGTTAAATTATTTGAATCCCACCACTGACTCCATCCCTCTGTGATGATCAGTAGGCCTGTCAACTCTAAAACTGCTGTTTTTATACAGTCTATGGCCCCTTCCGCACATGCAAAATAATGCGTTTTCAAACCACTTTCACAACTATTTGCAAGTGGATTTTGCCATTCCGCACAGCTTCAAAGAGCACTGAACGCCGTTTGAAAGTGCCTTATTCTGCATGTGTAACCTCTAACTGGGTTCTGTGGGGCAGAACTTGGAAGGAGTTGCAAAGAACTGAATTTTAAAACAAAATGGTTTACTTAACAAATAACACTTTGAACATTTACATTTAACATTAACAATTTACAGTCCTTCTAGGATGCATTTCAAGTCCTTATCTTGACAATTTACTGATAAATGCCAAGTCCAATTCTTCCTGCTGGTGGTTGGCTTATGAAGACTTCAGAGGCTTGGTGAATGGGATCCAAGATGATGAAGGTCCCCAAACGAACTCCCATCAATTACATACATAGCAAACCCTAAAACAATAAATTCTAAGATTTACAATTATAGCAAAAATAACCAACTCCCTTCCCACTAGTTCCCAACAATCTTTGCAGTTACCTTAAACAAGGTGTTAAGAGCTTATAACGGATTAAATCAAGGTCCCAGCCTGGTAGCCTTGCTTCCTCCAACTTCACCAGTTTTTGCAGCCTCTGCTGCTTTGAGTCTCCACCCCTTTCTGGGTCAACCCATTCTGGGCCAATCCATTCTGGGCATGGGGGTTACACATGTGCGGAATGAGCCTACGTAAGGCAATGATCAATTCCACACATGAGGGTTTTGTTGGTTGGCCCTGAACTACTGCACATTTTTATTTTCTGCATGTGTTTTGCCCACTAAAGAAGCAGGTTAGATTTTTCCTTCGATTTCCTTTAGCTTTTCTACAAGCACTTTTACTGCGAGATTTTTTTCACAAGCTAATTCTGAATTGGCTTCAACATGTGGAAATGCTTCATTCAGGTCTCCCTCCCACTCTGCCCATTGATGCCTGCCCCCACTCATGTACAGTTTCCACAATTCATTCCACACACCTCTCCCCTCCACCTGGAACTTGCTTGCTTTTAAAAAAACCCCTCCTAAATGTGCAAGATTAGGTTCTTCTGGTCAGTCTTGCTGCTATGAAACTTGAAGTAGATAGGACAAGCATTTTCCCACCATCTCCCCTGTGATCTAGTCTGTTTCATGATAGCATTGCTTTCTGGTCAGTTTAAAAAAAGCAGTAAAACATTGTTAGAATAATGGAGCATTAAAGCCATAGTCTCATTAGGTTCCTGAATTCCGGGCTTTCATTTGTTTACAAAGGGAAGTCTGCTTTGCCGAGATATAAGGAAAAATGCAAATCTCCATTAGGGAAGAGTCTTGAGTCTTTTTTTCCCCAAAATGAAAGCTATGAATTCAGAGAACCTGCTGAGACTATTGCTTTAATGCTCCACTGTGATCTAGCAGTATTTTATTGCCTTTTTTTATAAAAGGGAAAAGAAATCATTTATCTTCCATATTGGGGAAGAGGAGGGGCGCTATTTAAACATACCATTTAAAAGGGCACCAGTTAATGGCAGCTCAGGAACCATTTTATTCAGCATTCTGTTCCCTGACTCTTCCATGTGTGCCCTTGCCTTCTCCTCAGTATTCTGTTGCTAAATTTGTCCTTTAAAACAAAACAAAAAAAATGGTGTGTGTGTGTGTGTGGTGGCAGCTGCTCTGTAGGGAGGCGCCTTCTGTTAATTGCTACTATTTATTGAAAGAGGTTTGCTTCCCATATTATTAAAAATGGCTTCAGCTATTACAGAGTCAGGAGCCATTTTATTTAACAATCTTTCCACACTTGCACTGGATCTTCTAGTGTTATTACTACTGTGTTTCCCCGAAAATAAGACCGTGTCTTATATTAATTTTTGCTCCCAAAGATGTGCTATGTCTTATTTTCAGGGAATGTCTTATTTTTCTGTGTTCTGTTCGTCGGGCATGCTTCCAAACAAAAACTTTGCTATGTCTTACTTTCGGGGGATGCCTTATATTTCGCACTTCAGCAAAACCTCTACTACGTCTTATTTTCAGGGGATGTCTTATATTCGGGGAAACAGGGTAGGTTATCTGCAAAGACTCTCAGCTTATAGGATTGTTTACTCACATTCAAACCTCTTATTTGGTCATCACTTCTAATACTTCTGTATACGTATAAAAAGCAATGGTGAAAGTGGACAACCTTGTCTTGTTCCTTTAAAATCTCGCATTTCTCAGACATTTCTCCATTTACAACTATTTTGGCATTTTGTTTAGTATAAATAGGCTCTATCCCTTTCAGGAAGTTGTTTCCAAAAGCCATTTTTTAAATACCTTTAACATAAAATTCCAAGAAACATCAAATGCTTTGTCTACATCCAAATAAATCAATGCAACTTGTTTATCTGTGTTTTTTTTCATAATACACCACAGCATCTAAAATTGTTCTAACATTTTCTCAAGTTTTTTTTCAGGCAGGAAACCACTTTGATCTTCATGAAGAAATATTCTTAGTATTTCCTTTAATCTTCCTGCTAAAATTGCTGCAAATGTTTTATAGTCACTGTTTAGGAGTGAAATTAGTGTGTAATTTGGAGGAGCCATTTTATTGAGCATTCTGTTATCTTCCCCTTCCACATGTGCGCTGATCAACCAATCCATAAATAGAGACTCTCCAGTGGCAACTGTTTTGGTAGAGCAGAAAATGTCACTAGCATTTCTGCCCAATATTGCTAGACTCCATGTACAGATCTTTTTTTAAAAAAACAGGAAGGTATATCTAAATACACTTTTTTCTGATTTTATGTAATGACATTACTGAACGTTTTTTGATTAATTTTTTTTAATATCTAAATACACATTTTTAATTCACACACAGGAAAAATATTACCTAATAGTCTCAGTTGTGCCAAGGCTTGCTGGCTTCTGTTTTCAGTTCTCATACTGAATTATAAAATGTAAAGTAAGGATAGTTTTATTTTTTAAAAAGTCCCTGTAATGAGAGAACATATTGTGATTCCCTACACTGAAAAACTACAGAGTCTCTCCATACTTCAAAGATGGGACGAGGAGGGAAAGGGGTTGCTAGTTTCCAGACAGACTGAAGACTGCTTTCATTAGCAACTAAACTCTGAAACTTAGTCAAATGTTCTTATGCTACATACAGCGTCCTGGAATTGCAAGTGAAACTGTATTGCCAAAATCCCTGCTTGGGAATTCTTTGCTCTTAGTCAGTGTACCAAAAAGCAATCCACCAGGGACAGGTGGATACATACTGTAGATTCCCAACAGAATATCAAAAATGGCTGCTCAACTTACTTGCAATGGATTATGGGCAGCTCTGACATAATGAAAAGAAACTAACATCTGCAGAATATTGCAGAAATGCTTCTCTATCTCCCAGCCTTCCAAATCAGCTCTCTGCTTAGGCCTTCACTCCAGGAACTGGACATGTGGACATTCTCAGATTGGTGTGATTGGCAAGAATATTCTTCCTGTGCTTAATTTGTATTTGTTAGTTTGGGGGAGCTTTCACTTTAAAAATAGAAGCTACTCAGTGATATTGATTAGGCAACCCCTTGATATGTGCATGATTGCCAGGTGAAATTACTTTGCTCAGATGCCCTGAAGGACACTTGCTCTATTGCCTACCATGTTCCCTGATGAAAGTTATCATCTTCAGCACTTTGCTCCTGAGCAGTAGAGTCTTGTGCTACAAGGCTAGGTGATTATAACATGCAGATGCTTTTTCCCTATCCGAGATTACTGTTGATTTAAAAGTGGCACATAGTCTCCGGTGATCATGGTTGGATATTTAAATGGACTGACTTGCATTGTAAAGCACAGAATTGTTGGTTCCTTCTTTGCACCTGTGCTGTTGGATGCATCCTTTAAATGTCCAACTTCAGCTAGAATGCTTTGCCTGCTTTTTTTCCTGACGGTTCAACAGCATCTATTTGACAAGGGATTACAAAAACTACCCCTGGTGACCTAGCTTTCCGAGCAGACAATGAAGGAAAAACAAAATACTTAGTAAGTCTCAGTTCAAAAACCTCAAACTGAGTTGTTTTCTTTTAACTGTATACCTTTTATAAACTGAAGGCAGTGGCATGTGATAGTTAGAGGCTGTTGTGAGAAAGAAGCATAATTATGTGAGGCAAGTGGTTAGCCACAAAAATAAAGAACAAACAAGAAAAGAAAATAACTAAGATAAAAAATGGTACCCAAACAGTAACAAATTGTGCACAAATCAAAAGATTACTTCAACAGTATTATAGCACTTTGTATAAAGAAGAGGAATCTCAAATTGAAGAAATAGAAAAATATCTAAAGGCAAAACCTATGTTCACAGTCTCACAGGAAGAATTAGAAGACCTCAACAACAAAAAATATCCAAACAAGTAGTAAGTGATGCAGTAACTAAATTAAAAAATAATGCACCAGGTCTGGATGGAATTTCGGCCATATATTATAAAACCTTCAAAGATATCATTTTAGATCCTCTTACGGAATTAATTAATGAAGTATTTTTGGGGATAACAATCCCAAAATCATGGACACAAGCCCAAATTTCTTTAATCCCTAAACTACCAAATGGAATACCGGAGACAATAGATTTTCAACCTATCTCATTGTTGAATGTAGATTACAAAATTTTGGTCATTAATTCATAAACACATAGAAAAAAAATTGGGTAAACAATTTAAAAAACATCCATTAGCTTACCTGCTGAGTCCAACGATGATAGATACCCGATTTGAGAAATCACATCTGCATTTAATATTTCATTTAATTGTAGCAGCTCATCTAGTACTTGCAAAATATTGGAAGTCTGATTGCCTCCGGTCCGTGGAAGAATGGAAAGCTAAAGTGTAACACCTATATATAATGGATAAACAAGCACATCAAATAAAGCAACTGCCAGCTGAAATATATAGAAAAAACTGGCAGCTATGGACAAAATTTATTGCTGAAGAAAATGATGTCACCATATTTCTGATTGATTATTGAATAAACTCTTTGTTATGTGGTTAATAACAAATATGGTTCAATATGAATGTTGATACATAATCATATGTATATAGCAAATACAACTCTTATCTTTTTTCTTGAAACAGATAGTTAGCTAATAGCATGTTAGAGATAATAGATTTAAGTTTGAAGGAGAAGTCCTACAAATCGTGACCTAAGACAAACTGAAATAAGTTGTGTACTATTGTTTACTTTTTAAATAATGCCTAGCATAAGTTTGTCTACTTACTTTCTACACTCTTTTTATCTTCTCTTCTTATTCTCACAGTATATTTTTCTTCTTTCTTTTCTTTTTTCTATCCTATACTTCCTTGTACATACAGGGTGGGATTAGAGAAATTTATTAACCTGTAAGATTGTAACTAAATCACCTTTTAAAACTCTTTACTTGTTTTTGTAACCTCTTACTATTATTAAATCTAATGAATATGGATTTTTAAATTGTGTGAGAAACAACTGTAATAGTGCCAATTGGATTCATCCAAATTTCTTCAGGTACATACAAACATCTCACCAGATGATAAGATTTATGTTTGCAATTGGCAACCAGGACTGGGAATGACTGATTCAGATTGCAAAGATTGCTGGTTTAAATTCTTTTCAGTCTGAATAATATAGGCAGATGTTGTATCTGAGAGTTCAGGGTTTCTAACTGGAGGTTTACATGAAAGTGAGATTTTTTTCCTGATACCTTCACAAGTCTAAATAATGCAGCTGAATTTTGTTATGACTTTGAGTTTAACAACATTTGTTCAACCTCTATGCCGAAGTGATCATGTGAAAATCGGAGCTAGAAGACTCAAAAACAGGAGTGAAAATTGGCAGCAGAAACATCAACAATCTACGCAGATGACACAACACTGCTTGCGGAGACCAAGAACGATCTGAGACAGTTGATCGTGAAGATCGAAGCTGAAAGCGAAAAAATGGGCCTCCATCTCAGTGTGAAGAAGACAAACATCATGATGACAGCTAGCATAGATCAGGCCCAAATTAGCATTGACAATGAGGTTATTGAGTGCATCTAAGACTTCATCTTCCTGGGCTCAAAAATTGACTGTAATGGAGAAGTAACCCCTGAGATAAAGCGGAGAACAGCATTAGGACGAAGCGTAATGCTGAGCATGGATAAAATTTGGAAAAGCAGAGACATCAGCATAAAAACCAAGCACAGGCTAGCCAAAGCCATCATCTTCCCCATAACCATGTATGGGTGTGAAAGCTGGACTACAAAGGAAGCCGACAGAAGAAGAATAGATACGTTCAAGTTGTGGTGTTGGCGAAAGCTACTGCGCATACCATGGGCAGCTAGGGTGACAAACAAAGAAGTCTTGAGCTGCATAAAACCAGACACATCACTAGAGGGGAAAATAACCAGCCTCAAACTTACATACTTTGGTCATGTGATGCGATCAAATTCGCTAGAAAAATCTATGATGCTCGAACTTGGTGGTGGTGGGAGAAGACTTGGACACCAAAGAATACGATGGCTAGATACCGTAAAAGCTGATACAGGCATGAACATCAACCTGCTGAAGGAAGCAGTACTTAATGTGCTTGCAAATCGGGTCGGCAAGGGTCAAGAACAACTGAATGGATAACATCATCATCAATTAACAACATATATGGAATTATGGTTATTCTAGATCAAAAAGGCGGTACCAGCCACAGAATCTTCATGCAGTTTATGCAGGAGGTCTCCTAAATTACTGTTTGTAATTTTACTATAATAGAGAAATTATTTTTAACTTTCGAAAAGACATTATTTGCTTCTGATTGTCTGCATAAATGTATCTGCATGGGTTTATTCACAACATAACACATTTAATTCAACCAGTCCTCATAGAAGAAATACAGGGAGCCCAGTCCAAAGGGGTGACGTACGTGTGGCAGGTGGGGATAGTGCAGCCATGGCACCTCCATCTTCAGTGGGGCACTAGGAAAACAAAGGAAAATCCTTGCGGTCTGTGAAAATCACCATTTAAGCCAACTGCTTATGCCACCCTTTCTAGTGTCATGAATCTGTTCATGGAAAAAGGGGTGTTCCCAGGCCAAAGGGGCTTAGGAATCTGACTAAAGTTGGTCCTGAACGTAGGAATGCACCTGGAATGCATTCATCCATTCCAATGTGGCCTTCTGGGATGAAGGACCAGTGGCGCAAGGGCAAACTTCCTCATTCGGCCACTGTGGAGTCGTGTGGTGCCCTGCTGCTGATGTAACTCCTCTGTATCAGTGTCTGAGCCCATTTTGGTGGCACAAGTTGCAGTGACATCAGCGCAGGGCTGAGGGCTGCCAGTGTTGCTTTGTCCCCTCCTTTGGCCTGCACAGTTACTGTCTTTATGGCGCTGAAGGATCTTTGCCATTTGTTGCAGCAGCATAGTAACATAGATTATGTTATATTTGTCAGTAGAAATACTTTTAGGACTTTTCAGAATTTATCAATTATATTTTGGAAGCTGCTAGAAAATGAATTAATTACCTTTTTTAAATGGTAAAGTATCACACACCACTCTCCTCCGATCTTTCTACAAATTTCTGTTCAAATACACTAGTCTTTGAAGGAAGTTTTCTTCTATCCATCCTCACCTTTCTCCCCTACTTCTGGTGAGCTATTAATCACTGTTTGCTTGGTGTTCTTGGGAAGAAAGGCTTCGGTAATCTCCTCATCCTCCTCTATTCCCTGAGTGTTCCTACTGGTACTTTTGATGAAATGTCTTTCATCAATTCATAAATCTTCTAAGGCATGTTCTGGTACTCTAATATATTTGTCATTAAAACACAATGTTGTGGGTAACTTTATCCTCAAATCTTCTTCACCAGCTTCTCCTAGGGGGGCCCATGCCCTTCACAGAATAATAACAGAATTGAAATATTTCCACATCAGCAACTGTTCTTGCACAAATGGAAGCACTAAAATTGTTTCTCTGCTTATATTAAACGAAAGCACTTGTTTCCTTGCGATTTACTGTTTCCCCACAATACAACACAAGGTATTTTTTCAGAGGCAATGTCAAAAACATATTAAATGAAATCATGTGGCGTTTCAGTGTAATATTCCATTGCTCTGTATGCACATGTCTGTTTTGTTAAAATAATACTAAAAAGTTATGAGTTACTGCTGTCCTTGAATTGTTGCTTGTACAATTAAATTGCACTAGGTAGATTTTCCTTATTGAAGGCAGTAGGGAAAGAGTAATAGTCACCATGGGATAGATTGATTTGATAATATAAAACCTGAGGAAGACTATCAGATAGGATCTTTTGGAGGTCATTAATACACAGGGATACCATAAGTTGGAAGCAACTTGATATCTCAGCACACAGAAAACACAGATTTTTTTCTGTACATGCATGCTGGATAGAAACCAGTGCAACTTCTCTAGCCTAGTTTGAATAATCTAGAACTATTTTAATTATCTGCTTGATAATTGGACCCCATCAATAAGGGGCCCCTGAAATAAGTAGAGCCCCTGAAAATTTCATCCTAGTTGAGTGGGAAACAAAACCCAGGAATTTGCCTTTGAAACAAATGTAAGTAGCAAGGATGTAGGTAAGGTTTTTTTCCCCTGGGTTCAATCCCCCCATTACATGATCGAAGCTTCACCCCCATTTGTGGGTTTTTTGTATTTTTAGTGTTTTTTCAGTTTTTAGCCTGCAGGGGGTGCAGTTTTTAGGCTAGCAGCACCACAATTTCAGGGATTTTCAGAGACTCTCCTGATTATATCACCCAGATTTGGTGATGTTTGGTTCAGGAGGTCCAAAGTTATGGACTCCCAATGGGAGCTAATAGGAGATGGGGGCTACACCTTGGAGGGTCCATAACTTTGGACCCCCTGAAGCAAACTTCACCAAACCTGGGTGAAAACATCAGGAGAGTAACCTAAAGATACCCTGAAAGTTTGGTGCTGCTAGCTTAACAATTGCACTCCTGACAGCAGGCACCCCCCAAATTTCCCCAGATTCTCCTTTTAAATCCACCCCTTTCGACATGGATTTAAGAAGAGAATCTGAGGTTCCCAGTTTAAACATTGAAAGTGATGCTGTTTCAGGGTGGGGGATAATCCACCCCAAACAGTATCACTTTCAATGTTGTTTAAACTGGGGACCCCAGATTCTCTGTTTAAGGTGGATTTAAAAGGGGAATCTGGACTCCCAAGTTTAAACACCATTGAAAGTGATGCTGTTTGGGGTGGATTCCAGCATCACAGTGGCCTCCGGGGGGGGGGGCACAAAAGTCATATTTTGCACCAGGCTCCATTTTCCCTAGCTACGCCTTTGCCCAGAGGGAAAGGCAGAAGGGACTGCCAGCTGCCGGCTGGGAGCCCAGCCAGTGGGGGTGGGGGTGCAGGTGGGGGCAGGACAGGGGAGTCTGCCATCCCCAGCCTTGGAGAGCTGCTTTTATAAGCACTGAGGCTGGGGGCGGGGCTTGGGTAGGTGTGGCCACATCCCAGGGGCAGGTGGGGGCATGGCCCCCCCGAACCCACCCCACAAAAAATCTATAGCCACATCACTGAAGTAAAGAAAACATATGCAGTAATAAATAAAACAAACAGCATTTTAAAAGAAGGAAATATCTCCTGATATTTTCTTAAGTATAAAAATATTCTAGTGCGGCTTGGTTTGAATTGTGGCTGATGGGCATATGATTAATAATTTTGCCTTTTTATTTCCCTGATGGAAATAATTCTCCACAGTTGCTGTTAACAAAAGTTGGGGAGGGAAATATAGGTATACAGCTCCTTCAAGAGATCCATTTAAATAAGAAAGATGCAATGGAGCTTCCATTCAAGTTGCCCGAAACTGGTTTTACCCTTTAAAAAAATCCAGGGAATGCCGATCAAGTATCTCCTTCCACCCAGTTAGTTTTATTATATTTGACCCCTTACACACAAACGTCAGACTGTTTTTTCAGCAGATATTGCCCCACTGTTCAGCTATTAAATATTTATGCATGTTAAAGAAACACTTGTGCTATCAAAATTGGATCTGAAAAGCTGAAACTCTGCAATGAGTAAGTTTAGTATTTATATGGAGAAAATAAATCAACAGTTGAAATAATTTCTCTTCTTTCCAGACAGCGAAAATAACTGCCAATTAGAAACTGGATTTGAATCAGCCTCAGTTTTGCCCTAAAGGATTTCATTCGAATTCTAGGAAATAACATTTGATTGTTTCATGTCTGAGACAAAAAGTGACATGAGGTTTATGAAAAATAATAACATATCAACAGAGAAAAATTAAGGAATTGTATTCTTACCCCTATGTGATAGTCATTTTTCTGCTCTGTAGGTCAGTCTGTTCCTGGCCTTTTTCGTGTAATTGGCATTGTTCAGCTGCATTGTTAGGTCAGTCTGTGGAATTTCATTACAATAGCTTCTCCTGGTGGAATGAGGTACATTATTATTTAATATGAGCTGGAGGGATCTTATTGATGAGCTAACAAAAAGACACAATGGTCAACAGGGTGCTACCATTTACAAATACTGTTTCAATAAGGAATACTAGACAAAGTTGACTGAATTGACTGGATACTGTATAACAGTGAGGCCTTTTCTGCATGGCCAGATTTGCGGGGCTGCATTGGCATGATTCATGCCAATGCCAGCCCTGGGGCCGTTCACACGAATGGCCCCACGGGCTGCGCAGCTGGTGGAACAGGCTCCGCACAGCCACGCAGCCCCCCAAACAGCTTCTTACCTTCTCCCTGGCTTCTGTCGCTCTGAGGAGGCCAGGGGACATGCCCCCATGGCCAGAGCGATGGCTGCAGTGACGGAGGCCAGGAGGCATGTCCCCTGGCCTCCTCAGAGCAATGGAAGCCAGGGAGAAAGTAAGAAGCCATTTGGGGCCGGCGCAGGGAGTACTCCGGCTTCCATCTGTTCCCATTTGCTCAGCAACAGGTGGAAGCCGCCGTATTCTGAAAACCTCGTTCCCCAAGTGAGGTTTGAATACATCGTTTGGGGAGGGAAAGAGCGGTGCTGCATCATTTTCGCAGCACCAAGAGTGGAAGCAGCATCAGGCTTGGAATATATGCTGAGGCTAAGGTAGTAATTTTCACTTTTACACAAAAGCCCTTAAGACTAACTGAATAGAAGGGATTTCAACAATTGGTACAAAATAGGGGGAGAGAGATAGGGAGATCTCAAATAGCCTAGATAATAATCCCTAAGCAGAAAAGTTAATTCACACAGAGCATCAAAAATGCTACCAAAAAAAGATTTTAAAAATGTGGCCAAAATCCATAGGTTTCAAGAGACTGTTCTAGCCACAAACCATGTCATGCCCCCCCCCCCCAGAGGCTTTTGTTATTTCCTCATTAAGATTCAGTTTCCCCATAGTTAGCATGGTTTTAGTTCATTGTTAAGTCTTCTAAGGGAGGGTATTTTAGTTAGCCCCTGTCCCTTTAAGACATTTCCCAATAGGCAATTTCCTTCTTTACCCAGCAATCCCCTGTTTTAGTTCTAGCCAGTCAGTCAGAGTGAGGTGCTAAGGGTAGTTGGAGACTGGAATATTCGTGACGTACATATCAGTATATGGTGGTCCATAGAGCACAAATTAAGCTTAACAGCAGTTTGAACTAGACAAAGACTGAAAGAATTGAAAGGAAGCAAGACATAGTGGACTTTCTTGAAATCAGCCAAGAGAAGACATAGTCTACAGCTTCAAACCTGCTCAAGACAAGCAAGTACTCTGATTTAGATAGACCCAAGGGAGGAGTTAGGGTCTTGATTCTCTCCAGTAATAAACCTATTGTTGAACCTGGCTTGTATCTCCCCGACTCTGTCCTAGCCAAGTACAGGGCACCAAAAATAGATTCACTTGAGGGGCAGAACAAACCATGTACTTGGTGTCTTTTTTTAAAGGGGGTAAACACCACACCTTAAGGAACTTAATTTTGTTCTGTCTAGTAGCATACATACAATAAGCAATTTGTAATTCCCTAAAGTCTGTTCCAGGATGACTTGCTCGGGATGGGTGGAGGAGAAAGGCTGGGAGAGCTTGCTTTGGTCATGGATCCTGTGATCCATGGACAGGGAGTGTTGTTGGGATGCGGGGGGGGGGGAGAGGCTGGGAGAACTTGGATCCTATGATCCATGGGCAGGGAGTCTTGCTGGGGGTTGGGTGGGGGAGGCTGGGAGAGCTTGCTCTGCCCATGGATTCTGTGATTCTGTGAGGTTTGCTGGGGATGGGGGGAGGCTGGGAGAGTTTGCTGGGGGAGTTCTCCCAGCCTCCCCAGCAAGCCTCCCTGCCCATGGATCACAGTATCCAAGCTCTCCCAGCCTCCCTCCAGCCCCAGCAGCCTCCCATTCCATGGATCACAAGATCCATGGGCAGAGCAAGCTCTCCCAGACCCCCCCAGCCCCAGCAGCCTCCCTGCCCATGGATCACAAGATCTATGGGCAGGGAGGCTTGCTGGGATGGGGGGAAGGCTGGGAGAGCTTGCTCTGCCCATGGATCTTGTGATCCATGGACTGGGAGGCTGCTGGGGCTGGGGGGAAGCTGGGAGAGCTTGGATACTGTGATCCATGGGCAAAGAGGCTTGCTGGGGGTGGGGTGGGGGAGGCTGGGAGAACTTGCTCTGCCCATGGATTCTATGATCCATGGGCAGGGAGGCTTGCTGGCCCAGGGAAAATGACATCTGGAGCAACACCTGTTCCGGGTGGCCCCCACACCACACTTACTTTAGCCAGCAGCAATTCTGGGCAGACTGGTGGGGCCTGGCTGGGAAGGGGCTGGGCTGGGGCACCCAGCAGCAGCCTCCACCGGGCCTAGTGAGGACAGCTGAAGACTGGCTTATGGTACTGTGGAAGGCAGAGCCTCACACTGGAATACCCAGTCCTAGATAGCACCTCTCAACTAACAAAGAGAACCAATTTAGATGTTGCTAGCAATGAACTATTTTTAAAGATGGGGAATGTATAATGGGAAAAGTAAGATGGGAAAAATATGATGAATGAAATGTGGGGAAAGAGGAAAAACAGTTGCAGCAAAATAATCCACAGTCAGAAACAAGCTTGACAACATTTGAGAGATTTTAATAATTCATAAAATATCACCACTCAATAGTCAGTAATCCCATGTAATTTATCAGGTCTTCTGACAAAATGATTGCCATTTTTACCTTGTTTCAGTGAAGCAAAAATATCATGCAAATTTTGACAAGGCTTACATCTATTCTTTTGTGTTGATGTGCAAATCCATGCTCATTTTTTTCTTGTTGTTACATAACCAGAAATATTACCTTAGCATCGATATAGTTCTAGTCATCACTTTTAAGCATGTGTGCCTATAGAGAGACATCTTGTTCTTACAAGCAGTGGTGCTTCTCATTCATTACTTATTATGTTTTGATTATTTTGAAATACATATTATTCTGAGATATATATTTTATTACCATTATAAAACAGAATATTACAAAAACTTAAAAACAAAGAAAAGGACTATGACTCTGCAGTATTCTTTGTCACCCCTATAACATGACGATTTCCTTGGAACTTCTTACCACATTGCTCAACTGCATCATGCCCATGGTTTATTCATTGTTCTTAGATAGGGGTTGACTATCTGCTTGATAGCTGGCTTAGCAAGTTCCCTAGTTGGCTATGTCATCTCCTGTTCCTTTAGGACCAGAGGTGGGATCCAACCAGTTCTCACCACTTCTCTAGAAGTGGTTACTAATTTTTTCTGAGTGCCGAGAAGGGGTTACTAAAGCTACCTCCCTGCCCAATAGGGACCAGAGGTGTGTGCGTGCGGTGGCGCCACTGTTTGAATCCTACCACCATTGGAACCTGTTATTAAAATGTTTGGATCCCACCATTGCTTAGGACCAAAGTACTCACTGAATGTGACATGAATTGGGTTGGTCATGGGTGCCCAACCCAACTTTTAGTCACATGCAGTGGTGGGATTCAAAGAATTTAACAACTGGTTCTGGTGGCGGGATTCAAATAATTTAACAACTGGTTGTTTACAAGCACCATATTAACAACTGGTTCTGCTGAAGTAGTGTGGACCTGCTGAATCCCACCACGAGTCACATGCATTATAGGTGGGAACTCACCTTCAAATGTCTCTTTGCTCCAGTTGGCTCATGAGCACTGTGAGGCAGACAGACAGGTTTCATACTTCCCCTTTGTGCCATTTTCACCAGTGGAAGTGGTTGTGGGGGCCTGTTTGCCCCTTCCTTGGGCTCCATGTGTTCTACGATAGACACGCAGATCCCACGTAAAGGGCAAACTGCCCTCAACAGTCATTTTCACTAGAGAAAATGGCATGGGAAGAAAGCCTGAAGTCCCTCCTCTTTCCCTCAGTGTTCTCAAGTTGAATGGAACAATGGAATGCTCTGAAGGTGAGTTCCCATGATCATACATATGACTACACAGTGGGCTGAACACCCATGACCCAATATGTGTAATATGTATTGTATGTTTTGGGTCTTATTTGGTTCAAGACTGATTCATAGTACAATGCTAAGTTGAATTAGACAATTCTAAGCCTATTGACTTTAATGGACTTTGAAGTATGCATCTCTGTTTAGATTTGCACGGTCAAACAGCGATTATTTTGTTAATCTATACTTTAGAAGTTTCAGTAGCTTTGTACCTTCATTCTTTAGAGCTATGTTATTCATTTAAATAAATTAGGTTTAAAGACTGAATGGAAACATGCAGTCATTCATGAATTTCTGCAAAGAACTTGTTACATGAAACTTGAAAATTCTAGTACTTCAAAACTTGAAAATTCTAGTACTAATTTGATATTTTCCCATGCTTAAGATTCACTGCAGCTGTTGCTCCAATACACTGTGTCAAGTGCATTTGCACTGTCCACTCTTGATTAATTAGATCCCCAGCTTTTACTTGCAGCCTATACATCTTGTCTGTTTGTGATATCAGTTACATGGGAAATAATCCTTTTATAAAATATGGAGCTTGTCAGAGGTAAGTCTTATATGGATGAGGTATTCCATGAAGAAACAAACATGGTTTCATATAAGAAGGCAGCAATTCTGGGAGGTACATTAAGCTGAAAAAGAGTAACTGACCCAAGATCACATGAGAACATTCACAGCCAGGTCTCCCAGATCCTTTTCTGACACTCTAACCACTATACTACTGTCACCCAAATTATTCTGGTCTGTTCCCTTTTAATTTGGGAAATTAGCAGGCTCTGTGGTAGAGATTTCAGTGGGGGAGGGGCTCTGGTGGGGGTCTTGCTCTGGGTAGGGGCACCAAATTTCCTGCAGGGCTGCTGGTGAGTCTTGTGAAAGGAACCAGCCAACTTTGCTGAAGCTTGTATGGGAGGGGCAAATGCTGAGGGCACCCAATTTAAAGTGAAGCTGATGCCTACAGAATGAGTGCCCAGCCATCCAAACTTCAGCAAAGTTGGCTAATTCCTTTTAGGAGACTCATCTGAGCAGAGACTTAACAACAGTAAACTATTATGCCTCTCATGTAACTAATAATTAAAGTAAATAAATTTTTTAAAATAAGCGTTTTCCTCAAAAGTATCCTGAGATATGAAGACCGAGGTCAAGGGTACCGCGACATCGAAAAGGTTGGGAAACACTGGCTTAGACAGTGCATAGGACTACACTTTGAAGCTCCAAATAATTAAAATACAGTTTTATCAAGATACATTGATGAATTTTGTGCATTTCCAGATGAAGAACTATAGAGTTTTTACCAAAGTGTTTTGGCTAGAAGGCTAATCTTCAAGAAAATTAGTGAATTGTTTATCTGCTAATTACAGAGAACAAATTTGTCCCTATTGAACCAGCAAAGTTTCTATAATGCTAATTCTCTGATGATAAGGGAAACAAGTGAATCAGTGGCATCTCTATTATGATTCCTAACATCAATTTCACCATTCAGTTTTAAGACTACTTACCTTGAAATAACACTCATTGAATTGAAATGCATTTTCCTCTTTAAAAACATGCTTAGGATTTAGGATTCCTCAGGCTGGATATTTAGCTTGTTAAGTGGCATCTGAAGACTGAAAATTAATTATTGTAATAATGCAAAACTAAAAGCTAAATACAGACATTGCAAGAATTTCTTGCTACCAGATAAATCCTAAAAGGCTTGACTGCCCAAGATGTTCAGCTCCTCAGGAGGCACAGTTAAAGTGCAAAAGTTATACCGAGCTTATGTGATTGAAGCTACCCGGTCATAAAAGTCAGAAAGAGGGTAATGGGGATTCTTTCCTGCACAAATATGACAAGTTCTGCACACATTTGAAATTTCACTTGCCTTTTTGTAGTAATGTATTGGTCATATATTTAAATATGAGTTGTTGTGTTCTTTCTTGTAGTGTTTACAGTGATGAAGCCTGACCACAAACAACATATACAACAGCAAAGAGACCAACGCAGACACATTTGCACAGAGGGAAAGTGAGAGATAGAGATAGAGAGAACACCTGCAAGAAAAGCAAAGAGGGCTGGATATTATTGCTAACCTGCTACCATTTTGGTCCATGTTTTCTCCCTTTCCTCACGATATCAGTGATGGGGCCACTTTCTCTCTACCTGTCATAACAGGTCAGCAGACAATACCTAGCCATTTTCAAGACTAAAGGCACAGTACCAGGAAAGCTAGTTGGATCATACCCAACTAAATCACGCTAACTGGAGTAGAATATGCTTTTCTCAGGAGAAGCCATGCCATGTCCAGTATATTGTTAAATTGTTAATCAAAGACTCTTAGTAATTAATCAGTATGTATTTAGCCACAAAGGAACTATTTTAGTGTTTGCCAATGAAATTAAGATTCAGCACTAGCATTTCCTTCCAAAAGGGAATGTGTGAGAGATGTAGCAAGGGGGAAAAGTGCCTGGTGCATTGCTGCATCCTCCGCCCCTGTCCCGCCCTGGAACGCCCCTGTTCCGTTCTGTTCCGCCATGCCCACAGAATGCCCTCGCTACACCTCCACAGGGTCGCGCACCCCCCCTTGGAGCTACGCCTCTGGAATGTGTGGACTATTTCTATAGATTGATCTAATCTAGAAAATCTGCACCACCTTACAAAGTCCCTCTTCTCTTGTTAGACCAAGACTAACTCCAAACACCTATTCCCTAGTAGGGTACTTCTCTTCTTTCACCCTTTTGTAAAAACCCTAACTACTTCTGTCTCTCATCTAGTCAGGTTGCACATCTGATTCTCGACCTTGCCCTCTTTCCTCTTTTGAAGCCTGGACAGGAAAGCCACTTGTCTTGAGACCTGCCCATCTCTTCTATAAGTGGGGCAGAGTCTATCTGCAAAGTGAAATTTCTTTGGAGAGCATTTCTACTAGTTTCCTTATTGTTTGTGGCTGCAATGACCTCTTGGACTATGGTGAAATTAATCCTTTTGGATTGTTTGCTGCCCAAGATCTTGGCCCTTTGGCCCTGATGCTCTGCCTTCTTCAGTCTCTAGGGAGATTCTGAAGTGCAAGAGACTGGCAAGTCCGCTCAAGGTTTTCTGGTTTTCTGTTTCTATGGGAATTTTCTGCTGTTGGATAGTAACCATGAGATCTTCTCTAGAAACTTCTGCAGTGCACAAAGCCTTGGGCATTGTGGAAAGCATGGAAAGCTTCTCTTCTGAGGAGACCTCTAAGGAGTCTTCTCCCCATGTGTAGGCAGAGCTAGGGCAAGCCTTGTCAGTACATGTTTGAGAGATGAATAAGAAAGAATGTATGCCATGGTGATGGAAAGAGAATGAAAATATCATCACAGGTCCAGAGAGAGGGGCAGTGGAACATAGGGAAGGAAAAATCTCCTAGTCTGACACAATTTGACACAATTAAATGTGTGTCAGAGTGAAATGTGGGACTGTGTTTGCTGGAATTTTCCAGCTAAAATAATGGATGTGGATCAAGCAGAGGCATGTGGAGTAGTTCTCTGTTGCTCCCATGAATCTTATGAGACAAAGTAAACAGGGTGAAATTGGTAAGACTGTTGGGAGAGATATGTCTTACTATTCAGAACCTTGCCATATGTCCCTAAATGGATATCTTTACTTTTTCCTCTATGAGAAGCACAGTGCTGTATGTGGTGGCATCATTTCGTCTATCCACCCCACTGAGAAGGGACTGCAAAGATGCATTTTGCTTTCTGAGGAGCTGGCAATCTAATGGATCTCTTTCCTCCTCTCACATATCAGATCGGTGGGGCATTTGCTGTGTTATCATAAGCATGGCAGACATCAAGAGGACAACCACGTGATAACATGACAGCCATCTCTGGGTTTAATGCACCTCATGCTTTTATGGCTACCTTGACAGCTTTACATTTGTAATACATTTGTGAAAGTAGTGGCCTGTTCTCTAACTTCTGTGCTTGTTGCCTTCATGGGCAGGAAAAGCCAAGAAAACAAAGTTAAACCAAATGTGAATCAGAGTCATGACCTCCTTGGCTGAGCTCACAGAATAGTCCTTGGGGCAGCAAAACCTTTCTTGCATCAAGTCTTATTTAATTAGCTAGTTAAATAATTCAGAGCCTTCTCAGCTGAAGGGCATCATTTTCAGCAGGGAGCTGTTGAAACCACAGGCTTTGGGGAAATGAAATGTAGAAGCAAAAGTGAGCATATTTTGTAGCCGGTTCACAAACTGCAAGGGATAATCCACATGTTACACATACATGTACATAATTAAATCCAAATGGTCTTTTTTAAAAAAATGAAAAGCAAATTCAAGGGGGGCATTTTGAACAGAGAAAGGAGGGTACATAATATTTTTCCATTGTCTGTTCTTCTATTCTAAATTACCTCTGAACGGATCTTTCCCCCCAGAGATCCAAGCAAGTAACTATCATAAATATGAACCTGGCCACCTCCTTCTTCTCCACTCAAATTACCTTTGTTCCAAAATGGCTTTTCACTTTGCAGAATTATTATCAGGGCTTTGTTATATTCATTTATTTGTAACATGCAAATTCTCCCTTTAGACTTTCTGTATTTGGCACTGGCTAAAGTTAAGATGGGTGTGAGAGTTTTTTAATCCTCCAATTAGATTCTAAGTAGCTTCCAGAATTACAACTGATCTCCAGGCAACAGAGAAAATGACTACTTTGGGGAGGGGCTATATGCCATTCTATCACAATGAGATAGCATTCCCCAAACCCCACCCTTCCCAGGATCCATCCCAAAATCTAGAGGAATCTCCCAACCCCAAACTAGCAACTCAAGTATCACTGTTGATTTGAGAATATAATTTAATATTTTTATCATTGATTTGAAGTAAATATTTCGATTAAATAAATATAAAATATTCTTCAGAGATGCTAAGCACCATTTCTTTATTTAATGGAAAGTGGTGTAGGTTAAATCAACTATAGTATTATAGTGTTATTATTATGCTTGACTCAACTAGAAGAATGGTTACTAGGAACGCAGCCAATGGTGTCTCCTATTTGGCAACATAAGATTGCCTGCATTTTAGTAGTTCCTGCTTCCCTCACTTCAGCAGCATCTGCAGTTGAAGACATTAGCTGATAATGCTCCTCTCCATGCCATGGAAAGCATAATGGCTGATTTCTGTTTTTACATGCACAACAGAAGGGTAGGCTTTTAATTTTTTTCCTATCTGGTGATCTGACAATCCTAAACCTACTTGCATTCTAACTTAAAGCACGATACTCATGTTGCAGGTCCTGGCACTGAACTAGTCAATTAATTTGGAGCCTAATTGTACAAATACTTATACAAAGTAAAGAGAAAAGTGACTTGATAGAACATCTCCAGGTAAAGTATGGTTGAAATGCCTGACCAATTGGTAAGTACCTTCCCTTCGTCAGGAGAAAACCAGCTGTGATATTAATTTTGGACATTCAGGCTATCCCTTGAACAAGCAACTGAACTCATCTGCAAAATGTATCTGTTTACAGCTATGCAGCAACACCCCACTTCCAGTTCTTAACTAAAACTGATTGCCTGACGAAACAGCAGTACTAATGTTTTACAATTCTAGTAAGTATTTTACTGGGCTTTATGTTTTGCCACTCAAGGTGGGGCAGGTGGGGAATGCCTGCTAGCAGTGACCATGCATACACACAAGTCTTATGGTAAAATTGCTGGCCAAAGCTTGTTTGTCATTGGAGATCATTGGAGCAAAGGCACAGCATGGGGATGGATCCAAGTCAGGGGTGCCAGCCTTCTGACCTCGCTCCCTCATCCCCAGCATGCCTGCTTGGGGGATCTGACCTCACTCCCTCACCTCACAGGCAAGTGTCTGGGAGTCCATGTGGGTGCTGGCCTCTACTTGGCACTCTCCTTGCCTGGGCATGTGGCTTAGAGACCTCCCACACCCCTAAACCTCTATGGGAGTCCCAGGTTGAGTCAGGCACTCAGTCAATGATTATTCCCCAAAGCATCCATCCTCATGCCCAAAACACCAAGCTGTGACAAAGTAAACCAAATAACAACCACAGCTCTTAACCACAGTGCATTAAAACAACATCCAAAAAAGAGGGAAGGGTGGGTGGAAAAGCAGGCGGCAGGCTGCATGGCCCTGCTTTTAAGGACACACCAGGTCTCCCCCTGTCCTGCCAACCAGCGGCTGTTGTGATCCCCCAAGCCAGTCCTGGAGGGCAGAACGTGGCTGACTCAGAGCCAGTCAGATTTCCCCCGCTGCTCCCTAAGTGGCAGCCTGTGGCTGCAGGTAACTCTATGCTGTGTTTGCTTTCATAATGTGTTCACCTGTTATCTCCAGTCTGTTTCTATTAATTGGTAATGTATGGTTCTTGGTTCCATTCCTACTGCACGTCCCTTTCGACACCCTCAGTTTATGTTCTCTGATGTTTCTTAGCCTCTCTTGGCCTTGGAAATTGAAATTCTATACTTGAACATCAGCCATAGTACGGTCATCCTGCATGATCTCTTCTCTTAGTATTTTTTTTTAAATCTTCTCATTTTCACTAAACTTTGAATTTCTCCCATTAAACAATTACCACAGATACTCTTTCCTATACAGTGGTATCATATGGAGAACTGAAGTCAATAGTCTGGAATAATTCTGTACAAGACTGTACTGACAGTCCATTAATTTACCCCTGTGAATCAGTCCATAGAGCTAAAATGAGTTTCTCCTCCCTATTTTGTCATCTTGCTTGCTTTACTTCTTTTCCTGTACTTGAAAGTCTTCTCCTTTGATTCCTTTGCTACTTTTAATAGATTGCTGGGATCTGTCTTCCATGTAGCTCTTGGCCATTGTTCTGACTTTGAATCTTGGCTGCTTTGTTTATAATATTGATCTTGTTTCTCTCTCCTTCCATTGGCTTTCATGCCATCTTTTTAATCCCTGGCAGTCCAGTTCTTACTTTGCTCACTTTTTTGAATGTTTTTTCTCTATAATTCTTCAGTTCCTTACTGGTTTTCAGCATCTCTTCTGTGGTGGCTTCCTTCAAATCCCTATAGCATCTTCCTTCCTTTATCTCCCTCACAGGCAGATTCTGCATGGGTGAAAAACAGTGCCCCTGGAATGGTAAAAACACCGTTCCAGGGTGCTGTTTGCACGGCTGCCGCCTCTGAATTAAGGCAGTGCCATGCCTCATTGTATCTCCACCACTGATGGGAGATATGGGATTATGGGAGGCATGGGAATATCTTGACCCAGGTAAGATGCCTCCCCATGCTATTTGCAAAGGGACTCTATGGCAGGCACACCTCATCAAAAAAGAACACTACACAATTGAAAACTGACCACCAACTCTAGAATGATAATGGAAGTTGCAGTGCCAAAAATGAAGGGGAGTAGCATACCCTTACCCAGGTTATCTTCACGATAGGCAACATGTAATATAAAAGCTTTTGAGCAACCTGTAATACTTAGATCCCCAATCTACCATGGAAGGTTGCTTTGTGACTCACTCTCAGCCAGATCTATTTCACAGGGTTGTTCTGAGGATAAAATGGAGGACAGGGGCTTTCGGTCCTCAACTGGGGAGAAAGCCTGGATACGAATATGTGTCATTTATATCTAATTGCTATGTTTGTTATGAATCTAAGTTTAATGACATTAAAAAGATTATATCATTTGTCATATAACAAAGTAGTCTTTACAATGGACTATTACATCTTCTACCAACACAATAGTAAGTACATTCTGTTGGCAAGCAGGATAGGTATGAGAACAAAGCTGAGACCAAGACTTGGAAATAAACTGGGGAGTGGGACACAAAATTAGGTAGAGAGAGAGAAAAAATGAATGAGGAGAAAGTGGAAAAGAGGAAAAGATATTAAGAAAAAGACAGGGGAAAGTTGTTTTATCTTGCTGCAACTCACTAAAATGCTCTGAAAAGCATTTCTTTCAGAAAAGCAAATCTAACAGATTGGTAGCAGTGCAAGGAAACTGTTTAATCATGCAAACACACCATTTTGGTTCAGACATATCTAAATAGCCTTATGAACAATTGGTTTCTTGACTATGAGTAACATGCAGCACATTAACCAAACTAATGATTTATTTTAAATGGTAATTTATTTTAAATGGACTGGATATAATAATAGTAATAATTCTACTTTTCACAGCATATTCTAAATGGTGAACAGGGTTTCACGGAATACTTTGGTGTACCACTATGGGGCTTTCCGCACTTACTGCGTTGTACCGGTTTCTACTCAGGTTCAACTCAGTGTATCCGCACTACAACCGAGCTCGACGTTGTCTTGTCTCTGTTCCCCCCGCTCGGAACCGCGACATCCCTGTCGCAGTTATGAACCGTGACTCGCTGGTGGAACAAGGTCGATATCGCTTCGAAGCTTCGAAATGCGGACACATCGAAACGACACCGCATCCACTCAACCAATCAGGAGCTGCTTCGTTCGCATGCGCAGAACGGGAGAGTCGTGACGGGCAGAGAGCGCGGCTTTTTTTATACAGTTTCCCTCACGTTTTGAAGCTACGATATCGAGATCGTTTCAAAGCGACGATTAAACTGGAAAACTTTTGGCGCCAAAGCTTCGTAGCTCCGACTGCGACGGAAGTAGTTCAGCGCGTCAATGCTACGTAGCTGCGACGTATGGAAACTGTAAAAAAAAAACAAAGAACGTTCCCGTTTCCCGCCATAACACAAGCGCCAATCACGATCGAGGAGCGAAACAGGTACCAAGATGATCCCGCCCACTTAGCTCGGTTCCAGGGGGCCAAGGAAGTTGCTGTGCGGACAGCCAGGAATCGCCCCCCATTGAAGGGAACCGAGTCGACCTTCACTCCCTTTTGTAGTGCGGGAAACCCCTATGTCTCTTAGTTGCTGTTGTTTGGATGATTTGCAGGAAGAGACCATAACATTCAGTAATCCACTTTTGTGAACCATTCCATCATGCAGTCATCAACCACAATTTATTCATACTGGAAGAATTAAAATTGCTGACATTATATAAGGAATACCTGCTTTTCACAATTTTCTCTCACTTTATGTTAACAGGAATAAAAAGCTGCCCTTTCAGTATAGACTTGGTGAGTGAACATGTTGTTACTCAGGTGGATTCCACATGAGCCAAAAACAGCGGTGTGAAAACAGTGTGAAAACAGTGTAAAATGGTTTAAAACAGTGTAAAAGGGTTTACTCCATTTTTACACCTTTTTCACACTGCTGTTTTTGGCCCATGCGGAATCCGCCTCAGCTATGACTCTCTGTGGATAACTAAACCTACAGATTCTGATCTACCAAGAACTGTTGCTTCACGAGTTGGGGGATTGTAATTTGAAAGAAAGGAATGTTGTCCTAGGGACACTAAGTACCTGCTGCAATTGGCTTCAGGTATCTTTTCCCCTGAACTTTTGCTTGGTAGGTAGCAGGAAAAGAAAATGGCTGCTTGCTGCTCCAATATTTCAGCAGAGCTAGCATAGTAGGCCATTTAAAATTGCCGGTCCACTTAAGTATAAACATTGTATTGAGTTTCTGCCAGTTATGTAGTCACTGATGGTCAACCCTGATGATCATCAAAGGCACAAATCCTTCGGAGCAGATGGAAGGCAGAAAGATATAGATTGTTCTTCAGGAGTGAAGAATATCCTGATGGATGGCCTTGGGCTTTGCCTTCTTTTTAATTTTCTCTAAATTACAAATGAGCAAACATTGATTTTTTTCATGCATTTGTCTCTTTTAAAAAAAATCTTTATGGATTGACATCGAGAGGGGTGTTTTGT